>NW_022681471.1:33811796-35011796 GCF_009764315.1 Trachypithecus francoisi | reverse complement strand
AAATTCTTTGTATGCAATTCGGGTCACGACCAGGAGGTTAATGGTTGACTAGGTTTATTTATGGTCAAGGATCCTTATAGGAATGACAAATGAACCTGAGACTGCAATTTACTTATGTTTTTACATAAGACATACAAGTTAATTATTATACTTTGCAACTGTAACAAACTCTAGTTACTCAATGTAGCAACTGATAAATTTAGAGCAACATTGCAAAAAATATAAATGTTTAATCTAGTCTTTGATGGATATCATCCTGACATTAGTAAAATAATTATTCCTGAATCTTAGTCATTCGAAATTCATTTTATATCTGAGCTCCAGTTACCTCGTCTGGAAAGTTAGAATGTTGTTACCTACCCCAGAAGGAGTACATGGAACCAAATGATCTGAGGTCCCTTCCAACTCTAAAGTATGGAAGAGTATAATAAGACAAAAGACAACTATGTTTTAAAATAGTTTTGCAGTGATTTCTCCAAATAGGTGCATAATATTTACTTACTCAATGTGTTGGTGATGAGAAAGACAACAAATGCAATTAAAAGTATCCCTTACTTGCAGAAGAGTTTTGTGCACAAGGTCACGTCTAGGTTCAAAGCATCTGGTATTGACTCCAGAACTTAGTCCTGATAGATTTTGGTGGGGGTGTGTGTGTGTGGTGTGTGGTGTGTGTGTGTGTATTGCTCTAGCCTGAAAAGTATATTTTCAAAATTTCTACATAATATAAAAATATAATTCCAAAGATGCAATGAAATACATATGCCTCCCCACCTCCCTCAAAAAAAAGAAGTTCTTTTTTCTAGATGATAATGTAAACAGCTTCCATGGAAGACACCTATCCCCAGGGAGGAAACCTGTACCCAACATCTGTAAGTTCCCATTACCAGGTTAAGCTATAAGTGAATGAAAGTAGAGTTCCACGAAATACCATGTGTCGAGCTTTTAGGAAAAATTGAAGGAATCTACAAAGTTTATCCCGGTTTATCCCAAGCCTCATGTTTGTCAATCGTTTTGACTAATAATAGGCACCAAATTTCTGCCTTTGGCTGCTAGTTTAGCTACTATCATTTATATAGCAAGTTTGGGTTGTTAAAGACCATTGATCTTCTTTTCTTGCTCTAATTTTTTTTTTTTTTTTTTTTTTTTGACACAGAGTCTTACTCTGTCACCCAGGCTGGAGTGCAGTGGCATGATCTTGGCTCACTGTAACCTCCACCTCCCAGATTCAAGCAATTCACCTGCCTCAGCATCCCGAGTAGCTGTGACTACAGGCACGCACCACCATGCCCAGCTAATTTTTGTATTTTTTACTACAGACAGGGCTTCACCATGTTGCCCAGACTGGTCTCGAACTCCTGACCTCTAATGATCCGCCCACCTCGGCCTCCCAAGGCACTGGGATTACAGGCATGAGCCACTGCACCTGGCCTCTTGCTCTGATATTAATGTTTCCTCTTTTAGTGAGAAGTAGCAGAAATGTGCCCAGGGTGATCACCACCAACAGCTAAAAGAGTAGGCAGATGAGCAGTGAGAATAAGTTAATATACCTGGTGGTGGGTAAGTCAACTGCATTTTGAAGAAAGCTTTTCTTAAAAATGTCATGTGCTATATGTCTTAATACATTATAGCATGTACCAAGAAAAATTATAAATAACTTACAATTATAATATTCTATTTCATTTCCACCGGTATTTGGCAAGTAATAAATATGCAATAAACTTGATATCTTTTTGTTGAGAACCTACCATTTCCAAGGATGTGATGTTTATTATAAGTCTTAGAATATGAAAGTTTGTTTACATATATACACACACATACACACAACCATCCCACATTCTGCTCACCAGTTTCTCAATGCCTCATAAATCTAAACCAGGGATTATAAAGGTGCAACCCATAGGGCAAATCAGCCCACAATCATCTTCTGTTTTCGTTACACTTACACAGTATTGCTTAAAATTTTTACATAATTGCCAGTGTTTAACATGAGGGAAATTGTCTTGTGAAATCTGTAGCTCTGGTCTCACAGGATTACATGGTCTGGAGCTGCAAAGAAGTTGCCCTCTTTGGATGGGGCATGTGTTCTTCAGTTTGCCAGCCTCTACCTGGTCCCCATACACAGCTAAGTTTTTGTCTCCTGATCTAAACATTATCAGTCATTTTTATGACAAATTCTTTCCCTCTCTTTAATGTACCTGGCTTAGAAGTTGACAATCAGGCAACTGAGTGCTTTGCCTAAGTCAAACCACAGGAAAAAAAAAAAAATCAGTACCTAGAAATACTCTTTTGTTTGACCTATATCAGAGGTATTTGTACTTTTCAGTGGTCATTATCTTAGCCCAGATCCCTTTCTCCATCACCTGGATTAGTAGAGTAGTCTTCTAGTGTTTCCCTGACATCCACACCCTTCACGTCTTCTTCTGACCTGCTATCTGAGTTTATTTTTCAAAAGCAAACCTGATTCTGCCTCTCTCCTATCAAAAACCTCTGCTAGCTAGTGCAGCTATACATTTGATAGAATAAAATCTGAACCCCTCAGCAGAGCAAATATATGTAGCAGGTATGAATTTTAACAGTCTTCATTCTGGAGATTGTAAAAATATAAGTGTGTTGTTTTATAACATCTAAATCACTCTTAAGAGGCCACATTCCATCAGAAAGCAAAGACCTCAGTTTAGTCAATTTCAGTTACTCATGGATTTTCTCAGTCATTTTAGGTTTAAACACAGTAGAGGATTTTCACCTCTGTATGCTCTTCCACTTTGTTCTGTGATCAATCTAATTCCAAGGGGCTTACAAATCTTCATGAAATAGAGGCTGCAAAGATAAGGCCCATATACATATCTACCCTCTATCAAATGTGGATTATATAATCCTAATCAAGTTTTTGACTGTCATCCCCTCTCTATGCTAGCATCTGTTGACTTAGAAATCTTCCGATCTGGGCCAGGCTTAGTGGCTCATGCCTGTAATCCCAGCACTTTGGGAGGCCAAGGTGGGTGGATCTCCTGAAGTCAGGAGTTCGAGACCAGCCTGGCAAAGATGGTGAAACCCCGTCTCTACTAAAAATACAAACATCAGCCTGGCATAGTGGCGCAGGCCTGTAATCCCAGCTACTCGGAAGGCTGAGAAAGGAGAATTGCTTGAACCCAGGAGGTGGAGGTTGCAGTGAGTTGAGATTGTGCCACAGCACTCCAGCCTGGGCGACATAGAAAGATTCTGTCTCTGGGGAAAAAAAAAAAGATAAAAAAGAAATCTTCCCATCTGACTTCATCCGGTCTTGTGGTTCAAGCCTCTTTCCATTCTGGTATCCCCTTGTCATGACTGACAGGGCCCTCCAGGTCTGCGTGCTCTCAGTGGCCTATAGGAAAACTGATGGTTGCTTACTACTCCAGGTCCCATTCTAAAACATTTGCTATGCATTTTAAACTATTTGTTCAGTGTCTGTCTTTCTCACTAGGAGAATAATGCTAAATTTTGGGTATATATTGTGCCTTGTTCACAAAATGGTTGGTGAATGAATAAATGTTGCCTCACAACTTGGCTTCCCCTGACATTTCTGGTTTCTTCTATATACACAAACAGGCACAGACAGATGAAATACAGGGTGCTATGGAAGGACTTAATAGGAAATACTAATTTAATCTGACTTTTATCAGGTCTATCTGACGAAGTGATGTTTAAGCACTGTCCACATCCTCATTTTTTAGAATCTGTGAATATGTTGCCTTATGTGAAAGGAAATTAAAAATTCCAGACTCCATTCACTCTGCCAAAAGAAAAATCTAAGCTGAAAGCTGAGTCATACAAGAAACTGACTTTCCTTTTCTTCCTAAGCAGATAGCTACAGATAAAAGGTTAAATATCTATAAATTACCTTGGGCAGTATGGCCATTTTCACGATATTGATTCTTCCTATCCATGAGCATGGTATGTTCTTCCATTTGTTTGTGTCCTCTTTTATTTCACTGAGCAGTGGTTTGTAAATGCCATCCCCATCAAGCTACCAATGAGTTTCTTCACAGAATTGGAAAAAACGGCTTTAAAGTTCATATGGAACCAAAAAAGAGCCCGCATTGCCAAGACAATCCTAAGTCATAAGAACAAAGCTGGAGGCATCACGCTACCTGACTTCAAACTATACTACAAGGCTACAGTAACCAAAACAGCATAGTACTGGTACCAAAACAGAGATATAGACCAATGGAACAGAACAGAGTCCTCAGAATAATACCACACATCTACAGCCATCTGATCTTTGACAAACCTGAGAGAAACAAGAAATGGGGAAAGGATTCCCTATTTAATAAATGGTGCTGGGAAAATTGGCTAGCCATAAGTAGAAAGCTGAAACTGGATCCTTTCCTTACTCCTTATACGAAGATTAATTCAAGATGGATGAGAGACTTAAATGTTAGACCTAATACCATAAAAACCCAGAAGAAAACCTAGGTAGTACCATTCAGGACATAGGCATGGGCAAGGAATTCATATCTAAAACACCAAAAGCAATGGCAGCAAAAGCCAAAATCGACAAATGGGATCTAATTAAACTAAAGAGCTTCTGCACAGCAAAACAAACTACCATCAGAGTGAACAGCCATCCTACAGAATGGGGGAAAATTTTTGCAATCTACTCATCTGACAAAGGGCTAATATCCAGAATCTACAAAGAACTCAAACAAATTTACAAGAAAAAAACAAACAACCCCATCAAAAACTGGGCAAAGGATATGAACAGACATTTCTCAAAAGAAGACATTCATACAGCCAACAGACACATGAAAAAATGCTCATCATCACTGGCCATCAGAGAAATGCAAATCAAAACCACAATGAGATACCATCTCACACCAGTTAGAATGGCAATCATAAAAAAGTCAGGAAACAACAGGTGCTGGAGAGGATGTGGAGAAATAGGAACACTTTTACACTGTTGGTGGGATTGTAAACTAGTTCAACCATTATGGAAAACAGTATGGCGATTCCTCAAGGATCTAGAACTAGATGTACCATATGACCCAGCCATCCCACTACTGGGTATATACCCAAAGGATTATAAATCATGCTGATATAAAGACACATGCACATGTATGTTTATTGCAGCACTATTCACAATAGCAAAGACATGGAATCAACCCAAATGTCAATCAGTGACAGACTGGATTAAGAAAATGTGGCACATATACACCATGGAATATTATGCAGCCATAAAAAAGGATGAGTTTGCGTCCTTTGTAGGGACATGGATGCAGCTGGAAACCATCATTCTTAGCAAACTATCACAAGAACAGAAAACCAAACACCACATGTTCTCCCTCATAGGTGGGAACTGAACAATGAGATCACTTGGACTCGGGAAGGGGAACATCACACACCGGGGCCTACCATGGGGAGGGGGGAGGGGGGAGGGATTGCACTGGGAGTTATACCTGATATAAATGACGAATTGATGGGTGCTGACGAGTTGATGGGTGCAGCACACCAACATGGCACAAGTATACATATGTAACAAACCTGCACGTTATGCACATGTACCCTAGAACTTAAAGTATAATAAAAAAGAAAAAAGAAAAAAAAAAAAAGGTTAAATATCTCCACAGGTAGTTACTCTCTCTGTTCGCCTTATCTTATGTAAAGTGCTGATTTACTGATAGCCAGATGAATACATAATTGATTCTTTCCCTAGCTGGTCCTTTTCTTTTCCAACTTGCGGATTTGGTAATGTGACCATATCCTCCCTCTTTTCTCTCCAGCCCACTCTCCCCCTTTAAATTTTTTAACCCTCTAAATTTAAAGGTTTCATTTTGGAGAAAGGTACAAACCACAGACTGTTTCTGTAATTCCATGTTTATTTCTTCTGGGCATGTCCTTAACCTTGGCAAAATAAACTTCTAAATTGATTGAGACTTGTCTCAGCTACTTTTTGGTTTACAGTTACATAGCAAAAAGTACTTTACAAATATGATTAAAGTTAAGGATCTTGAGGAGTTTACCTGGATTATCCCAGTGGCCCCAATTGAATCGCATGGGTCCTTAAAGGTGTAAAACCTTTCCCAGCCTGTGATCAGAGACAGATATGATGAGAAAAGAAAGGCCAGAGAGATGTGATGTTGCTGCCTTGGGAAGGGGGCCTCTAGAATCTGGGAAAAAAACAAGGAAACAGTTCCTTAGAGCCTACAGAAAAGAACACAACCTGCTGACAACTTGATTTTAGCCCAGTGACCTTCAAAACTGGAAAACATAAAATTTGTGTTGTTTTAAGTCACTAAGTTTACGGTCATTTGCTATGGCAGCCATAGAAAATGATTATCATTCCCCTATTACCCACTCCTGCTGCTGCTTCAAACAGGGTTGTTCTGCATTTATATCTTTTCCCTACTAGAGTTCTGTATAAAAGTTCATTTGAGGTTAGGATTCCAGGATGACCTGCCTAATCTCTCAGACATGCCTTTACACCTTTCCTCTCGCTGTTGCCTCTATCTAGACTCCTTTACCCCCAGCCATTGGAGTTCACTCAGCATTCTTCCAGTAACCTTTCAAGAACCAGCTCAGGTGACACCCTTTTTCTAACTGTCTCTGACATTACTACCCCATTTTACCCCAGGCAGAATTAATTGCTCCTTCTCTAAGTTTCCATTATGATTCATACATGCTTTTCTTATTGAACTAATTATAAATCAATAATTTCTTAGAGATAGGGATCCTGTCCACCTACATCTTTTAAACAAAACATCTAGCTGAGTGTCTAACACATGGTAGATACTTCTCTGACCACCATGTCTAAGTGAGATTCTACTTATTGTGTTTTCAGTCACAGTCTGTGTTTCTTTATTACAACAACTTACAATTCTGTACTTACTTTTGTATTGATTGTCTTCCCCACCACATTAAGTTTGAGGACATGTCAGCCCTGTGTATTGTGGTATCTATAGTATCTGCCACAGTGCCTGCCGTCAGTGTGGGCTATTAATAAGAATTTAGGTAATAAATACATTGCTGAATGCATGTTTGCTTAACTTCATTAGCATCTGGGAGAATGGGATCTAGTTTCAGAGCTAATCCTAACCATAACTGTTGAAAATTGCATAAAGAGACTTGCAGCAAAGGATCCCAGAGATCAGGTCCAGCCACCCTCTCTCAAATCACAGTACCCAACCCCACACTTGCTAATAGGAATAGCCAGGCCTCATCTCACTGAAACAGCTGCTTACTCCCAAGGGAGTGAATAAATGGAGTCCTGGCACACAGCTCTGAAAAGGTGCCAACTTGTAATACAATTTGTCACTGTATATTGGAGGCATTTACTTGAAAATTATTAGTACCTTTCTGTGCATGAAAAGTGACCAAATCAATAGCATCCCTATTGAGATTGATATCTTTGTTTCCCAAAACTCATCAGAGAAGATGTTTTCAATTTCAGTGGTAAAATCAATATGCTGAGCAAACACCCATATTGCATATTGGGTGACTTTTATTGAGTATGTTGGTCTGGTAACTAACGGGTTGCCACAGACAAAGTGTTCATATCCACTAATTAGAAAATCCTAGTCAGAAACATGTTCCCTTTGAGGATGCTTTATAATGCAAACACACCTAAGTGTTTTAGATAGATAATTCTTCGGAGTTTGTTTTTCCTCAACCAAAGCTAGCCTCATAAGAAGGCAAGATACATAGCATCATATAGTGTGATTTAAGGAACATTGTGAAGACATGCCCTCAAAAATATCTCTCCCACTGTTAGTACTAGTGGCAAGTTTACCAGTTAACAATTACTCCCCTAGATTACAGCCATACACACACCATCCAGTTAAAATTCAAATATCTGAAAAAGGAAGCTGTAGTCCTTAACTGTGAATAAGGTGATATGATTCTTGATTTTAAACAGACTTTATATAGAAGAAACAAAGGAAAACATAAGAGTTGGAAGAAAAGTGTGAGTGTTTTTATATATCATTGGGATGGGGGGAATTTTAATTGTGCACAACATCCAAAGAGAAGTGAATATCGAGGTGGGAGGGTTTTCTGCAGTGAGGGTAGATATCACTGCAGGTAAACTTGCCTAATTTCAACCTGCCCTAAGAACACCAGACTTAAACATTTCTCTCATTAATATTGATATGGCTTGGCTCTGTGTCCCCACCCAAATCTCACATTGAATTATAAATCCCCACGGGTCAACAGGTGGAGGTAATTGAATCACGGAGGCGGTTTTCCCCCATGCTTTTCTCATGATAATGAGTAAGTCTCACAAGATCTGATGATTTTATAAGGGTCCAGCATTTCCCCTGCTTGCACTCATTCTCTCCCCTCCTGTCCTGTGAAGAGGTGCCTTCTGCCATGATTGTAAGTTTCCTGAGGCCTCTCCAGCCATGTGGAACTGTGAGTCAATTAAACTTCTTTCCTTATAAATTGCCCAGTCTCAGGTATTTCTTCATAGCAGTGTGAGAACAGACAAATACAAATATGTTTGTCACATAGGAATGTCTTCTCTGGGAAAATAGCAAATCTCTTTCTGAAATGAGTCTCCCATGCTCGATAGAGCTTAGGCCAAGGCCATCCCTCAAAAACGTTGTAAAGCTGCTCGTGATTTTATAAGTTTCTCCATCAGCCCTGTTCTGGGCTCTCTCACCTAGGCAGTACTATTTTTTTCTCTCTTTATTTGAACTCTTAGGAAAGGATTTAAAGGCTCTGGAAGCAGTCATCTACTTGTCTTTATATCTGATTGTGGAATAATAATAGAACTTATACCTGACTGTGAAATAATAATAGAACTTGATGCCTATTGAAGATATGTGAGGCATCGGGGAATGGCTGGAAGGGAATTAGGGATAGAAATAAGGATTTAGATAGATAGAAAACTTGCCCAAAATTTCTGAAATTAGACAGTCATCACCTTAATCTAATGGCCAATCTGAGCTTCACTACTTCACTAATGGTGGGACACTTTCTTGATGCAACATAATACACAGTATCCAACATTGCCTATAATATAATCTTGTCAAAAATGTTTGGCTTGAATCTAAGCAAGCCTTTACATCCAATTTTCAGTTTACAGGAAATAAAGGGAATAGAGAAATCAGCTAAACAGCACTTCCAAGAAGCCTAGAAAATGACTGGCCTAATCTCTTCAGAAAGTTCTTGTAGTGGAGAGGAATTGTTCTAGATTAAAAGATAGTTATCACAACAATCAGATCCAACATATGGTCCTGTATAAAATCCTGGTTTGGACAAGCAAACAAAAATGTAAGGAATATTTTGAGGATCATCAAAATTTGAATATGCATGGGTATTGAACAATATTTAAGAATTATTAATTTTTAGATGTGCTAGTGTTATTTTGACTCTAAAGGGAAAATATTCCTATTTTTAGAGATGCATACCAAAATATTTAGGGTTAGAATGCTATAGTGTCTGTGTGCTTCATCATAAAACAAGATCCTGAAAGTATACCATACTGATTATTACCTATTCTACCTGTGCTTAAGAACAATAAAAAATGATCCAAAATTTGGCCAGATATTTCCAATATAGACAAGAGATCATGACTTGAGCTTTGCTATACAAAGGATCCTTACACACTCCTAAGATGCACTGAATGAAGGGCATAATGATACTTTTGAATTAGCTTGCAAGAAATATTCCACCATTTGTATTTCTGTGCAGATATTCAACAGACTAAAAAATGGGACATTCTATTTCTCTAATTCTGTTTATCTAAACCGGTCTAGTTTAACTAGTTTAACTAGACCAGTGGTGTGTTCAGATATGCTGACAATCAATAGAATTTAAAAGGCAGAATATTAAAACTCAGAGTCCATGAACAACTATTTGAAGATGGATGCTTCCGAAAACAAGAAGCAGACAAGATTTATGGCCAATGCTACCAAAGCACAAAGTTCCAATTAGATAGAACTTAATAAGACTCACTAGAGGCTGAATGGTGTAAAGTTGCATAGGCCCTGACGCCTACCAGAATCCTGTATTTGAATCCCAGTTCTGCTACTTCTAAGCTGTGTTCTCAGGGCAGATAGTTAGTTTTTTGAACCTTCATTTCTTCAGCTATAATTAACGTGCGTTTGCCCCATAGGGTCATTGTGTGGATTAAATGAGATAATGTACATGAAGTGTTTAGCACAGGGCCTGAGACATACTCAGCACCCAATAAATGGAAGCCTTTTTTTTTTTTTCCTATCTCTAAATCAATTGTTTTTCAACATGGTCTATTGATGGATTTGGGGAATCTACTATCTCTATGAAATTGAATGTAGAATTTTGTGAACTCTCATTTTATCAAGACTCTTTGTTTTTATCAGGTTTTCAGAGGTCCACAACTGACTCAAATATTTAACACTCACTGTTTAAGAAGTATTTTATTAATTAATCAATTCCAGATATGTGATGTGGCTGTACTGATTATGGCAACTGATTTCAACAAATTATATATATCCTGTCAAAATGTTTTTATCACCTCTCCCACCAACACTTAGTTTTGTTAGTTATCACTAGCCAAGGGAAAACAAAGACTGATGAAAGGTCAAACAGAAGCCCATTCTTGGGGGTAGGTCCAGCAAGATTGTACAAAAAGGGCAGTAATATCTTTTTTCCTGTCTAATCCTTGTTGGCTTTAGAGACTGAAGCCCTGATTAATGCCTTGTTATAACATTTTAAAAGTTCAGCTTATGAAATGGAGGTACCAAGACTAGGTATATATTAGAGAGACTACTATTGGACATGAAAATAAAATAATAATTTTCTGGAATGTACACATTACCCAGAAGCTGGGGGCTTCCTGAAAATCTTACTAAAATTTTAAAGTCTCTTGGCAATAGTTTTCAAGTACTACAATTTTAACCTGACCCTACTTCTGCAGCACTGCTGCTAAAATCTCCTACAGGCAAATTCCTGCAAAGTCTACAAATTGTTCGCAAAGAGACATGTCTATAATCAACGACTAATCCTATTGACCATGATTAACACTTCCATACTTCAGCCTCTCAGTTCTGAATGCTATGTCATGATTGACCTGTCACTACACATCCCTCAGAAGATTACAGTGTCTTTTAAATCTCCTTTCAGAGGAGCTATAAGAATCTGACAAATAGGTCACATCCATTTTAAAGATGTTACATTTATCACCTCAGATAGAGTTTTTTCATCTATCATGTGATTCTACTTTATATTTGCAATGGCCTGGTCTCATATAATTGTGTGGACACAGGCATAGGAACTTGGTGGTCAGATGGTATGTCTTCATCATGACAATTAAACAAAACATTGAAAATAATTTATCCCTGAGCATGCACAGGGTGTGACCTTTGTGTAAATCACTTGTACATTAGACAAGTACTTATTGTGTACCTACCAAGTTCTAGTCACTGTGCATAGATCAGAGGATGCATAATAAGAATATTCTTCCTGCCCTCAAGGAGCTTCTTGCTGTCTAGAGACATGTAAACAGATAATTTCAATAAAATCTAACAGAAAATAATTACAATAGCAGTAATTACAGGACACTATGGAAATAGAGGAGACTTCTTAAAAGAGGGGCAATCTAAAGTAAAAGTTACCTATGTGCATGTGTGTATTGTGCAGTGTTCGAGACAGAGGAAATAGCATGCACAGAGGCTCAGAAGTAGAACATAATGGATTTATGGAACTGCAAGAAATTCCATGGCTGATCTGTGGAAGCCAAGAGAAGAATTTCAAGAACTGTGACCAAAGACAGAAGTGAGATCATGAAGGTTCTTAGAAGCTGTACTGAGGTGTCTAGACTCTGTAGAAGGTATGAGAAACCATTAGAGTTGTAAGCCACAGTAACATGATAAGAATTGGATTTTATAATGATAACACCAGTTGCAGTGCAGAAAATTGATTGAATTAAGACATGATTCAAGGCAAGGGACCAGTTTGAAGGCTACTGCAGTGATTTAGGCAAGAGATGATGGTGCTCCAAATGAAACTCTGAATATTGTAGTGGATGCAGTGGTACACCACCGAGAACCCCACTTTAGGACCAAGGCATTTATCTCCCTAGTTGTCAGGAATATTGGCTACAGAAGCCTCACAGATCAGTTCTTCTCCAGAAATTTCCATCAGCCAAAGGAAGCTGACTTGTTCAATGGTATGGTCTCTCTCCATGGGCAGCCAACATCCACCAACTGAACAATGTAGGCATTCAAAGGCCCATATCCAACCCATACCTCAATTTGAGACAACTCTGAAGTACCACCTCAGTTCATAAGCTTGCTGTGGAACAGGCTAAGACCTTTGTTATGACTGTATCACAGTTCATCTGTTCCTTCTGCCCAATTCTGCTTCATTCCCTTACAGTTTTGTTCCTGAGAATACTCCCCAGTAAATTTCCCACATGCAAACCTCTGTCTCGGTCTATTTTCATAAGACTAGATTGAAACAGAACCTCAGTAGTTCTCATCTGTAAAATGAGAGGGTGGATTGGATGCTTGCTAAAAACACTTCCTGTTTGCTCTACCAGGCCATGGACTTCGGGATGCTTTGACAATTCCTACAGCTGTTTCAAAACAACAGAAAATTGATATGACAGTGCTTAATTTTAGCAATCCCAGCAGGACTCATCACAGTAATTAGAAATATTTCACAAACAGACCACCCATAAATCTTGCACTCAGTTGGGGTTGACATTATCTACTATTATAGATATACAATTCTTTATGGCTTCCATGCCAAAGCTTGCTTCTTATAAAAAAATACTGCTGCTCCCTGTGGACCAGCATGAAACAGTGCTGCTATCTTTTGCTGATACCAGAATTAAAAGCAGTAATCCCAGCACTTTTGTAAATGCACTGCAAAGCTAAATGTATGATTAATATATCAAGTAGGATATTGCTGCTACGACTGTCCTCCCTTTCAAAAACATTCTCAGCAAAATAAAATTGAAATGCAGAATTCTTCTGTGAGCTATTATAGCTATACCTCACTGCTATCAATAGTGATCCCTTCCTAAACTCTAAATCAGGCTATTCTGACCAACTCAGCACAATTGTTTCTTATACACTTTCCATGATTTGTGAAGGGCATTTTCCTGTAAAGAAGATTTTTAAAGCATGTATTTATAAAGTATGGTTCCAATCTTAGAACGTGAGAGCTACAAACATCTTCCAACATCTTGACCTGGAGTTTTAAACCTAGTGTCTCTGAAACCCTAAAGTTGTGTACAAAATTTTGTGAAGAGGTGCCATAGTTGTTATTAGAGTATATAATCTAATATATAAAAGGTTGATGGCCACTGAAAGGTTAAGAACCATTGTTTACAAACCAATCATCCTGCTTCACACTTGAACACAGGTTTAAAGAAATGAGCTTTAGACAACTTATCCAAGGTTGACTAGTTTATTAGTAGCTCAACTGGCACTAGAACTCTTGTTCGTTTCCCCTCAGTCCAGTGAGCTTTCTGCTACACTAAGCTTTGAAGGCATTTCAAACGAAGGCATCATTTCTAGTACATTATAATTTCTTCCCCATCACACCAACACTTTCCTACTGCCAAGAAAATGTTTCTCAAAGGAAACTAAAGCTAGGCTCAGTGACTTTTATAATACCTCCTATTTATCTAGCATTTTATAGTTTTCAAAGCACTTTCACACACATGATTACATTTGATTTGAGCCTTGAAACTCCTTTAAGGTAAGAAAGTCAGAGTTAAAAGCATAGGCTCTGGAACCGGGCTGCCTGGGAAGTAATCCCACCCCTGCTAGCTCTTTGTGCCTCAGCTGCCTCATCTGTAAAATGAGAATGATGGTTGTATCTATATCATGAACACATTGTAAACACTAATTGAGTTAACACATGAAAATCGCAGAGGGCAGAACCTTCCATACAGTACACATTTAATAAATAGGAGCTATTATCATTATCCCTATTTTATAATTGCCAATCCGAAAATTGAGAAACAATATTATGTGACTTGCTCTAAGGTATCCTGGAATAGTGGATCTACGACTCAAAAACAAGATATTTTAACCCCAGGTCAAAAATGTTTCAATGTACAACATGTAGAATTCTGAGTATAAATACAACAACCATAAAGCAGTCAACCTCCCAGTGATTAAAACAGCAATTAATTTATTATATCCAGTGAAAAGCTAGACACCATCAATGGGTACCCAAGCATGAAATTCAAAGTCTGTTGTGAAAATCACCTCTTATTTCCTGTTCTTAAATGCATAGAAAAGAAAATCAAATGAAATCACTGAATATGTTATGTCTAAGCTTCTTTATAAGTCACATTAGACATGTTCCTTGAAAATGAGTTTTTAATTAAGAAGACATGTTGGGTATGGTCAATTATTTGGGGGAATTTATTTTAAAAGAATTATATGCAGTATTAAAAACCCTGGCCAAGAAGAAGGCATGTGACGTTAGAAATGCTTTCAATAAGCTCAAAAAGGCCCAAGTCATATCCCCAAACAATCATTAAGGCTTATACTCATGGTGTGTTCAAAATGAGCAAGGCCTCAGACAACAAGAGCTGGAGTGCTCTTGCCTCCAGGCTGAAAAAGAACAAGGAGGTCTCAGTTACTTTCCTTTAAATTGTGCAGTGGTCACTTCAGCTGCACTAACTCAGAGCTCCCAAATGCACTTGGACTGAAGGAGCCTTTTAAATGAATTTCTCAGTTACATAAAATACTTAATAAACTTTTCTAACCAAGTCCCTTTATACTTGCAGGTTGGATGAGCTGGATTGTGTGAAAAGCATCCCTTTTGTGCAAGAACGTCCCTGAGGGCAGTGGGCATGTTCTTCAGTGATTGATTAGCAGGCAAGTTATAACATGCCCGACTAGGAGAAACCTGCAGCCCTTTTCTATGAACAAACTAACCCATTTTTTTGCCTTCCAACTTGCCATTTGTAATGTATTAAAAGACCGCCTACTCTTGGTCCCAAACAGTTGAGACCCAATCTGACAAAATTGGTAGCATTTTGAATGTGAGAAGGCTCTTATTTAACCTTTATTTTTCACTCCGGTAAAACATCCTTTTTTCCAGTGTCATGAAAACTATTAGTTGGTTTTAGTAGTGGCTTTGTTCTTCCCTATAACAGCATTCCACGTGAAACTATTTTTAGCAGACAGGAGTCTGGTACTGACTCTCCTTTTATTTAAGTTCAAAGCAACATACCCCAATGTGTCCATCAAAAGCTGAGAAAGAAGCTATGCTTATGCCACTGGAATCCAGAACAGGAGGGTGCTGAAGCTGGGGCCTGATCCTGGGCATAAGATTGAACGAAGACACCATAGTTGGGCATCAAACCAACAACCCACTGAACCATCAACTAGGTGAACGTTCCCTCCTACCTGCACAGTCAGTTGAAACCCTCACCCCAAGACCAGCCCTGGCTCAAGGCAGAAAGGCAGTGTAACATGATGGGAACACCACCAACTAGATTAAGCATCTGAGACCTGAGTCTTAATACCAGTTCTACTAAAATTTTGCTGCATGACCTTAGGCAAATTACTTCTTCCCAGAAACTGTTTTCTATAACATGAGAGGGATTGGAGAAAATGATAGGTTTTTGCAGGTTATCACATGCTAATCTAAACAGCCCTAAACCCACAACTTAGCATCTTCTTTGGTGTATTTTGATTTCATTATGACTTTGAGACTGTAATATTCCAGTAACTGTGTCTGCATCTTGTTTTTCTATATCCAAATCCTTATCTAGAAACCTAATTCTCACACTGTGACTTAATATCTGGCTACCTGAACCCCAGTCTCCATGAGTAGGTCCTCAATTTTTATGCTGACTACCCCACCTGCTATCCTTCTAACTTCCCCACACCAGGAGCTAGCTACCTCAGCCTCCACTGACCACCTGCTACACACCAGACTGAGTAGACATTCTAGGTCTTGGATTTATTGTGTTTGTTTGTTGATTGGGCTTTTGGCTAATAATACTTAACAATGTTTTCCATTCTCCATCCTAGAATGATGATGTGCTATATTCAGAACTCCCTCAGACACATGTTCAGAACTGTCTACCTCAAAGACTTTTCCCATTTCATATCCCCTGACCCCATGGTCTGTCTGGACTCATGGTCGCAGCTTTCCCCATCATACCACTGCTCAAGCTCCCATTCTTACATGTTTTCAGACTTTTCTAATCCCTGCTTGGAGGCTAACCCCTTGCTTCTGGGGTGGTTTCCCTGATGCACAAACACATTCACATTGAGGCTGAGCTCTTAGTGGGAAACAGGGACTGAGTCCCCTTACCGGGAGTTTCATGGGAAGACGAACGACAGTGATGGTGAATACAGTGCTATCTTGGACACATTAGTAGTGATACATTGGGTATGCACCAGTATAGAGTGCTGGCCAGCATGCATTGTGATTATTCTGATTGGCTTATGTCCATGCCATGCAAATTGTTAAATATTGTAAGTAGCATCGCTCCATAGGGTCTTCCTTCTCTTTTTCCCCCTTATAATCTCAGATTGTGCCCGCCTCCAATCCATCAATGTAAAATAGCAAATGTGTATCCATTTCATATTTTTACTTCTCTTTCTTCTCCATTAGCAATTGAAGGTTTCCACAGGGCTCTTTGGATTTATTGCCCTGTCATGCCCTTTTAAGATTCACGCATATTTCTAAGATCACATGTGTGGTAGGCAAAATCCTAAAGATGTCTCTCTCCTACCACCCAAGATTCCCATTTCCTGGTTATTCTATCAAACACTAATCTCGGTTCTAGTGTGAAGGGACTTTGCAGATGTAATTAAGCTTATAAAACTTAAGATAAGGGCTAATCCAGGTAGGGTCAATCTAATTACACAAGCTCTAAAATAGGAAATACTGCCTAGCTGAATTAGCAGAGGCAGGAGAAGGAAGGGAAAAATTCAAGTCAGGAAAATTCGAGACATGACAAGGACTCAAGTGGCTATTGCTGACTTTGAAGAAGGCCACAAACCAGTGAATGTGGGCAGCCTCTAGGATCTGAGAACAATCCCCAGCCCACAGAAAGCAAGGATACAAGGACCTCAGTCCTACATTATAGAAATAAATTCGGCCAACAACCTGATTGAATCTAGCATTAGCGTCTCCCAGAAGGAATGAGACCTGGTTATCCCCTTGATTCTGTCTTGTGAGACCCTAAGCAGTGGAATCATACAAGCCACATTCTACCCAGACTTCTAACTTATAGAATTGTTTGATAATAAATTTATGTCATTTTAATTCACTAAATTTGTGATAATTTGTAACAACAGCACTAGAAAACACATCAGGATAAATGTTTCTGAATGTTCAGCATTATTTTACCTTTATCATTATAGTTAAATAAATACTTTAAGCTTGTGGTAGTCTTCTCCATTAAATTAAGATAATCTGTCATTATATCTCTTGTCTTTTGCTTTTTTAGTCCTGTCCCCTTGCTCAAATCTTCATTTAATACCCACTTCTCCATACCAGAGTCAGCCCCATCCAGGCAAAAGTATATCAGGTCTCTCCCATGCCCACCCTCAGGTCTAAGCAGGGTGCCACCTCCAGTCATGGTCTATAGAAAATTCACATTTCAAACTTTCATATGTATTCTTACTTCCAAGACTGTAATTCAATTGAAGGTGATAGAATCCCAGGCCAAAGTAAAATGCTCCATACTACTGTCCCTTCCTTATCTATGTCTTCTTCCCTGTCCCTTCTTCTTAAGTAGCTCTGCCATGTTATCTCTTTCTGTATCTCCACTGAACTCCATACTCACTTAAACATAGGCTAGAGAGTTATTATTCTTTGAAGAAGAATAGCATTAGAAATCTGGTTTTAGTCATGCCATCACAGCTTTTTGTAAAACATTAGAATATATGCTTTTACAAGCATAGGCAAATCTACTGTCATTCCCATCTCATTGGAAAGTTAATTTTCCTAAAATTTACTGTTATGTGTTTATGGGGTGGTTTTATCTGAGAGACCTTTGGGAGGAAATTGAGGCAAGAAACCCAGGAGCATCCCATTTTTTCATGTGTTATCACATTTAGGTTCAATTTTCATCTCATTTAGGTTCATATTTTCTTGATATAGAGCATAATTTCATCATATATGCAAACCTGCCTAGGGAGGGATTAAATTGGTATGAACTCTGAGTTGACTGTACACATGCCAATCAATTAGCATTTCAAACAGGTATCAAAGCAGTTGAGGAAGTTTTTCTTTTTAACATTTACTAGTGTTAATACAAAGGCTTCAGAGACTATAGGAAGCTAATCTTTCCTGCAAAGTTATGGAGAAGAAATGAGAATGAATTTGATTGGAATTTGGGGGTATATTTTCAATTGTACAGTGGAATTTTCCCAGTGCAGGAGCTGTGAATTTCTGCAACCATACAGGAGATTTCTAAGATGCTTCCTTTTCTGCTATGGTCATACATCTACATACCTTTGCCTCCTAAACATAAAACATCCTTAGAAACCTCTGTATAGACAAAAATGGTCCACTTACATGACTTCAGATAAAAGGATGGTGGTAGTGCCAATCTTTTTATTGTGTTGGGGATAAAATGTTAAAGATTAAAAAAAGGTAGAAAGTATGGAGGATTAGATGCCTCCTCCCCCTCCTCCCACAGGCTTTTAAATAGCTTTGGAAAATTTAACCTGAGCCTCTCTCTGGTACTTAACATGCTTAGTTGCAGCATCTACATTAGAAAATAATCTTGAACTTGCTGAGAATCCTTGAACTTTTTAATATCCTAGACCTCAATATACCTCCTAGCCTCACTAGCACCATATCTTCAGATGTCCCTAAACCTTGGGGCATATGAGACCCTCCGACACTACTGGAACTCAATGTTCCCTTGAAACCAGAATGGATATCTCTGGTACCTTTTTTTCAGGCATCAGAGAAGAAAGGTTATTCCTGAGTCCTGCAATACCATCTGACCACTTGCATAACATTTTATTCATAAGTAAGAGTTACAAATCAAAATGAGTTAGTTAACTAGTTATTGTTTTATATATAAATAATAAACAGAATGTGTGTCATATACTTGGGCCTCTCAGTTATTCACATCTAAAGGCAGCTGAACAACTGCAGACATATACTGAAATAGGCATCATTGTTCATTAAAGGCAGCCCCCTGAAGTTCAAGCCTAGCATCTGGTGGAAATGAGGCCAGCTCTGCAAGTGTTTAAACTTACAACCTCTGATCCTTTAAAGTGATCCTGATTAATCACAGGTGTCTTCACCAAAGGCTCCGTGACAGTCTTAGCCAAAATGTCTCAAGGTCCAAGACAACATAGGAGAACAAATAAGGGATCAGAATAAAGTCTGGGTTCCTTCTAGTTTTCCATATTGGAATTCTGTTTGACAAAACACAAGCCTAATGTCTACTCACAAAGAAGCACCTTTATTGCCTTGAGTAATTTGAAAATTCTTTCCATGTGTTTGGCTGCAAATCCCAACGTTGATCCCAATTATAGAGATGAGAAAGGGAGATGGAGAGAGACAGAATTCAAAAGTATATGAGCATGAGAATCAGATCTTTCCAAAGGATAGTTTAAAGTCTGGAGACATCAATAGCCCAAAGACTGCAGCACAGAAATGGAAATAAGAAAAACGTAATGCAAATATGAGACATGTCACCAACTTGTAATGTGGCCTCTGGCAAGTCAGTGATATTTTCACTCTGCCCCAAGTTTCCTAGCTCAAATCTGCCACTTAGACTGCCTGCCCATTCCCAGCAGCCTCTCACGCTTGCAACAGAATGTCTTATTTGAGAAACTTTCACCTTGGTCGTTGATGATGCCTGAAATAATATCATGCCAGAATAGCTGCAGACTGAAGTGCATCGCTGACTACATCCTACTGCTGGGCTTCATGCTGCTCCATGGCTCCGTGGATGGATATTAAAGAAATGACAGTTACTCCAGCAGCCCTGCTTAATAGACCATTCCCTCGCATCTCTGTCTTATTAATCTAAGAAAATCAGGTTTCCCAATGTTTTACAGAATCTATGATGAAGGAAAGGCTAAGGTTTAAAAACTTGCAAGGAAGACAAATGTAAGGAAAATTTTGAAGTCAAAAATAATCCTTAAGATTTGTTTACCAATTTGCCTGTTTCAAGATACCAAACATACGCAAGGAGCAAGACAACAATCCAGAAAGCCAAATAATGCTTTGTACTAGTAAAAACTGATACTACTTCTACCCACCGAAAAAAATATCAAATAGGTCCTCATTTTTCCTCTACCCCCAACTTCTGGTTATATATAAGAATGGCTCTGAAGCAAAATCATAGGAACATGTTTTCTAACCTATCCCAGTATTCTGAGTCTCTCCTTTACTCCCAAGAGGTCTGTGAACCATGGCAATGTCCCCACATGTTTTTAAGCCTGTGCCTCATTCCCACATAACGTTTATTTTTCCAATTATGAAAATAACCTGAAGCACTTGTTAAAAATACAGATTCCCAGGTCTACCCCCTAGAGATTCTGATTCCAAATGTTTAACAAATACCCCCAAGCAATTCTTTGATCAGGCAAGTTGGAAAACCTTTGCCCCAAGGTTTTCTAAATCGTTGCTACTCACAGTGTGATGTAGCATTGATATCACTTAACTTGTTAGAAATGCAGATTCTCAGCCATTGGCTAGGTCTAGAATCTGTCTTTTAACAAAATCCCCAGGTGACCATTGAGCACATTAAATTTTGAGAAGCATTATTTTAAGTGGTTGCATCATCTAGTAACCTAATAGTCCCTATTAATTAGTTTAATAGATAATTCCTTCAATTCACTTATTCATTCAACTAACAGTCGGGATCTACTAAGTGCCTGAGCACTGTGATAGGCACCAGGATTTGTATGTTGTAAAGGAAAAGGCCATAAACTAGAGGATTCCATCTTTAATGGTGGAAGATCGAGCATTAAGACAGGCTCATGAAGAGGCTATCTTGAGGATAAGATGGAGTGTGACCATGCCCAAATCATAACATGTAACTGACCACCTGTTTTATCCATGCATAAGGCTGGTTTGGACTATGTAATCCAATCTCTGATCATAGTAAATTTTACCTCTACCACCCTAACTCTTTCACTGATCTTCTCCTCCAATAGATCAGGGAATGCTGGTTTTGAGCACAAGTGGGTGTAAAGAATTAATGAAGAGCCTTGCATTTGCTCAAGCATGCTCCCTTGGATAGAAGGAAAACTTTGGGTGAAAGACTGCAGCCTGAGCATTTGTAGAACAAGGAAATGAGGCAACAGAAATCAGGGATCCTCTCAAGAATGGGTCAGGAGTGTTTGCCCCACAGAAGGGAGCCAGGTTGAGGCCAGGAAGCAATGGCATCATGACTTTGCTCCAACTGGCTCCTATAAACAATCCAGGTTTTGGCTACTGGCTATCATGAGACCTGTGCAGCTCACAGTTTTAGAAGAAGTAATTCATTCCTTTCTTCCATCACAGCAGGCCTTGGATCTCCCAAAAACCCAACCCACTGACCTTTTACTTGAGTGGTAGAAGGTATGAGGACAAATATGTAACAGGTCTTACTGATGAAATAATTCCCATCTAAAGCAACAGAAAACATAACATAAACACACTTCTGGATAATCATAGTTAAATATTTAACTTCTGCTTTGTGATTTCAAGTGGCTTCACGGGAAAAAACACAGACACTTGATTTACCTTGGGGTGAGATTCCATGAATAAGTTTATTGGAAGTTCATCAAATTTATTGTAGTATACCAAAGTATCCAAAAATGATTTTAAAATTTCCGGCACACACACACACAAAAAAACCCTTCAACTTAATTTATTTTAAAGCTTTTAGAAACTACTATGGAAAATCTCCCTATTTATTGCACCCCTTTTACATATAGACAAATTTCAGACAATGGTTTTAAATTTGCTTTATCATAGAAAAAGTCCATTTTTTGAATGTTTAAAGATATATTCCTTTTCATCTCATTTCACATTCTTGTGAACACATTTAGAACAGGAAAATAAAAACCTACTGGCTACTAGATTGGTTCAAGCTGCTCCATCTTTCCCTATCATAATATTCATTGCTCAGGAAATTTTCACCTTAAATGCAATGTTTAAGAAATAAACTTTGTGTGTTCCTATGCTGTTTTGGCATCATTTTGTAGGTTTGGGTTTACAGTGCTAAAAATCTAAAGAGTTTTCCTTTCCTCCAGGATGTGAGGCCCACAAATCAGGCGTGCTGCCATCAGTTGGACAGATTGTCTAGGCTATGGTCTTGCAATCCAAACAGGAAGGATTCTGTCCCATTTACTCCAGCTAAAGAATGGCCAAGGTAGCAAATTAGAACAGTGCAGCTGCTTGCCGCCTTTAGCCCTGGCCTGGCCACTCCCTAGGAAGCCAGTTGTTATTCTGTGATACAGGCTAGAAAATACAAAAGGCTATCTGACCCAGACAGATTTGGTCTGTATCTCAAAGACTTCTTATCTCTGAGGTAATACGTCGGCCTTTGCTATCCCTACTATTCTCTTGACATTGACTGCTGTTCTCCCTTTGAATTCTGTATTCTCAATCATTTTTCATTCAAGACCACAGACTCAGATTAAATCCTATACATCATTTACAACCACTTCCTTTGCTTTGTGAATACTAGTTTTTGAACCCTACAGTATTGATTACCTGGTCCCTTCAATTCAGAGGGACACGTCCATCATAGATAACAGCTATGGGGAATAACAGTGTACAGTGATATGTGTTACACACAGACATTTAAACTTTTATATACAAATAAAACTCTATTAAGAAAAATACAAATTTCTAATTATATCATAAGAAAATATTATACATAACCTATAGTAAGATTTTAACACAAGTTAAAATGAGGTAGTCCTTGAGGAAGCAGTAGCTATTGTTGTTTACTCTAATTCTAGTTGTTAACCTCATGTCTAAGTAAACAATGACTCTCTAATTCACCCTAAGTATTTTTAGAGTCAGAAATTCATAGGAATATACGTATTTATAAATATTTGTAACTCCTGCATATGGTTCTAGCACTTCAAATCCTTGGAACAGCTTATCATAAAAAGCTCTTTCAAATAGCTTTTATTCAACAGTTAATATCCCCACTGGCAGGTCAGACCTATAGTAGCCAATTTACAACTTTTCTTTTAAAAGGTCCTATTTTCCTTTCCAAGTTTCTAGCCTCTAAATTATCTTTCCTTGTTAGCAGAAAGAAAAGGAGCAGGGGGATGGAAATTATGGTCAGACCCTGCATGTTTCACAGCATGCTGTCAGTGACTTTTAGCTGACATTAGCACACCATTGGTTTCCTAACAGACTTAAAGTCTCTTCCAAACCCATTTAAGTTTTCAAGGCACCACATCCTGTTTCCTCTAACCAATTTAAAAATATTTAAATGGAGTGTAATATGGCTTTTAAACAGCAGGAAAACTGTAAGCAGCTTTTCTACAGCTACATTTAGAGATAATATAAACAAAAACATACACATGCAGAAAAACATCATAATCTAAACCATTCTTTCTGATTCACTGATTAGACTCAAGATAAAAATTATATCATAGATAAAAAGAGAAGCAATATAACATGCATATTCTCATGGGGTCATAAATGGGACTGGAATAGCAGGTAAATCCTGGGGTCTTGAACTCTAGACAGTATCTGAATCTATTCATCATCCTCTCCTTAAACAACCAGCTCTTCTTTAAAATATATCTCCTTCTGTGCTTCTTGTGATACTATACTGTCTTTTTATCCAATCTCTCAGACCATATCTTTATATATACTTCCATAGGCTGTGCTTTTCTTTCCACTTCAATCAAGGCTGAATTTTAGACCCACTACTTTTCTTACCCTATAATCTCTGCCTCAGGGACAGCAGCTAATGCCATAGTTTCAACCGTCACCTTATTGCAAATAATTAGTTCCCTAGGTTGTACATTCAGTCCTGACCTTTCTCCAGAGCTTTAATCCCACATTCCCAGTCAAAGATAACCAGCGAATCTGTCTGCCACTTCTAACTCAATATGGGTGAAATCAAACTCCTATTTCTTCCCATAAACTAGCTCCCCTTCTAGCCATCTCCCTTGTCTATGAGTGACACCAACATTCTCGCAGGCAGCCTCAAAACCTTGGTACTTTTTTTACTCCATTATTTTCTTCTTCCTCTATAAGCTGTCAGTCATGAAATGTTCAAATGAGATTTCATTCATTCAGCAAATATTTACTGAGTGCCTAACATTTGTAAACCACTTGGCTAGACATTAGAAAACTAGTTGAGCTATTTCCATTTTTTCCATATACAGTCATAATCTGCAGTTACCAATAATATAGTGGCCCAGGAACCCCCAAAACCTTCCTGCTCAAAATATCAAAAGATGAGGAATTTCTTTAAAGTTAGACTTTTAAAAAAGTTCAGCTCAGCTGAACTCTCATGAAGGTAAAGAAAATCACCAGAAACAAAAAAAACGAAATGATACCTGAAAACCTGAGCAGTAAGCACACGACCTGATATTAGATTAGCCTTGGAGTTATCCATTGATCTCCTTTAGCTAGAATCTTGTATTGGAATGCTTACACATGTATACATGACAAGGTCGTGGCTCAAGGTAAGAGTTTGGAAATTAGATCTCAGGATAAAACTAGAACTTCCTAAAAGACTATGCTTTCATTAACTGGGTACACAAGAAAAAAAATCTGCATATAGGCACAGAAAGATGGAACATAATAGTTTATTAAAAAATAAAAAAATCTTATTAAATAGAAATAGAAGAAAACTTCAACCTGATAAAGTATATCTCCAAAAAACTGATAGAAAACATTACACTTAGTAGGCTAACATTAGAAGTATTCATTTTAAAGTTAGAAATAAGAAATGGATGTCTGCTATCTATGCTCCTGTTAAACATTGTGCTGGAAAAATCCCACCAGTGCAATAAGACAAGAAAATTTAAAAAGTCTAAAGTTTGGAAAGGACAAAACGAAACAATTTATATTTGCACACGAGTATCTAAAATACAAAAGAAGCTACAGACAAACGAATATAATTAATAAGCGTTCATAATATATGACTATAAAATTTGTATGGAAAGGCAAAGTAACTAGAATAGTGAATACAATCTTTAAAAAAATAAGAACAATGTTGGAGACCTCATATATAAGACTTACTATACATCTACAGTATTAATGAAAGCACAGAATTTGAAGAAAGTAACAGAAAAGAATCAAGAGTCCTGTGCTACAACAACCAAATACTCACATGTAAAATGGTAAGCTTGGACCTCTACTTCATACCATACAGATAAACAAACTCAAAATAGATCACAGGCCTAAATATAAAATTCAATATAAAAACTCAAATTATAAAACTTTTATGATAAAACATAGGAGTAAATTTTCATGACCTTGGGTTGGGCAACAATTTCTTAGATATGGGAGATGCTGCACAAGCAATAAAATAACAAAATAAGTAGAATTTCATCAAATTTTAAAACTTTTGATCATCAAAGGATACAACCAAGAAAGCAAAAAAACGTGTACATAAATGTTCCTAGCAGCACCATTAACAACAGCCAAAATATTGAAACAATCCAAATGCCTGTCACCTTATGAATGGATAAATAAAATATGTTATGTCCATACAATGGAATATTGTTCTACAATAAAAGAAAGAAGTACTGATACATGCTACAACGTGACTGAACCTTGACAATATTATGCTAGGTGAAAAAAGTCACACAAAAGATCACATATTGTATAATTCCAATTACATGAAAAGTCCCCAGTAAGCAAACCCATAGAAACAGAATGCAAATTAGTCGTTGACTAGGGCTGGGGTGGGCAGTGAGCAGTGGGCGACGAAATTGATTTACTGCCAATGGCCAACAGGTTTCTTGTGGGGGAAGTGGAAATGTTCGAAAATTAGATTGTGTTGATGGTTGCACAACTCTGTAAATACAGTAAAAACCATTGAATTGTTCACTTAAAATTGGTGCATCTTATGGTGTATAAATTACATCTCGATAAAGGTCTTTAATAAAATTTTTTTCCAAGACAGCAGATTAGAAGCTTTTAGTATGCCTCTGCCCCTTGGAAATAGCAAGATAGTACATAAAGATAAATTCTGTAAGCTTTAATTCAAGAAGGAAAAGAGGCATCCACCAGGATGGTACAGGACATCCCAGATCCCAGGGAGGAGAACATGAACAAATAGCTCCTGTGATGGCATCCAGCTGATAAAAGTGAATAAATCTTCAGTACATAAGAGAGGCAGAGGACCTCCCTCTGTGACTCACCTTTCCACTGGGGATCTGAGCAACCCAAGTGGAGAGAGAACATTTTGTTTCTCCCAAGCCCTGCAGCTAACTTGGGGAGAGGCTTGAAGACACTGAGACAGAAAGACACTGGGAAAAGCTTTAGGCATTTTCCCAGACTCAAGACCTAGAGCAGGATACCATTTTTAATCTGGGAGCATAAAAATTCAGTCATTCTTTGGTGACCTAGCAGGGTGGTTCTGCAGGCATTTTAGTATCAGACCAAAGACTAGAGCACTAACTCTGGAGTGCAGTAGGGGCCTCCACAACCAGAACTGTGGAAAGCACCTCAGCAATACGTACTGGAATTGTGCTCTTCCTGGTTGCAGGCCTGATTGGGAAAAAGAGCTGCTATAGCTGTGATTTCTTCTAGGTAATGAGACACAGCTAGAGCCAGCTTGGCAACCTGGAACTGGTCTAAATGTGTCATCCTGGGTACCCCAGCCTGCTCCCCTGAGATTGTGGTACAGTGGGGTCCTCTCCACTCCACACTTATAGGCAGATCTCTAGTAATTCAGAGTACCCACTGCCATGAACTAGCAGCCTGAACTGCCCCACCCTTCCTGCATAGGGATCCTGGTGAAGGAAGGCCCTTCTCTATTTCATGCCCAAGCAGATATCCTGGCATTCAGAGCACCTACATGCCTGGATGAGTAGCCTGAACTGCCCACCATTTCTGTGCAGAGATCATGGTGCAGACAGGCCTTTATGCTTTAGAGTACCCACTTGCGCAGATCAGCAGTCTGAGCCATCCCACCCTTCCTGAGCAGTGACTGTGGTGAAGCAGAGCCCTCTTCGCTTCATACAGGAAGATCTCCAGGCATTCAAAGCAACTCCTCACCAGGATCAGCAGCCTAAGTCATACCCTTCCTGGGGACAGATCATGGTACAGTGGGGCCCTCTCTGCTCCTCAAGCAACCAAATTTTCAGGCATTTGGAGCATCTGCTCACATAAACTGGCAGCCTGAGGTGCCCCACCTTTTCCATGCAGAGATTGTGGTGGAGTGGGGTCTTCTCCCCTCCACACCCAGGTAGATCTCCAGGCATTCAGAGCACCCACTCACCTGGATCGGCAGCCTGAATTGGCCCACCCTTCCTGTGAAGAGAATGTAGTAAAGTGGGGCCTTCTCTGTCCCATGCTCAGGCAGATCTCTAGGCAGTCAGAGCACTCATTCACCTGAATTAGTAACCTAGGCTGCCCTATCCTCCCTGTGCAGAGATTGTGGTGCAGTGGAACCCTCTGGACTCCACACCCAGGCATATCTCCAGGCATCTTGAGCACCCACTCTCTTGCCTTAGGAGTTTAGGCTTCCCACCTCCCAGTTCAGGGAGCTTGGGGCTGAGGAGGTTTCCCAGCTTCATGCCTAAGCACACCTCTTGGGAATAGGTGGCCATCCACTGAATTCTCCGTCAGTGCTGATGTTTGCATTTGCCTTTGGGGGACCTATAGGTGGGCCTGCCTTGTCTGCCCTCACTCATCTTGCCCTCTGTCCCACTGGGACTGAGCAGGGAGATGAGATCACTATGCACTCCATGGATCAGCCCATTGCCTGAGACAACACAGAGGTTACCCTGGTAAGCAAGTATCAAGTATATTTCCAGCCACATTAGCCACAGCCAGCTCTTGCCCATAAGAGCCATCTGCTGGCTTGCAGGTTGAACTGCAAAGTCTAATATAACAACCTGCTGAAAAAATGCACAGGGCTACAGAAGCAAGCCAAAAGAAGCTACCCAGAATTCTCTAAAGTCACACCCCATAGGGAAAGGAGGAAGGGAAATGGAAAGGAAAAATATGATAATATCATAGAGAAAGAAAGAAAAAATCCTTGCACAAAAGTAATTACAAAAATTAGAAGTGCCAGCATCTCTAGATGAGAAGAAACCCATGCAAGAAATACCAGCACCATGGAAAATCTTAATGTAGTGACACCACCAAAGGATCATACTAGCTCTCTAGCATTCATCACTAACCAAACTGCAAACTCAGAAATAATAGGTAAAGAATCCAAAGCATGGATTGTAGAGAAGCTCAGCGAGATCCAAGACAATGTTGAAAACAAACACCAAAAACTTCTAAGCAATCCAGGAAATGAATGAAGAGATAGAAACATCTTAAAAAGAAATCAATCAGAGCTTCTGAAATTAAAAAAAAAAAATCACTTCAGGAATTTCAAAACACAATTGAAACCTTATCAACAGATTGGACCAAGCAGAAGACAGAATTTCAGAGGTTGAAGACTGGTATTTTGGACTAACCCAGTCAAAAAAAAAACCAGAAAAAATTAAGAAAAATGAACAAAGTCTTTAAGAAACATGGGATTATGTAAAGCAACTAAACCTATCAGCATTCCTAAGAGAGCAGGAGAAAAAGAAAACAACCTGGAAAATATATTTGAGGGAATTACTCAAAATTTCTCTAATATCATTGGAGAGGTAGACATATAGATACAAATAATGCAGAGAACACCTGTGAGGTAGTTTACAAAATGAAAAACACAAAGGCATATAGTCAACGGACTGCTCAAGGCCAATGCAAAATAAAAATTCTTAAAGGCGCCTAGAGGAAAGGCCAGAATTCTACTGGATAAATTTAACAAAGAGACTGAAATAATTTAAAAGCACCAAGCAGAAATTCTGGAGCTGAAAAATGGAACTGGCATACTGAAGAATACATCAGAGTCCTTAATAGCAGAATTGACCAAGCAGAAGAAAGAATTAGTGACCTTGAAGACAGGCTATTTGAAAATAAACAGTCAGGGGAGAAAAAGAATTTTAAAAAACATGAAGCATGCCTACAGGATCTAGAAAATAGTGTCAAAATAGCAATTCTAAGAGTTATTGACCTTAAAGAGGATGGAGAGAAATGTCAGCATAGAAAGCTTATTCAAAGAAATAGTAACAGAGACATTCTAAACCTAGAGAAATTATGAATATCCAGATAAAAAAGGTCATAAAACATCAAGCCGATTCAACCCAACTAAGACTTTAAGGCAAATAGTAATTGAACTCTCAAAAGTCAAGAATAAAGAATGGATCTGAAAAGCAGCAAGAGAAAAGAAGCAAGCAACATATAAAGCAGCTATGATAGGCCTGGCAGCAGACTTCTCAGTGGAAACCTTACATGCCAGGACAGAGTGGCATGACATATTTTAAGTGCTGAATGAAAAATCTTTCAACCTAGAATAGTACATCCCATAAAATTAAGCTTCAAACTTGAAAGAGAAATAAAAATTTTCCCAGACAAACAAAAGTGGAAGGATTTTGTCAACACTAGACATGCCTTAAAAGAAATGCTAAAGGCAACTCTTCAATCTGAAAGCAAGGAACATTAATGAACAAGAAATCATCTGAAGGTATAAATTTAACTGGTAATAGTAAGTATAGTAACAAAACAGAATATTCTAATACTGTAATTGTAGCGTGTAAACCACTCATACCTTTAATCAGAAGACTAAAAGACAAACCTATCAAAAATAATAACTGCAACAACTTTTTAAGAGATAGTACAAAAAGATGTAAATAGAGACAACAAAAGTCAAAGACTGGGGAGGATGGAGTTAAAGTGTAGAGTTCGTTTAGTTTTCTCTTTGCTTGTTTTGTTTTCTTTGTAGTCAAAATTGAGTTGTCATCAGTTTAAAATGGCTATAAGGTGTTATTTGCAAGCCTTATGGTTACCAAAAAACAAAAACCTATAAAAAGATATACCAAAAATAAATAACAAGAAATTAAAACATAATCCCAGAGAAAATCACTTATATACAAATGATAAGAAGGAAGAAGACCAACAAAACAAAGAGAAAACAAATAACAAAATGGGAGTAGGAATTCCTTACCTATCAATAATAACATTGAATGTAAATAGACCAAATTCTTCAATCAAATGGCAGAGAGCGGCTGAATGGATTAAAAACTAACAAGACCCAACTATATGCAACCTAAAAGAAATTCACTTCACTTATAAAGACACACATATACTGAAAATAAAGGGATGGAGAAAGATATTCCGCCGGGCACGGTGGCTCAAGCCTGTAATCCCAGCACTTTGGGAGGCCAAGACGGGTGGATCACGAGGTCAGGAGATCATCCTGGCTAACACGGTGAAACCCCGTCCCTACTAAAAAATACGAAAAACTAGCAGGGCGAGGTGGTGGGCCCCTGCAGTCCCAGCTACTCGGGAGGCTGAGGCCGGAGAATGGCGTGAACCCGGGAGGCAGAGCTTGCAGTGAGCTGAGATCCGGCCACTGCACTCCAGCCTGGGCGACAGAGCGAGACTCCATCTCAAAAAAAAAAAAAAAAAAAAAAGAGATTCCATGTAAACGGGAACTCGAAAAGAAGAGGAGTAGTTATACTTATATCAAACAAAATAGATTTCCAGAGAAAAAGTGAAAAAGAGACAAAAAAGTCATTATATAATGATAAAGGGGTCAGTTTGGCAAGAGGATACAAAAACTGTAAATATATATGCACCCAACAATGGAATACCCAGATATATAAAGCAAATATTATTAGAGCTAAAGAGAGAGACCTCAATACAATAATAGTTAGGGACTTTAACACCCTACTTTCAGCATTGGACAGATCATCTAGACAGAAAATCAACGAAGAAACATTGGACGTAATCTGCTCTATAGACTTTTGTCTATAGGATGTCTATTAGGAACAAATGGACCAATATACCATTCATAGAGCAGTTCATCCAAGAGCTTCAGAATACACATTCTTCTCCTCAGCACAAGGAACATTCTCAAGGAAAGACTGTATGTTAGAACACAAAACAAGCCTTGAAAAGTTCTTTAATAATTGAAACCACTTCAAGTATCTTGTCTAACCACAACAGAATAAAACTAGAAATCAAAAACAAGGTAAAGTTTGGAAACTACACAAACACATAGAAATTAAACAACAGGCTCATGGATGACCACTGGGTCAATGAAAAAATTAAGAAGAAAATTTGAAAAAAAAATCACATGAAACAAATGAAAATGGAAGTACAACACACCAAAACTTATGGGATACTGTAAAAGCATTACTAAGGGAAATTTTTAGATAGGAACAAACATTTATGTCAAAAAACTAGAAAAACTTCAAATAAACAAACTAACGATGCATGTTAAAGAACTAGAAAAGCAATAGCAAACCAAACCCAAAGTTAAAAGGAGAAAAGAAATAGTAAAGCTCAGAGCAGAAATAAATAAAATGTAGACTAAACAAAAGATCAACAAGTGAAAAGATAAATCAACAAACCTTTAGCCAGACTAAGAAAAGGAGAGAAAAGACCCAAATAAATAAAATCAGAGATTGAAAAGGAGACATTACAACTGGTACCACAGAAATTCAAAGGATCATTAGAGACTATTATTAGCAAGTAAATGCCAAAAAATCGGAAGGCCTAGAGTAAATGTATAAATTCTTAGACACATACAACCTACCAAGTTTGCACCATGAACAAATCCAAAACCTGAATAGAGCTGTAACTAGTAACAATATAGAAGCAGTAATAAAAAGTATCCCAGTAAAGAAAAGCCCAGGACCCAGTGGCTTCACTGCTGAATTCTACCAAACACTTGAAGAAGAATTAATACCAATCCTACTCAAACTACTCCAAAAAAAGAGGAGGATGGAATACTTCCAAACTCATTCTATGCAGTCAGCATTACCCTGATACCAAAACTAGACAAAGACACATAAAAAGGTAAAACTACAGGCCAATATGTCTGATGAATATTGATGCGAAAATCCTCCACAAAATAGTAGCAAACCAAATTCAACAATACCTTAAAAAGATTATTCATCATGACCAAATGGGATTTATCCATGGGATGCAAGGATGGTTCAACATATAGAAATCAATTGATATGACACCTCATACAAACAGAATGAAGAGCAAGAACTATATGATCATTTCAATAGATGCCAAAAAAGCATTCAATAAAATTAACATCCATTCATGACAAAAAAAAAAAAAAAAACTAAGTATATAAGGAACATGCCTCAACATAATAAAGGGCATATATGACAAGCCCACAGCTAGTGTCATATTGGATAAGGAAAAACTGAAAGCCTTTCCTCTTAGACCTGGAACAGAAGGATGCCCCCTTTCACCGCTGTTATTCAACATACTGCTGGAAGTCCTAGCCAGGGAAACTAGACAAGAGAAAGAAATAAAGGGTATCCAAACTGGAAAGGAAGAAATCAAATTATTCTTGTTTGCAAACGATAGGACCTTATATTTGGAAAAACCTAGACTCAACCAAAAAACTACTAAAACTGATGAATGACAGGTAAACATGGTGGCATGTTCAGACAGTAGAATACTCTTCCATAGCTAAAATGAAGTGGTTCTTAAAATGCGATCTTAGAAATTTGTTAGCAATGCAAATCCTGGGCTTCAATCCAGACCTACTGAATCAGAAACTCTGGGGGTATGTTTTAACAAGCCCTCCAGGGGATTCTGATGAATACTAGAGTTTGAAAACTATTTAACTAGACCTACATATATGGGTTGGATAAATTTCAAAAACAATGATGTTGCAGAAGGACAGGTTCAGTATGATACCATTATATAAAGTTTTAAAACTTGCAAATAATACTTTGTATTGTTTGTGCATACATACATGGTAGTAAAAATATTTAAAAACATACATGAAGATCACTAACACCAAATCTAGTATAGTACTTACAGGGTAGGGAAGGAGGCCAATGGGATATAGGAAAGGAGGTGTCAAACAGGAGATTTCAACTGCATTTGTGATGTTTAATTTATTTTAAAAATGTTTAAGATGTTGAAATAAATATCTCTGTACACACATCTTGACACTATTGTTTAATTAATTCCTTAGAATAAATTTGGAGAAATAGAATTGCTGAACCACTTCTTTATTTCAATTACCACTATTACCACTCTAATTCTCATCTCCTCAGGTGGGTGGTATTGCAATTGCTCATTACTGATAACTGTATTCTAATATGTACAACTCAGCATACACACCAAAACCTCCGGCTTCCAAAAATGTTACCTTGTACATAGATCAATGGCAACTTCAATGGCAAAATAACTTCAAAGTCTAAACTTCTCACTTCATATTCAAGTACCTCCAAATTATGCTACTATGTACCTCAGCTATTAATACATAATGCCAGTAACATTTAACATCTCATATAAATATCTCTCCTTTTCCAAAAGACTTGTATTGCTCCGTAAATGTACCATACACGCTTCTGCCTCCTTGCCTTTGCTCACTACTTATAATGATCTTATTCCCTGATATGTAAGTTCTGCTTGCACTGTAAAATCTGGCCCATGTTTTAAGCACCAGCCTTCCAACTCCCATCATTTTAGAATAAATTAGATCATAAAATTACCCTCACTGATCATTTCTTTCTTCGAGGTCTTCTAGCATTATCATTGTCACTCACATGGTGCTCAGCACATGATGCTTTATTATTTTTATGTACCTACGCCTGATGAACCCAGCTATACTGTATTTTTTTCCAGTTAAATTTTGTCATGCTTTGGAAAGGATTTAATGTTGTTCAACCATGGTATAAATATCCCAAGGCCATAGAGCATGTTTTCCTAGCACCAAGTAGAGTACCCTACATATGACCTAAACTACAATTTCTATGAGAACAAGAATCATGACAGTATTTTTTTCCCATAGTGTATAGCGAGTACCCAGAAAATATTGTACTGGGGTGGTGCAAAAGTAATCGCATTAAAAGTAATAGCAAAAACCATGATTACTTTTACACCAAGCCAATAGCAAACTTAGTAGATAGCCAGTGGCCATTTTCTGTTGAAAAAAAATGAATGAATGAATGAATGAATGAGCTTTATAATTTTGTTGTAATAATGATTACTACTTCCAGGTACTAAATACTATTTGAGGCCTGCAGAATGAACAAGGAAGAAAATAGCCCCTCAGAAGCCCCACAGCCCACACCATTAGCTCCCCAAAGGTTATCATCCTGGTTGGATATTATTAACCTACTATGCACCTCTTATTTCAAAACAAGATCAATAGCTAAAATTAACCGAATGCTTGGTTTGGAGAGGTGCTGTTATAAGCATGCTGCTGGCATGACTCTTTTCATGACAATCCTCTGGGGCCAGTATTATTATTATTCAAAATTACAGATGAGGAAACTGAAGCTCAGAGAGGATATAACCTGTCCTACATGCCACTGTTAGTAAATGGGCAAGCTAGGTCATGGAAGCATGACAACAGAGTTCATGCTCTTAACCATACTGTGACCACATGGAAAACTGGTTTGAAACGATAATAGTAAATTCAAATAGTTAAATTTCCATAAGGTTTATTATCTGGTTCTAAATAACCAATCAAGTTAATGAATTCGACCACTTATTTGCAAACTGCTCTGCATTTGTAGGAAGAAAACACAGATTGACCAGGCTTCCACTACTCATCAGGTGCTTTTCTCGTCTCTATTTGATTTTTTCATCCACAACATCAGCTATTACAAAGAGGTGTCATCATCATCCCCATTTTGCAGGTGAGAAAATCAAGAATCAGAGAGGTGAAGTACCTTGCTCAAGATTGCACAGCTAGCAATTGGCAGAGGTGGTTTTGACTCTGAGTCCAGATGTTTTACCCTGTACCACAGATGCTTATTTTAGAAATTTTTAAAGATAATAAAGGCTTCCATATACCACATGATTAAGAAGTCCCATAACAGTTATTATTGCTGTGTGTTATCTAATATTCTAGTAACCTAAATAACGTAAACACACACACACACACACACACACACACAATCTTCTATTCCATTTACTATGCAGAGATTATAACATATGTTTAGGACAGCTAGTCAATATTTACTTTAACCCAGTTAACTTTCAGTACCATAAAATACCAGGTTTCCCATAGATTCTAGTATAGGACAACACACAAAATAAATGTTCAGGATATGTTTGCTGAGAGACCTCTTCAGACCAACTAAGAAAAAGGTGGGACCAGGAAAACCATAATCATGTATACTACATTTGCTCTAGAAGAGAAAGTGGCAGTTATTTACAGTCTGGGACATCTTATAGATTTCTTGAAATATTGACCTTTGGTGAAATACTTTGTGGCTCACTGACTTCTCTTAATATACCTATTAAGGTATTGTAGAACTATAATTATAGCCACTATATCTTGTTTATGCAATATTCAATTACTTACGTGGCATGCCATTTATCTCAATAATTATCTCAATAATTATTCTATTAAATCTAAATGAGTATTCTTAAATCAATCTATGTGCTGCAAGTTTTTCCCTTATTGTACCCCCACCCTTGTGTTCATCATCTGTTTATGGAAGCAGCTCGGCTTGGAGGTTGTGGCAAATCAGCTACAGGAAAGCTTGAAAGTCATGGGAATTAGAACCAAGCTTTTGAGGGTCTTTGACATTGTTAATGCAAAATAATTGGCAAGATGCTTCACATACCAAAAATGACTAACTCTATTGATGTATTCACTCTTCCCCCAACCACCAAACTCCCAAGAGATGCTTAAACAGAACACACTTTGTCCTAGCATGGACAGGAAAAAGATTGAATTAAAGGAGCTGGTGCTGCTGGCCACTCACAGAAATACAAGGGGAGATGGTTAGTACTCAACCTCTCCTCCTGATTAGCTTACTTACTTCATCCTGTTTATTCTCATCTCTGCCTCTTTCTTACCCAGGCATGAAGGATCTCACCCATGCACAAGCATTCCCTACCCAATGCAATTCAGACTTGTATGTAGACATGTACACTAATATATTTTAGCTGCCTTAACTTTCTTATCCTGGACTAATGTTGCTTCAGTCCCACATCTTGTACTTATAGGGAAAGGAAATTGTAAATAGAAACTGCCCATTTCATTCCCTCACAAATCATTTTCTGTGGCACACTAACTTCAAGCATTCTGAACTCAGGAGTAAGGAGAGAAAACAATTTTATGAATCTATAAGATATTTTCCCTCTGATTGTCATATCATGATCCTTCATTAAAAGTAGGGGTTAAGTGCAGGAATTAAGCTAGTTTACCAAGAGTGGTGAAGAAGTAAGATCTTCCACATTACTGCCACTTCTCACATACTTACCCTATAAGTATGAGGGTCGAGAGAGAAGTTCATGTCAGAATATGCATTCATTATTTTCCTTTATTTCAGTCTTTAAAGTAATACCTTCAATCCCTAGCCAGTGTGTTATTCCTGCTGCCTGTTAACTTGATTTAGCTAACTTGAACATTAAAGCTTGAAGATTACTTGGACATCCACAGAGGCATGAGGAACGGTGGAAAAGACTTGTGGTAAAGTTACTATTCTTTTTTATATGATCAAAACAGCTGGGGCAAGAGGAAGGAGGGCAGCAAGAATGACTGAAGGAAGAAGGAAGCCACTGCCTGTCAACCATACCCCAAGAGAACAGGTGTTCTCTATCTACATATGTGCTCTATATGCAAACAGGGTAGCTCTCATGCTATGTGTTTCACAGTCATTGAGAAACTTGAAAAATTATATTAAGTACCAGTAATAGTCATTCCTTTAATGCCAGTTGTAATGGCCAGACCATGCAATTATGCAGCTCTTTCAAGTATCGTAAAAAGGGTATTAAATATATAGGCAAGACCAAATTAGAAGAGACTTTAAGGAACATGGCTCAAAGCCCACCTTAGAAGAAATAATCCTTTACAGCATCCCCAGAGTTGTATTTTTAACCCATAGTTGACTCTCTTCTCTAAGCATAATTTTCCACATCTATACAAAGTTATGAGGGGATTAAGCCAGTGTTTCTCAAAACCATGCAGCACAAAACATCTGCATCAAAATCACCTAAGTGAGGATTTTGTTAAAACTAAGATTCATGAGTCCCTCCCAAGATCCAAGGAATCAAAAATTCTGAGACTGGGACCCGGGAATATATATTTTCAACAGAGCTCCTTTCCCTCTCACCCCAGATAGTTCTAATATATACTTAATAAGCTGGAAAGAGACTCTACTTCATGTGTGATTATGTTTACATTGTTACCTTTTTAGACCATGCTTTCCCCAGACAATTTATCTGTGTACATCCTGCCTGTGTTTCTAGGCTCAGCTCAAAAGTAGCCTCCTTTCTAAAACCTCTCTTATCCATTTCTCCAACAATTCCAGCTCCCCTATTGCTAGGGACAGGACATGGAAAGGCTTCAGTGCTGGGATAGACGGAAGGGCTGTGTGCACTGGGACGGAGCTCAAGGAAGGGCTCTGATGTTTGCACTGAACTTTTGTGCTTTGAGTTTATTCATTTGAGTTTCATTTGCTAAAAGAGCTTTAAAATGTGTAAACCAATAACTAGGCCACTTGTATTGATCTTCTAAAAGGTAAGAACACTGAATTACAAACATTTAGCAACTATAGTTGGAAAGGAATTTAGTTATTCATTTAAGGATGGAAGAACAGGAATCAAAAGGAGACTAAAAGACTGCCAAATAGACAACTACATATGTGTAGTAAAAGAGAGAACTAATGTCCAATAAGGAATATTTTCTTGCCTGGTGAGAAATAATGGGCAACTCCCTAATTGATAATATGCAGGCAGAAGCCAGTAGGGGAAGAGGGGAGCTCATGAGAGGTGTAATGTTTGGTTATACTTACATTTTGAAACTTCATTAGGTAAAAGACAATATCAATGTTTCTTAAAGTGTGGTCCAGAAGCACCTGCATCAGAAACTGAAAAAGCTTATTAAATATGGAGATTCCTATGAAATGTAATCTCTAGGGGGCAGGACTCAATAACCAGCATTTGAGAATAACACCACCAGATGAACTTCCCCTCTAGTGTCAACATTTCACTCTTCTAGTTTGTCATCATACTAATTATTGGCACTTTAAAAGAACTCCAGGAAGCATTAAGCCATAAGAAAAAAGCCTTAATTAGGAGATGACTGAGGCTCAGTGGAGAATCCCAATCTCTCTGCCATGTTAGAGAGAATTAGGTAAAACCAACAATTAGGGATCATCAAGTCCTGAAAGGTTTATTTTCAGACCCTTTCCTACTTAACTGTTAAGTTTTTCAAACAAAAATGGAAGAAAAAGATGTCTCAAAGACTTTCCACCTTTGTTAGTTCTGCAGAAATAGCAAAGTGTCACTGCTTATTTTTCTTGAGACCCTCAATTATCTTCTTAATAACCTCTCATATATAATAAAATTGCCAAGCCCAGGCTCCTCTGTGGACTTTCCTGATTTACACCAGCAGATTCATCTGCACCTATAGATTTACAGGAAAACTATCTCCCCAACTCTGGCTTCATTATTAGTTATTAAACCTGGTGTCTAATACTCCCAATGCCTTCTAGAGCCTGTTTCACTGAACTCAGAAATCACTCCAAATCTGCACATGTAAAGTGAGTCAAACAACATATAGGATTATCCGAGCAATTCAATGTAAAAACAAATATATTTACTTCACACAACCACACGTGTGCTTGACTGGTATGAAGCATATTTTCAGATGTCCAACGAAGTTTCTAAAGAGAAATGCAGAAGGACAGTACATTAGGGTTCTTTCTAATTAGAGACATAACTTGTTCTAATGAGCTGCTGTCCTGTAATTTGCAGACAGTTCCATGCAGTGGTGGGACAACACTCTCAGCCATAATGATAATCTCAAAAGCCAGTGTAAAGCTCTCTGCCATATCTATTCATCTATCCATCTATTCAACAAATATTTATTCTACTACTCCCTAAGTCCTGTTCTAGATGCCATGATAGAGCAATGAATGAAACAGATGAACTGGCTGCCCTCATGGGGCTTATATTCTAGTAGGGGAAATTGACGATAAATGTGAAGAAAAAGAAATAATTTCAGATAGCAATAAATTCTACAAAAAAATAAAACAGAGTAATAAAACGGAGTGACTAGGGGATTGGGAAACTATATTGGGTGGTTACAAAAGGCTTCCTTGAGGAAGTAACACTTGAATTGAAATATGAATGAAAAGAAGGAGACAACAACGGGAAGATCTAGGTCAAAGGGAGAGGTAACTGCAAATGCAAAACCATGAAGTTGGAAAGAGCTTGTTCTGGCTGAGGAATAAGAAAAAGGCCAATATGGCTGTAACAGAGAGAAGGGGAAGAGTGGCTAGAGATAAGGTCGGTTAAGTAGCCAGAGCCTTATCGTTTAGTGTTCTATAGGCCATGGAGAGGAGTGTAGAGTTTATTCTAAGTGCAATGGGAAGGCAAAGAGCCTGTGTGGACTGATGGAAGCATGATACCTGAAGATATATTTGCTTTCTTATTGGTAGCAAGAGTTACTGTATATCAAGCCACTACCATGTGCTGAATTCCTTTAGAAAACAACATCTCGTTTAAACCTCTCAACAACCCTGTAAAGTGAAACTTTTCCCAGATAAGGCAATGGAAACTTAAAGTTCACATAGAGTCACACAGATAATAAAGTGTGAAACCAGAATTCAAACCAATGGCCATCTAATTTCAAAGTCAAAGGCTATTAATCACTACACAAAGTAATATTTATTGTTAAACCAAAGTATACCTAAGTAGGAGTAACCATGTAAGTTATTTATGAAGAGCTTACTATATGCAAGGCACTAAGTGGAACTCAGTTAATCTTAACTGTTACCCTATAAGATAGGTACTATTACTATGTCATTTTGCTGATGAGTAAATTGTGGGTGAGACAGGTTAAGGCCCAAAATTCAAACATAGATCTTCTGATTCCAAAAGCTATACCAATAGTATTTGCCCCAATGCCAAATGTCACTTGTCTTTAGAATTATTTTAATTCAAATGATAGCCTAGTTAGGACACTTGACACTATCCTGGTCCTTTATGCACAGTCAGCAAGAGTACTGTTCATATGGAAACAAAAAAGAGCCTGCATTGCCAAGACAATCCTAAGCCAAAAGAACAAAGCTGGAGGCATCACGCTACCTGACTTCAAACTATATTACAAGGCTACAGTAATCAAAACAGCATGGTATTATTACCAAAACAGAGATATAGACCAATGGAACAGTACAGAGCCCTCAGAATAATGCCACACATCTACAACCATCTGATCTTTGACACACCTGACAAAAACAAGAAATGGGGAAAGGATTCCCTATTTAATAAATGGTGCTGGGAAAATTGTCTAGCCATATGTAGAAAGCTGAAACTGTATCCCTTCCTTACACCTTATACAAAAATTAATTCAAGATGGATTAGAGACTTAAATGTTAGACCTAATACCATAAAAACCCTAGAAGAAAACCTAGGCAATACCATTCAGGACATAGACATGGGCAAGGACTTCATGTCTAAAACACCAAAAGCAATGGCAACAAAAGCCAAAATAGACAAATGGGATCTAATTAAACTAAAGAGCTTCTGCACAGCAAAAGAAACTACCATCAGAGTGAACAGGCAACCTACAGAATGGGTGAACATTTTTGCAATCTACTCATCTGACAAAGGGCTAATATCCAAAGAACTCAAACAAATTTACAAGAAAAAATCAAACAACCCCATCAAAAAGTGGGCAAAGGATATGAACAGACACTTGTCAAAAGAAGACATTTACGCAGTCAACAGACACATGAAAAAATGCTCATCATCACTGGCCATCAGAGAAATGCAAATCAAAACCACAATGAGATACCATCTCACACCAGTTAGAAGGGCGATCATTAAAAAGTCAGGAAACAACAGGTGCTGGAGAGGATGTGGAGAAATAGGAACACTTTTACACTGCTGATGGGAGTGTAAACTAGTTCAACCATTGTGGAAGACAGTGTGGCGATTCCTCAAGGATCTAGAACTAGAAATACCATTTGACTCAGCCATCCCATTACCGGGTATATACCCAAAGGATTATAAATCAAGCTGCTATAAAGACACATGCACACGTATGTTTATTGCAGCACTATTCACAATAGAAAAGACTTGGAACCAACCCAAATGTCCATCAATGACAGACTGGATTAAGAAAATGTGGCACATATACACCATGGAATACTATGCAGCTATAAAAATGGATGAGTTCATGTCCTTTGTAGGGACATGGATGCAGCTGGAAACTATCACTCTCAGCAAACTATCACAAGAACAGAAAACCAAACACTGCATGTTCTCACTCATAGGTGGGAATTGAACAATGAGTACACTTGGACACAGGAAGGGGAACATCACACACTGGGGCCTGTTGTGGGGTGGGGGGAGGGGGGAGGGATAGCATTAGGAGATATACCTAATGTAAATGACGAGTTAATGGGTGCAGCACACCAACACGGCACATGTATACATATGTAACAAACCTGCACGTTGTGCACGTGTACCCTAGAACATAAAGTATAAAAATAAAAAAAAAAATTGCCTGGAAGGCAAAGCAACATTTGCAAGCTAGCTCTCTTCTCTGGGTCCTTTGCAGGCAGAAGAAACTGCCCATCTGTGTGAGGACAGGAAGCTGCAAGATTTTTGTTGTATGTCTGTGTCTGAGGTACAATGATTCTTTTGTCTTAGCTAAAAATAGAAAAGAAACAACTCTATAGATCTGGTCTGTAATGTCCATAAGGATGCTAAGATCCAAGCATCCAGTGGTAATGTGTCCTAAACAACCTCTGGTATCCACTCTTCTCCACACGCATAACAGTGTCTGGGACTCTTAAGGACCTCCTTCTATTAGGAAAAAGAAAGAGGAAGGATAGCTACCCTGAGGATGTTTTATAAGTCAAAGATTTAAAGTGCATATTACTTAAACATTGGAAAACACCAAACAATGGAATATTATTCAGCCATAAAAAGGAATGAAGTACTGATACATGCTACAGCATGAATGAACCTGAAAACATTATGCTGTGAAATAGCCAGACACAAAATACTACATATTATATTTTTCCATTTATATGAAATGTCCAGACAGGTCTATTCCATAGAGACAGAAAGTAGATTAGGGGTTGCCAAGTACTGGGACACTTAGGAGAAATAGAGAGTGACTGGCAATGGGTTTGAGTTTCTTTGTGGTGGGGGGGTGGCGTTGATAAAATATTCTGAAATTAAGTAGTGGTGACAGTTGCACAATGTTGTGAATATACTAAAAACCACACTGAATTTTATACTTAAGGTGAATTCTATAGTATGTAAATTATATCTCAATAGAGCTATTTAAAAAGTATACATTTGGGGAGATAATATGAACAGTATGTAATATTAACTATATATATTCAACATCAATATACATTTTAGAAGCTGTCTATGCAAAAGAACTTATGGCAATTAGGACCTAGGCCTCACAGAAACTTAACACTAATGATAAGTTTTCTTTTCCTCTTTGTGCTTCTCTTTTTCTTTAGTGTCCTAATAAGGATTCTTCTTGCAATCCCTCAAGAATGAAAGAAATTGAGAGGCTCAAGACTCAGAGAGGTAGAAAGAGGACTATTATCTTAAATCCGTTGGTAGACTCTGGTACTGACCATTTATTTGCTAGCATTAGAGTTAGAAGAGATTAAGAGAAAAGTATAGAGCTGACTGAAAGTTTTGGAACCTCAACTTTTTCATGCAGGAGAAAACGCTGAAAGACACTACTCATAGTATTAGTTACGATAATGATTGCATGTGTGATTATAATTAAAATAGCAGCTAATATTTGAATACTCACTTTGTGCCAGGTACTATATTAACTGCTTTAAGTACATTTTCTCATTTACTCCTCCCAACTATCCTGTGAGGCAGGTACTACTATTTACTGCATTTGACAGATGAGAAAACAGAGACACAGAAAGCTTAAGCAACATACTCCATGCCAAAAATTTGGTAAGTGTTGGGACCAGAATGGAAGCCTAGCCAATCTGATAGCTCATGTCCTTAGCCACTACCCTATATACTACTTACCAGTAGCAGTGGTGATAATCATAGTAAAATTGGCTAAAATGTGCTGAGCACCTGATTCTTACCAGGTAGTCTATGAGGTAGGTGATAATATTAATCTCCATTTGGTAGGTAAAGGGACAGAGGCATGGGGAGACTTGGTAACCTGTCCAAGGGCATAGGATGACCAACCTTCCTAGAAAGTAGCAGACTATGGAATCAAATTCAGGCAGTCACGAAACTCTGCTACCTTCTTTTCTGACATTTTGGTCCTAAGCTCACATATAAGGGGAGATTCAGTACCCGCCTAACCCAACTCTCAAGTCAATGGCATTCATTGTTCAGCCTGCTCTAACCTGCGAAATCAACCAGTGTAGGTGTTTGACCTCTCATTCCTCTCTGCACACCAGTGGCTATTCTCTGTGCCACCTTAGTCCTTCTGGCCTATCTGTAGAAGAGAGGATTTTTTTTTCCCTCCAAACATAAATCATGCAGCAGTAAGTGCACTGACCAGCCTTTGAGATGTACAAAGGCAGCTTTGGCATTTCTCTTTTCATGTATTTTGCACAACAGAGAGCAACTGGGACAGGCAAATCCCCACTGGCTATAAGCTGCGACAGGCGTTTTATAGGCTTCTCATCTAATTAAGAAAAGGTTGGATTTTTCAGGGTCTTTGGTCTGAAGTACATCTGTTTTATTCATTGAAAAAGGCTTCCCAAAATGAGGCATTAATAAAAGTGCTGATTGAATTTTATCACTCTATGTAATTAGAAAATAAAAATGAATCTGATAATACATTTTTAAATGGTACTGCCCTTCACACACAATAAATTTCTTTGATTTTTCCCATATATACATTCATATCTGTATAACCTATTTTAGAGCAGATACATTTTAGGATAATGTTACAATCTATCTTGTCAGATGTAAATATTAAATATGTTCTAATATCAGGACATAGTCAGTGCCAAAGTAGGGATTCTAAGGACAATGAGGAAAAAGCCAGACAGTGATCTGAGCCTGGAAATAGTAGGTTGAGGCATACATCCCCTATGGTTGCTAAAATCAACATAAGTGAATCAAGGTTCTGGGATCTAGATTCAAAAACAATGAAACAGCTAGGTCTCTATGGTCTGCATTCCAAGAAGTCTGATAGGCAAAAAAACAAACAGACAAACAAACAAAAACAACAACAACAAAAAAAAAAAACAAAAAAAAAACAGTAACCAGATTATTAATATGAGCTTGATACTGGGATAGAGTTTCATTGCCACAGAGGTCCCTTACACACACACACACACACACACACACACACACACACCCTGACAAGGCAGGATATTTTCTCAGTGTGTAAGTGGAACTGGACTTAAAAGAGTCAGAAAAGCGGCAGCAGCTGGCAATGGAAAGAGTGACAAAATCAATAGCTATAGCTGGGTTCTAATAAATGTCAAAAAAGGCTTTTATTAAGGCAGTGTTGTTCTCAATTATGAATATGCATGGAGTGAGCTGGTAAGCAGCAGATTGCCTGAATAACTCTTTCAACAGGGACTCAATGTCATTCTGGAGTTACAGAGCCAAGGATGGCACACAAGAATGCTGCTGTCAAGAGCACCTGCTCTGGACTCTTCTCTCTTCTCACTACATACTTCAGACAGTGATCTTCAAAAGGCCAGACTGCATTAAGCATGTCTTATACAATGCGGAATGCTTTCTTTCTAAAGCCCTCAATTGAAACAAAAATGTTGCTTTTGTTCTATTTTAAAGAAATCTTATATTATTTAAAGGAAAGGGCAGTAGCACACTTGGTATTACTCTAGTGACCTTGGAGAATTTCTTCATGAGACCTGACCAGTTCAATGGGCATAAGTTAATATTTTGATGGTCAATCTTTTATGAATGTTGCATTTTTAAAGTGTAATTCCATTTGCATTATGGTCATGCTATATCATCTTTTTCTAATATCCCCTGTAGGTAATGCATCAGAAACTTTACGTACATGATAACTAAGCAGAGGAGGAATTGGGAGTGACTGCTTAATGAATATATGGGTATCAGTTTCCTTTTGAGGTGACAAAAATGTTTTGGAGCTTGGTAGAGGTGATGCTTGAACAATATTGTGAATGTACTAAATACCACTGAACTGTATACTTTTAGAAAGGTTAATTTTATGTTATGCAAATTTTATCTCAATTAAAAAGTATGTGACTTCCATTAAATAAACCTATGCTTGATATTTACTTTGTTGTAGGTATTGTGCTAGATTCTCGGTATACAAATAATAATGACAGTTCATGCTGTTTGTTTGTTTGTTGAGACAGAGTCTCACTCTGTCGCCCAGGCCAGAGTGCAGTAGCATGATCTCAGCTCACTGCAACCTCCGCTTCCCAGGTTCAAGCAATTATCCTGCCCAGCCTCCTGAGTAGCTGGGATTACAGGCACACGCCACCACATCCAGCTAATTTTTGCATTTTTAGTAGAGACAGGGTTTCACCATGCCGGTCAGGCTGGTCTCGAACTCCGGACCTCAGGTAATCCACCCGCCGTGGCCTCCCAAAGTGCTGCGATATTAGGCATGAGCCACTGTGCTCAACCCAGTTCATGTTTGTTAAGTCCGTATGGGGTGCCAGGAACCAGTCTAAGTTCTGCATGTGTGTTAGCTCATTTATTCATCATAGCAACCCTCTGAAATAATTAATATTAGCTCTGTTTTACAGATGAGGAAACTAAGGAATAGGGAGGTCAAGTAACTTGTCTAAGATATCATAACTAGTAAGTGGTACAGTTAGGATTTAGACCAAGCTGGTTTGGCTCCACAGACTGTGCATTTAAGAACTATGCCACATTACCCCTTGCCTCAGACACAGACACTAGCCTCAAACATTTCACAGTCAATTGGGGGTGAACGTCAAGAAAGCTTACAGGAGAGGTACCTAAGGAAGAGCAGAGAGCAGGGAAGTATGCAAGAAGAGATAGCACCTGAGATGAATCATAAATGATGAATAAGAATTAAACACATAAAGAGGAGAAGGGAGAGTGTTTTAGATTGGGGGTTCCAGAAAGGTATAGAGATGAGTACTATGTTATAAGCAGCTTTGTGTTACTAGAGTATGGAAAATGAGTTGAGGAGTGGCAGGCTGTGGATCTAGGGAGGAAAATGGCTAAGTCAGGGAGACTTGCTGCTCTATCTTATAGACATAGGATAGCTATTGACATATTCTAAAGCAGGGATGTCACAATCAGAGTTGACTTTTAGAAATATCATTCTGGTGTCCCCCTGAAGATTGTAATTTAGAGGGAGAAGACTACAGGTAGGGAGGGAGACTTATGGGGAAGCTGCTTCATTAATCCAAAAAGTAAACAACGATGTGCTAAACTAGAGAAATGGTAATTGGCATCAAATGGAAAGGATAGAGTGAATAAGTATTTAGGAATTCAAATCAGCAAGACTCATAATCTCAATTAGAGTCTCAGAAACTTGGAGCTGCCAGAAAGATCAAAAGCAAATCATTTCTCTTGATAAGTGTCACCTTTCCACTGTTCTGTAAGAAGTGTAAACATCATCATTTCTAAACAGAATTCAAGAATAGTTACTCTGTTCTTCATTTTCAAAAGCTATGGCATTGAAATTCTAAATGTAAACAGTCTTTATAAAGCCACATTCAGGAATATCAAGTTACTTTAGGAAAAATAAAAAATCCAGATTAAGTGGCTAAACAGAATGCATGCATTCCCAGAGACTTGAAAAGAGAATGGATTGAAATGGATATAAGAAATTAACGATGCAGCATATGGCTGTCTGGATTGCTTTCCATCCTAACTGCATGTGATTTCAAGATAGGAATTAAAACACCATGCCAGGAGAGTTAGCTTTCATTGGAAAATGATCACGGAATCAGAAAGAAGAGACTAAATGTGGGAAAAAATAGAGAATTGTTAATCAGTAATGAAAAAATAAAAATAAATGTTTCCCATCTCAGATATCTTTTATTTGACCAATAGCTATCATTTTTACACTCACTAACTCAGTTAAAGATCCCTTGGTTTGCACAATGTGCTCAACTAATCAGAGATCACAATGAAAAAATTGACTATAGCCTCCCACCCTCAACGGATATATAATTTCACCAGGGACTTGAGAGGTACACAAATGAAGCAACTAGAAAGTGATACGAGATGAATATAGCCAACGGTCATCATGAGTGTTGTGGTGAGTATGGGTTTTATGAAGTCAATGAGAGGAAGGCCCTAGTGTGAGTTGGATGGGTAACTATGAATTTCCAACAGAGACGCAACGTAAACCCAGGTAAAGTGGGAGAATTAGAGCAGAGTATGTTAACTAGAGGCAGCAGCAAGAATTCCAGGGACTGCAAGGCATCTGGCTGCATTTGGAAAGATACTGGCCGGAGTAGAGGACACAAAGGCACCTTCGGATGGGTAAGGTAGGGCCATATTACAGATGGCTCTGAACACCAGGTAAACACATTTGGTCTAAGTTTTCTTATTGGTGCAGGAGAATTTCTTTCACATACTTTCTACCTCTTTGAAATACTTATCTAAGAAATGCTTTTCTGACAAACAAAATTACTCATATGGCCATGAAGGACTGAGGATTTCCAACCAGAGAAGCTACAAAATAATTCTCAAGCTCCCTGCACCCCAACTCAAACCACAAAATGGGCTGGAGTTGTTCAGTGATTTTAATTTTACATTCATCAGGGGCTGATTAGTGTTCCAAGTTTCTGCGCAAAGTTTAAAATGCCAGTTCAATTTTTATCAACATCTGATTAGCCCAATTGTTTCCTGGGAGAGTGGCAGATTGTCTTAAATCTGAGAAAGACCAGATTTCATGGTGAGAATGAGAGAGGAGGGGTTGGAGAACAGTCTACAGAACAGTTCTGTCTATACATTCAGGTGCACTAATCACCTGGCACAACACAATGCCCAGAGAAAATTCTAGCATTTGTCATTTGTCAGTTCTTTATTCTGGAAGATAATTTATAAGTCTCTGACCTCATTTGGGCTACAGGAACCTCTGTAGTCCCAAGGCAGGTTGCATCTGGCAGAAAGTATAGAAGGGCAGAGCAGAGGATAGATAATCTCTGGTCTCTGAGAAGTACTTACTATCCTTGCATCCCAGCACCATTTTTATGTGCCTTTGCACTCCTCACACCCCCAGCATGACTGCCTACCTAGGACTCCAATACTTCCCACTAGTGACTCACTAGTCTCCACCCCTCAACTATCTATATTTGTGGTATCCACCATACCCCCACCTACTTGGCTGGGTTCCAGGTCTAGCCCATCCTTGATTTTATTACCAACAATCTCCCTAAAATTCAAAGTTAGCTCTTCAATGGACCAGAGAGATCTTCTATTCAAACCTCCTCCATTATAAGTCTATAGACATGTCTGATCCAAAAAAAAAAAAATTCCATGAAAAGGCAGCCAAGGCTATACCAGAGCATGTAACTTTTTCCAAGCTCAACCTTAAAGAGGTACCCTGAGGAGTTGAACCTTGCAGCTATTTAAATAATTATGACATGTATTTGTATTTACAATAAGTCTAATCAAATCCTCTCTCTTCAGACAGCTCCTTTTAGTAAGAGCTTAACATTAGCCTGTGCTGTAAGAATATATAATCCCTGTAAGTGGCCAATTTCATATTGGGGTGAATGTAATAAAAAGTAAATGTGAAAAAAGATAAGCAAATGTGAATTATTTGGTATTTTCATACAAAAAGACACACAGTACTGAGGCTTCTCAAAGCAAGATGGACTATTAAAGGTGCAGAGAAGTAAGAGTCATTGAAAAGGGGATGTGATCATCGTAGCAGAAATGTAACAGATCTTCAAGCTGGACCTGGAAAACCTATGCTACCATGGGATGTGCAGGAGAAGGCTGAGGGGCCCTTGAGTGAATCAGTATATAGGAAGGAGATGGCGTCCCAGGAAAAATATCCTACCCACATTCCTTCCAATTCTCAGCCTCCAATTTTAAACTAGCATTGAAAACACTTTGAGGAAGTATTGTATTGGGGACATTTGGGGGGAATGAGGACTGCCTTAGAGCTCCATTTTACCATAGCTTATAACATCAGTATTTTTAAAACCTTCCACTGTATTTACTCTCCTTTAAAATACACAGGGTCTTCCCCTCCCCCTCTCCCAAGTAGTTTGGTAATAGTTGTTTGCAATATCCACAAGATGCAGCTATAATCAGTGAAACTGCTGGAACTTTCGCTTTGCTGATTCAGCAGATGTGCTTAAGATCTATAAAAATATAATGATCTCCTGTAAATAGTCAGGGCTGGCAGTTCCAAAAGAAATAAAAATAAAGGTATAATCATTAATCATTTACATATGCATTACTTGGAAGGGGGTGGAAATCAACTGATAAATTACCACAGGCAAATGCAATGCTAACAAACTAAACCAGATACCTTATATATTTGAAAGAAATGTTTGAATTGCCAATGACTCAGGGATCCTCCCTGATAAGAACAAGGGTACCACATGAGGCAGCCTCCAAGTGATTCATTGCTGAGACAACTGGCAATGCATTATATTTTTGAGGAAAATAAAAGTATTTGCTAAGGATATGAATTTTCTTAGGGTCTAAAGCTTGGTATACAAAAATCAAAAGAATTTGCCAACTTTTAGCTGTTTTAACAAGATCTAGGAAAATGCATATCAAAATCTTGACTTTATAAAAATGTTGGTAGCTGTTCATGGAAGATTTTTCTGTGTCCTTGAAAATTTCTTTATTTGCAGACTCAAAAAAGAGGATCAATTTAAATATGTGAGCCCCCGTGTCACAAACGCAAATGATAAAATCTTCAGTACTTGTGGTAAAAACCATTTCTAATCATCATCTTTCCTATTAAAAATGTAAATGGGGAAGAATAAAATTACAAACACTGATGAACAGAGAACTCAATTCCACTTTCACATTTAAGTATAGAAATCCCATCTTGCACAGCATTTTACCCCTACCCAAGCCACATAGGCAGGGACCAATGAAACCATCACTCAGTCACTGGCAACTTTGATTTTAAAATAGCATAACTAATTGCACTTACAGGTGTATAGCACCCAGAGTGTGCTAGCTGCAGGATCACAGTTGTCACTAGCTGAAAATATTATACTTCATAATGGTCTTAATCTTTTGGTTGTAAATTAGAGGTGACTCATTTAGTATGTATAAAAATTACTCACCAAATTTTTAAAAATACTTGCTAGAGTTTTGGGTAATAACATTGAGAAAGTGTAACCTGGCCAAATATCAGACTGTGCAGTAGAAAAAATAATAATAATGACATGCTATGTTAATTATGCAGAAAGAATGTAAACAAGCACAATAAGTAATCACATCTGATTTAAGGTTTATGCACAATTCCCATGACCTCCATCTCCATTTTTTTTTTGAAGAAAAACAGTACTAAAACCATGAAAATGAAATGTTAAAGAGGATAATATGTGATTATTCCAGGTGTAAGAGAATTTAATCCAATAATTATGACACTGTTAGCCTCTGACCCTGTAAGTGCGCGTAAGGTATCATGTGGTACCCATGAGCTATCTAGTGGGATGTGGTTTTTATTCTAGCCTAGCAATTGTAAAAAGACCTTATCTTGCTCTTGAGGAGATAGTGTGCTGAACCTTCAAATGACTGAGCAGGACCAGAAATAGAATTCAGAGATTCAGCCACAGCCTCAAGGAAAATAGTATTCTTCACTTCATAAGGGAAAAAAATGTCTCTATGAAATGAGGAAGCAAGGAGAATCAGGGAAATTCTTGGGGAAATAATTAATGTAAACACTGTATTTTTTACTTTCTAATTATTCCAAATGTCTTTTCATTGTCAAATACATTCACTGTCTTTGTATGAAGGCATAAAAAAATGATTTCCAGAATTAAATGCAGAACAGCATATAATGTTTAAAGCTTATATGCTGCTCAGAGATGCCTTGCGTCCCCTTCACTCAAAGAGACTAAGAGTTCTGTCTTCGTCTCACTGTCTCTCTCATATAACATTTGGGTTAGAATTTTTATCTTTAAAAAGAGGGTCATGGATTTGTATATTTCTGCCCATATGAAACTTCTTCATATTTTTTTTTGCAGACCTCTCCAAACAGACTACCAGGCATGGCTGCCTCACGGGCAAACCTCTAAATAAAGAGCATTCGTGACTGAATAACTATTGCCCAAGTATAAGTACATTTCATGTAGCATTAACATTTTCATACCATTAAATTAATCCTGTTGGTTTCCCTGAGTGCTCTCCTTTCCAAGAGATGCTAACTTGGACATTGAATTGACCCTTTGCTACCATGTTGTGTGAGTATTGCCTATTATACTTCATAAAATGAGTTATTTTGTGAGAAATATCCCTCCCTCTAACTGCCTGTGTGTTCTACATGGAGTATTTTTCCATGAAGTCTACAAAGTCAGACATATCTGCTGCACTGGGATAAATGGATATCCATATGCAAAAGAATGAAGTTGGACCTTTCCCTTATATCATATACAAAATGTACCTCAAAACAGATTAAAGATCTAAATCTAAAAGCCAAAACTACAGAATTCTTAGAAGAACACATAGAAGTAAATATGTATAACCTTGGATTTGGCAACATTTCCTCAGATATGACACCAAAAGAACAAGCAACAAAAGAGAACATAAACAAATTGGACTTCATAAAAACTAAAATATTTTGGCCATCACTCAATACCATCCAGGAAATGAAAAGACAACTGACAGAACGGTAGAAAATATTTGCAAATCGTGTTTAATAGGCAACAATATGTATTGGCGAAGATGTGAAACTATTGGAACCCTCATACATCACTGATGTAAATGTACAATGGTAAAGAATCTATAGAAAACAGTTTGGCAGTCCTTCATAAAGTTAAACACAGTGTTAGCATAGGACCCAGCAATTTCACACCTGCTTATACACCGAAGAGAATTAAAGACATATGTCCCCATAAAAATTTGGGCAGGAATGTTCATAGCAGCACTATTTACGATAGCCAAAAAGGAAAAGCAACCCAAATGTCCATTAACTTATGAGTGTATTAACAAAATGTATGATGAAATAACATTTAGTTATAAAAAGGAATGAAATACTGATACATACTACAACATGGATGAACCTTGAAAATATTATGCTGGGTGAAAGAAGCCAAACACAAAAGACCACATATTGTATGATTGCATTTATATGAAATGTTCAGAACAGACAAATCCACAGAGACAGAAAGTACATTAGTGTTTGCCAGAGGCTGGGGAATTGTGGGAAAATGAAGAGTGGTGGTGGTTGCATAACCCTGAATATACTAAAAAAAATTTAACTGTATACTATAAGTGGATGAATTATATGACATCTGAATTATATACAAATATAGTTAATTTGATTTATATGTGTGCTGAATTAGTTATTCTCTGGCCCTATGTGATGATCAGAAACATTTGCCCCAGTAGTAGAACTCAGTTTTCTCACACAGAAATGTTTCATGACAAGGCCAATACAATATTCCTTTGAACATAATACCATTGTTGGATACATATGGTTAATTAGAGCATTTTCACCCATGACAATACCATGATCTCAGGGCCTCTACCTCTCCATAACCTCTACTATCTTCTCAACTGAATCCTTTAAGATGGAGAATATTATATACTCATGGTGCTTTCCTGGGGGCATAGACAAACATTCATTGTTGGAAATGAAAGAAAAGAATCTCCTATGCAGCTCCTAAACCTAAGTGACAGAAGAAAGAATGTTTCTCCCCCAACACATCTCCTTCACAATTGTGAAAGAAACTGTGCGAAATTATTTTATATTTGTTCTTCTAGATATACTCTAGCCTTTTCCACATTACTCTTTGCTGACAGGCTGAACTTTATGGATTACATCAAATGGGGTCCCTTGCCTTCTGGTTTCCTGTTGAGTATGACCAGTGGGAGACCCTAGCAGAAAACTTGATTCTCTTCCTGCCAGGCAGTGAGTTAGGAGTGTGTATTCATCCATTTTTATACTACTATGAAGAAATAGCGGAGACTGGGTAATTTATAAAGAAAAAGAGATATAATTGACTCACAGTTCCACATGGCTTGGGAGGCCTCACAATCATGGTGGAAGGCAAAGCATGTCTTACATGGCAGCAGGCAAGAGAGTGTTTGCAGGGGAACTACCCTTTATAAGACCACCAGATCTCATGAGACTTATTCACTATCACAAGAACAGCATAGGAAAGACCTTGTTCCCATGATTCTATTACCTCCCACGAGGTCCTCCCATGACATGTGGGGATTATGGTGGCTACAATTCAAGATGAGATTTGGGTGGGGACACAGCCAAACCATATCATAGTGGCTGTGTGGCCACAACTCCTATCAGGTAGTCCTCTCCTCCATGTAGAGCTCCTGCAGACTTTCAGCAGTGATTCTCTCCCTGAAAGGCCTCCAGGGAGGCCTAGAAGTAGAAGCAGTTCTTTGGGGGTGTGTTTCACTATCTTTTGTTTTCCTTAATCTTACATGCCCCCATTTTAATAAGGCCCTTCATGAAATTCCCTTCAAGCACCCCTTTGGATGTACCACTTGCTTCCCGCTGGGACTCTAAAGGATACAGAATATTTTCCTTCTGTAGGGCTAGAACAGGGAGTCAGGTTATAATGATCTCAGTAATGGAGGTGGAAATGCTTTGTACGTTTCTCACATTTTTTTTTCAGCATTTCCATCATACTTGGCTGTCACAGATTATTAAACCTCTAAGTTGCTTACAGCAATGCAGTTCAGGTCACTTAGGCCATTTAAGTAGTAGGTTCTTTTTCATTTTAAGAAGGTCCAAATGATGCCTTTTGTGAAGGCTCTGGTTAAATGCTCCTGCAAAATGAAAGCCCACCTCCATCTGAAAATGGCTGTTTGTAAAGCCCAATGCCCACTTCAGCTGTAGTTAATCACTACTATTAGGGAACAATTACACAATTGCTAAGGTATGGACTTTACTGCTGTCCTTGCCTAGATGTATGAATTTAGTATGCACTATTTCATTACACAAAAATATATGCTCTTATGTCAGCTATCTCTAAACCCCTTTCTTTCATGCCAACAGTTCTTTCCATTATCTATTTTATTTTCTTGTTTGTAGCTTGGATTTTTAAAATCTGTTTATTGTGGGATTTTATCAGTGTACCCTAGCACCACTACTTCAGGCACACTAATGTTCTGTTAATTAGATTTCCACCTGCCTTGTCCTTGTTTATAAAATCTCCCACATAAGTTGTTTGCAACCATTACTCTTAACAAGAGAATTCAAACCAAGAAATTACATGACTCACCACCGCATTTTAGAACCTTTTCTTGCCTCTAAAAAATGCCATCAGTTCTTCATTTTGCAAATTAATTGTCCCTGTACTTAATGTTACAGAAAGAGTAGGAACATGAACATAAAGTTGGCATTTAGAAATCTTTTTCTCGAGAAGAAATACTATAGAAGAGAAGTTTTGCTAGCCTGATACTTTCATCCATCTGGCCTTCAGTGAGCCCAGACTTGCAGTCTTTCTTTAAACCTATATCTCTTACCCAATTTCTCTCCTTTCCCAGTTCTCTTATTATATCAGAATGCAATCTATTTTACCAAGCTTCCATTTATTTTGAAAAATAATTTCAGTGGGTATAACTTTCCAGTCCTCCAAAACACTACATGAAGCTCTCTTCAGTGCCCCCAAACTTCTCACCATTTACCTTTCCTCCGTCAGCCTCTCAAGTATACCATGTGTATATTCTACTGTTCACACATAAAAGAGGTCCAATAGACCAAAAGATATTAGAGACTACAAGTGCCACATCTTCCAGGAGAGTCATTCCATTTCAAAAGATGACCACAGGAAAAGAGCCACATGTGACTAAAAGGAATCAATTATAGCAGTAGAATTTCAAGCATTTACAAAAGAGATTTCTGCAGGGAAGACCTTCCCAGCACACTTAAAATCACATAGCACTTAGGTAGTACTTGGCTTACTAATTAGCTGGCTGTATTTGAGGTAGAAAAGAGGGATAAAGGATGAGTCCCCTAATCATTTCCTAATACTTATTCAATTTGATTCATCTTAGAAAAGAGAAAAGAAATTATTTTTTTCCATTAAAAATATTTAAAATATCAGTCCTTGAATTCCATTTATGGAAATCATTGCTTCAAAGTTATAATAATTATCTATTCACTAATATAAGAACACTGTATTTACAAAAAGAAGAAAGACGAATTTTAATCCAAACCAGAAAAAACTCCTTCTTGCCATTTTCCTTCACAAAAACTACTAGTGTGGAAGAAATAACAACATAGGTGCCTTTAATAAAGCATTCTTTGCTATTAACAATAAATTATTTGTCTTTAGAGATATAATAATGGAGCAATTGTATAAAAAGCAGTAGTATACAACATATTCTATCATGAACCATAGCTGGCACAAAAATTTTCTTCTGAGAGAGCTCATCCCTGTAATAAGCTTGATTTTTCCCTTAGCATTTGTTTTGCTTACTCTAGTGGCTAAAGTCTAGCTTAACATTTTCATTTCTACTTTAAAAGTCTTTATGATTCTTCTTTGGGCAATAATGGTTGAATAATGTTAGATATCATCAAACAGGTTACTTGTTGACTCAAGAACCAATGAGGGTTAGATAATAGTTTTATTTTTACTATCATAGTAATAATTCAAGAAGGCTGGTAACACAAAATAAAATGTTAGGTATACATTCAACTATATCAGTAATCACAATAAATGTAAGTGATTAGATATTCCAATTGAAAGACAAAATTTTAAGATTAGAAAAACAATAATTTCTTCAAGTCTATGCTGTATACAGGAAATAGGCACAACATAGGGATCTAAAAAGAGTGAAAATAAAAGGATGGAAAAAACACATAGCAGATAGCTTCTACACAAGATTAAGAGGGTGTAGTACACTAATATAGGCAAAACAAACCATACAGCAAAAAGCATTCATAGAGATAAAGAAGATCAATCCTCAAGTTTATTTTTTGGGAAATGCTTTAGGGTGAACACTACCTGCAGCTTTGCTTACCTTTCTGGGTTCCAACTCTTACTTATTTTGTGGCGTAAGAAATACTTTTTTTGCATGTCATTGATGCATTTACTTTAAAAATTTTTTAAATATATTTTGTACAAGATTTTACTTGTTTCCAAAAGGAGAATTGAGCTAAGTGCCTAATCTGCCATACAAAGTCTATATTGAGTTTTTCACACAGTTCAATTTATTTAATTTGAAGGACTATGTTTAGTCTGAAATCATTATATATATATATCCATTTTTTTGTAATGACAGGATAAGTAATAATTGTTTCTTTAAACACTGGCAACTCATGTTAATCCCTGTCCCTGTCGCCTTCATTTTTAAAATAAAATTTCACAGGTCTCATAAATCCAAGGTCTGCAAGACACTGCCTTAAGAGATAACCAGTTCTGGAGGACTGGTTTGAGGGGTAGTATGCTTTTTGAGGTAAGACGGGAGGTGGCAATGTGAGGTTGTTACAGATAGCTGAGTCCATTTCACAGTAGCATTTTAAGAACATTTTCTTTCAACCCTGAAGCCAGTAGAGGATAATTAAATTCATATGTTTCTGATATGTTAACTCACTCATCAAACTGACTCTGCCAAGAGACTGAATGTCCAAGCAAATCTTATATTTTGTATATATTTAAATGAAAGTTACAGTACTTTTCTGAGGTGGAAACTCAAGCTCTATAAACATTAAGCAAGAGATAAACCTCAAGTTTTCTAATTTGAAGATAAGCATATTAGAATTTATTTATTGACATTTTTATCAGGCCTATGTTATTCTTTATTAATGAAGCAAATAAACAAACACTAACAAAATCACTTAAAACAGGCTTCCCCATGAAGAATATAATGAAAATTCCAAGTTATGCATACTAGAAACCTTTCTGTTGCTGATTAGTTTAGTTCAGTCAAAAAGAAGAGAATATATAGATAATTATGGATGAAGTTGAATTAATGTGAAGTATGATGGGGGATGTGGTTTCTTCAGTAAACAGACTAATGAAAACTTAATAGGTTTGAGAATCTCTGTAATAAAACAAAACAACTTTTCTGGTACCACAGTTGAAGTACAAGGCATTTTCTGGAATAGTTCTTATAGACAAAATCCAGGAAGAAATCCTTGAACCAAGTATTTTAAAAGAAGGTATTAGATGTGGCACACTTACAGCAGTTAGTTCAGATGATGTAGTCTGGCTAATAACTTCCATATATTTCTTTTTCTCCTTGATTTTAATGTTTCTTGAGCTAGAAATAGTAACAGGAGTTTCTCCATGTGTTTCATAACTTAATCTTACGTTTCACTTTTTTTATTCTTCCACTGGAACTATTAACATGGTGGTAAAAATGAAAACAGGTATTTTATCTTCACCTTTTATTGATTCTTGAGTCAAAAAGCCTGTTTCATGACATCTCCTATTATTCAACCATTATTGCCCACAGAAGAATCATAAAGACCCTTTTAAGTAAAAAGAAAAAAAAGTTAAATAAGACACAAAGTACAAGTCACAGAGGAAAAGGCTGATAAACTTGACTACATTAAAATTAAGAACTTCCATTCATCAAGACACCACAAGAGAATGAAAAAACAAGACATCACATGAAAGAATATATGTGTAACACATATAACACTATATATATGCAAATATGTTTATACATATTCCTAAAAATAAACATAAAAGAAACCACATACCCAGCAGGAAAAAAAATGGGCAAAAGGCTTGAATAGACTTTTAGAAAGAAAGGGAAGCCTCAATGACAATTTCATTGGCAAACAGGGCAATGCAAAGCAAAACACTAATCATATACTCTTATATACCTACCAAATTGGCAAAAAAAAAAAATAAGTATAGTAAAGTACCAAATATCAATGAGAATGTAATGCTTTAGGACCTATTGGATATCTTAAAAACTCTTAAATACTTTACGAACCAGGATGGCATTACTTAGTGAAGTTAAGCATACGCATATTCTTTAGCCAAGCAATGATACCCCTAGGTAAATACCTAATGCATTTACTTCTCATGCATGTCCAGTGAAAGACAAGAAAAATAATGTTTCTAACAGTATTTGCTTGTAACATAAAAACATCTGGCAAAATCAAATATCCAGAAATAATAGATTGGATAAGTAAATTGTGGTATATATTCCTACGCAACAAAAGAAATAAACTACAGCAACATGTATTAACATGAATAAAACTCACCAACATAGAGGGGGTGCACCCAAGATGGCCAAATAGGAACAGCTCCAGCCTCCAGCTCCCAGCGTGAGCAACACAGAAGATGGGTAATTTCTGCATTTTCATCTCACTGGGGCGTGTCGGGTTCATCTCACTGGGGCATGTCGAACAGTTGGCGCTGGTCCACGGGTGCAGCCCGAGCGAGAGCTGAAGCAGGGCGAGGCATCGCCTCACCTAGGAATTGCAAGGGGGAAGGGAATTCCTTTTCCTAGCTAAAGGAAATTGAGACACACAACACCTGGAAATTCGGGTAACTCCCACCCTAATACTGTACTTTACCAAGGGTCTTAGCAAATGGCACACCAGGAGATTATATCTCACACCTGGTTCAGAGGGTCCCACGCCCACGGAGCCTCCCTCATTGCTAGCACAGCAGTCTGAGATCTAACTGCAAGGCTGCAAGGCTGCAGCAAGGCTGGGGGAGGGGCGCACGCCATTGCTGAGGCTTAAGTAGGTAAACAAAACCACCAGGAAGCTAAAATTGGATGGAGTCCACCACAGCTCAAGGAGGCTGGCCTGCCTCTGTAGACTCCTTGTCTGGGGACAGGGCATAGCTAAACAGAAAGCAGCAGAAACCTCAGTAGAGGTAAATGCCCCCATCTGACAGCTTTGAAGAGAGGAGTAGATCTCCCAGAATGGAGGTTGATATCTGAGAACAGACAGACTGCCATCTCAAGTGGGTCCCTGACATCTGAGTAGCCTAACTGGGAGACATCCCCACTAGGTGCAGGCTGATAACTCACAACTCACACAGCAGGATACACCCCTGAGACGAAGCTTCCAGAGCAAGAATCAGAGAGCAACACTCGCTGTTCAGCAATATTCTATCTTCTGCAGCCTCGGCTGCTGATACCCAGGCAAACAGGGTCTGGAGTGGACCTCAAGCAATCTCCAACAGACCTACAGCTTGGGTCCTGACTGTTAGAAGGAAAACTAACAAACAGAAAGGACACCCACACCAAAACCCAATCAGTACGTCACCATCATCAAAGACCAGAGGCAGATAAAACCACAAAGATGGGGAAAAAGCAGTGCAGAAAAGCTGGAAATTCAAAAAATCAGAGCGCATCTCCCCCTGCAAAGGAATGCAGCTCATTGCCAGCAATGGAACAAAGCTGGATGAAGAATGACTTTGAAGAGGTGAGAGAAGAAGTCGTCAGTCGATCAAACTTCTCAGAGCTAAAGAAGGAACTACATAACCAGCGCAAAGAAACGACAAACCTTGAAAAAAGAATGAATGAATGGATAACTAGAATAATCAATGCAGAGAAGACCTTAAAAGAACTGATAGAGATGAAAACCATAACATGAGAACTACATGGCAAACGCATAAGCTTCAGTAACCGACTGGATCAACTGGAAGGAAGAGTATCAGCAATTGAGGATCAAATGAATGAAGTGAAGTGAGAAGAGAAGTGTAGAGAAAAAAGAGTAAAAAGAAATGAACAAAGCCTCCAAGAAATATGGGATTATGTGAAAAGACCAAATCTACGTCTCATTGGTGTGCCTGAAAGTGATGGGGAAAATGGAACCAAGTTGGAAAACACTCTGCAGGATATCATCCAGGAGAATTTCCCCAACCTAGTAAGGCAGGCCAAAATTCAAATTCAGGAAATAGAGAGAACACCACAAAGATACTCCACGAGTAGAGCAACTCCAAGACACATAATTGTCAGATTCACCAAAGTTGAAATGAAGGAGAAAATATTAAGGGCAGCCAGAGAGAAAGGTCGGGTTACACACTAAGGGAAAGCCATCAGAATAATAGCAGATCTCTCAGCAGAAACTCTACAAGCCATAAGAGAGTGGGGGCCAATATTCAACATTCTTAAGGAAAAGAATTTTCAACCCAGAATTTGATATCCAGCCAAACTAACTTTCATAAGTGAAGGAGAAAAAAATCCTTTACAGACAAGCAAATGCTTAGACATTTTGTCACCACCAGGCCTGCCCTACAAGAGATCCTGTAGGAAGCACTAAACATGGAAAGGAAAAACAGGTACCAGCCATTGCAAAAACATGCCAAAATGTAAAGTCCATCGATGCTAGGAAGAAACTGCATCAACTAACGAGCAAAATAACCAGTTAATATCATAATGACAGGATCAAGTTCACACATAACAATATTAACCTTAAATGTAAATGGACTAAATGCGCCAATTAAAAGACACAGACTGGCAAATTGGATAAAGAGTCAAGACCTGTCAGTTTGCTGTATTCAGGAGACCTATCTCACATGCAGAGACACATAGGCTCAAAATAAAGGGATGGAGGAAGATCTACCAAGCAAATGGAAAACAAAAAAAAGCAGGGGTTGCAATCCTAGTCTCTGATAAAACAGACTTTAAATGATCAAAGATGAAAAGAGACAAAGAAGGCCATTACATAATGGTAAAGGGATCAATTCATCAGGAAGAGCTAACTATCCTAAATATACGTGCACCCAATACAGGAGCACCCAGATTCATAAAGCAAGTCCTTAGAAACTTGCAAAGAGACTTAGACTCCCATACAATAATAACAGGAGACTTTAACACCACACTGTCAACATTAGACAGATCAACGAGACAGAAAGTTAACAAGGATATCCAGGAATTGAACTCAACTCTGCACCAAGTGGACCTAATAGACATCTACAGAACTCTCCACCCCAAATCAACAGAATATACATTCTTCTCAGCACCACATCACACTTATTCCAAAATTGACCACATAGTTGGAAGTAAAGCACTCCTCAGCAAATGTAAAAGAACAGAAATTATAACAAACTGTCTCTCAGACCACAGTGCAATCAAACTAGAACTCAGGACTAAGAAACTCAACCAAAACCACTCAACTACATGGAAACTGAACAACCTGTTCCTGAATGACTACTGGGTACAGAACCAAATGAAGGCAGAAATAAAGATGTTCTTTGAAACCAATGAGAATAAAGGTACAACATACCAGAATCTCTGGGACACACTTAAAGCAGTTTGTAGAGGGAAATTTATAGAATAAAATGCCCACAAGAGAAAGCTGGAAAGATCTAAAATTGACACACTAACATCACAATTAAAAGAACTAGAGAACCAAGAGCAAACACATTCAAAAGCTAGCAGAAGGCAAGAAATAACTAAGATCACAGCAGAACTGAAGGAGATAGAGACACAAAAAATATCCAAAAGATCAATAATCCAAGAGATTTTTTTTTTAATTTTTTTTATTATACTTTAAGTTCTAGGGTACATGTACATAACGTGCAGGTTTGTTACATATGTATACTTGTGCCATGTTGGTGTGCTGCACCCGTCAACTCGTCAGCACCCATCAATTCGTCATTTATATCAGGTATAACTTCCAAAACAATCCCTCCCCCCTCCACCCTCCCCATGATAGGCCCCGATGTGTGATGTTTCCCTTCCTGAGTTCAAGTGATGTGATTGTTCAGTTCCCACCTATGAGTGAGAACATGCGGTGTTTGGTTTTCTGTTCTTGTGATAGTTTGCTAAGAATGATGGTTTCCAGCTGCATCCATGTTCCTACAAAGGACGCAAACTCATCCTTTTTTATGGCTGCATAATATTCCATGGTGTATATGTGCCACATTTTCTTAATCCAGTCTGTCACAGATGGACATTTGGGTTGATTCCAAGTCTTTGCTATTGTGAATAGTGCCGCAATAAATATATGTGTGCATGTGTCTTTATAGCATCATGATTTATAATCCTTTGGGTATATACCCAGGAGTGGGATGGCTGGGTCATATGGTACATCTAGTTCTAGATCCTTGAGGAATCGCCATACTGTTTTCCATAATGGTTGAACTAGTTTACAATCCCACCAGCAGTGTAAAATGTTCCTATTTCTCCACATCCTCTCCAGCACCTGCTGTTTCCTGACTTTTTAGTGATTGCCATTCTAACTGGTGTGAGATGGTATCTCATTGTGGTTTTGATTTGCATTTCTCTGATGGCCAGTGATGATGAGCATTTTTTCATGTGTCTGTTGGCTGTATGAATGTCTTCTTTTGAGAAATGTCTGTTCATATACTTTCCCCACTTTTTGATGGGGTTGTTTGCTTTTTTCTTGTAAATTTGTTTGAGTTCTTTGTAGATTCTGGATATTAGCCCTTTGTCAGATGAGTAGATTGCAAAAATTTTCTCCCATTCTGTAGGTGGCCTGTTCACTCTGATGGTAGTTTCTTTTGCTGTGCAGAAGCTCTTTAGTTTAATTAGATCCCATTTGTCAATTTTGGCTTTTGCTGCCATTGCTTTTGGTGTTTTAGACATGAAGTCCTTGCCCATGCCTATGTCCTGAATGGTACTACCTAGGTTTTCTTCTAGGGTTTTTATTGTATTAGGTCTAACATTTAAGTCTCTAATCCATCTTGAATTAATTTTCGTATAAGGGGTAAGGAAAGGATCCAGTTTCAGCTTTCTACTTATGGCTAGCCAATTTTCCCAGCACCATTTATTAAATAAGGAATCGTCTCCCCATTTCTTGTTTCCCTCAGGTTTGTCAAAGATCAGATGGCTGTAGATGTGTGGTATTATTTCTGAGGACTCTGTTCTGTTCCATTGGTCTATATCTCTGTTTTGGTACCAGTACCATGCTGTTTTGGTTACTGTAGCCTTGTAGTATAGTTTGAAGTCAGGTAGCGTGATGCCTCCAGCTTTGTTCTTTTGACTTAGGATTGTCTGACAATGCGGGCTGTTTTTTGGTTCCATATGAAATTAAAAGCCGTTTTTTCCAGTTCTGTGAAGAAACTAATTGGTAGCTTGATGGGGATGGCATTGAATCTATAAATAACCTTGGGCAGTATGGCCATTTTCATGATATTGATTCTTCCCATCCATGAGCATGGTATGTTCTTCCATTTGTTAGTGTCCTCTATTATTTCACTGAGTAGTGGTTTGTAGTTCTCCTTGAAGAGGTCCTTTACATACCTTTTAAGTTGGATTCCTAGGTATTTTATTCTCTTTGAAGCTATTGTGAATGGAAGTTCATTCATGAATTGGCTCTCTGTTTTTCTGTTACTGGTGTATAAGAATGCTTGTGATTTTTGCACATTGATTTGTATCCTGAGACTTTGCTGAAGTTTCTTATCAGCTTAAGGAGATTTTGGGCTGAGACATGGGGTTTTCTAAATACAATCATGTCATCTGCAAACAGGGACAATTTGACTTCTCTCTTTTCCGAACTGATACCCTTTGTTTCTTTCTCTTGCCTGATTGCCCTAGCCAGAACTTCCAACACTATGTTGAATAGGAGTGGTGAGAGAGGGCATCCCTGTCTTGTGCCAGTTTTCAAAGGGAATGCTTCCAGTTTTTGCCCATTCAGTATGATATTGGCTGTGGGTTTGTCATAAATAGCTCTTATTATTTTGAGGTACGTTCCATCAATACCGAATTTATTGAGCATTTTTAGCATAAAGGGCTGTTGAATTTTGTCAAAAGCCTTTTCTGCATCTATTGAGATAATCATGTGGTTCTTGTCTTTGTTTCTGTTTATATGCTGGATTACGTTTATTGATTTGCGAATGTTGACCAGCCTTGCATCCCAGGATGAAGCCCACTTGATCATGGTGGATAAGTTTTTGATGTGCTGCTGAATCCGGTTTGCCAGTATTTTATTGAGGATATTTGCATCGATGTTCATCAGGGATATTGGTCTAAAATTTCTTTTTTTGTTGTGTCTCTGCCAGGCTTTGGTATCAGGATGATGTTGGCCTCATAAAATGAGTTAGGGAGGCTTCCCTCTTTTTCTATTGATTGGAATAATTTCAGAAGGAATGGTACCAGCTCCTCCTTGTACCTCGGTAGGATTCAGCTGTGAATCCATGTAGTCCTGGACATTTTTGGTTGGTAGGCTATTAATTATTGCCTCAATTTCAGAGCCTGCTATTGGTCTATTCAGGGATTCAACTTCTTCCTGGTTGAGTCTTGGAAGAGTGTAAGTGTCCAGGAAATTATCCATTTCTTCTAGATTTTCTAGTTGATTTGCATAGAGGTGTATATAGTATTCTCTGATGGTTGTTTGTATTTCTGTGGGGTCAGTGGTGATATCCCCTTTACCATTTTTTATTGCATCTATTTGATTCTTCTCTCTTTTCTTCTTTATTAGTCTTGTTAGCGGTCTGTCAATTTTGTTGATCTTCTCAAAAAACCAACTGCTGGATTCATTGATTTTTTGGAGGGCTTTTTGTGTCTCTATCTCCTACAGTTCTGCTCTGATCTTAGTTATTTCTTGCCTTCTGCTAGCTTTTGAATGTGTTTCCTCTTGCTTCTCCAGTTCTTTTCATTGTGATGTTAGAGTGTCAATTTTAGATCTTTCCTGCTTTCTCTTGTGGGCATTTAGTGCTATAAATTTCCCTCTACACACTGCTTTAAATGTGTCCCAGAGATTCTGGTATGTTGTATCTTTGTCTCATTGGTTTCAAAGAACATCTTTATTTCTGCCTTCATTTTGTTATGTACCCAGTAGTCATTCAGGAGCAGGTTGTTCAGTTTCCATGTAGTTGAGTGGTTTTCATTGAGTTTCTTAGTCCTGAGTTCTAGTTTGATTGCACTGTGGTTCCGAGAGACAGTTTGCTATAATTTCTGTTCTTTTACATTTGCTGAGGAGTGCTTTACTTCCAATTATGTGGTCAATTTTGGAATAAGTGTGATGTGGTGCTGAGAAGAATGTATATTCTGTTGATTTGGGGTGGAGAGTTATATAGATGTCTATTAGGTCTGCTTGGTGCAGAGATGAGTTCAATTCCTGGATATCCTTGTTAACTTTCTGTTTCATTGATCTGTCTAATGTTGACAGTGGAGTGTTGAAGTCTCCCATTATTATTGTATGGGAGTCTAAGTCTCTTTGTAAGTCTGTAAGGACATGCTTTATGAATTTGGGTGCTCCTGTATTGGGTGCACGTATATTTAGGATAGTTAGCTCTTCCTGATGAATTGATCCCTTTACCATTATGTAATGGCCTTCTTTGTCTCTTTTGATCTTTGATGGTTTAAAGTCTATTTAATCAGAGACTAGCATTGCAACCCCTACTGTTTTTTGTTCTCCATTTGCTTGGTAGATCTTCCTCCATCCCTTTATTTGGAGCCTATGTATGTCTCTGCATGTGAGATGGGTCTCCTGAATACAGCAGACTGATGGGTCTTGACTCTTTATCCAGTTTGCCAGTCTGTGTCTTTTAATTGGAGCATTTAGTCCATTTACATTTAAGGTTAATATTGTTATGTGTGAACTTGATCCTGTCATTATGATATTAACTGGTGATTCTGCTCGTTAGTTGATGCAGTTTCTTCCTAGCCTTGATGGTCTTTACATTTTGGCATGTTTTTGCAATGGCTGGTACCGGTTGTTCCTTTCCATGTTTAGGGCTTCCTTCAGGGTCTCTTGTAAGGCAGGCCTGGTGGTGACAAAATCTCTAAGCATTTGCTTATCTGTAAAGGATTTTATTTCTCCTTCACTGATGAAACTTAGTTTGGCTGGATATGAAATTCTGGGTTGAAAATTCTTTTATTTAAGAATGTTGAATATTGGCCCCCACTCTCTTCTGGCTTGTAGAGTTTCTGCCGAGAGGTCTGCTGTTAGTCTGATGGGCTTCCCTTTGTGGGTAACCCGACCTTTCTCTCTGGCTGCCCTTAAGATTTTTTCCTTCATTTCAACTTTGGTGAATCTGGCAATTATGTGTCTTGGAGTTGCTCTTCTCAAGGAGTATCTTTGTGGTGTTCTCTGTATTTCCTGAATTTGAATGTTGGCCTGCCCTACTAGGTTGGGGAAGTTCTCCTGGATGATATCCTGCAGAGTGTTTTCCAACTTTGTTCCATTTTCCCTGTCACTTACAGGCACCCCAATCAGACGTAGATTTGGTCTTTTTACATACTCCCATACTTCTTGCAGGCTTTGTTCATTTCTTTTTCTTCTTTTTTCTTTTGGTTTCTCTTCTCACCTCATTTCATTCATTTGATCCTCAATCGCTGATACTCTTTCTTCCAGTTGATCGAGTCAGTTACTGAAGCTTGTGCATTTGCACGTATTCTCGTGTCATGGTTTTCATCTCTGTCATTTCCTTTATGACCTTCTCTGCATTAATTATTCTAGCTATCCATTCTTCCACTATTTTTTCAAGATTTTTAGTTTCTTTGCGCTGGGTACGTAATTCCTCCTTTAGCTCTGAGAAGTTTGATGGACTGAACCCTTCTTCTCTCATCTTGTCAAAGTCATTCTCTGACCAGCTTTGATCCATTGCTGGCAATGAGCTGCGCTCCTTTGCAGGGGAGATGTGCTCTTATTTTTTGAATTTCCAGCTTTTCTGCCCTGCTTCTTCCCCATCTTTGTGGTTTTATCTGCCTCTGGTCTTTGATGATGGTGACGTACTGATGGGGTTTTGGTATAGGTGTTCTTCCTGGTTGATAGTTTTCCTTCTTTTTTTTTTTTTTTTTATTATACTTTAAGTTCTAGGGTACATGTGCATGACGTTTATATCATGTATAACTCCCCAATGCAATCCCTCCCTCCTCCCCCCTCCCCATGATAGGCCCCAGTGTGTGATGTTCCCCTTCCCGAGTCCAAGTGATCTCATTGTTCAGTTCCCACCTATGAGTGAGAACATGCGGTGTTTGGTTTCTCTTCTTGTGATAGTTTGCTAAGAATGATGGTTTCCAGCTGCATCCATGTCCCTACAAAGGACTCAAACTCATCCTTTTTGATGGCTGCATAGTATTCCATGGTGTATATGTGCCACATTTTCTTAATCCGGTCTGTCACAGATGGACATTTGGGTTGATTCCAAGTCTTTGCTATTGTGAATAGTGCCGCAATAAACAAACGTGTGCATGTGTCTTTGTAGTAGAGTAATTTATAATCCTTTGGGTATATACCCAGTAGTGGGATGGCTGGGTCATATGGTACATCTAGTTCTAGATCCTTGAGGAATCGCCATACTGTTTTCCATAATGGTTGAACTAGTTTACAATCCCACCAACAGTGTAAAAGTGTTCCTATTTCTCCACATCCTCTCCAACACCTGTTGTTTCCTGACTTCTTAATGATTGCCATTCTAACTGTGTGAGATGGTATCTCATTGTGGTTTTGATTTGCATTTCTCTGATGGCCAGTGATGATGAGCATTTTTTCATGTGTCTGTTGGCTGTATGGATGTCTTCTTTTGAGAAATGTCTGTTCATATCCTTTCCCCACTTTTTGATGGGGTTGTTTGCTTTTTTCTTGTATATTTGTTTGAGTTCTTGGTAGATTCTGGATATTAGCCCTTTGTCAGATGAGTAGGTTGCAAAAATTTTTTCCCATTCTGTAGGTTGCCTGTTCACTCTGATGGTAGTTTCTTTGGCTGTGCAAAAGCTCTTTAGTTTAATTAGATCCCATGTGTCAATTTTTGCTTTTGCTGCCGTTGCTTTTGGTGTTTTAGACATGAAGTCCTTGCCCATGCCTATGTCCTGAATGGTACTACCTAGATTTTCTTCTAGGGTTTTTATGGTATTAGATAGTTTTCCTTCTAATAGTCAGGACCCTCAGCTGCAGGTCTGTTGGAGATTGCTTGAGGTCCGCTTCAGACCCTGTTTGCCTGGGTATCAGCAGCAGAGTTTGCAGAAGATAGAATATTGCTGAACAGCGAGTGTACCTGTCTGATTCTTACTTTGAGAGCTTCCTCTCAGGGGTGTACTCCACCCTGTGAGGTGTGGGGTGTCAGACTGCCCGTAGTGGGGGATGTCTCCCAGTTAGGCTACTCAGGGTCAGGGACCCACGTGAGCAGGCAGTCTGTTCGTTCTCAGATCTCAACCTCCGTGTTGGGAGATCCACTGCTCTCTTCAAAGTCGTCAGACAGAGTCGTTCGCATCTGCACAGGCCTCTGCTGCTTCCCCTGTTGTTGTTTAGCTGTGCCCTGTCCCCAGAGGTGGAGTCTACAGAGACAGGCAGGTTTCCTTGAGCTGCTGTGAGCTCCACCCAGTTCGAGCTTCCCAGAGGCTTTGTTTACCTACTTAAGCCTCAGCAATAGCGGGCACCCCTCCCCGAGCCTCGCTGCTGCCTTGCGGTTAGAACGCAGACTGCTGTCCTAGCAATGAGGGAGGCTCTGTGGCTGTGGGACCCTCCCGGCCAGGTGTGGGTATAATCTCCTGATGTGCCCATTTGCTTAAAGTGCAGTATTGGGGTGGGAGTTTCCCGATTTTCCAGGTGTTGTGTGTGTCAGTTCCCCTGGCTAGGAAAAGCGATTCCCTTCCCCCTTGCACTTCCCAGGTGAGGCAATGCCTCGCCCTGCTTCTGCTCTCACTGGTCGGGCTGCAACAGCTGACCAGCACCGATTGTCCGGCACTCCCCAGTGAGATGACCCCAGTACCTCAGGTGAAAATGCAGAAATCACTGTTCTTCTGTGTTGCTCACGCTGGGAGTTGGAAACTGGAGCCTTTCCTATTCGGCCATCTTGCTCCGCCCCCCCTTTTTTTTTTAATATACTAATAATGTTTATTGAGGGAATCAGGATAAAACTAAAATAACAGATTTAAAGTACGTAAGAAAGAGGGGTAATTGAAGTGAAAGCATTTTTTTTTTTTTTTAGGTGGACAGGAAGTAGAATTTATTGGTGAGTATTAAGAGAAAAGATCAACAAAATTGATAGACCGCTAGCAAGACTAATAAAGAAGAAAAGAGAGAAGAATCAAATAGATGCAATAAAAAACGATAAAGGGGATATCAACACCGACCCCACAGAAATACAAACTACCATCAGAGAATTCTATAAACACCTCTACGCAAATCAACTAGAAAACCTACAAGAAATGGATAATTTCTTGGACACTTACACTCTCCCAAGACTAAACCACAAAGAAGTTGAATCCCTGAATAGACCAATAGCAGGCTCTGAAATTGAGGCAATAATTAATAGCCTACCAACCAAGAAAATTCCAGGACCACATGGATTCACAGCCGAATTGTACCAGAGGTACAAGGAGGACTTGGTACCATTCCTTCTGAAACTATTCCAATCAATAGAAAAAGAGGGAATCTCCCTAACTCATTATACAAGGCAAACATCATCCTGATACCAAAGCCTGACAGAGATACAACAAAAAAACGAGAATTTTAGACCAATATCCCCGATGAACATCAACGTGAAAATCCTCAATAAAATACTAGCAAACTGAATTCAGCAGCACATCAGAAAGTGTATCCACCATGATCAAGTGGGCTTCATCCCTGGGATGCAAGGCTGGTTCAACATACGCAAATCAATAAACGTAATCCAGCATATAAACAGAACCAAAGACAAAAACCACATGATTATCTCAATAGATGCAGGAAAGGCCTTTGACAAAATTCAACAGCCCTTCATGCTAAAAACTCTCAATAAATTCGGTATTGATAGAATGTATCTCAAAATAATAAGAGCTATTTATGACAAACCCACAGCCAATATCATACTGAATGGGCAAAAACTGGAAGCATGCCCTTTGAAAACTGGCACAAGACAGGGATGCCCTCTCTCACCACTCCTATTCAACATAGTGTTGGAAGTTCTGGCTAGGGCAATCAGGCAAGAGAAAGAAATAAAGGGTATTCAGTTAGGAAAAGAAGAAGTCAAATTGTCCCTGTTTGCAGATGACACGATTGTATATTTAGAAAACCCCGTTGTCTCAGCCCAAAATCTCCTTAAGCTGATAAGAAACTTCAGCAAAGTCTCAGGATACAAAATCAATGTGCAAAAATCACAAGCATTCTTATACACCAGTAACAGAAAAACAGAGAGCCAATTCATGAATGAACTTCCATTCACAACTGCTTCAAAGAGAATAAAATACCTAGGAATCCAACTTACAAGGGATGTAAAGGACCTCTTCAAGGAGAACTACAAACCACTGCTCAGTGAAATAAAAGAGGACACAAACAAATGGAAGAACATACCATGCTCATGGATAGGAAGAATCAATATTGTGAAAATGGCCATACTACCCAAGGTAATTTATAGATTCAATGCCATCCCCATTAAGCTACCAATGACTTTCTTCACAGAATTGGAAAAACTACTTTAAAGTTCACATGGAACCAAAAAAGACCCCACATTTCCAAGACAATCCTAAGCCAAAAGAACAAAGCTGGAGGCATCACGCTACCTGACTTCAAACTATACTACAAGGCTACAGTAACCAAAACAGCATGGTACTGGTACCACAACAGAGATATAGACCAATGGGGCAGAACAGAGCCCTCAGAAATAATACCACACATCTACAGCCATCTGATCTTTGACAAACCTGATTGAAACAAGAAATGGGGAAAGGATTCCCTATTTAATAAATGACGCTGGGAAAATTGGCTAGCCATAAGTAGAAAGCTGAAACTGGATCCTTTCCTTACTCCTTACATGAAAATTAATTCAAGATGGATTAGCGATTTGAATGTTAGACCTAAAACCATAAAAACCCTAGAAGAAAACCTAGGTGATACCCTTCAGGACATAGGCATGGGCAAGGACTTCATGTCTAAAACACCAAAAGCAATGGCAACAAAAGCCAAAATTGACAACTGGGATCTAATTAAACTAAAGAACTTCTGCACAGCAAAAGAAACTACCATCTGAGTGAACATGCAACCTAAAGAATGAGAGAAAAGTTTTGCAATCTACTCATCTGACAAAGGGCTAATATCCAGAACCTAAAAGAACTCAATCAAATTTAAAAGAAAAAACAACCCCATCAAAAAGTAGGCGAAGGATATCAACAGACACTTCTCAAAAGAAGACATTCATACAGCCAGCAGGCACATGAAAAAATGCTCATCATCACTCCCCATCAGAGAAATGCAAATCATAATCCTTTGGGTATATACCCAGTAATGGGATGGCTGGGTCAAATGGTATTTCTAGTTCTAGAGCCTTGAGGAAGCGCCACACTGTTTTCCACAATGGTTGAACTAGTTTACAGTCCCACCAACAGTGTAAAAGTGTTTCTATTTCTCCACATCCTCTCCAGCACCTGTTGTTTCCTGACTTTTTAATGATTGCCATTCTAACTGGTGTGAGATGGTATCTCATTGTGGTTTTAAGTCATGCTGCTATAAAGACACATGCACACGTATGTTTATTGTGGCACTATTCACAATAGCAAAGTCTTGGCATCAACCCAAATGTCCATCAGTGACAAACTGGATTAAGAAAATGTAGCACATATACACCATGGAATACTATGCAGCCATAAAAAAGGATGAGTTTGCGTCCTTTGTAGGGACATGGATGCAGCTGGAAACCATCATTCTCAGCAAACTATCACAAGAACAGAAAACCAAATACCGCATGTTCTCACTCATAGGTGGGAATTGAACAATGAGATCACTTGGACACAGGAAGGAGAGCATCACACACCAGGTCCTATTGTAGGTGGGGGTGGGGGAGGGATAGCATTAGGAGATATACCTAATGTAAATGACGAGTTAATGGATGCAGCACACCAACATGGCACATATATACATATGTAACAAACCTGCACTTTGTACACATGTACCCTAGAACTTAAAGTATAATTTTAAAAGGAGGAAAAATATATATATACTGTGAGCAAAAGAACATTTCAGCTTAATATAAAAAATATTAACTTAGTTGATTATAAATTAACATAAAATAGGTCATATGTTTTTGAGAATGCTACCTTACATATGGAACTACAAACAAAAGACTGAAAGAGAAGCTCAGGGCAGTTACTACACAGGTTTTTTGGACTTTCAAAATTACCCCCCAGAGACCAGGCCTTGGATCAAGGATGCACCATCAATAAAATTGTACCCCCCAATTAGTAGCACTGCCCTATCCCCACACTATTCTCCCAACTCACCTGACAGCCAGAGCCAAAACCACCAATTCTGGATGCCCTTCTTTTCTGTCTCCTTCTCTCTCGCTGAACTTTTTCAAACACCTATTCTCAGCTGGCAAACAAATCATCCATCACTTCTCATACAAAAATTAAAAAACAAAAAGAGCTTGTCTAGAATTTCAAGCTTTAGATTAATTCACCAAATATCAAATCATCCAAAGCCGATTCTCTAAAATTCATGTCACCAAAAAATTAACTCATCAAAGCCTGTTAGTTTCAGTCAGGTCTCAGAGCTGCCTTTCTATCTGCCTGCTCTGTTGACTGCCCCATGGAGTGTGTGTGTGTGTGTGTGTGTGTTGGGGGTGGAAGCTGCTAAGGTCACCAACTCTTCTGCCAATCCTCATCTATAACCAACTCCTGCTGCAACAAAATCACTACTTGCAAATTTCACTAAAACTGAAATTTCAGAAAAAGCCTCCCAAACTCTTAAGTCCATCCTGTGTAGATATTATTAGCAGTGAACAGTTTCTGTTGTCCTTTCCATAAAAGGGACTTAGCCACTCTGCAATTAGATAGGGATATATAACTAGTTCTGACTAAAGAAACATGAAAAGAAGTTCTGCGTATCACTTCTACCCTAAAACAATCTTTTGTGATTCTCTAGTCTCTTCTCCTACTCTGGCATGTGTTCCAAATAGTGTAGTTAAAAGATGATAGAGTCTTCATCAGCCTAGGTTCTTCCTTCAGCAGCTGGGTCTCTGAATATCTTGTATAGTAGAGCTTTCTCACCAAACTCAAACTGCATTTATGTCCATCATACATATGAAATAAACCTTTGCTATATTAGGACACTGAGATTTTAAGGTTAATTACTTACTGCGACATAATCTATCCTCTCCTGACTAACACACATCACATATAGCATAAATTATTTTTTTTAACTTTTGAAGTAGTTAATTGAAACAAGTTTTGGTGAATGCATAATTAAACTATTTTAAAGGAAGGAGAGGTATGCTGTTATCTCAAAGGGGCAGAATCTCCCTATAACTCTCACCCTACTCCTCTCCCCTCACCCTATGCTGGCTGAAAGATGACTGCAGCAAAACACAGTAAAACTTCAAAATACAATCAGTAGTTTGGTGACTTGGCCAATTAATCATTAAGAAAGATCGTTTTTGGTGAATTAATTCTCAGTAAATTGATGACCTTCAATCACTTAGTTGGCTTCTGGAATATCAGGCTCTGCTGAACGCTTGTAAGATATTCTTTTTTTGTGGAGGAAACTCTCAAATCTTTCCACAAAGAAAACCCCTAATCCATCCATACAAGATGAATCCTGCCTCAATCACTCTGAATTTCTTCTCTCCTGAACATAGCATCTTGCCTTTGCCTAACAAACCTGGTAACTTCTCAGAATGCCCCAGAATATCTTTTGGTCAAAAGTTCTAAAAAGACAAGCCCAACTTCTGGAAGTCTGTTTGCAAGTAAGTTGAGACTGAGTTCAGAAGCTAGAGTTCTTATTCCTCTATCATCTCAAAAAAAAAATGTTTATACTTTCACTCCATCTGTTTCTTGCCAAATGCCTTCTGGAATAGCATGACTCAAAGAAAATGACTTGATTTTACTGATAATCAGCACTTAACACCTAGTGAAATGTTGAGTAAAAAGACTTTAGGACACTCCACCACCCAGTGGAAGAATTGCTGCTTGGTATCTCACTTTTCTGACTTACTACTTTCCTCTTCTGTCGTTAAATATGACAGTTCATTGAGCCATGCAGAGGCAAGACTTGATGGCTCTAGCAAATAATGATAAATGTTTTTCTCAGTAGCACCTTAACACCTTAGCAGCAGCTAAATAAATTTTCCTTCACAAAAATGCAAACTTCTTCCCAACACAGAAATTATTATTTTTAATATTCTAGTGAAATCATCATAGATGTAGCAGATCTAGATGACACATGGTACCCCAATCTAAGGTCTCCGAGATGTCATGTTCAAGGAGTCCCTGAGTCCATGAGATCTGCCATTTACAATTCTCAGTTGGCTCCTACCCTGACCCATTTGTTTTGAGAAAAACATTATTGGATCATATAAACAGTCGTTCAGTCAGCCAAGTTCTATAACAATGGCTGCAGGAGCCAGTTTCTGAAGATTTATGATAGCTATCCTCACAGGCTTCTACCAATGTAAGATTACAAACCTATATCAATTCATTTTACAGGTACTTATTAAGTGGCTAACATATGCTAGATACCAGAGCTCAAGATGCAAGACAAAGTAAGGCATGGATTTTAAGAAATAATCTAGGAATTTGATTAATCCATCCTTGACCTTGCATAATTAGACCCATCTCATAGAATAGTTTACATATACCATTTCCTGACGGCAAGTAACACAGTTTCTAAGATTATTTCCCATGGTAACGGAGTACTTTGGTTTGCCTATCCTGAGATAGCCAGCTCTAAATGGTCCCCCCCTTCATAAAATGGACAAATCCTATGCTCACCATCTGCACAGCCACCTTTGGTCCTGTGATACTGATTGTCTCCTCTTAAATGGGGCTTCCAGAATAGCAAACTAATATTATGGTAGAAGAACCTCAAAACCTGGACAATAAGAGAAGCAGGACCTAAAGTTTGGGAAGTATGATTCAATGCATGCAGATACTTACTCTCTTGTCTTGCATGATCTGGTTGGGCCAACCTCTCCAACTAATGTTTCTGTATTCTACTTTTCACTCATGATAAACCAGTTATGCTCCTTCATATCAGAACCTTCACACATGCCTTCCCCCTCTGCAGGAATATATTTCATCTCTATTCACCTAGCTAATTTCCACTTATTATGTAGGTCTCAGGGAAGCCTTCCTTAACTCAGTCACCCTCTCCTATCCTACCTGATGTTCCTATATCCCATATTTTCATAACATTCTGTATTTCTTTTTTAGCTTCTAACACATTGTTGTTAGAAGCAATAAAGTGTCTGGCAAATAAAGTGTCAAACAAAGTGTCTCAAGGCCAATAAATTGTCTGGCAAACTGTAAGAACTTGAGTATTTGTTTAATGACTCAGTGGATGAATGAATGACCAATCCTTGGCCTCAGCTCTTCAGGACCCATCTCAAACTAAGAGTACAGGTACAAGTAATAGAGACTTTTTGATAATAAAATCTGAGAGTGTTAAATTGTGTGTGTGTGTGTGTGAGAGAGAGAGAGAGAGAACGTGTATGTGTGTGTTTATATGTGTATTGAGGAGAAAAGAGGGCTGTAGGCCTTTGGTCCAAAAAGTATTTTGAGTCATAATCTTTACAGCTGAAATAGAGGGCCCCGTGAAACCAGAAAGAAAATGGAGTTCAGGGAAAACAGTATTCCAGGCATTACATATGCCTTAGGGGGCCATGGCTTAGTGTGAGTACAGCTCAGTGTAAGTTTTTGTTCCTCAGTAGTTCCTGTCAGGGTTCATTCCTTTCAAGTTCTCCTAGCTACATCCAGCTATTATTCATAATATGGTTGTCCAGAATTGTTTTTACCTCAATGAGAGCCCACTTGTTGTTGTTCTCCTTCCTGTTCTCCCAAAGGACCTACAATACAATAGCTCTTTTCCTTTTACAAACAAGAAAATTTGGTCAGGAGGCAAAAGTACAGTGGTGAGAGTGAAAAATGTTTACTCTTGGGAGTCTAATCAAATTTCAGAGAAATAGTTTGTGTGATATTAAGTGATTTCAATATAGATGGTACAAAGAAATTCCAGGAAACTCATCTTTACTTCTACTCCCTCCAATCGCAACCTCTTCTAGACTAAAATCACACAGTATAGTTGAGACCCCTTCCAGTTAGTCCTCAGTATCAGCTGTCAGGAAATAAATCATACCAAGGCAAGAGGTTTAACAATCTTCATTTGTGTCATATTAATGATATATGGTTTTAACTCAAAGATTTACTACTTCCAAAGGTAAGATTATAAAATATTGTTGGTGCTTGTCCAGCTTAGGTAAGTGCTATTAGTGGTATTTTTATTGGGCTGCCATACAGCAATTAAAAAAATCATTTGTAAAATTCTTCTGAAAAATTCTACAACCTAGGAGAGGTGCCAGTATCTCTCCTAGTCAATGTTTTGGTCACAGCTAGCCTTCTGTTGCTATAGAGAAACATATGTTTTCTACTATAACCTTCAGAACAGTTTTGCATTGTCAACTTGGCCCTGGGGTATCATCAAGTTCCTCCGAGAGTTTCCAAGATCCCTTATCAGGTATATAACAGGATTAGTTACCACATCATGTCAAGAGGAAGGTTTAGAATTCACCAATAAGTTCCCAACAGTAGAAGCAAGCAAGTGGTCCAGATTCCAGGAAACAACCCCAGGGACAGGAACTGAGCACAAAAGAAAACAAGACAGATGGGCAAAAAAACCTTGATGTGTATCAGCATCCTACTAAATGGGCCATTCTAAGATCTTCAGGGCTAAGTGAAGGCTAAGTCTTCTCATGGGTGGAAATATATCCACAGCAGACCACGGGGCAAAGCAGGAGATCAAAACAGGAACTTAAATCTGCATCAGAGCCAGAGTGGGATATGGAGGAAGGAATCTGGGTCACCAGTCAGCTATATTAAAAAAACTTCAGAATCAAGAAAAAGCTCAAGTTGATGGTGCCATTTGCTAACAGTGAAAATATCTGAGTAACATTGTCTCAAATAGTCCTAAGGGACGGTCATGTCCATACCCAGTTATTTTTCAAAAGTTTGACATCCAAAAGGGCAAGAAAGAAAAAGCGTTTTTAAGTATGAGCAATTCAAGTGGGATAGATAGAAACTGCTCTAAATTGAGTCAGAAGACCTTGGTTTTAATTATGATTCTGCAACTTACTATCTTTATGGCATTGGCAAGTCCCTCACCTCTGTACACCTTGATTTCCTCATCTACCAAATAGGTGAATACTTGTAGACAAGAGATATCAAAATGATTTAGAATCAAAGAAATTCAAAGTTTTCCATTTAAAATGATGATTGTACAACCTCACAAAAATACTACTGGTTATCTCTTTCAAGAAAACAAGCCCTATAACCACGTAGCATTCATCATTCTCTTTCTGGAAGGTGACTTCCAAGACCCCTTCTGTTAGTCTACCAACTTTGTACTGAGAAAATTTTTTTAGAGTACAAAGAGGAAGAACAGTGTACTCATGCTTTACTAGATTTAACTTTTAATTATTGCCTCAATTTGCCATTTTCATATAAGGGCTGTCTCCCATATATGGCAGTTGATGAGGCAGTGTAATGTGCTGTGATAAGCCAAGGAGTCAGAGACATGTAAGACCTGTGTTCTAGTCCATTTTTAAATAACATGCTAAAGTACCTTGAGTAAGTCATTTAACCTCTACTCTTCAGTTTCCTCATCTATAATCTCATGGTGATGATAATAACAATAGATACCATTTCCTGAACACCTATAATGTGCTTTAGATATACATAATCTCCAATCCTCACAACAGCCCCTATTAGAAGGCACTATCATGTTCATTTTGCAGAAGTGGAAACTGAGACCCCAAAACGTTCTCATTTTCCCAAGGTCACCCACTAAGCATGGGATTCAAACCTAGGTCTATCTGACGCCAAAGTACATGTTCCTTTTTTTCTCCCATTATCCCACATTACCTTCCATTAGAGAAACAGGTAGAGAACCTCTAAGATCCCTTCCAACTCTGATATACAGTATTTTGGGACCCCAGTAGTCATGTGGCTAAGCTTACTTAATAAGTAACTAATTGTACAGTCTTCACAAGTCCTGCCCCTTTATTTTAGCACATTCTTAATCCTTCTTTCTAGAAGATTTCTCATATTTCCGTTGAAGACCTTGAACAACTTAGCAAAATGAGCTCAAACACATTTGCATATTTCAAAACCTTAGCTCTTTTATTGAATCAAGAGATATCTGAAGCAATTGTTCTGGAACAGATTCTTGGCTTGAGAAAAATTTTCAAACCCCCAGGAATTGAAGCTACCACTATTAAAAATGCCTTTTTTCACTTGAAAACTGCTAGAGTATGGGACTGCCTCTAAGTGATGGGATGCTGAGATAAAAAGAAGCCCCTAACTTACATGCACACTATTCTGTGAAATTCTACCAAAAGAAACTCATTCCCTTGGTCTTTGAAGAGTTTTCAAGTCTTTAAGAGTTCCCTATTCAAATGGTTAAAAACTATGGAAGGATACTACCTTAAACCTGAGGCAGGTGAGACGTAAAATTAGTTGCTTTCCAAGCAAGAATTGCAGCCCACCTAGGAATGAGAATAAGATCATAGTTTAAATTCCTAATGGAGGTAAGAGTTCTTCGGGGAAAGAGCAGTGGAAGTGGGGAGGCATTAGAATCACTTGACTCACCTCTAGTTTTGCTGAGTGTGAATCCTGCTCATGGAAAACTATGAGAAGCATGATAAATAAGAAAGGGTGAAGATAAAGCAGCACTCAATATGTGAAAAACAATAGTCAGAAATTGGAGGCATTAGCTTTCGTACCTCAAAAAATGCTGGAAGCAAAGAAAAAGGAAAGTAATCAATTGGAAAAGATTTTTGAGATACACAGAACAGTCTATCAACCCGGCAATGAAGAATATAATGTCAGACAAATCTATTTTCCTTCTATGACAGAGTGACAACCCCAGCAGTTTGAAGAAGGTAACAAATGTAGTGTTCATTTGGTGAGCCCCCATCGTGAGGAAAATGAGGTACTGAATTAGTTTACCAATAGAGGATTCCAGAACTGAGTCAGAGCCAGACTCCAAGTTCAGGGGCTATAATGCATGATCACCTAAGGACCACACACAATGGTATTTGTCATTCGAGTTCTGCCACTATTGTTCAGGATTCGTGATAATTCTTACATAGATTCTGAAGGTCTTACACAGGAATTTTACCTCAGCCCTGAGCTTTCACTGCCAGTAAGTGCTAAAAGCAACCTAATATTTGCCAGCTGTAATTGAATTGCCTGTCAACTAAGAAATGAGTGTAAATTAGAGATAGTGTAAGTCAGAGACTAAATTCTTAAAAACTGTGCTATTTACAAGCAAAAATACAATATAAGGACTTAGTAAATGAATCTGGAGTTAAGAAATACCTATTAGGGCAAATCCAAAGACATGAAATCTTTTATCTGTTAATAATTTGTACATTGACTTACAATCTACCTCTCAAAGAAAAAATTTCTTTTCAACCCTGGCCCTGCCAGGCACTATCAGTCAATATCTGACCTGCTCCCATCTCTGTCACCTAACTGCTCCCTTCTTTTTTTTTTTTTTTTTTGAGGCGGAGTCTCGCTCTGTTGCCCGGACTGGAGTGCAGTGGCGGATCTCAGCTCACTGCAAGCTCCGCCTCCCGGGTTTACGCCATTCTCCTGCCTCAGCCTCCCGAGTAGCTGGGACTACAGGCGCCTGCCATCTCGCCCGGCTAGTTTTTGTATTTTTAGTAGAGACGGGGTTTCACACGTGTTAGCCAGGATGGTCTCGATCTCCTGACCTCGCGATCCGCCCGTCTCGGCCTCCCAAAGTGCTGGGATTACAGGCTTGAGCCACCGCGCCCGGCCACCTGCTCCCTTCTATGTCACCTTCTTAACAGACTTTTAATGGGCCTTATAATGCCAATTATTTACAATGTTGGTTTGTTTTCACTTCAACATATTTAAAGATTTTAAAAATTTAATCAGAGTAAAGATAGTCCTTTCAGTTATACTTGGCCTTTTGAATAGAGTGGGCCCTTCACTATCTTGTTTCATTTCAAGTCCTCTCCCACATCCCCCTGAGATTGAATCTAAGGGATAGTCAGGTAGGATGATGTTATGGGCTGAGACGTGTCCTCCCAATTCATATGTTGAAGCCCTAACCCATGCTATGGTTTGAACATTTTATTGCCTCCAAAACTCACGTGTTGGAAATTAATCCCAATTGAACAGTGTTGGCAGATAGAGACTTTTGGGAGGATGAAAGCTCCATGCTCATGAATGAGTTAATGCTACTATAAAAAGGACTTGCTGGAGTGGGTTCCTTCTCTCTTGCTCTTTTGCCATGTTAGGATACATGTACCTCCTATTCAGAGGATGCAGCAATGAAGCACCATCTTGGAACCAGAGATGGAACCTGCTGGCATGTTGATCTTGGACATTCCAGGCTCTAGAAAATAAATTTACTTTCCTTAAAAATTATCCAGTCTCAGGTATTTTGTCATAACACAAAAAGGACTAAGATATCCTTCAATGTTGTTGTACTTAGAGATAGGGCATTTAAAGTGATAATCAAGGTAAAACGAGGTCATAAGCGTAAGCCGCTATTCCAGTAGGACAGGTATCTTTAAATTATTCAGTAAAAAACAGGAAAAGGTACTGGGGATGCAAGCACACAGAGAAAAGGTCATGTGAGGGCGCAGTGAGAAGGCAGCCATCTGCAAGCCAAGGAAAGAGGCTTCCGGAGAAACCAAATCAGCCAACACCTTGACCTTGGACTTTTAGCCTCCAAAAATGTGAGGAAAAAAAATTTTTAAGTCACCCAGTCTGTGGTACAGGCATATCTCAGAGATATTGTGGGTTTAGTTCCAGACCACAGCAATAAAATGAATATTGCAATAAAGCTAGTTACATGCATTTTTTGGTTTCCAAGTGCATATAAAACTTGTGTTGTGCTATGCAGAAGCTCTTTAGTTTAATTAGATCCCATTTGTCAATTTTGGCTTTTGTTGCCATTGCTTTTGGTGTTTTAGTCATCAAGTCTTTGCCCATGCCTATGTCCTGAATGGTCCTGCCTAGGTTTTCTTCTAGGGTTTTTATGATTTTAGGTCTTACACTTAAGTCTTTAATCCATCTTGAGTTAATTTTTGTATAACGCATAAGGAAGGGGTCCAGTTTCTGTTTTCTGCATATGGCTAGCCAATTTTCCCAACACCATTTATTAAATAGGGAATCCTTTCCCCATTGCTTGTTTTTGTCAGGTTTGACAAGGATCAGATGGTTGTAGATGTGTGGTGTTACTTCTGAGGCCTCTGTTCTGTTCCATTGGTCTACATCTCTGTTGTGGTACCAGTACCATGCTGTTTTGGTTTCTATAGTCTTGTAGTATAGTTTGAAGTCAGGTAGCATGATGCCTACAGCAAAAGAAACTATCATCAGAGTGAACAGGCAATCTAGTGAATGGGAGAAAACTTTTGCAATCTATCCACCTAACAAAGGGCTAATATCCAGAATCTACAAAGAACTTAAACAAATTTACAAGAAATAAAACAAGCAACCCCATCAAAAAGTGGGTGAAGGATATGAAAAGACACTTCTCAAAAGAAGACATTTATGCAGCCAACAAACATATGAAAAAAAAAAAGCTCATCATCACTGGTCATTAGAGAAATGAAAATCAAAATCACGATGAGATACCATCTCACACCAGTTAAAATGGCAATCATTAAAAAGTCAGGAAATAACAGATGCTGGAGAGGATGTGGAAAAATAGGAATGCTTTTGCACTGTTGGTGGTAGTGTAAATTAGTTCAACCATTGTGGAAGACAGTGTGGCAATTCCTCAAGGATCTAGAACCAGAAATACCATTTGACCCAGCAATCCAATTACTAGGTATATACCCAAAGGATTATAAATAATTCTACTATAAAGACACATGCACATGTATGTTTATTGTGGCACTGTTCACAATAGCAAAGACTTGGAACCAAACCAAATGCTCATCAATGATAGACTGAATAAAGAAAATGTGGCACATATACACCATGGAATACTATTCAGCCATAAAAACGGATGAGTTCATGTCATTGGCAGGGACATGGATAAAGCTGGAAACCATCATTCTCAGCAAGCTAACACAAGAACAGAAAACCAAACACCACATTTTCTTGCTTATAAGTGGGAGTTGAACAATGAGTACACATGGACACAGGGATGGGAACATCACACAATGGGGCCTGTCAGAAGGTTGGGGGATAAGGGAGGGATAGTATTAGGAAAAATGCCTAATGTAAATGATGGGTTGATGGGTGCAGCAAACCACCATGGCAGTTGTATACCTATGTAACAAACCTGCACGTTCTGCACATGTATCCCAGAACTTAAAGTATAATTCAAAATTGTTTAAAGTTATGCTACATTACACTATAGTCTATTGAGTGTACAATATCATTATTTTTTTAAAAACAATGTATATATCTTAATTTAAAAATACTTTATGGTTAAAAACTGCTAACAGTCATCTGAGCATTCAATAAGTTGTAATCTTTTAACTGGTGGGAGATCTTGTCTCGATGTTGATAGCTGCTGATTGACCATGTGGTGGTTGTTGAAGGCTGGGGTGGCTGTGGCAATTTCTTAAAGTAAGATAGCAATAATGATGTGTACCACATCAATTGACTCTTCCTTTCACAACACATTTCTTCGTAGCATCCAATGTTGTTGATAACATTTTACCTACAGTGGAACTTTTTTCAAAATTGCAGTCGATCCTCTCAAACCTGCTGCTGCTTATCAACTAAGTTTATGTAATATTCCAGCTCCTTTGTTGTCCTTTCAACAATGTTCACAGCATCTTCATCAAGAATAGATTCCATCTCAACAACCGGTACCAGCCATTGAAAAAACATGCCAAAATGTAAAGACCATCGAGGCTAGGAAGAAACTGCATCAACTAACGAGCAAAATAACCAGTTAAATCATAATGGCAGGATCAAGTTCACACATAACAATATTAACCTTAAATGTCAATGGACTAAATGCTCCAATTAAAAGACACAGACTGGCAAACTGGATAAAGAGTCAAGACCCATCAGTCTGCTGTAATCAGGAGACCCATCTCACATGCAGAGACATACATAGGCTCAAAATAAAGGGATGGAGGAAGATCTACCAAGCAAATGGAGAACAAAAAAAAAGCAGGGGTTGCAATCCTAGTCTCTGATAAAATAGACTTTAAACCATCAAAGATCAAAAGAGACAAAGAAGGCCATTACATAATGGAAGGGATCAATTCAACAGGAAGAGCTAACTATCCTAAATATATATGCACCCAATGCAGGAGCACCAGATTCATAAAGCAAGTCCTTACAGACTTACAAAGAGACTTAGACTCCCATACAATAATAATGGGAGACTTCAACACTCCACTGTCAACATTAGACAGATCAACGAGACAGAAAGTTAACAAGATATCCAGGAATTGAACTCATCTCTGCACCAAGCAGACCTAATAGACATCTATAGAACTCTCCACCCCAAATCAACAGAATATACATTCTTCTCAGCACCACACCGCACTTATTCCAAAATTGACACATAATTGGAAGTAAAGCACTCCTCAGCAAATGTAAAAGAACAGAAATTATAACAAATGTCTCTCAGACCACAGTGCAATCAAACTAGAACTCAGGACTAAGAAACTCAATCAAAACCACTCAACTACATGGAAACTGAACAACCTGCTCCTGAATGACTACTGGGTACATAACAAAATGAAGGCAGAAATAAAGATGTTCTTTGAAACCAATGAGAACAAAGATACAACATACCAGAATCTCTGGGACACATTTAAAGCAGTGTGTAGAGGGAAATTTATAGCACTAAATGCCCACAAGAGAAAGCTGGAAAGATCTAAAATTGACACCCTAACATCACAATTAAAAGAACTAGAGAGCAAGAGCAAACACATTCAAAAGCTAGCAGAAGGCAAGAAATAACTAAGATCAGAGCAGAACTGAAGGAGATAGAGACACAAAAAACCCTCCAAAAAATCAATGAATCCAGAGGAGTTGGTTTTTGAAAAGATCAACAAAATTGACAGACCGCTAGCAAGACTAATAAGAAGAAAAGAGAGAGGAATCAAATAGACGCAATAAAAAATGATAAAGGGGATATCACCACGGACCCCACAGAAATACAAACTACCATCAGAGAATACTATAAACACCTCTATGCAAATCAACTAGAAAATCTAGAAGAAATGGATAATTTCCTGGACACTTACACTCTCCCAAGACTAAACCAGGAAGAAGTTGAATCCCTGAATAGACCAATAGCAGGCTCTGAAATTGAGGCAACAATTAATAGCCTACCAACCAAAAAGTCCAGGACAGATGGATTCACAGCTGAATTCTACCAGAGGTACAAGGAGGAGCTGGTACCATTCCTTCTGAAACTATTCCAATCAATAGAAAAAGAGGGAATCCTCCCTAACTCATTTTATGAGGCCAACATCATCCTGATACCAAAGCCTGGCAGAGACACAACAAAAAAAGAGAATTTTAGACCAATATCCCTGATGAACATCGATGCAAAAATCCTCAATAAAATACTGGCAAACCGGATTCAGCAGCACATCAAAAAGCTTATCCACCATGATCAAGTGGGCTTCATCCTGGGATGCAAGGCTGGTTCAACATTCGCAAATCAATAAACGTAATCCAGCATATAAACAGAACCAAAGACAAGAACCACATGATTATCTCAATAGATGCAGAAAAGGCTTTTGACAAAATTCAACAGCCCTTCATGCTAAAAACTCTCAATAAATTCGGTATTGATGGAACGTACCTCAAAATAATAAGAGCTATTTATGACAAACCCACAGCCAATATCATACTGAATGGGCAAAAACTGGAAAAATTCCCTTTGAAAACTGGCACAAGACAGGGATGCCCTCTCTCACCACTCCTATTCAACATAGTGTTGGAAGTTCTGGCTAGGGCAATCAGGCAAGAGAAAGAAATCAAGGGTATTCAGTTAGGAAAAGAGAAGTCAAATTGTCCCTGTTTGCAGATGACATGATTGTATATTAGAAAACCCCATTGTCTCAGCCCAAAATCTCCTTAAGCTGATAAGCAACTTCAGCAAAGTCTCAGGATACAAAATCAATGTGCAAAAATCACAAGCATTCTTATACACCAGTAACAGACAAACAGAGAGCCAAATCATGAATGAACTTCCATTCACAATTGCTTCAAAGAGAATAAAATACCTAGGAATCCAACTTACAAGGGATGTAAGGACCTCTTCAAGGAGAACTACAAACCACTGCTCAGTGAAATAAAAGAGGACAAAACAAATGGAAGAACATACCATGCTCATGGATAGGAAGAATCAATATCGTGAAAATGGCCATACTGCCCAAGGTAATTTATAGATTCAATGCCATCCCCATCAAGCTACCAATGACTTTCTTCACAGAATTGGAAAAAACGGCTTTAAAGTTCATATGGAACAAAAAAGAGCCGCATTGCCAAGACAATCCTAAGTCAAAAGAACAAAGCTGGAGGCATCACGCTACCTGACTTCAAACTATACTACAAGGCTACAGTAACCAAAACAGCATGGTACTGGTACCAAAACAGAGATATAGACCAATGGAACAGAACAGAGTCCTCAGAAATAATACCACACATCTACAGCCATCTGATCTTTGACAAACTGACAAAAACAAGAAATGGGGAAAGGATTCCCTATTTAATAAATGGTGCTGGGAAAATTGGCTAGCCATAAGTAGAAAGCTGAAACTGGATCCTTTCCTTACTCCTTATACGAAAATTAATTCAAGATGGATTAGAGACTTAAATGTTAGACCTAATACCATAAAAACCCTAGAAGAAAACCTAGGTAGTACCATTCAGGACATAGGCATGGGCAAGGACTTCATGTCTAAAACACCAAAAGCAACGGCAGCAAAAGCCAAAATTGACAAATGGGATCTAATTAAACTAAAGAGCTTTTGCACAGCAAAAGAAACTACCATCAGAGTGAACAGGCAACCTACAGAATGGGGAGAAATTTTTGCAATCTACTCATCTGACAAAGGGCTAATATCCAGAATCTACAAAGAACTCAAACAAATTTACAAGAAAAAACAAACAAACCCATCAAAAAGTGGGCAAAGGATATGAACAGACCTTCTCAAAAGAAGACATTCATACAGCCAACAGACACATGAAAAAATGCTCATCATCACTGGCCATCAGAGAAATGCAAATCAAAACCACAATGAGATATCATCTCACACCAGTTAGAATGGCAATCATTAAAAAGTCAGGAAACAACAGGTGCTGGAGAGGATGTGGAGAAATAGGAACACTTTTACACTGTTGGTGGGATTGTAAACTAGTTCAACCATTATGGAAAACAGTATGGCGATTCCTCAAGGATCTAGAACTAGATGTACCATATGACCCAGCCCCACCACTACTGGGTATATACCCAAAGGATTATAAATCATGCTGCTATAAAGACACATGCACACGTATGTTTATTGTGGCACTATTCACAATAGCAAAGACTTGGAATCAACCCAAATGTCCATCTGTGACAGACTGGATTAAGAAAATGTGGCACATATACACCATGGAATACTATGCAGCCATCAAAAAGGATGAGTTTGCATCCTTTGTAGGGACATGGATGCAGCTGGAAACCATCATTCTAGCAAACTATCACAAGAACAGAAAACCAAACACCAATGTTCTCACTCATAGGTGGGAACTGAACAATGAGATCACTTGGACTCGGGAAGGGGAACATCACACATCGGGGCCTATCATGGGGAGGGGGAGGTGGGAGGGATTGCATTGGGAGTTATACCTGATATAAATGACGAATTGATGGGGCTGACGAGTTGATGGGTGCAGCACACCAACATGGCACAAGTATACATATGTAACAAACCTGCACGTTATGCACATGTACCCTAGAACTTAAAGTATAATAAAAAAAAGATATGAAGAGGAACAAAGAAATGTAACAAATCCCATGTTTATTGATGGAAGAATAATATTGTAGAGTATTGAAGCAATCTACAAATCAAAACACAATTTCCTATCAAATTACTAAGGCCCTTTTCCCTAAAGTAGCAAAAAAAAAAAAATTCTGAAATTGTAGGACCCCAAAAGCCCCAGAATAGCCAATGAGTTCCGAGCAAAAAGAACAACTTCTGGAGCATCCACATACCTGACTCAAAAATATGTACAAAGATATAGTAAACAGAACAGCACAGTACTGGCATAAAAGAGACACATAGACTAATGGAACAGAATAGGTAATCCAGAAATAAATCCATGTATATATATCCAACTGACTTTCAACAAAAGCAGCAAGAACACACACTAGGGAAAGGACAGTCTCTTCAATAAATGGCGCTGGGAAAACTGGATGTTCATATGCAGAATACTAGACTAGGCTAGATTGCCACTTTTCATCATATACCAAAATTAACCCAAAATGGATTAAAAACTTTACGACAATAAACTATAAAACTCCCAGAAGAAAACACACAAGAAACACTTCAGAACATTGGTCTGGACAAAGATTGTATAGCTAAAATCTCAAAAGCTCAGGCAACAGAAGTAAAAGTAGACAAATGAGATTATATCAAACTAAAAAGCTTTTGCACAGCAAAGGAAACAGTTAACAGAGTGAAGAAACATCTGGTAGGATGGGAAAAATATTGCAAGCCATTCATCTGATGGCCACGCATGGTGGCTCGTGCCTGTAATCCCAGCACTTTGGGAGGCCAAAGCAGGCAAATCACCTGAGGTCAGGAGTTCGAGACCAGCCTGCCCAACATGGAGAAACTAAAACTGTCTCTACCAAAAATACAAAATTAGCCAGGCGTGGTGGTGGCACATGGCTGTAATCCCAGCTACTCGGGAGGCTGAGGCAGAGAATCGCTTGAACCTGGGAGGCAGAGGTTGCAGTGAGCCAACATTGCGCCATTGTACACCAGCCTGGGCAACAAGAGTGAAACTCCATCTCAAACACACACACACACACACACACACACACACACACACACACAAAAACTATCCATATGACAAGGGATTAATATCCAAAATATATAAGGAATTGAACACAACAGCAGAAAAACCCAAATAACCTCATTTAAAAATGTGCAATTGGTCTGAACAGACATTTCTCAAAAGACATACAAATGGCCAACAGATATATAAATAAATGCTCAACATCTCTAATCATCATGTAAATGCAAATCAAAGCCACAATTTGATATTATGTCACTTCAGTTAGAATGGCTATTATCAAAAAGATACTGTTCAAAAAAAGAAAACCCCGAAGAATGTAGTTTCCAAGCATCACATAAATAAATAAATAACAAATGCTGGTGAAGATGCAGAGAAAAGGGAGCTCTTAGACACTGTTGGTAGAAATGTAAATTAATACAACCATTACAGAAAACAGTATGGAGGTTCATCAAAAAACTAAAAATGCACTACTGGGTATATACTAAAAGAAAAGGAAATCAAGATGTTGAGATATCTCCACTCCTGTGTTTATTGCAGCACTATTCACAATAGACAAGATATGGAATCAACCTAAGTGTCTGTCAACAGATGAATGGACAAAGAAAACGTGTTATAAATGCACAATGAAATACCATGGTATCACAAAAAAGAACGAAACCCTGTCATCTGCAGCAACATGGACAAGCCTGGAGAACATCAAGCGAAATAAGTTAACCACAGAAATACAAATGACCCCCCATATTCTCATTCATGTGCAAAAGCTAAAAGTTGGATCTGATAGAAATGGAGAGTAGAATAGTGTTTACTAGTGGGGAGTGAGGATAGAGAGAAGTTGGTTAACAGATACAAAATTACAGCTAGGTAAGAGGAATAAGTACTAGTGTTCTATAACACTGTAGTGTGACTACAGTTAACAATAACTTACTGTACATTTTCAAAACATTAGACGAGAGGATCTTGAATATTCCCAGCACAACTAAATGATAAATGTTTGAGATGACAGATATGCCAATTACCTGATTTGATTAATATATGTTGTATACATGTATCAAAAATCACATTGTACCTCATAAATATGCACAATTAGCATGTGTCAATAATTTTTTTTAAAAGGTTCCCAGGATAGCAACATTAGCATCATCTGGTAGCTTCCTAGGAATTCCAATTCTTGGCCCTCACCCCAGATGTAATGAATCAAAAGCTCTAAAGGTACAACTAGATAACCTTTGTTTAATATTTTTTATTTCAATAGCCTTTGGGGTACAAATGGTTTTTGGTTACATGAATGAATTGCATAGTGGTAAAATCTGAGATTTTAGTGCACCTATTACCCAAGTGGTGTACATTGTACCCAATATGCAGTTTTTTTATCCCTCACCCCTCCTACCCTCCCGCTTCTGAGTCTCCAAAGTTCATTATACCACTCTGTATGCCTTTGCATATCCATAGCTTAGCTCCCACTTATAAGTGAGAACATATAGTATTTGGTTTTTCTTTCTTGAGTTAGTTCACTTAGAATAATGGACTCCAGCTCCATCCAAGTTGCTGCAAAAGACATTACTTCATTCTCTTTTACGGCTGAGTAGTGATCTCTGGTGTATATATTCCACACTTTCTTTATCCACTCATTGGTTGATGGGCACTTATGTTGGGTCCGTATCTTTGCAATTGTGAGTTGTGCTGTGATGGACACACACATAGAAGAGTATTTTCGATATAATGACTTCTTTTCCTTTGGGTAGAATATCCAGTAGTGCGATTGCTGGATTGAATGGCAGATCTGCTTGCAGTTCTTTAAGAAATCTTCATACTGTTTTCCATAGAGGTTCTGCTAATGTACACTTCCACGAGCAACATATAAGTGTTCTCTTTTTACCATGTGCACGCCAACATCTCTTGTTCTTTGACTTTTCAATAATGACCATTCTGTAGGGGTAAGGTGGTATCTCATTGTAGTTTTAATTTGCATTTCCCTGATGATTAGTGATGTTGAGCATTTTTTCATATGTTTGTTGGACATTTGTATATCTTCTTATGAGAAATGTCTATTCATGTCATTTGCCTACTTTTTCATGGGATTAGTTTTTTCTTGCTCATTTGTTTGAGTTCCTTGCAGATTGTAGATATTAGTCTTTGTCAGATACATAGTTTACAAATATTTTCTCCCATTCGGTAGGTCATGTCTACTCTGATGATTACTTCTTTTGCTGTAAAGAAGATTTTTAGCTTAATTAGGTCTCATTTATTTCTTTTTATTTTAGTTACATTTGCTTTTGGGGTCTTAGTCATCAATTCTTGCCTACACCAATGTCTAGAATAATTTTTCCTAGGTTATCTTCTAGAATGTTTATGGGTTTCAGGCCTTAGATTTAAGTCTTCGATCCATCTTGAGTTGATTTTTGTATAAGGTAAGACAGGGATCCAGTTTTCCCAGGATGATTTATTCAATAGGGTGTGCTTTTCCTGATTTATGCTTTTGCCAGCTTTGTCAAAGATCAGTTGGTTATAAGTATTTGTCTTCACTCTTGGGTTCTCTATTCTGTTCTATTGGTTTACATGTCTACTTTTATAACAGTATCATTCTGTTTTGGTAACTCTAGCCTTGCGGTATTATTTGAAGTCTGGTAATGTGATGCTTACAGATTTATTCTTTTTGCTTAGGATTGCTTTAGCTATTCAGGCTCTTTTTTTGGTTCCATATGAATTTTAGGCTTTTCTCTAATTCTGCGAAAATGTTGGTATTTGATAGGGATTGCACTGAATCTCTAGATTGCTTTGGGCAGTATGTCTATTTTTATGATATTGATTCTTCCTATCCATAAGCATGGGATGTGTTTCATTTGTTTGTGTCATCTATAATGTCTTTCAGCAGTGTTTTGCTGTTCTCCTTGTAGAGATAATTTGCCTCCTTGGTTAAGTATATACCTAGGCATTTTGTATTTTTGCAGCTGTTATAAAAGGGATTGAGTTCTTCATTTGATTCTCAGCTTGCTCATTGGTAGTGTATAGCAGTGCTGGTGATTTGTGTAAATGATCTTGTAATCTGAGACTTTACCAAATGCATTTATCGAAACTATCAGTCTTTTGGAAGAATCTTTAGCATTTTCTAGGTTTACAATCATACCATTTGCAAACAGCAACAGTTTGAATTTCTCTTTTCAAATTTGGATGACTTTTATTTCCTTCTCTTGCCTGATTGCTCTGGCTAGGACTTCTAGCACTATGTTGAATAGAAATGGTGAAAGTAGGCATCCTTGTCTTGTTGCAGTTCTCAGGGGAAATGCTTTCAACTTTTCCCCATTCAGTATAATGTTGGCTGTGGGTTTGTCATAGATGGCTTTTTTATTTTGAGGTAAGCCCCTTCTGTGGCTAGTTTGTTGGGGGTTTTATCATAAAGGGATGCTGGATTTTGCCAAATGCTTTTTCTGCATCTATTGAGATAATCATATGGATTTTGTTTTTAATTCTGTTTATGTGGTATATCACATCTATTGTCTTGCATATGTTAAACCATCTCCGTAACCCTGGGATGAAACCCACTTAATCATGGTGTATTATCTTTTTGATGTACTGATGTATTTGGTTAGTAAGTATTTTGTTGAGGATTTTTGCATCTACATTCATCAGGGATATTGTCCTGTAGTTTTCTTTTTTGGTTATGTCCTTTCCTAGTTTTAGTATCTGGGTAATATTGGCTCATAGAATGAGTTAGGAAGAACTCCCTCTTACTCAATCTTGTGCAATATTTTCAGTAGGACTGGTACCAATTCTTCTTTGAATGTCTGGTAGAATTCAGCTGTGAATTCATCTGGCCCTGGGCTTTTTTTGTTGGCAATATTTTTATTACTTATTCAATGTCACTGTTATTGGTCTGTTAATGGTTTCTGTTTCTTCCTGATTTAATCTAAGAAGGTTGATTCCAGGAATTTATCCGTTTTGTCTAGATTTTTCTAGTTTTTGTGCATAGAGGTGTTCATAGTAGTCTCAAATAATTCTTTGTATTTCTGTGGTGTCAATTGTAATGTTTCCAGTTTCATTTATAATTGAGCTTATTTGAATCCTCCTCTTCTTTGCATGATTGATCTAGGTAATGGTCTATAAATGTTGTTTATTTTTTCAAAGAACCAACTTTTTGCTTTATTGATATTTTGTATTTTTTTGTTTCAAATTCATTTAGTTCTGCTCTGATCTTTTGTTATTTCTTTTCTTCTGCTAGCTGTGGGTTTGGTTTGTTCTTGTTTCTCAAGTTCCTTGAGGTATGACATTAGGTTGTCAATTTGTGATCTTTCAGACTTTTTTATGGAGGCATTTTATGCCACAAACTTTCCTCTTAGCACTACTTTTGCTGTATCCCAGAGGTTTTGATAACTTGTGTTACTATTGTCCTTCATTTCAAAGAATTTTTAATTTCCATCTTGATTTCATTGTTAGCCCAAAAATTGTTGAGGAGCAGATTGTTTAATTTCCATGTATTAGTATAGTTTTGAGGGTTCCTTTTAAAGTTGATTTCTAGTTTTATTGCACCATGATCTGAGAAGATCTTTGATATTATTTGATATTTTTTATTTTATTGAGACTTGTTTTGTTGCCTATAATATGGTCTATCTTGGAGAACATTCCATGTATTGATGAGAAGAACGTATATCCTGAAGTTTTTGGGTAGAATATTCTTTCACTATCTGTTAGGTCCATTTGTTCTAGAGTACAGTTTAAGTCCATTGTTTCTTCATTGACTTTCTGCCTTGATCTGACTAGTGCTGTCAGCCAAGTGAAGTCTCCCACTATTATTGTGTTGCTGTCTATCTCATTTCTTAGTTCTAACAGTAATTGTTTTATGAATCTGGGACTCTAGAGTCAGATGAACATAAATTTAGGGTTTTAATACCTTCTTTTTGGATTGATCATTTTATCATTATAGAATGACTTTCTTTGTCCTTTTTTAACTGTTGTTCCTTTAAAATCTGTTTTATCTAATGTATGAATAGCTACTTCTGTTCACTTTTGATTTCCATTTGCATGGAATATCTTTTTCCACCCCTTTACCCTGAGTTTAATGAATCCTTATGTATTAGGTGAGTCTTATTTTTCCCCCCCAAGACAGAGTCTTGCTCTGTCACCCAGACTGGAGTACAATGGCATGATCTTGGCTCACTGCAACCTTTGCCTCCTGGGTTCAAGTGATTCTTGTGCCTCAGCTTCCCAAGTAGCTGGGGTTTCAGGCATGCACCACCACACCCTGTTAATTTTTGTATTTTTGGTAGAGACAGTGTATCACCATTTTGGCCAGGCTGGTCTTGAACTTGTGAGTTCAGGTGATGCACCCAACTCGGCCTCGCAAAGTGCTGGGATTACAGGCCTGAGCCACCATGCCCAGCCTGATGAGGCTCTTAAAGATAGCAGATATTTGGTTTGTGATTTTTTTTAACCATTCTGACATTCTGCATCTTTTAAGTGGAGCATTTAGGCCATTTATGTTCAACATTAATATTGATGTGAGGTACTGTTCCAATCACCATGTTAATTGTTACCTACTTTGCTTTTTTGTTGTGTGTGTGTAATTGTTTTATATGCTCTGTGAGTTTCATGCTTTCAAGAGGTTCTATTCTGGTGCATGTTTACTTTTTATTTCAAGATTTAGAACCTCTTTTATGATTTCTCATAGGGCTGGTCTGGTAGTGACAAATTTTCTCAGCATTTGTTTGTCTAAAAATAACTTTATTTCTCCTTCGTTTCTGAAATTTAGTTTTGCTGCATACAAAATTCTTGGCTGACAGTTATTGTGTTTATGGAGGCCAAATATAGGACCTCAGTTCCTTCAGGCTTATAAGGTTTTGGCTGGTGTTTTTAATAAGCCCTCCATATGCTTCTAATGCACACCAAAGTAAGAACCACTGAATTAGAGAACTGGCTGCAGTACTCTATGAGTCCTAGAAATCGATTCAAAGTCTTAAGTTAATCAACTCTGGGTACTCCTTGTTATTGTCAGTATAATTTTCCTATGGGAGAAATATAACCACAAGGGGTCCCATTTCCCCTTCTGATCCATATCTTTTCTTATTTTAAAGGATAATTTTTTCCAAAAGTGCAGTAACAACTGACAAACACTCCCCTTACCAATAAGTCAAGCTTATCGCCTAGGCACATATTTGCTCATTCACCCATTCATTCATTTACTCAATCATTCACTAATGTGTTCCACAAGTATTCAAGAACCTCTTATGTGTCATCCACTGGTGCTGCATACTAAGGATACAGAAAAAGCTGATAATGACAACCACAAACAGGAAATTGCACAGTATATGAGACTGAACTTTGACATGTGGCAGCAGTGCTGACCACTTCAAAGGCTATGACTTGATACAAGTAATGGCCATATCAGTTCAAATGACTGAGGAAATTAAACCCTATAAGGAGTACACTATTCTTTCGTTTTTATTACTGGTTGGTTCTCACCAACAAGGTGCCTGGGCATGAGTAAACACTCAAGGGGCGGAGCAGATGGCCGAATAGGAACAGCTCCAGTCTCCAACTCCCAGCGCGAGCGACACAGAAGACCGGTGATTTCTGCATTTTCAACTGAGGTACTGGGGTCATCTCTCTAGGGAGTGCCGGACAATCGGTGCGGGTCAGCTGCTGCAGCCTGACCAGCGTGAGCTGAAGCAGGGCAAGGCATCGCCTCACCTGGAAGCGCAAGGGGAAGGAAATCCCTTTTCCTAGCCAGGGGAACTGAGACACACACCACCTGGAAAATCGGGTAACTCCCACCCCAATACTGCACTTTAAGGAAACAGGCACACCAGGAGAATATATCCCACACCTGGCCGGGAGGGTCCCACGCCCACGGAGCCTCCCTCACTGCTAACACAGCCGTCTGCGGCGATCTATCCGCAAGGCAGCAGCGAGGCTGGGGGAGGGGCGCCCGCCATTGCTGAGGCTTAAGTAGGTAAACAAAGCCCTGGGAAGCTCGAACTGGGTGGAGCTCACAGCAGCTCAAGGAAGCCTGCCTGTCTCTGTAGACTCTACCGCTGCGGACAGCGCACAGCTGCAGTCCATTAGGGAAGAGCGGGGCCGCTGCAGACCCGAACGACTCTGTCTGACAGCTTTGGGGAGAGCCGTGGATCTCCTAACGCGGAGGTTGAGATCTGAGAACGGACAGACTGCCTGCTCAGTGGGTCCCTGACCCCTGAGTAGCCTAGCTGGGAGACATCCCCCACTAGGGGCAGTCTGATACCCCCCACACCTCACAGGGTGGCGTCACCCCTGAGAGGAAACTTCCAAAGAAAGAATCAGACAGGTACACTCGCTGTTCAGCAATATTCTATCTTCGGCAACCTCTGCTGCTGATACCCAGGCAAACAGGGTCTGGAGTGGACCTCAAGCAATCTCTAACAGACCAACAGACAGTCCTTCTGACTGTCAGACGGAAAACTGTCAAACAGGAAGGACACCTATACCAAAACCCCATCAGTACGTCACCATCATCAAAGTCCAGAGACAGATAAAACCACAAAGATGGGGAAGAAGCAGGGCAGAAAAGCTGGAAATTCAAAAAATAAGAGTGCATCTCCCCCTGCAAAGGAGCGCAGCCCATCGCCAGCAACGGATCAAAGCTGGTCAGAGAATGACTTTGATGAGATGAGAGAAGAAGGCTTCAGTCCATCAAACTTCTCAGAGCTAAAGGAGGAATTACGTACCCAGCGCAAAGAAACTAAAACTCTTGAAAAAAAAGTGGAAGAATTGACAGCTAGACTAATTAATGCAGAGAAGATCATAAACGAAATGACAGAGATGAAAACCGTGACACGAGAAATACGTGACAAATGCACAAGCTTCGGTACCGACTCGATCAACTGGAGGAAAGAGTATCAGCGATGAGGATCAAATGAATGAAATGAAGCGAGAAGAGAAAACCAAAAGAAAAAAGAAGAAAAAGAAATGAACAAAGCCTGCAAGAAGTATGGGATTATGTAAAAAGACCAAATCTACGTCTGATTGGGGTGCCTGAAAGTGAGGGGGAAAATGGAACCAAGTTGGAAAACACTCTTCAGGATATCATCCAGGAGAACTTCCCCAACCTAGTAGGGCAGGCCAACATTCAAATTCAGGAAATACAGAGAACGCCACAAAGATACTCCTCCAGAAGAGCAACTCCAAGACACATAATTGCCAGATTCACCAAAGTTGAAATGAAGGAAAAAATCTTAAGGGCAGCCAGAGAGAAAGGTCGGGTACCCACAAAGGGAAGCCCATCAGAATAACAGCAGACCTCTCGGCAGAAACTCTACAAGCCAGAAGAGAGTGGGGGCCAATATTCAACGTTCTTAAAGAAAAGAATTTTCAACCCAGAATTTCATATCCAGCCAAACTAAGCTTCATCAGTGAAGGAGAAATAAAATCCTTTACAGATAAGCAAATGCTTAGAGATTTTCACCACCAGGCCTGCCTTACAAGAGACCCTGAAGGAAGCCCTAAACATGGAAAGGAACAACCGTACCAGCCATTGCAAAAACATGCCAAAATGTAAAGACCATCGAGGCTAGGAAGAAACTGCATCAACTAACGAGCAGAATCACCAGTTAATATCATAATGACAGGATCAAGTTCACACATAACAATATTAACCTTAATGTCAATGGACTAATGCTCCAATTAAAAGACACAGACTGGCAAACTGGATCAAGAGTCAAGACCCATCAGTCTGCTGTATTCAGGAGACCCATCTCACATGCAGAGACATACATAGGCTCAAAATAAGGGATGGAGGAAGATCTACCAAGCAAATGGAGAACAAAAAAAGCAGGGGTTGCAATCCTAGTCTCTGATAAAACAGACTTTAAACCATCAAAGATCAAAAGAGACAAAGAAGGCCATGACATCATGGTAAAGGGATCAATTCAACAGGAAGAGCTACTCTCCTAAATATATATGCACCCAATACAGGAGCACCCAGATTCATAAAGCAAGTCCTTAGAGACCTACAAAGAGACTTAGACTCCCATACAATAATAATGGGAGACTTCAACACACTCCACTGTCAACATTAGACAGATCAACGAGACAGAAAGTTAACAAGGATATCCAGGAATTGAACTCATCTCTGCACCAAGCGGACCTAATAGACATCTATAGAACTCTCCACCCCAAATCAACAGAATATACATTCTTCTCAGCACCACATCGCACTTATTCCAAAATTGACCACATAATTGGAAGTAAAGCACTCCTCAGCAAATGTACAAGAACTGAAATTATAACACTGTCTCTCAGACCACAGTGCAATCAAACTAGAACTCAGGACTAAGAAACTCAATCCAAACCGCTCAACTACATGGAAACTGAACAACCTGCTCCTGAATGACTACTGGGTACATAACGAAATGAAAGCAGAATAAAGATGTTCTTTGAAACCAATGAGAACAAAGATACAACATACCAGAATCTCTGGGACACATTTAAAGCAGTGTGTAGAGGGAAATTTATAGCACTAAATGCCCACAAGAGAAGCAGGAGAGATCTAAAATGGACACTCTAACATCACAATTAAAAGAACTAGAGAGGCAAGAGCAAACACATTCAAAAGCTAGCAGAAGGCAAGAAATAACTAAGATCAGAGCAGAACTGAAGGAGATAGAGACACAAAAACCCTCCAAAAAATCAATGAATCCAGGAGTTGGTTTTTTGAAAAGATCAACAAAATTGACAGACCGCTAGCTAGACTAATAAAGAAAAAAGAGAGAAATCAAATAGACGCAATAAAAAATGATAAAGGGGATATCACCACCGACCCCACAGAAATACAAACAACCATCAGAGAATACTATAAATGCCTCTACGCAAATCAACTAGAAAATCTAGAAGAAATGGATAATTTCCTGGACACTTACACTCTTCCAAGACTAAACCAGGAAGAAGTTGAATCCCTGAATAGACCAATAGCAGGCTCTGAAATTGAGGCAACAATTAATAGCCTACCCACCAAAAAAGTCCAGGACCAGATGGATTCACAGCTGAATTCTACCAGAGGTACAAGGAGGAGCTGGTACCATTCCTTCTGAACTATTTCAATCAATAGAAAAAGAGGGAATCCTCCCTAACTCTTTTTATGAGGCCAACATCATCCTGATACCAAAGCCTGGCAGAGACACAACAAAAAAAGAGAATTTTAGACCAATATCCCTGATGAACATCGATGCAAAAATCCTCAATAAAATACTGGCAAACCGGATTCAGCAGCACATCAATATAAACAGAACCAAAGACAAGAACCACATAATTATCTCAATAGATGCAGAAAAGGCTTTTGACAAAATTCAACAGCCCTTTATGCTAAAAACGCTCAATAAATTTGGTATTAATGGAACGTACCTCAAAATAATAAGAGCTATTTATGACAAACCCACAGCTAATATCATACTGAATGGGCAAAAACTGGAAAAATTCCCTTTGAAAACTGGCACAAGACAGGGATGCCCTCTCTCACCACTCCTATTCAACATAGTGTTGGAAGTTCTGGCTAGGGCAATCAGGCAAGAGAAAGAATCAAGGGTATCCAGTTAGAAAAGAAGAAGTCAAATGTCCCTGTTTGCAGATGACATGATTGTATATTTAGAAAACCCCATCGTCTCAGCCAAAATCTCCTTAAGCTGATAAGCAACTTCAGCAAAGTCTCAGGATACAAAATTAATGTGCAAAAATCACAAGCATTCTTATACACCAGTAACAGACAAGCAGAGAGCCAAATCAGGAATGAACTTCCATTCACAATTGCTTCAAAGAGAATCAAATACCTAGGAATCGCTTACAAGGGATGTAAAGGACCTCTTCAAGGAGAACTACAAACCACTGCTCAGTGAAATCAAAGAGGACACAAACAAATGGAAGAACATACCATGCTCATGGATAGGAAGAATCAATATCGTGAAAATGGCCATACTGCCCAAGGTGATTTATAGATTCAATGCCATCCCCATCAAGCTACCAATGACTTTCTTCACAGAATTGGAAAAAACGGCTTTAAAGTTCATATGGAACCAAAAAAGAGCCCGCATTGCCAAGACAATCCTAAGTCAAAAGGACAAAGCTGGAGGCGTCACGCTACCTGACTTCAAACTATACTACAAGGCTACAGTAACCAAAACAGCATGGTACTGGTACCAAAACAGAGATATATACCAATGGAACAGGACAGAGTCCTCAGAAATAATACCACACATCTACAGCCATCTGATCTTTGACAAACCTGACAAAAACAAGAAATGGGGAAAGGATTCCCTATTAATAAATGGTGCTGGGAAAATTGGCTAGCCATAAGTAGAAAGCTGAACTGGATCCTTTCCTTACCCCTTATACGAAAATTAATTCAAGATGGATTAGAGACTTAAATGTTAGACCTAATACCATAAAAACCCTAGAAGAAAATCTAGGTAGTACCATTCAGGACATAGGCATGGGCAAGGACTTCATGTCTAAAACACCAAAAGCAACGGCAGCAAAAGCAAAAATTGACACATGGGATCTAATTAAACTAAAGAGCTTTTGCACAGCTAAAGAAACTACCATCAGAGTGAACAGGCAACCTACAGAATGGGAAAAAATTTTTGCAACCTACTCATCTGACAAAGGGCTAATATCGAGAATCTACAAAGAACTCAAACAAATATACAAGAAAAAAACAAACCCCCCCATCAAAAAGTGGGGAAAGGATATGAACAGACATTTCTCAAAAGAAGACATCCTTACAGCCACAGACACATGAAAAAATGCTCATCATCACTCGCCATCAGAGAAATGCAAATCAAAACTACAATGAGATACCATCTCACACCAGTTAGAATGGCAATCATTAAGAAGTCAGGAACAACAGGTGTTGGAGAGGATGTGGAGAAATAGGAACACTTTTACACTGTTGGTGGGATTGTAAACTAGTTCAACCATTATGGAAAACAGTATGGCGATTCCTCAAGGATCTAGAACTACATGTACCATATGACCCAGCCATCCCACTACTGGGTATATACCCAAGGATTATAAATTACTCTACTACAAAGACACATGCACACGTATGTTTATTGCGGCACTATTCACAATAGCAAAGACTTGGAATCAACCCAAATGTCCATCTGTGACAGACTGGATCAGAAAATGTGGCACATATACACCATGGAATACTATGCAGCCATAAAAAAGGATGAGTTTGCATCCTTTGTAGGGCATGGATGCAGCTGGAAACCATCATTCTTAGCAAACTGTCACAAGAAGAGAAAACCAAACACCGCATTTCTCACTCATAGGTGGGAACTGAACGATGAGATCACTTGGACTCGGGAAGGGGAACATCACACACTGGGGCCTATCATGGGGAGGGGGAGGAGGGAGGGATTGCATTGGGGAGTTATACATGATATAAAAGTCATGCACATGTACCCTAGAACTTAAAGTATAATAAAAAAAAAATAAAATAAACAACAACAAAAAAAAAACACTCAAGGAATAAAGTTCAATTCTATAGTCCCCCAGTGAAGTGTCAGCTAGAGGTTATTGCCATATGCCTTTTTCGACATCTCCCATGTGACATAGATACATACTACTGTAATAGTTGCTTTCACGTCATCAAAATTTATTTACTATGAGGCTAACACCTGAAAAGACCTTATTTTTTAAAAATACTCCAGAGAGACCTTGAAAGTGTGGTGATATATAGCCCCGCTTCTAGAATGTAAGCTCCATAAAGGTAGGAATCTTATTGTTTATTTTGTGCCCTGATATATTTCAGGTACTAAGAACGGTGCTCAGTACATAATAGGTACTCAACAAATATTTGTTGTAAATTATTCTGGCCTGTCCTAATTTCATACAACTTCATATAGCTATTCTTTTTATAATAAAGAAGATTTGTCAAGTTTGTCAACTATATGTTACTTTATTTGTGTACCTTGGTCTGGCTTTTCACATATGTAAATTTCTCCCCTCAGAAGCCATGGTTAAACCATTTACCATGTTTTGGTTTAGGAAATATGGTCATCTCACTTACAGCACATACCCGCTGAATCTTGACAAATAAGCCAAGAATTAAGTTTGGAAAAATAAATCACTTAGAGGCACACAAGCCAGATACAGTTTCTGGTCCCTAGAAAGTCTTTCCAACTGGAGAACTCTTATTTTCTCACTACAAGCCAGGAAGGCTGAGAACACAGGGCTTGCCCTTCCTGGCTGGCCTCTGGAAAAACCAGGCTGACGTAAGAAAGCCTCTGTTGCCTGTTTCCTTTTCCAAAGCTGTTGCTATGGATACCCAAGGCTAGAAAGCAATGGGCAGAACATCAGATGCCTAGGTTCAAGTTATCAGACTCAGGCCAATGATGGGCTAAGGCAGGAGCGGCAGGGAAAAACAAAGATTTGCACTCATATACTAGCCAGAGAGGAGGTCCTTGGCAGAGCTGGTGGTCCTTGGAAAGGTCTTGACAAGATGTGTGTGTGTGTGTGTGAGTGTGTGTGTGTGTTTGTGCGCGCGCATGCGTGTGTGTGTGTGTTATCCAAGGCTCTTCCTGGTGTTAAGATGCCACAGACTGAAATTCATTATCAGAAGATTACAGGATGCACATGAACTCAGAGTACAGATAAGATGGTGTCTCTGGGTAAAAAACTATATTTTACCCAGGCTACAGTGAGGCCTATCCCCCAGTTAAGGAAAAGGCTTCCCTGATGCCTGAAATGTACATTCCTCCTAGAATCTGTGTCTGAGTCCCTCTGACCCTGGTCACTCTTGGCTTTCCTTGCTGTCTCTTCTTTTTCTGTTTCTCTATTCTTCCCTTCAATTAATAACACTCATTTATACTACAGTCAGTCTCTTCTCCTAATTTCTAGCTTGACTCACATGTTCTGTCTCTAATTATTATGTGTTGGTTGTATGAGTCAATATTTTGACAATCTAAGGATTCCTTACCATTGCCTCCATGTGTGGCTTCAGCACAATTCCATATTTTAAATTGTTTATTAAGCCTCAGAGTGTAATATATATATTATATTATATATTATATATAAAATATATTATATATATATATATATAGAGAGAGAGAGAGAGAGAGAGAGAGAGAGGTAACACCTCTTAGATCTGAAGATAGGTGTCCTTGTTGTCTTGGTGTATACCTTACCCTACAGATGAGAGGAGTGTGCGCAGGGCGAGACAATGAGAGAGAGGGAATGAAAAAGACAAAAGAGAAAAGGGAGAAAGATACCTGATTATCTGTGATCAGGGCTACAGGTGAAATAAAACCACAAATGTTAGCTAGTGAATTCAGAGAGACCAACACTACTGCCCATGCTTTGTGTAGCTAACTCTTCCAGCTACTTCCAGACTGTTTCACAAAGTGTGTGTACTAAAGCAGGCTCCATTGGGTCCTCTTTGCTCATTCTGATGCTCCCCTTCCTAGATCATCAGGGTGATGATTATCTCATATATCTGTGGTTGCTGTATCTCATTCATGTTCATAGGATTTTGTTGAAGTTGTGTATCATATGGCTATAGGATTCCTAACGAAAGGTCCATGGCCATGATATATTTTCTTGCTATTTGTTTTCCCAGCATGAAATGGAAACTGAACAAACAAATGATTCTTTCTGAAATTGTTCTCTCTCCTAGGGACTCAGTGGAATTACCACACAAAGCCAAGAACTCCTCTGCCAGAAATCACAGAGGAGACTGGTTATTGCCTGGCTAAGAAGAGAAGCTTCACAAAGGCTGATGCCACAGAGAATGGGTACGGGTCAATGAATCCTTTGTTTTGTACCTTATGCCCAGGGGAAAAAAGCTACTTCTTTATTCATTGTTGATTCAATTCACCAAGCATTGAATGAACACTAGTAGGTACCGTAGGAGACAAAATAATAAATAAGGAAGGTCTCTGCCCTCAAAGAGCTTGAAGTCTAGAAAGGAAGATGTATATTTGAAAGAGTTGGTAGGACAAGACATTGGTTTTAAAATGGCACAAATACTAGAACAATAAAGAAGAGAGAGCAATTACACCAATTAAAATTGTTTTGTGATAACATCTGCCAGGCCAACAGACTGGCACCATTTTTTTTTCAAATGATGTTGACACACATCTTGTCTGCTCCAATTAAAATCCCCAGCTTGACGTCCTCTTTGGTAGAAAAACCAAGGTGTTCTGCCAGTATGAACAGAGAAAGCAGAAACTCAGGAAGGAAAAAAGGAGGAGATGCTAGGAAGAATAGGAGATATAAGTCATTGTTTGATTTATCAAAACAGGAATATTCACGCCTCATTTTAATCCAAAAAACACTGCTTAGAAAAGGAATTGAGTTGGAAAGGATCTGAGTCCTTATCTCATTTCACTCAACCACTGTGTAATGCTTCAGTTCCCTTTACAATATCCCCGCCAAACAGATGCCCCCTAAGGGAGATATCAAAAAGTTTTGTGGAAGAAAATGGCATTTCAACCAGGTCCTCAAAATATTGAATTTTGATATCTGAAAACAAAAAGGATGAGGAAATGACAAAAACCTAAGGGCTCTAAAAATGTACAGGTCATTTAGAGGGGATAAATGTTACAAGCTGGATGGAGTATACAAGGATGTAAGGGAAGTAGATAATGAGGACAGAAATCACAGGAGGAGTTAGATCATGAAGACCTTTGAATCAGGCCAAGTAATCTGGACTTGATTCAACAAATAATAGGTAGCTACTGACAATTTTAGAGCAGGAAGAAGATATGATTAAATGTAGATTTAGGAAGATGAATCTGGCAGTGAAGTGGAGAACAGATTGTAGGACAGAAAGACTGAAGGCAGAAACATATGCTAGTAGACACTTGTAGTAGCCCAGGAAATGGGTATGAACTCTGGTTTTGGGAGAAAAATGTAAATAGAAAAAGGACAGAATTTCATAACTATTCCAGAGATAAGACTTGGTGACTGGTGGTGGGTGTGTGGGTAAGAGAGAGTGTGTGTGTATGTGTGTTCAATTTAAAGATTTTCAAAGAGCTAGAAAATTATTTCCTTTGATCCTTCAATAACTTTGTGAAGTCAGTAAGACAAGTATTTTGTCTCCATTCTCTAGATAAGGAAGTGCAACCAGACATTCCAACTTATGAGAGGTAAGTGTCATATTGAATAAAATTAGCCTCAGGATCCGGGCAGGTACCGAGACCTCCCAACAACCAAAGCAACATCTTTCCCTTTATACTCACAATCCTACACTTGTACTCCAGGCTTTGTGAAACATTCTACCAATAAGAAAACTTCTCTTTTCGCTTGTAAATGATCTATTTTCAAAAAATATTTGCTTTTGTTTGCTGAGTATAAATTGCTTATGACAGACTAACCAACTTTCATTAGTTTGTCTCCTTATCTTAAAAACAGCTCCAGGTCAAGGTAATCTATTCCCAGTAGCACTTGAATCTCATCTGAGTCATATTGTTCTGTGGATGAAATACACCAAGGGAAGAGCATCATTTACTCAGCCTTCCCACAAAATAAGTGGTCGCTGGTACAATATAGTAAGGGAAGCCTGCACTGCTATGAGAACACCACCTCTTTTTTCAATTATTGATTTAGAGGATTTCTGCTACAAATGAAATGAAAACCTAAGAAAAAGTCCTATCTGGGGCTTTTAAAATTGCTACCAAATGAAAAGCATGTGATGACTTAATGCCAAACCTAGCCTGACCCTGAGAACAGACATAAATGAACACAGAGGAACTTTCTAGATCAGTTCCAAGCAGAAGACAGGAACAGTTCCTGGTCTAGGGGAAAAACGAAGGGCAGGTAGCAAGAGTTTAAAAAGAGAGTTCTAAAGAAGGTACCAAGAGACCTTCAAGGAAGTTCTAACGGCCACATTTTAGGAAGGGAACTGAGACTGAAAACCATATGGTTCAGTCAGGCATGAAAATGCAGTAACACGGGTAATGGATAAGGCCATTCATTCAGTAATTTTTATTCTTGTAAACAGTAGGTGTTTGGCCTCTTGATGCTCAGACGAACCACTCAAGTCCGTGCTATTCATGGATTTTTCCCTTATAACCAAAGACTTTTCCTGTCTCTGACTATATGCCTTACAAACAGATTCTGGTTGAGAAATTTGGGAGTAAAGGTATCAACCACCTTTGAAATAAGGTATTTATAAAGTGCAGCTGGGACACACTGTATCTCAGTGAACCCTGGGCATAAGTAGCCCAGTGCGGTGGAGAAGGAAGAAGGGAATTACATCCCAGTCTCAGCTACCAACTCACAATGAGAACTTCCTGTTAGCTTCCTTCCCTTGGTAATTCAAGTACAGACATGCCCCAAAGCAAGGGTTGTCTGCTGGGCTCCTGGGTCCTGCTCAAAACCCAGAGCAGGTTTGTGAAAAAAGTGGTAAATCTTGGCAGTAAGGTAATAAGATTATGCCTTTCAAACCCACCTGGGCATTTCGCTATGTTTCTTACATCAGTTGTATCGCTGCCCTAAGCTTACCAAAAGGAGCTCCTTCGGGCCACTAATAGGAAGTAATATGACATAATAAAAAGATCTCTGAACATGAGAGTCCAAGTACATAGATTTAAGTCTTAACTCTACTACTTACCCTATGTCTCTCCCAAAGCAACTCACTTCACCCTCTGAGCCTCAATCCCTCATCTATAAAAAAGGAGTATTTATTCCTACCCTTTTTATAGTTAAGTATGGCATAGATCTGTGGTTTGCAAACTTTTATTAAGCAGAAGAATCGGTTTTCCTAAATGAAATCCTAGTTGAAACACTAATATCAAAAAAGCAGACAGAAATGGAACTACTCTGTTCAAAGCTACCCTGGAGCGTCTAGGAGCTCACCTGATGGGCCTCCACTGCCCCTGCTGGCAATTGTAGGAAGTGATTGGAAGATCACTTGACCAACAAAAAAGAACCTCCCCAAAGCAGGAGTCAAGAAACGAAATATCGGCAGGTGCGGTGGCTCACGCCTGTAATCCCTGCACTTTGGGAGGCCAAGGCGGGCGGATCACGAGGTCAGGAGATTGAGACTATCCTGGCTAACACAGTGAAACCCCGTCTCTAGTAAAAATACAAAAAATTAGCCAGACATGGTGGTGGGCGCCTGTAGTCCCAGCTACTTGGGAGGCTGAGGCAGTAGAATGGCATGAACCTGGGAGGTGGAGCTTGCAGTGAGCCGAGATGGCGCCACCACTGCACTCCAGCCTGGGCGACAGAGTGAGAATCCATCTCAAAAAAAAAAAAAAATGAAATATCTCATTTTGGTTTACCAATAACTAGCTGAAATCCCATCTTTAATACCATATCTCATCAGGTTAAAGCTTTGATACCTGGTGAAATCCTACCCCACTCTCCTTTCTCAAAAGAGTGATATTCAGAACTTTTGCCAGTGATTCATATCTCAATGTGAATAAAGAATATCAAAAGGGACTCTTTGTTTCCTTTTAACAAAAAGAAATCTATTTTTGTTTTTATTGATCATAAAAGTAAGTCATACTTGTTATAAAAACATAAACACCACGGAATATAAAATATAAAAGAAACTTTTTCCTTAGAAACCCCGTCCACCCCAGCTACCGGATAAATAGTTGATATTTGGTAAAACGCTTTCCAGATTTCTAGGAGTACATCATATACATACACATGACCCTGGGGGTGGATACATATGCTTTTTAAAACCCAAGTATATTATCCTACATCCTACATCCTATCCTGTCTTTTTAAACAGCTGCTTAGCTTCTGCTTGCACCTTACATGTTATCTAACCTCTTATTGCTAGGTCTTTAGGTGCTTCTACCTTTTTTGCTATTGAAAACACTGCTACAAATACAGATCTTCTCACAATCTCTTGATGGTGGGAGTAGAGAACATGAGGACCCTAGTTGCTGGTAGTGAAAATACCAACACCAAAGTCACAAAGGATAGAGAGTCTGGGTCACCAGAATTCAGCCTAGGCCTCCTTCTTCATTTTGTTGGCCTTTCTAAATGATTTCTTTTGTCCCTGCAAAAGCCTGAGGCAGGTTTTTTGTTGTTGTTTTTTTTTTAATTTATTACCACACTGCTTAGAAATTCAGCAATGGCTTTTCCACTTTTCTCAAAAGTTAGTGTTGACTATATAAAGTCCATCTCAGGCTTTCCAGATTACCAAACAAAACCAAATGGCCTGGTGATAATAATTATTATTCAGGCCTCAAGCCCATGAGTCAACCCACCTATGAACTAGGCCTCTCAATGATGTTGACTATCCAACCCCTCTGGCCTCCCACTCATCAATAGGAAGTGGTGCATGACCGGTCTTGAAATTTCTTCATGGTGAAAGACTGAAACAGCCATAAATCTCACCTTAATTTAGTCACTGATTACACTAACCATGCACATTCATTTTAGAGCTTCCTAGCTTATGGGTTTTCACTCCATTTACTTTCCAAAGCCCATCCTGTTGAATATGAAATTTATTGCCAGCCAAGACTTCTCAGTGACTGACGTCAATACCAATTTGGAAACAAAACTAAAGAAACACAGATCCTGTGCCAGCACTGTGGATTGAGTGAAAAACTACTTTCTAGCTTTCCCAGAGGATCATCTGATCAGATGATTCTTGAATTCTTCCCAAGAAGTGTTATTATACATTTTTAAATGCATTTCTAGAAAATACTTTTTGTTCTGTGCACTTCTGTACCTCAGCTTTGCAAAAAGAGTGGTTTCATGGACCTATCAATAAGCATCAAGTGCCTAACATGACCAAGACAGCTACGAGATGTTGAGGTTGCACAGATGAACAAAATAGAATTCTTATTCTCAGGGAGCTTAGACTTCATTGTAGGTATGTAAGTAAGACCTGCACATACCATTGACACAAAGATGAGGAAGAAGTATATTTCATGAACTTTAAGAGAAAAATGGTGGAGCAAGCAAGAAATTTCACGTTATAATCAGTGACCAAGTCTTTTATGGAAGAGAAGGTATTTGACATGGCCCTGAAATGATGATCAGGAATTTAAATTGGAGTGGAGGATTTCTCAAACTGAGATGCCTTCAGAAGCCCAGTGGAGAACATGCATCAGTATAAATGGGCTACCTGTAAGAAAATAGCAAATGGGGTCAGGCGCGGTGGCTCACGTCTGTAATTCGAGCACTTTGGGAGGCCAAGGAGGGTGGATCAGGAGGTCAGGAGATTGAGACCATCCTGGCTAATACAGTGAAACCCCATCTCTACTAAAAATACAAAAAAATTAGCTGGGCATGGTGGCGGGTGCCTGTGGTCCCAGCTACTTAGGAGGCTGAGGCAGGAGAATGGCGTGAACCCAGGAGGTGGGGCTTGCAGTGAGCCAAGATCGCTCCACTGCACTCCAGCCTGGGCGACAGAGTGAGACTCCATCTCAAAAAAAAAAAAAAAAAGCAAATGGTGGGATATATGATGAATGAGTCAAACATATTCCCGTTTAAAAGCAGGTAATAAACATTTACAGACCAAACAACACATATGGTAGGCAGACTTTAGATGTAAAAATGCTAATCTATATCAGTGGAAGAAGGGAATGGGGAAATTTCAGGAAGAGGAAATGACAAAAATCAAAAGTAGGAGTTTGGAATGAGTAAATTATGCTCAAATAAAAGATACTAGTTTGATTAGAGCACCCTGGAAAAGGGGAAAGGTGGGGTGGGAGGTGAGGAAAGAGAAAGGAGGAAGGAAAACGAAAAGACAAAAAAATTTATTTAATTTCAAATATCACCTACATTGTCCTATTTGATCTCTGCATCTGCCTTCTTAAAGTAGCTATTATCCTTTCTCCATTGTTTGTTCTTGCCATCTGTGTCAAAAAACAGTTGGTTGTAAGTGCTTGAATTTACTTCTCTGTTCTCTACTCTGTTCCATTGGTCTATGTGTCTATTTTTTTGCCCACGCCATGCTGTTTTGATGACTATAGTATTGTAGCATATTTTGAAGTCAGGTACTGTGATGTCTCCAGCTTTGTTCTTTTTGCTAACAAATGCTTTGACTATTGTGGGTCTTTTGTGGTTCCATATGAATTTTAGAATGACCCTATTTCTGTGAAGAATGTGATTGGTATTTTGATAAGGATTTCACTGAATCTGTAGATCATTTCAGGTAGTATGAACATTTTAACAATATTAATTCTTCCAATCCATGGGCATGGACTATTTTCCATTTATTTGTGTATTCTTCAATTTCTTTCTTCAGTGTTTTATCATTTTCAGTGTAGAGATCTTTTACCTCCTTGGTTAAATTTATTCCTAAGTATTTTATTTTTTGGCTATTCTAAATGTGATTGTTGATTTCATTTTCAGATAATTCACAAACAGTGTATAGAGACACTCCTGACATTTGTATGTTGATTTTGTGTCCTGCAACTTTACTGAATTTACAGGTTCTGACAGTTTTTTAATGGAGTCTGGGGTTTTATATATATATAAGACTATGTGGTCTGTAGACAGGGACAACTTGACTTCTTTCTTCCCAATTTGGATGTCTTTTATTTCTTTCTCTTGTGTAGTTGCTCTTCAATAAATGGTGCTGGGAAAAGTGGATATCCACATGCAAAACAATGAAGCTAGACCCCTCTCTCTCACCATATTAAAAAATGCAAAATGGATCAAAGACTTAAATGTATAACCCAAAACTATGAATGTATTAAAATAAAACAGAGTAAATACTTTAGGACACTGATCTGGGCAATAATCTTTATGGTAAGATCTTAAAAGCACAGGCAACAAAAGCAAAAATAGACAAATGGGATTATATCAAACTTAAAAGCTCTGTACAGCAAAGGAGACAGTCAACAGAGTAAAAATATAACCTACAAAATGGGAGCAATATTTGAAAACTATGCATCCGACAAAGGATTAACATCCAAAATATGTAAGAAACTCAAACAACTCAATACCAAAAAATAATCTGATTAAAAAGTGGGCAAAAGAACTGAATAGACATTTCTCAAAAGAGAAGATACAAATGTCCAAGAAATATATGAAAAAATACTCAACATCATTAATCATCAAAAAAATGCAAATCAATACAATAATGAGATATGAGATATCACCTCACCCCAATTAGAATGGCTATTATCAAAAAGACAAGAAATAACAAATGCTGGCGTGGATGTGGAGAAAGGGGAACTATTGGTGAGAAGGTAAAATAGTACAACCATTATGGAAAACAGTATGGAGGTTTCTCAAAAAATTAGAAATAAAACTACCATATGATCCAGCAATTCCACTACTAAGTATATATCCAAAGGAAATGAAATCCGGATGTTGAAGAGATATCTGTACTCCTATGCTCATTGTAGCACTGTTCACAATAGACAAGATATGGAATCAACCTAAATGTCCATCAACAGATGAATGGATACAGAAAATGTGGTATATATACACAATGGAATACTATTCAGCCATAAGAATGAATAAAATCCTATCATTTGCAACAACATAGATAAGCCTGAGAACATTAAGTGAAATAAACAAAGCACATACCTTTACCTTTGCTCACTCCACTCAGTGTGATGTAATGGAAAGAAATTTTAGAAGTAGGGAAGGTTTGGTTTGTTCCTTACCTCTCCCACTCTTATCTGTATGGTTTTGAGAAATTTAGCTACCTCTTTGATATGAGTTTTATTTTTCTTTAAAATGGACTGTTAATACCTACTTTTTTGGTCTAAATTTTAAACTTGTTTTTAATTGACCTAAAATAATTGTACATATCTATGGGATATGCAAATACTGCATATTCTCACTCACATATGAAATCTAAATTTATCACACAGATGCAGAGTAGACAGTGGTTACCAGAGGCTGGAGTGGGGGTAGAGGGAGGACGATATAGGGAGAGATTGCTCAACAGGTACAAAGTTACAATTAGGAGGAATAAATTCTGGTATTCTATTGCACAGTAGGGTGACTATGATTAACAACATTGCTTTGTATATTTCAAAATAAGTAGAAGAGAGGATTTTGAATGTTCTTACCACAAAGAAATAATAAATGTATGGTGATGAATATGCCAAATACCCTGATTTGATTTTTATATGATGTATGCATACATCAAAACATCACACTGTACCCCATAGATATGTACAATTATTTTGGGTCAATTAAAAACAATTTTAAAATTTAGACCAAAAAAGTAGGTATTATCAGTCCATTTTAAAGAAAAGTAAAACTCAGATACAAAGAAGTAGCTAAATTTCTCAAAACCATACAGGTAAGAGTGGGAGAGGTAGGGAACAAACCAAACCTTCCCTATTTCTAAAATTTCTTTCCATTACGTCACACTGAGTAGAGTGAGCAAAGGTAAAGGTGAAAATTTAGGATCAGTTTGTGAAGGTCCTTACAAAAAGCAATTAGCTCAATGAAACATTTAGTTGTAGAAAATCAGATAAAACACTTAAAATGTTATACCTTTCACAGGTTCCATATGCTATGAATATGGAACTTATAACCATTTCATATGAAAGACATGTTATTTTTACACTGCCTTTCTCTGCCCTTTTCCTACTTGTATCTCATTCCATTTTGCTAACTCTAAATCAAGCAGTGCTATGTTAATAATCAGATCCTGGCACCAAACTACTTGCATTTGAATTGAATCCTAACTCTGCCACTACTGCGCAAAGTATTTAACCTCTCTGTGCTTTGATTTCCTTGTCTATAAAATGGGGATAATAACAGTCTACGTTATAGCATTGTTGTGCAATACTTGGCATAGAGTAAGTGCTCAACACATGTTAGCTTTTCATTTTATCTAAACCAAAAGAAAACCCAGTTACAACTAATAGGAACAAGAGGAGTCTTAATGATAGTCCCAAATTGAGTTTTGGAAAGTAACAAATTTGGATATGAAGTTAGACAAAGAGCTGGACTGGCACTGTGGCAAGGACTGTTTGTTGCTTCCCAACATTTATCCTCCCTTCTTAACAAAGAGAACCTCGAGTTTTAGCTGAGAATATTCAACACAGAAAATACTGGATTTTCTAGCCTCCTTTTCAGCTAGGTGAAGCTATGCTCCTAAATTCAAAAAAGTGAGATGCAAGCAAAAATATTACATGGAACTTCTGGGAAAGATTTCTTCAAAGAGGGCACACTGTTTCTTCTTTCTTCTTCTATTCTGCTGCCTGGAAAGTAGACGTGATAGCAGGAACTCTAGTAGCCAACTTTGACTCTGGCAGTGGGTTCTCCAAGATGATTCCAAAATACACAAAGGTTTAACAATTTGTTTATATCTAATGTGAATATTGCCTTCCGTAAAAATATAAATTCATTAAGACTGTTCAATTCATAATATAAATGATTTTATCAGATCCTTTTTAGGAAAAAGTTTATAAGATATAAACAGTATCAGGATAACAAATGTATCAACCTATTTTCCCTTCACTTATCATGATATGTAATTACCCATCTTTTCCACTAGAATGTAAGCTTCATATTATCTAGTAAAAACTCATATTTAATATGGGCCAGTCAATCATATATAGTCCTCATAACAATCCTATGAGGGAATCTACCATTATTCCCATTTTACAGATGCAGAAACTAGGGCACAGAGAGGTCAAATGACTTGTCTACTATCAAACAGCTGGGAAGAGCAGTGCCAGGATTCAAACCTAGGTAATCTGATTGCAGAGTGAGCATTCTAACTGCTACTCTATGTGGCTACTTTGTGAAAATTGAGATCTTGTATTGGTCACAACTTGTGTCCTCCATGCCTAGCACAATGTTTGAAAAATACTCAAAGCTCAGTAAACACATTAAATGAAGATTTATTCATTACACATTATATGAAGTTATCAAAATATCACATGTTCCCTGAAAATACATACATCTATTATGTATCAATGAATTTTTTAAATAAACAAAAACATGAATGAGGGAAAAGAACAGACAGAAAAATTGACAGACACTGGATTTTATTTCACATCATTCATAATCTTGGTTCCAGGCAAAGTTCTTCCAGAAATAACAAAGAATATAGAAACTTACAATACTGTGGGGATCTAGATCCTACAGACAAGGCTCAGAGCTTTCTCCACTGAGGTTGTATTGGCTTTAGCCAAGAACTCTTGTTAGACGAACAAGATGAAGTTTCCCTAATAAGACTAATTTTGAGAAATAGAGTTTACAAGGGCCATTTCTACCTAGACCTCAGCAATAGAAGCTATCCTCCCTTTACATCCCTTGTAAGTTGGATTCCTAGGTATTTTATTCTTGAAGCTATTGTGAATGGGAGTTCATTCATGATTTGGCTCTCTGTTTGTTACTGGTGTATAAGAATGCTTGTGATTTTTGCACATTGATTTTGTATCCTGAGACTTTGCTGAAGTTGCTTATCAGCTTAAGGAGATTTTGGGCTGAGATGATGGGGTTTTCTAAATATACAGTCATGTCATCTGCAAACAGGGACAATTTGACTTCTTTTTTTCCTAACTGAATACCCTTTATTTCTTTCTCTTGCCTGATTGCCCTAGCCAGAACTTCCAATGCTATGTTGAATGGGAGTGGTGAAAGGACATGGATGCAGCTGGAAACCATCATTCTCAGCAAACTATTGCAAGAACAGAAAACCAAACACCGCATGTTCTCACTCATAGGTGGGAATTGAACAATGAGATCACTTGGACACAGGAAGGGGAACATCACACACCAGGGCCTATTGTGGAGAGGGAGGAAGGGGGAGGGATGGCATTGGGAGTTATACCTGATGTGAATGATGAGTTGATGGGTGCTGACAAGTTGATGGGTGCAACACACCAACATGGCACATGTATACATATGTAACAAACCTGCACGTTGTGCACATGTACCCTAGAACTTAAAGTATAATAAAAAAAAAAAAAAAGAAGTTATCCTCCCAACCTGATCTCTGAGGCAGTTTTCATAGACTCTGGTTGGCCAGGATCACCAATTAAACCAGAAATGTAAAGAACGCTGCTAGCCTCTTCCAACTCTCTTGCTCTGTGCCAAACAGGATGATTTAATCCAGAATCAATGTAGTGACAGCTACAATCAGGCAAGTAATAGCAACTTCGGATCACCAATTTAACCAGAAATGTAAAGAATACTGCTAGCCTCTTCCAACTCTCTTGCTCTGTGCCAAACAGGATGATTTAATCCAGAATCAGTGCAGTGACAGCTACAATCAGGGAAGTAACAGCAACTTCAGATCACCAGAGTTGGGAAAGGGGAGCAAATAGAGGCCTGTCATTGTCTCAGATACCAACTTAAACTTCAATGAGCCAGGGACATTCAATTCCTGTTTTTAAAAGAAAGAAACAAATGCCCCTAGGAGAAAAGAGAGTTTACTTTGTCAAAGGTAGGAGGAACCTTGTTTTACATTCAGGGTTCAAACTATATTAAAATTTTCAAATACTCCTGTTGTTTTCCAAGAACACATTCACAACATTTATATAAGATCCAACTGTGCATTTAAGCCTTTTATGTACTCAGGGCTCTCCTAGTGGTCTGAGACTGAAAGAGCTCTTTCCATAATATTAATGGCTTCTCCTTAATGAAGCACTTTACCTGGATTTGCAGATAAGAAAAACCCTTCCTCTACATCCCATTAATTTTGGCTACTTTGTTCTCTCTTGGTCTAGGAAAAGTTTGTAAAGTTATTTATTTATTTATTATTTATTTATTTATTTATTTAGAGCCTCATCCTGTCATCCAGGTTGGAGTGCAGTGGCCTGATCTCTGCTCACTGCAACATCTGTCTCCCAGGTTCAAGCAATTATCCTGCCTCAGCCTCTCAAGTAGCTGGGATTACAGGCACGTGCCACCAAGCCTAGCCAATTTTTGTATTTTTAGTAGAGATGGAGTTTTGTCATGTTGGCTAGGCCAGTTTCGAACCCCTGGCCTCAGTGATCCGCCCACCCCGGCCTCCTAAAATGCTGGGATTACAGGCATGAGCCATCTTGCCCAGCAAAGAGTTTGTAAGATTCTTAAAACGTACACACTTCTGAAGTTTCATGTATGAAATAGGAATATTAAGCAAAGATACTGATTACATAAGCCACATGCCATACCCTTTATGGTTATGTGAATCATAATTCAATATGGCACTTTACTTCCTTTGTCTTCCCATAAACACATTATTCTCACAATGTGCAGTTCCTATAGCGAAGTGGCTACAGCACGGATATAGTGAACAAGGAAAACTTAGCAGACTTTACTGGAGTTAAAACTGGTCTTACCCTATTTGAAATCTCAGCAATTGACAACTATAGAATCTTAAAAGAAGCAAAATGTTCAATAGGTGAAAGGCAGCATCCTCTTTCACATATAATAGAAGCTTTAATGAATGTTTCCATATTGATGAAATTTGAACATCCCTGTTTTCCTAAGAAGAATAGTGTCTATAGTTTCTGCAACAGTTTGGACTTCAAGTATTCCATTCCACTGTCTTCTTAAGTACACTGAAATTTGTCAGACCACGTGTACTCACTTGCAATTGGAAAATATGGTCACCACATTGATCGTTTGAACTATGCTAGACAGCTGTTACACAAGTTCTGAAGAAAGATGAGAGCAGAGCAAAAACATGCCACAAATTTGTCACTCAGGAGCTGATAAAATACTGAACTGGGGTTTTTCACATGGCTGCAAATATGCAACGATACTCAGCACAGTAAAGAATTTAGATATACCTTCTCTGTGTAAACCAAATCTTAACAAAAAGAGGACATTCACCCCTCAGAAGAAAGAGAAGTTTGTGAGTTCTACTTCAAACTCTGTGATCTCAAGTATTTCTTCTTTGTCAAGCTCTTAATACTGTTTCAGTATGGCCTCGGCATAAGGTTCATCAATAAGGGGATACCTCAGTATTCAAAGGGATAGACAAATCGTTTAGAAATGCACCATGCTGATATGAAGCAGAGCTTAGTTGTTTCTTCATACAAAACATCTGTATAACAAACAAGACTTTTTCATCAAAAGATCAAATACTATTTCATGTCAGGAATTGTTTTACAGACCTAAAACAACTAGTAAAACGAGAGGTTTACATTAGAGTGGCTGTGAACTAAAGGAAAACCAAGCAAGCTTTATCAATAATACAAGAAGTGAGAGGAATAAGAGGGAAGGATACAGTAAAAACAAGAAGGGTTAAGGAAAAAAAAGAGTCATAAACAGAAAGCAAATTCTATAAACTTAAATTATAAATTGAAATCAAAATTTTAGAGGATTGCTGATCTCTATTAAAGATCCCTATTCTGCTTTGAAATTTAAATAATCAAGTGGAGCTAAAAAGAAGAAAAAATCTACAATGGAGCTTTTAATAAAAGTAAGTGAACAGTAATACAATGCCTTTCATGACCACTTGTATACCTTTCTATAGTTCTTAATTTCATTTCCTTTCTTAGTTCACCAAGGAAAACATCTCCAGCTCAACCATGGAACATAACCTAGATTCCTCTTCCTGACACCACACCCCATGAATGTGGCTACACTGTGATCTCAAACATGTGACATTCAATACTTACCTCGGACTTTTCTGGAAAAATTCATAGGAGAGCCTGAAGGGATGATATTAGCAACTCCTGTCATGCTTTGAAACACCCTGTCTCCTGCCAGTTGAACTTGCTTACTGACTGAAGTATCCACACCAGTCTCTGGATTCTGTAGAACTAATGAAGTTATTCCCACAGATAACCATTTTGAACAAACTGCTTAAGTCTAAAACAATACAAATATCCTATACACACATCTCATACTTCACTCAAATGTTCCAGATCAGTGATAGAAAAGTTATCTCACTAAAACCTGACACTCTTCAATGCCTTTGATTTCTAAGTTAGGAAGGGCACTCCACCCAACAGACCAAACAGTGACCTTGGTGATCTGAAGTTCCAGAGACCTCCATCTGTAACATCATTAGAGCTATTTTGTTTGTTAATGAACACCTATAGATTAATAATACATTCAAGAGGGCTTGAGGCCCTACAACCCTTTGTGGTCCAAAATGCCCTCATCAACATAGTGTAGTAAAATGAGCATGTACTGAGAGTCAGATGGGCCCAGGTTCAAATACCAGTTTTGTTACTTCTTACCTATGTGACCTGGTCAAGTCACTCAAACTGAGACTCAATTTTTCTTCTTATAAAATGAAGCTAATGAAGATAATAATAACCATATATCCACAAATGAATATAATGTAGGTAAAGCACATGGCACCATCCCTGGCACATAGAACCAGCGGGCACTCCAGAAATTCTGGAAAGAGGGTCTCAAGCATAACATTCTGGTGGAAAGGGGCTGGTGAGGGAGACTCAATAAATTTAGTTCTCATCAAAGCCCATACCATTGTAAAGGTCAGAGATTCAGTGTCTTTTGAGGCTGGAGTCCCTTTAGGAACTAATACCAGTACAATATTCTTTAATCCTGACAGTTCCACTCTTTTGAACACAAAATCCGGAAGGATTTTGTTACTTGGTTTTATCTAGCTGGGATCAACCCATTGAGGCACATTCAGGAATAAACCAGTCTATTACCATAAAGTAATTGAGTGGTTGTTACAAAATCACATGTGCAACATGTATGTTCAGGTCCATAAATTCAGGTTATTTTTATTTTGTAAATGATAAACAAAATTAGCAGCTCTCTTCAGCCTTCGGCATAAAACATAAAGGAGCTAAATTGACCTGAACTCAGAATGCTTGAAAACAATTAACAACAACTGCAAAGCCTTGTAGACCTACTGTTTAGCTCAGCCTGTTTCTAAGAACCTTGATAAAAAGATATATACCAGAACATACCAGAGACTCAGTCCTGAGGTTCTGCAAGGATCTTGCTTCCTTGGCTGTTACCAACTAACAGAACATGGAGGGCAATTCTTGGCATTCAGAGAATAATTCCTTTTCGCTTCCATCTTTGATTCAAGCTTTACTAATCCTACATATTGCCTCATTCAGTGAATATTTACTAAACAGTGTGATATAATGGATGTGGGGTTTGGAGTGTAATGAACCAGGTTAAAGTCTACTTTGCCCCATACCAGTTGCTACATACCAACTTAGAAGGGAAAGGACAAGCTGTGATACTGAAACCAAATAAAAAAACATGTGTTGTGCCTGTAATCCCAGCACTTTGGGAGGCTGAGGCAGGTAGATTGCTTGAGTCCAGGAGTTTGATACTAGCCTGGATAGCATGGCAAAACCCCATCTCAACAAAAAATACAAAAATTAGCTGGATGTGGTGGCATGCACCTGTGGTCCCAGCTAATCAAGAGGCTTAAGCCCAGGAGGTTGCAGTGAGCTAAGATTGTGCCACTGCATTCCAGCCTGGGTGACAGAGTGAGACTCCGCCTCAAAAACAACAACAACAACAACACAGGCATACATGTGCCTTGATTTCTTCATTTAAAATGAGAATAATTGCTTCAGAGGGTTTTCATTTAGCACAGTGCCTGATATAGAATAAACAAGAAATAAAAATAGATATTTATCAAGTGCCCACTGCCAGACACTATTTTAAATGCTTTATATGAAAAAATAAACAAATGGTAGATAATTATTTAAAGTCTATAATAAAATCATAGCTAACACTTATTGAATGCGTAGTACCCTGTACTGTTTTAAGAACATATATTGACTTTGTAAATCCTCACAACAACCCTATGATTCTGATTTTATAGATGAGTAAGTTGAGGACCTGTTGAATAAATTGGTCCAGGATCCTGCAACTGGAAAGTGGCATAGCTGGACTCAAAACCAGATAATCTGACTTTAGAGCCCATGAGAACTTCTGAGCAGCTGTTATACTGCCCTGAGTTACACTTCATCCCCTTCATCCTTTATTCAAAGCTGCTTCATTGCAGCATAGGGTGGAAGAACTATAATGCAGCCCAGGTTATAACAGCACATACCATTTATTACCTTTTATTGTGTGCTAGATACTGTGCTGGGGTGTTGCATATGCTATATGAATCTCACATCAATAACATAACTTGATTACGATTAACATTGTTATACATTAGAATAATGAGGCTGCCCAAATTTACAGCTACGTTTCTTGCTCTCTGCAAACCCCAGTTCCTCTGACTCCAAGCTACATGTTCTTTGTAATTCTTTTTTTTTTTTTTTTTTTTTTTGAGACGGAGTCCGCTCTGTGGCCCGGGCTGGAGTGCAGTGGCCGGATCTCAGCTCACTGCAAGCTCCGCCTTCCGGGTTCACGCCATTCTCCTGCCTCAGCCTCCGAGTAGCTGGGACTACAGGCGCCCGCCACCTCGCCCGGCTAGTTTTTGTATTTTTTAGTAGAGACGGGGTTCACCGTGTTAGCCAGGAGGGTCTCGATCTCCTGACCTCGTGATCCGCCCGCCTCGGCCTCCCAAAGTGCTGGGATTACAGGCTTGAGCCACCGCGCCCGGCCGTTCTTTGTAATTCTTCATGCTGATCCCTCACTGCCGATATCCATCCCCATTCTCTACCTCTAGAATGGACATGGATCATTAACTAGAAGAGAATGGATTTTTTAAAATTCCTTTTTTAAAATGTCTTAATATAGTTTGTGCACAAGAAATTTCTAGCCATTGCATGCAAAAATATGATTGTATCTGGTTTTTATCTGAAAAGTACCTTTTCAATGCTTTGTTTTAACAGGAGTGGCACTCAGCTATGAGGATACAAGAATCTTGAAAGGTTCTTTGCCAATCTGGGCATCAAGATACCTTTTAGACTCCAATTTTTAAAAATCATCATTTCTCCCTTTTCAGCCTCATTAATTATGACTTAGTATATCTGCCCCATACTTGTACAATGTTCATCCTCTTCCCAGGACAGAACAGGGGCTCCGAAGCATAAAACATGTGGGTATGATGTGTATGCAGGTTGGGGAGATGTCTTTATATTTCTGAGGACTGAAAGTTCCTTGAAATACGGAAAAACTGGAAAAATTTCTCTTTGGTTAGTAATTCATCCAACTGGCTAAAAATGGTTCAGAGAAGCTGGATAGCCTAAATGAAGGGCCTTGAAAAGAATTAAGCTTTAGGAGGTATTAAAACCAAATGAAGTTTTTTCTGAATTCAACAGAGAAACTATACATTTTATATCTTAATAAGTGTAGTTCATCTAGTTGATTTTTTTCATCTCTCTGAAAGCTCAGTGTCAAAAACCTTCAAAGGAACCTTATTATACCAGCTGTCATCACTTATAGTACTGAAGCAAGTGCAAGACCAGGCCTCAGGAATTCCAAGTTCTAATCCAGGCCTCATTGCTGGCTCACCGAATGGCCATTAGAAGTAGTGTAAGATCCTTGCCCCAGTGTGTCAGGGTTAGCAACGGTCAGATCACAGGTGGGATCAGTGAAGAAAATCTGCCTGTTCTCATGCTAAAAGGGAATAGACAGAACAACTACTAAAAATGTGCCCAATGTGAAGTCCAGATTGAGTCCTCTTCCTGTAAATGGCAAAAGACCCCTTCTCCTTATTCCTGCCATCAGGAAAAGTGGGCTTGGATAATCAAGAACATGAGTCTTGGGCAAGAAGTTTGAAAAAGGAGAATGTAGGTTATTTTTCTTCTTTGATAATCTTACCAAAAAATAGAAGTCATATGCCTAAGTGTTATAGGTAATACGGTTTACTTTTCTAGATATATCTATAGACACCCATGAGATACAGAATAAAGTCTCTATGCCGAGGCTATGGGTCCCACAGAACCCACTCTAATCCATGCTTTTCTTCAAAATCTCTGATTTCTTCAAAATAAACTCAAAATTTGTTGAATGAACAAATAATAAGATTGTCCTACTTACCCTACTTAGAAAAGGGACTCCAAAAGCAAAGGAATGACTGACAAATCTTTAGAAACTCACTAATGCTCCTAAAATGGGGGGAATAAAACAGTTACAGATTATCACAGGATATACTGCTAACAAGCACTTACCCTAAAATCAAAAGATGTAGGTGTGAGATTTTGCTTTGACAACTTACTCATAGCAGTTAAACAAGTCACAACCCCTTGTAGTTGCAGTTTGCTGATGAGCAAAAATGGAAATAATACCTGCATCATTTATTTAGTATTACTGTTGCTTATTTATTCATTCACTTCTTTAACAATAATTGAATGCTGACCATATCCCAAATACTGTGCGAGACACAGTGGCAGATGCAGAGGAATAATACAAGCCCTGGACTTTTTTCTTTATACAGTTTTTGAAACATACGAATAAACAGAAATACTATGATGATGGTGACAGTTGATCTTTCTTGATAAAATATACCCTATTTATTGAGTACTATTTTATACCAGGGACTATGCTCTTCATAAATTACAACATTCTTTAGGAATTGGCATTATCACATTCATTTTACATATGCGATAACTAACTTGCCATAGATCACACAGCTTGTAAATGGCAGAACTGGAATGATTTCAACCCAGGACTGTCCAAACTCTAAACCTGTACTCTTTCCACCTTATCACACTGTCCACAGACGTAGCTATTAGCTGGATATTGGTTTTTTTTCTTTCTCATCAAATATACCAATGACTCACAAATGTATTTTTTTGCCCAATCCACCTTCTGAAAAAGACAACAAATCTTTCTTAACTCAGCCTTGGCACAATGCAATCTGTCTGAATTGTCCTCTAAAAATGAAGGACAGTGTGTGTACATATAACATATCTTCCAAGAGTGAAGATGACTAAAATAGTCCTAGGCGAAAACAAAACAACAACAAAAAAAAAGCACATCAGCCTAATCAGGGCCAAGTAAAATGACACATACAGCATTTATTACCACCAGAGAGAAACTGGATGTGCATGGTTTCTGGAGCTCAGTGGCAGGCCAATTATGGATTGAAGGAACAAATGTGCTTCCATTTTTCCTTCAGGGATTATCATAATCATTTAGCATCATTGGTGGCATGACAGTCAGTCAAAATGTAGTGTGAGCAGCAGTTGTCTGGATCACTTGTGTCGATGAAGGTCATTGGGCAAAGAAACCTTAAAATTCTTCCTCACACAAGTCACAGTTGCTACCATGAGGTCCAAGTTAAACATTAACTCTTCATTGATTCACATTTAGACAGCAGTAATATTTCCACTGGAACAACTATGTAGCTGAAGGAACCAGAACCTGTATAAATGGTTAAGAGACTATGCTCATCGACTGTTAATTGTATTAGGTCAGGGCTGAAAGGAAACTTAGAGGGCATCTGACCTAACTCTCACTTTACAGGTGAGAAAATTGGAGCTCAGGAAAGGGAAGTGACTTCCTCATGTCATACAGTCATTGTTTATTACTTACTGCAAAAAAAAAAAAAAATCAAGTTGGGGGAAAGGATAGGATATTAGAGGGGAACTAAACTATTCATCCTTCTCGGTCAAAAGTTGTAAAATAAAAGAGGGACACAAAAGTTTTTTTGTGTTATTGATGTAACCAGTAGAAAACTGAAAACAAAATCAGTCCTGATGAGACCACAACCTACCTATGTGACCTTGTGTAAACTCCCTGAATTTCAGTTTGGTCATCTATAAAATAGGGATGCTATCCCTGGTGCAGCTCATTTCCTAAGGTTCTTATGAAAAACAAACAAGATGGTAGATGTAGGAAATGGTGATAATTCTCAAGTCAAATCCAGGGACGGTTTCTTAGCAATTTTTTCCCATTCATTTATATAATAGGGCTCCTGTAACAGCCCATCAATACCTACACTGACTGCCTTACCCAGGATGTCACCCAATGCTATAGTCTACCCTTTCTAACCTCGAGTTAGGAAAAATTCAGTCTTTGAGACATAAGTACAATTAGAAAATATCCAATTGAATGGTCTCTCTCTCCCTTCCCCCAAATCAAGATTTCCATCTGTTACTGGGTTTTCTCTTGGAGTCTGAGATTCCTTATTCTAGAATTTACTCGCTGTACATGGAAAAAAAAAATCTACCCTGGTTTCTTTCCCTTTGTCAAAGAAGTGCTGAGTAGAGTAGCAAGCAATATAGGAGGACAAATACCATTCTCTCTAAAGGGTTTTAAAGCCAAGTTGGCAGAGCATCAGAGGCTGGTTGGGGCCACAAATAGTCATCTCAGAACATGTTGTGGCACTAAGAAACAGTAGAAAAACATCATATGTGCTCCTCTTTCCAGTGTTTATTATTCATAAGCCTGAAAGGAAACTGCTGATCTACCATTCTAGTCTCCAGAGATATGTTATATGTACACACACACAAACATGCACAACATAAACACATAGGCTCACACTCTCCCTCACTTTGTGGGAAAAATTTTCCAGCCCTCTGAAAGGCTTTTTGGCATTAACAGATTATATAGTCCCACTAATCAGAAAATCAGACTTATACTTTTGTAGAGAAATGCACACTTGTTCCAATTTTTCTGTCTAAATTATCCAAGCCCTTACAGTGGTTCACTTAAAGATCATTACTCATGTTACTGAGTGGGCTGCAGAGTGATCATGCCTACGCAAGGTATTCTTCTGGGTGTTGGAAAAATGACAGGAGTTAGCTATATCATTGAATGTGCTGAGATTAAGTCAAACTTGCAAAGTTACATCAGCACCATATAAGGCAAGATATTTATCCTGCAACTGAAGTCAGAAAGGGAAAGGGGGAAGGATGGAGGTATTAAGTGATTTATGATTGAAAATGTTCAAATTGACAGACAGGCTAAAGGTCCCACAGGAAGTTGCTAGCAATTAACAATATAACCATTTGAAGCTGTGATTAACATAAACCACTAATGCAAAATTAGAAGAGTTTACTAAAAAAAAAAAAAAACCTGTCGAAGTTTCCCAATTTCTTTGTTTTATTTGGCACATAAAGACTACTTTCCATGTGTCAATTTTAACTATGATCAAACAAGCATCATTTTAAAAGAAACTGAAGAAATTATCACCTGAACATGGAGGAGAAATTACTTTTTAAAAAGTGAAACAAATCTCAGTTAAAAGCTTTTGTTTCTTATAATACACCCCAATAAGTGTCTCAAGTCTTAATTAGCTCTCCTCCTTATCTCTGGTAAAATGGGTTTACAAGGTTTTCCATGTCATTTCCACGAAGGAATGTGAAAAATATGCAATCACCCACCTGGAAGATGTGTAAGTTCATTTCCAACCTATTTGAGACTTATTGCTGGCAATGTGTGTACATTTGTACATTTTGATTAATGATTATATAAAATTATGTGAGATGCTGTTAGGAAAATTGGTTCCATTAAATTAGGAAGGAATATTCTTCCAATATTTCTGTAGTCAGAGTTCTAATATCACAATAATTTATGAAATGAATTTCAAGTCATTTTAATGAAAATTATACTTTAAACTAGAATTATATACTCATTCAGAATTTGCTACTGTTCCATTGTGTTCTTAAAAACACAACCATTAGTTAATTGAAATTTATTTTAAATACATTTGATACACCCAAAGGATCAGTTTTTGAAGAGTTAGTTCCCTAAATAAAGGTATCTACAGGCATCCTGTGTTGTTTCTTACTCTTCATTAGTCGACTGCAACTTTTTGATATTTTGGCTAATATATTCCTTGCCAAACTCAAATAAGTATGGTATTGCTACCACTAATAAGACTCTGTTGCCAGTCTTTCCACATTTAAGATTATTATTAGCTCCAGTTGAAATGCACATTTTAAAGTGTGACTCATTTCATTCTTCTAAAATGTTTACCCCACATTTCACAGAGTTCTTGTTTGAGTCTGGAGCTAAAATCTGAAAGGAGGTTAATCGGCCTCAATGCCCTCTTGCTCTAAAAGCAAACCAGGCTTCCCATGGGTAGAATATTTGGACTGGTGATCATCAAGTGACTTCTTTTTATCATGCAGGAAGTTTCTGTTGTTATTATTATAGTTTTTAAAATGCATATTCCAAGAATATCCACAAGAGAGAAAAGAGAAAACAGAGGGATTTATATAAGTTCACCTCTCATATTCTGTATGATCTTAACCCACCTCTCAGTGCTGCAATAGTTCCTTTGCCCCACAGCAATATTTGAGCATGCCCAGGCTGGTAGAACCCAGCTGCTTCTCTATGGCCTGGTTCTAGCTATGTAGCTGCCTCAACCCAGAGACAGTATGAACCTTGATCATTGGTGTGGAATATAACACAAGAGACAGTGTATCAATATGACTCCCATTGAATTCAAGGTTATGGTTTCTGTAACATAACTAAGGCAGACCTATTTCAAATATTTCAGTCCCACTTTACAGTAAGTCTACATCTCTTTTAAATAGATCACCCTACACATAGCTACATCAAGACAGTCTCACAGCTTCAAGTTGTACCATTTGGCTAATCCTTCTATTAATATAATTTTAAAGTAGCCATTTTTAAAATACAGAGGAACAATAATTATTCATATAATAATAATGACTATTATATGGCATGATAGTAATAATAATAACAGCTACCATTTATCAAGTGCTTACTGGGTTTCTGGTGCCATGCTATGTGCTTTGTGGACCTTATCTCATTTAATCTCTACAAAAATCCTGTGAGGTAGGTACATAATTACATTCATATTACAAATCAGGAAGCTAAGGTTCAGAAAGATTAACTTACCCAATATCATAGCAGCCAGTAAATGAGAGAAATGAGATTTGAACATAGCTTTGTTTTAAACCCACTCTCCTAACCCCCAAACTGATGATTCTTAACCCAGTCTGCAAATTAGACTCACAACTGAATTTGTATCTTTGGAAGTGGGACCCAGTCGTTTTTAAAAGATCTCCATATGCTTCTGTATAGCCAAAAGATTCTTGAAGTTCTACTGAAATTCTATTTTTGAAAATATTTGTGGCAGTTTGGTTACTTTTATAAGTTGGTAATTGGCCATATTGGACCTTCAGAAAATTACTTCACCTGTTCAAGAGTCACTTTCCTTATGATGGAGGTGGACTGGGGAGCTTTAAAGACCTAGTCAAGCTTAAATATGCCAAGATCTACAGTTTCAATTAAAACTTGGGAAGGCCCATTTACCTAAAAACCTAAATCTAGAAGATTTTAATGGTCATATATATGGAGCTAGAGCAGCCTAACTAAACTATTCCACCACTGAGGGCATTGTTGTTTGAGTAAACCCTTCCACTTCCCACTCTTTTGAGCACATTTTGATTTTTCCCTGCTGGACATCCTACCCTGCCCTTTGGTTCCTGATGCTAGCCAGAATTTCTTGTGGCCTTTGTCCATGTTCACATATAAATTCTTACTCTTCAGGCATAAGCAGTCACTACTAACTGTTCTTCTTTTCATTTCTTCAACAATTTGCTGGGTGGATACTATGTGCCTGGCACTGTTCTAGGAGTAAATATATTAAATGTTAATGTAACGTTGAATGCACCAGAAAAAGCCCTGCCTTCACAAGGCTTATATTCTCACGACAGAAGACAAATAACAAATGAGCAAGCCAATACAATATCTTCGGTGGTGGCAAGTGCTAAGGAGAAAAAAAGACAAAATGAGGAGTTAGAAAGCCGAGGTGCTACTTTGGATAATGTGTTAAAGGAAGGCCTCTCAGAGAGGCTGTTGCTTGAACAGAGGTTGGAGTGAAGGGAAGAGCAAGGCCATCTGGTGGAAGAATATTCCAAGCAGCTGGAAGAGAACATTTTTCTAGAACCACACCACAAAACTTCAGGGGACATCTCATGGGTGAGGATTGGGCCAGAGCTGAAAATGCATCTATACAATTTGGAGATCAGAGGAGTTCACCTTAGCCTAACCTCACCTTCTTAGCTCCTACCTCTGAGGCCTTTGTTATCATATGCTCATTGAAATAATCTTTGAAAGAGGTCTGTTCAGAAAAAGTAGGCTAAAAAACATAGCAATAATTCAAGGCATAATGGCTAATTGGCTAATAACAGAGTTTACGTATGACAAACATAGAATCTGATCTCCGCTCTACCTCCTAAGAGCTGTTTGACCCTAACCAAGATACATCAGCTTTCTGTACCTTACTTTCTTTGTCTGGAAAACAAGAAGAGTGAGTTAATAAAAATATCTTACAATATCTGGTGCAAAAAATGCTCAATAATATAATTATTATAATTCAAAACAGAGGAGTAGAAAGGGAACCTGGGGTAGTGTTCCAGTTACATCACTTACTAAACACGTGACCATGAAAAAGTCACTTAACTTCTCTGGACCTCAGATTCCTCTTCTCAAATATGGAAATGGAAATAATGATTAACACTTGTTATGATTTGACTTTGTGTCCCCACCCAAATCTTATCTTGAATTGTAACCCCATAATTCCCACAGGCTGTGGGAGGGACCCCGTGGGAGATAATTGAATCAAGGAGGCAGTTTCTCCCATGCTGTTCTCATAATAGCGAGTGAGTTCTCCAAGATCTGATGGTTTCATAAGGGGCTTTTCCTCCTTTGCTCAGCACTTCTTCCTGCCACCATGTGAAGAAGGACGTGTTTGCTTCCCCTTCCACTATGATTGTAAGTTTCCTGAGGCTTCCCCAGCCCTGTAGAACTGTGAGTCAATTAAATATCTTTCCTTTATAAATTACCCAGTCTCGGATATGTAGTTATGGCAGTGTGAGAATGGACCAATATAAAACCTAACCTCAAGGACTGTCATATCAAACAAAAAAATTAAAAATTGTGGAACTGTTTAAGAGTGGTTTAGGTAAAGAGTAAGCTGTGATCTGAGAATTTGTTTTGGCTCAAGGCACAGGATTTTTAACTACCAATACTTGGCAACACAAATAGCCATTCCATAGTAATTTTTACAAAATTACAAACACAGGCAATTTGTTTCCTCTTCAGCATGAATTCTTACATTTTCTAGTCACCCAAATCTGATAAAATTGTTTTTAACATGTGGAATGGTTGGAACACAGATGTTTATAACTGACAGGATTCTCAGAGATCATCCTATCCAAACTTATCTTTGTACAAATAAGAAACTTGAGACCCAGAAAGGTAAAGTGATGAGGTATAGGCACACAGTTACTTAGTGGGAGATCCACAAGCAAAATTCAGATCCTCTGACTCTCTCCAGTGTTCTCCAGAGTACAGAAATATTCTCTATTTCTTACTGTTTCTTAGCCTGATCTCACATAGTTTATTGTGTTTTGAAAAGGGGTTTTGCTTACAAAATGAACTCCCTAGGTATTTTTCTCAAGATATGTATGTTTCCTTATCTGATATAGCCACATACACATATGAAAGAAGTCTACTGCAAATCTCTCACAATATTTCACATTCGTAGTTAAAATAGTAGCAACAGTTAGACTACATTCAATTATACATTCATTTTTATGGGACCGTTTCAACAGACTACAATAAAATTCCTCTTATCGTCATAAAAATATTTGAATATCAGAAAAAAGGAACCAGTGGTTTTATAATGTCAAAGACCATTAAAACCACAAATGGGTTAAATCACCAGAAAAATTCTAGCATTCCCAGAAAAAAAAAAAAAAGCATGATAACTAACCAAAAGCTGGCCAAATGTAAGGATTCCTATGGAGAATAACAGGAAGCACCTTATAGACAGACAAAACTTGTCATCTTACTTGACACTTTCTTCCAAAGTCATGGAAGCACTTAAGTCACAGATATGGTTTTCCCTAATGACATCATGCTGTGGGCAAATAATGGACAGAGTTTTCACCAAAAGATCTCCAAATACCTTGCAACACATGCACTCAATAGAGGCTGTACTATAATGCCTAGTAGATTCAACCTCCTATGAAGTTCCGGACATCATCTGAAAGACTTGGTAAAGATGAAGAGGTCAGTGGAGTATGAGAATGTTCTGCAGCAGGACTAACAGAAATTCTCACAGAAACAATTTCTTTTCTTTCCTGTAGATTCAGGACTGGAGTAATTATTCAAGAGACTGACATTCTCCAGCCACCTAACTAAATTAAATTTTAGAAATGTTTCCTGCTGAGGCAGCACCTCTTTTTGTGGTGCCAAAGAAAAAAAAGACCCTAGCTCATATGGTGCTTCCTTCCTGCCCCACCTCACTGGTCAATAGGTCTTATATGCCATTCAAAGACAATGGTCCCCTCTCCTGAGTTAAAAATATCACATGTCATTTCAGATGCTGATGCTATAGAATAATGCTAATCACAGTGATAACAGATCATGCTTATTTAACTCTTCACTTTGTGCAAAGTAACTCCTACCAGGTCATTTAATCCTCATAGCATTTGGAGGTAGATACTATTATATCTCATTTTTGCCAGTAACGAATTGAGGCTCAAAGAGGTGAAGCAAGTTGCGTGAAGTTATGGACTAGTGAGTGATAAGTAGGAATTAGGTCCCAGCAAATATGACTACACAGCCTACCTTCTTAACTACTCATGCTTGTTTTAGAGGTTAAAACCCTATATGATCTAAAAGGCAAGAAGATAATTCAAGCTTAGGAGCAAGGGCATAAAACAAAGAATACTGATAAGATTCTACACACACTCCAGGAAACCTCCCTTTCTGATGGTTCTTGTAAACAGCACACCTCTTTCAACAGATTCTCTCTCTCCCTCCCACCCCCGCCCCCACACACAAATATAGACAGAGGGGCACAGCATTGTAGGTATACTAAATACCACAGAATTGTATACTTTAAATAAGGTTTTTATGTGGATTTCACCTTTAAAAAAACTGTATTTGAGAAAGATGCTATTTTTATTCATGGAAAACTTCTATCCCTCCTCTACCCCCCAAAATTGAAATGTTTTTCCTAGCATTTTGAGAAAATCAAATATAAAAGAGAAAGAGAAATTCTACTTGAAGTTCATTATTTCCTGATATCACACAGAGAAGCTCCGTTACTGCTTCAGTAAAGCTATTTCCATTTTTCAGAACCTACAATATCAGAATTGGAAAAGAGCATGGAGGTCATCTGGGAAACCTCCTTCCCAAAGCAGGAATCATCCCTATAGTGTCCTTGACACATAGTCATCCAGCTTCTGTTTAACTCATTCAGTGACTCAGAACTCACTACTTGAAAGTTGGCCATTCTATTTGTAAATAGATCCAATTAGTAGAAAGGTCTTGCTTATGCCAAATTAACTCTACTGGCCTGGTGCTTCTATACATTTTTCCCTTTTTTTTTTTTTTTTTTTTTTTTTGAGACAGAATCTCACTCTATTGCCCAGGGTGGAGTGCAGTGGTGGGATCTCGGCTCACTGCAAGTTCATCCTCCCAATTTTACACCATTCTCCTGCCTCAGCCTCCTGAGTAGCTGGGACTACAGGCAACCGCCACCACGCCCAGCTAATTTTTTGTATTTTTAGTAGAGACGGGGTTTCACTGTGTTAGCCAGGATGGTCTCGATCTCCTGACCCGCCTAGGCCTCCCAAAGTGCTGGGATTACAGGCATGAGCCACCACGCCCGGCCGCATTTTTCCTTCTTTAACCTTCTAGAGCTGTTCTGTCCAACTCAGCAGCCAGCAGTCAAATATGGCTATTTGAATACAAAACCAGTACTATTTTTAAAAATTATAGATTGATAAATTTAAATCTCAGTTCCTCAGATGAAGTAGGCATATACCAAGTTCTCAGTAGCCACTTGTGACTAGTGGCTGCCATATTGAATGGTATAACTGTAGAACTTTTCCATCAGCTCAGAAAGTTTTATTGGAAAGCACTGCTCATTAATAAAACAGAATATTGACTACTTCTTTCACACGACACACTATCCAAATGTTCCCCCTCAGTTATTTTTTATCCAGATTAAATATCCCTAGTTCCTTCAACATTATGGAATTGTGTACAGGCTCTTCCTGGCTTACAATGACTCAATTTAAGATTTTTTCAATTTTATGACGCTGTGAAAGCAATACACATTCAGTCCAGGGTTAAATCCGGATGAATGTAACCCTGAATCGTAAGTAGTTACTTGTGACATTTTCAACTTACCATGGGTTTACTGGGACAGAACCCCATAAGTCAAGGAGCATCTGTACTAGTTTTCTATTGCTACATAAAAATTACTACCAATATAGCAGCCTAAAACAACACTCATTTAGTACCTCACAGTTCCAAGGCCGGAAGTCAAGCTTAACTGTGTTCTGTGTTTTGAGCCTCACAAGGCTGAAATCAAGATGTTGACCAGGCTAGGCTCTGGGGTACAGGTCCGTTAAGTCGTTGGCAAAATTCTTTTTTCTTCAGCTGGAGGACTGAGCTCCCCATTTCCTTTCTGGCTCTCAGTCAGGGGTGCTCTCAGCTTCTAGTCACTCCTTCCATGTGGACTCCTCTATCCCCTCATCTTCAAAGCCAGCAAGAATGCATCAAATCCTTCACGTGCTTCCAATCCCTCTGACTTCCTTTTATACTACCAGCTGAAGAACATACTCTGTTGTAATGGCCTCATATATTAGATTGGTCTCACCTGGATAATCACCCTATCTTAAGGTAACCTGTAGAATCCTTTTGTAGATATGTCATCGTATTCACAATCTGGGGATCTAGGTGGGAAATCTTATGGAATCATCATAAAATTCAGCCAACCACAAATGTAACTATCTAATCATGGCTCTGATGCTTATATTTTCCAGAGAGCTATTGAGCCTACGTCATTTCTTCCTTTGGGTTCTACAAAACAGGTGTTACCTCAGCTGGAAATATTTCTAAAATTTAATTCCAACCAGAATTCTAGTAAGGTGCATAAGTGCAGTTTGAGGCCTCCTAAAGATAAGTAATTTGCAACAGGATTAATACACAGAACTAAAGATCTTTTTCCACTACCTCACTATTTAAAGGAACTAGGAGATCACGGTTATTCATTTAAGGATATTCACATGTGCTCAACTAGTATTCAATGAGAATACCTGAATCCAAGGAGAATTTAAATGGGATTGACTTTGTGTGTCTAAAACAAAGTGTATTAAGAGAAAATAAAGCAGATTTTAATAATTGCAAATTTAATACAGAAACTCAGGCAAAATCATTAGAGGCAGTGGAGTTAGAAAAGGGTTAGCAAAATATTATATTTAATAGTAATATAAAATGTTGACTTTTCTATTACCAGCATAGTATTACCCTTGTTAACTCTTTCTAAATGCCAGACTTCACAGAAATACTTCCCTCTATTGTGGCTTCTTGCAGAAGACAATTATTATGACTTGGGACACCTTAGAAGTAGCGGAATGATATTCTAAAGAGTTTGAATATGTTCAAATGATGAGTCAATGACAACATTCTTTCAGCCAGAAATAACTATTGGGCGAATATCCAAAACATCACCAAGCATTCTCCTTTGTAAAAATGTCAATAGTCATATCTACTTTGCCTACCTTAGGTGCACAGAATAGATAGGAAGAAACAAAGTAATAATGACTAAAATGTGCTTTGAAAGGTTAAGAGTTCTATATGAGTAAAGGTGTGATAATAACAATGGTGATGATTACTATCACTATTTTTACTATTATTACAGTACACAAAACTGAGAGGGAACCTACTTCACTGGATTCCTGCAACTTCAGGCAAAGCCATAGGAACATATAGCTCTGCGATTTCCTCATCTTGAAAATGGAGACAATGTATATATAAACAATTCTGCAATATACTATGACTTATATTTCCTGGACAACAGTGTTGTTCTGATTGGAAAAAAAATGGTTTATAGACACTGCGAGTGCATAATACTCAGATAAAAGAGGGATCCTCCATTACCATTTCCCATAGTGCATGCTGACCTCATATCCTGCTCCCAACATCATCCCTTATCCCCAATATCCAACAGGATGTCATACCTGCTAACAAGGTAATACTTATAGGACTGGCCCTGGCTACTTTGTAAAGGGATTTCACAAGTCACCATTATCTCCAGAATTATTTTCAATCCTACTACCTCCAAAGAAGTTGTCCCTCCTTCGACATCCCTGTTTCAACTTTTCCCAAGGTTCATTTTCCTCAACATGTACAGTTGAGGTAGAAGTAATGCCATAAAATTTCAAAACTTTGAAGCATCGTTTAAAAATTGAGCTTAACTCCATATTTTCTAAATGAGGAATTTGAAGTGAAAACAGGTTAGCGTGATAGAACTTAGTCCCATGTTCACACTCATTGTTTCACAATCATCCCTCAGCCTGGCCTAGGATTGTCATTACCCATATATGTAAAGACCTACAAAATCTGACTCACTCATAAGGCCAAAGAAGAATCATGGATCAGACTAATGCCCACTAGCAAATGCTGAGTTTAGCTCCACTATGGCCGGTTTATTTCATGTTGGACAGTTAACATTGTACATACACACTTCAGATCATTTTTAACTTCTTATTCTAAAATAATTTTGGACTTACAGAAAAGGTACAAAAATAGTCCAGAGTTCACATATACTCTTTACCTAACTTCCTTTAATGTTAACAGCTTGTATAACCTTCATAAAATTATCAAAACCAGAAAATTACATTGACTTAATACTATTAACTGAACTACAGACCTTATTGGAATTTCATCAGGTTTCCGGCATGAATGTCCCTGATCTGTTCTAATCCAGGTCCCCTATTGTAATAGTTGTTGTATCTCTTTGGTCTCTTCCAGTCTGTGATGGTACTTTAGTCTTTGTCTTTCATCACCTGGACACTCTTAATGATATTAGTCAGTTATTTTGTTGAATGTTTTTCAATTATTTTAGATCATTATAGAGAAGTCTGAATCTCATGGTTCAATAAATTGGAGCTCTCACTTCCCATTTTCATCAGTTTCACCTCTACTGAAGTAGTGCCTGAGTTTGTTTTTCACTTATGACCATTCCCTAGATGAATGAAGTGAAATTTATCATCACTCATTTGCCAAAATTAGACTTGTTATTCTTACAGTGCCTCTGGAGAATCACTTTATGATGCATCGTGAGTAATGAGAAACGTGTCAGGGTATATGATGTGAAGTTTATTAATATGTTAATCATAAGTCTGTGTTGTTATCTTGCCTAGTTTAATTATGATAGAGTACTGTGGTGAAGCTGAACAACTGGGCAACAGTGGTGCAGTTAAAAGCCATGAAGAGATGATTTGTGTGTTACTTGAAAAGCTCTGGAAATGCAAACCACAGGAGGGCCCAACAATGTTAAGCCAACCATATCCCAGAGCACCAAAACCTTCCAAGTTCTGGGCGATATTGGGCATGATGGACAGCAATAAACATTCCATACCACACCCCATCCTTTGATACATCATGTTTCCATCATAAAATAGAGGGTATGTGTCTATGGAAGGTAGCTGAGAAGAAGTCTGCCTGGGTAAGTGATCTTAAGCAATTCTCTTAATATCTATGAACTTGAGTTCCCTTGTCTTTGACATGGGATTAATAGAGCTAGCTACATTTGCCTCACAGGTCTGCTGGCAATGAGGACGAGGGAAGGAAGACAAATGAGAGGATATAAAGGAAAAGACACTAGATAACACAAAGAGCTAGTGTGGCAGAGTCATTTGGGGTTGTATTAGTAAAAGCTGACTGAAGACTCTTGGGCCTTAAGGGAACATCAGCAGTAGTCTGGCAGAACTCCTCATGGCCTGTGGTAATGGTGGCTACGGGGCGAGACTCCTCTGCCTTTGGAAAAGGGAAGGAAGACTGGAAGGACTGTGTCTTGTGGTTTTAGTGCCTGCTAGGCTGTAGTACAATAGAATACTGGGTAGACTTCTAAGGCTTTTGGCTCCGGTCCCTGACTACCAGACAGCATCTCTGGACCCACCCAGGGCCTGGGGGAACTCACTACCCTGAAGGGAAGGACACAGGCCTGACTGACTTTGCCACCAGCTGATTGTAGAGCCCTAGGGCCTTGAGTAAACCCAGGCGGTAGCCAGGGAGAGGTTACAGCAGGCCTTGGGTGAAACCTAGTGCTGATTTGGTTTCAAGTCTGACCCAGTACAGTCACAGTGGTGGTGGCCACAGAGGTGCTTGTGTCACTTCACCCTCACATTTAGGTGGCTCAGAACAGACAGAGAGACTATGTTTCTTTGGGGGAAAGTAAGGGATAGGAACAAGAGTCTCTGCACGGTAATCCAGAGAAATCTTTCAGATCTTGTCCAAGAACATCAAGCTGGTACCTCAAGTCTGCAGGAACACAGTGTTACTGGCTTGGGGTGCCACCCAAACCAGAAGAAGCTTAGACCACAACACCCAAGTCCTTTCAAATACCTGGAAAGCCTTTCCAAGAAGAAAGATTACAAATAAACCCAGACAGTGGAGACTACAATAAATACCTAACTCTTCAATGCCCAGACATCAAAGAATGTCTACTAGCATCAAAACCATCCAGGAAAAAAATGATCTCACCAAATGAACTAAATAATGCACCAAGTACCAATCCTGGAGAAACAAGGATATGTGACCTTTCAGACAGAGAATGCAAAATAGCTGTGGTGACGAAACTCAAAGAAATTCAACATAACACAGAGAAAGTATTCAGAATTCTATTATATAAACTTAATAAATAGATTGAAGTAATTAAAAAGAATCAAGCAGAAATTCTGGAGCTGAAAAATGCAATTGGCATAGTGAAAAATGCATCAGAGTCCTCTAGTTGCAAAACTGAACGAGCAGACAAAAGAATTAGTAAACTTGAAGACAGGCCATTTGAAAATACACAGTCAGAGGAGACAAAAGAAAAAATAATTTAAAAATGAAGCACACCTACAGAAGCTATAACAAAGCCTCAAAAGGGCAAATCTAAGAGTTACTGCCTCTAAAGAAGAGACAGATAAATAATAGTAGAAAGTTTATTCAAAGGGATAATAACAAAGAACATCCCAAAACTAGAGAAAGATATCAATATCCAAGTACAAGAAGGCTATAGGACACTAAGTAGATTTAACCAAAAGAAGACTACCTCAAGGCATTTAATAATCACACTCTCAAAGGTCAAGGATAAAGAAAGGATGCTAAAAGCAACAAGAGAAAAGAAACAAAGGGAACATATAATGGAACTCCAATATGTCTGGCAGCAGACTTTTCAGTGGAAACCTTACAGGCCAGGAGAGTGGCATGACATATTTAAAGTGCTGAAGGAAAAAAATCATTTACCCTAGAACAGTACAGCTGGTGAACGTGAAGGGGAAATAAAGACTTTCCCAGACAAACAAAAGCTGAGGATTTTCATTGTTTTAGTCCACTCTCATGCTGCTATTAAAGACATACCTGAAGCTGGGTAACTTATAAAGGAAAGAGGTTTGATTGGCTCACAGTTCAGCATGGCTGGGGAGGCTTCAGGAAACTTACAATCATGGTAGAAGGGGAAGCAAACACATCCTTCTTCACATGGTGGTGGGAAGGAGAACAACGAGAATCAAGTGAAGGGGGGAGCCCCTTAATCAGATCTTGTGAGAACTTACTATCACGAGAATAGCATGGGGGAAACTGCCCCAATGATTCAATTAACTCCTACCCTTCCACCACACATGGGGATTATGGGAACTACAATTCAAGATGACATTTGGGTTGGGACACAAGAAAACCATAGCTCATCAACACCAGATCCGTCCTACAAGAGATGTTAACAGGGGCATTTCAGTTCAAATGAAAAGGGTGTTAATGAGCAGTAAGAAATCATCTGAAGGTACAAAATTCACTAATAAAATAAGTTTACAGAAAAGCAGATTATTATACCAGTGTAACTGTGGTGTATAAACTACTCTTATCTTAAGTAGAAAAACTAAATAATAAACAAATCAAAAATAATAACTACAAGTTTTCAAGACATAGATAGTCCAATACGGTATAAATAGAAATAACTGAAAGTTTAAAAGCAGGGAAACAAAGTAAAGGTATAGAATTTTTATTGGTTTTCTTTTTGTTTATTTATTTTTATGCAAACAGCATTAAGTTCTTATTGGGGTAAAATAATAGTTTACAAAATAGTATTTGCAAGCCTCACGGTAACCTCAAACCAAAAATCATACAATGGAAACACAAAAAAGAAAAAGAAAGACACTAAATCATATCGCCAGAGAAAATCACCTTCACTGATGGAAGACAGGAAGGAAAGAAATACAGAAGAGAACAACACAAAACAGTCAAAACCCAGATAAGAAAATGGCAGGAGTAAGTCCTTACTTATCAATAATAACAATGAATGTAAATAGGTGAAACCCTCCAATCAAAAGACAGAGTAACTGAGTGGATGAAAGAAACAAGACCCATTGACCTGTTGCCTATAAGAAACGTACTTCACCTATAAAGACATACATAGACTGAAAATAAAGAAACGGAAAAAGATAATCCATGCAAATGGAAGTCAAAAAATAGCAAGAGTAGCTATTCTTTTATCAGACAGTGTAGAATGTAGATTTCAAGGCAAAAGCAATAAGAAGAGATAGAAGTCACTATATAACGTCAGAGGGGTCAATTCAGGAAAAGGATATAAGAATTGCAAAAATATATGCAACAAACATTGTAGCACTCAGATATATAAAGCAGATATTATTAGAGCTAAAGAGAGAGATAGACCAAAATACAGTAATAGCTGAAGATTTCAACAGCCCACTTTCAGCATTGAACAGATCTTCCAGACAGAAAATGAACAAAGAAACATCAGACTTAATCTGCACTGTAGACCAAATGGATGTAATAGATATTTATGGAACATTTCATTCAACAGCTGCAGAATACACATTCTTTTCCTCAGCACAGGGATCATTCTCAAGGATAGACCATATATTAGGTCACAAAAAAGTCTTAAGGCATTCAAAAAAATTGAAATAATATCAAGCATCTTCTCTCACCACAATGGAATAAAACTAGAAAATAATAACAAGAGGAATTCTGGAAACTATACAAATACATCGAAGTTAACCAATATGTTCCTGAATGACCAGTGGGTCAATGAAGAAATTAAGAAGGGAATTTAAAAATTTCTTGAAACAAATGATAATGGAAACACAATATACCAAAACTATGGGATACAGCAAAAGCAGGACTCAGAGAGAAGTTTATACCTGTAAGTGCCTACATCAAAAGAGAGGAAAAACTTCAAATAAACAATCGGACAATGCATCTTAAAGAACTAAAAAAGCCAAGGACAGTGGCTCATGCCTATAATCCCAGCACTTTGGGAGGCCAAGGTGAGTAGATCACCTGAGGTCAGGAGTTTGAGACCAGCCTGGCCAACAAGGCAAAACCCCAACTCTACTAAAAATAGAAAAAAAAGAAAAAATACCCAGGGATGGTGGTCTGTGCCGTAATCCCAGCTACTTGAGAGGCTGAGGCAGGAGAATTGCTTGAACCTGGGAGACGGAGGTTGCAGTGAGCCAAGATCACACCACTACACTCCAGCCTGGGTGACAAAGTGAGACTCAGTCTCAAAACAACAACAACAACAACAAAAACTAAAAAAGCAAGAGCAAGCCAAACCCAAAATTAGTAAAATAAAAGAAATAGTAAACATCAGAACAGAAATAAATGAAATTGAAATGAAAAAATTACAAAAGATCAATGAAACAAAAAGTTGGTTTTTTGAAAAGTTAAGCAAAATTGACAAACCTTTAGCCAGGCTAAGAAAAAAAGAGCATATCCAAATAAATAAAATCAGAGGTGAAAAAGGAGACATTACAACTGACATTGCAGAAATTCAAAGGATCATTAGTGGCTACTCTCAGTATTTATGCCAATAAATTGTAAAATCTTGAAGAAATTGCCAAATTTCTAGACTCAAATAACTTGCCACAATTAAACCAGGAAGAAATCTAAACTCTGATCAGACCAACAACAAGTAATGAGATTGAAGCTGTAAAAAAACTCTTCAAGTTAAAAAAAATAAAAAGCCCAGAACCTGATAGCTTCACTGCTGAGCTCTACCAAACATTTAAAGAAGAAGTAATACCAATCTTACTCAAACTATTCTGAAAAAATAGAGGAGTTGGGAATACTTCCAAACTCATTATATGAGGCCAGTATTACCCTGATAGGAAACCCAGACAAAGACATATCAACAAAAGAAAATCACAGGCCAATATATCTGATGGACATTGATGCAAAAATCCTCAACCAAATACTACCAAACTGAATTCATCAATATATTAGAAAGATCATTCATCATGACCAAGTGGGATGATTTATCCCTGGGATGCAAGGATGGTTCAACATATGCAAATCAATCAATGTAATACATTGTATTAACAAAATAAAGAATAAAAGCCACATGATCATTTCAGTTCATGCTGAAAAAGCGTTTGATAAAGTTCAACATCCCTTTATGAAAAAGCCCTCAAAAACTGGATATAGAAGGAATATACCTCAATATATTAAAAGCCATATATGACAGATTCACAGCTAGTATCATACTGAATGGGGAAAAACTGAAAGCCTTTACCATAAGATCTGACACACCACAAGGATGTCCATTGTCACCACTGTTATTCAACATCCTCCTGGAAGTCCTAGCTAGAGCAATCAGACAAGAGAAAGAAATAAAGGGCATCCAAATTGGAATGTAATAAGTCAAATTGTCCTTGTTTGCAGATGACATGATCTTATATTTAGAAAAACCTAGACTCCACCAAAAAAGCTGTTAGAACTGATAAACAAATTCAGTAAAGTTGCAGGATACAAAATCAACATACAAAAATCAGTAGCATTTCTATATTCCAACAGTGAACAAACTGAAAAAGAAATTAAAATGTAGTTCCATTTTTAATAGCCACAAATAAAATTAAATACCTAGGAATTAGCTTAACCAAAGAAGTGAAGGATTTCTTACAGGAAAACTATAAAACACTGATCCTAGAAATTGAAGAATACATGATCATGGATTGGAGGAACCAATATTATTAGAATAGCCAACTACACAAAGCAATCTACAGATTCAATGCCATCCCTAACAATATACCAATGATGTTCTTCACAGAAATAGAAAAAATAAAATCCTAAAATTCATATGGAACCACAAAAGACCCAGAATAGTCAAAGCTATCCTGAGCAAAAGAAAAAAACTGGAGGAATCACATTACCTGACTTCAAATTATACTACAGAGCTATAACAACCAAAACTGCATGGTACTATCATAAAAACAGACACATAGATAAATAGAACAGAATAGAAAACCCAGGAAAAAAATCCACATACCTACAGTAAACTCATTTTCAACAAAGGTGCCAAGAACATATGCTGGGGAAAAGACAGTCTCTCTTCAATAATTGATGCTTGGAAAACTGGATATCCATATGCAGAAGAATGAAACTAGACCCCTATTTCTCACCATATGCAAAAGTCAAATCAAAATGGATTGAAGACTTAAATCTAAGACTTCAAACTATGAAACTACCATAAGAAATCATTGGGGAAAATCTTCAGGACATTTCACTGCACAAAAATTCCTTGAGCAACACCCTGCAACTACAGACAACCAATGCAAAAATGGACAAATGGGAATCACATCAAGCTAAGAGGTTTCTGCACAGTAAAGGAAGCAATCAACAAAGTGATTGTTGATTATTTAACCCACAGAATGGAAGAAAATACTTGCAAACTACCCATCTGGCAAGGGATTAGTAACCAGAATATATAAGGAGCTCAAACAACTCAATAGGAAGAAGTCTAATAATCCCATCAAAATAAGGGACAAAATATTTGAATAGACACTTCTCAAAAGAAGACATACAAATGGCAAACAGGCACATGAAAAAGTGCTCAACATCACTGATCATCCGAGAAATGCAAGTCAAAACTACAATAAGATATCTTCTCACCCCAGTTAAAAGAGCTTTTATCCAATAGACAAGCAATAACAAATGCTGCAGAAGAAAGGGAACCCTTGTACACTGTTTGTGAGAATGTAAATTAGTACAATCACTATGGAGAACAATTTGGGGGTCCCTCAAAAATCTAAAAATTGAGCTATCATATCATCTAGCAATCCCACTACTTGGTATATACCCCAAAGAAAGGAAATCAGTATATTAAAGAAATATCTGCACTCCCATGTTTGTTGCAGCACTGCTCACACTAAGTTAAGATATGGAAGCAACCTAAGTGTCCATCAACAGATGAATGGATAAAGAAAATGTGCTACTTATACACAATGGAGTTCTATTCAGTCATAAAAAAGAATGAGGTCTTGTCACTTACAACAACATAGATGGACCTGAAGTTCATTATGAAATAAGCCAGTCATGGAAAGACAAATATCCACTTTCTTATTTATTTGTGGAATCTAAAAATCAAAACAATTGAACCTGTGGAGATAGAGAATAGAAGGATGGTTACCAGAGGCTAGGAAGCGTAGTGGAGGAGCTGACGGGGGGAAGGGAGGTGGTTGGGAAGGCGAATGGGTACAAAAAGTAGTTAGAAAGAATGAATAATAACTAGTATTTGATAGCACAACAGGGAGATTATAGTCAATAATAATTTCATTGTACATTTTAAAGTAATCAAAAGAGTATAACGGAATTGTTTGTAACACAAAAGATAAATGCTTGACCGGATGGTTACCCCATTTTCCATGATGTGATTATTACACATTGCCTGGCTGTACTAAAAGTTCTCATGTACCCCATAAATACATACATCTACTATGTACCCACAAAAATTAAAAATTAAAATATTTTTAAAGTGCTTTAAGGCATACCACATTCAGCCCCCCTAGTCATTTATAATAGTGGTAGGCTTTGTTTCTTGGAACTTGATTGTTGTCACTTAGTCCTAAGAGAAGCACTAGGAAGGAAAAGCAGATTGATAAAAGGAGATGAATGCAGGATTTAGGGGGACCAATAGGTGGAAAGACAATTAAGCACACATTAACCAGAAAAACAGTGGGATGGGGGTTTAAGATAAAGAATCAGCCAAGACACTGGTTTGCATAAAGGTAAAGCTGACAGTCAGGGGGCCTCCTGGGAAGGCAGTTCCCTGTTTAGAGGGCACATGGACTAGACCTAAAGTCAGGGGAGCAGCTTATCAAAAAAAATTAAAGCCACTGAATGTGCAGCTCTCAGTGGGGAAATAGCTAAAACGGGAATACATGCCAGGTGCTTATTCCAGCTAATTACAAAAGATTATTCACCATTATAAGATACAAGTTCTTTACTCTCACCATAAAAGGTATCTCTTACATTATCATTGCATTATTTGAGATCTAGTATGTATTATCTTGGAGGGGTGATGCCACATGAAGCCTACCACTCATTTTTGTGTTGCCAGGATCATGAACCATTTTTCTGGCTTAAGTGGTTGAGGAAACCTAGGAGGACAGTCAGAGCTGCTGATCCCAGTGGTGGTGGTAGTGCAAAGAAGAGGTCAGTGGAGATAGGTGGCTTCCAGTGAATCAAGAGCCCAATCCTACATAGATCCCCAGTTTAGAAGGAAAGGTTTTGCATATACCTTTTCTGTATTTAATGAGACAGAAAACCTGGGCAAGAATCTTGAAGGGTGTAGATATCCCGAGGCCTCCGCAGCCACATGAGACTTGTTGTTTCCTCATTCCTGCACACAGACATGTAAGTCACAGGCTCTGGTCCTCCTGAGGTCTATTTCTCAGGCCAAGGACTGTGAGGCAGAAGGGGCGGTGTCAGGTGGAGGAAGACTGGATATGAATCCTTACTGATTAGTATATGCTTTCTGTTTAACGAAGGACCAGTATCTTTCTCTTTACTTCCAGGTATCCAGGTATCCCTGCTAAGCCTTTTCTGGGAGTTCCTGGCCTCCTGTACTCCAGATGGTCCAGCTCTAGGCTGCCTGTCTCCCTTTTGATACATGTTTCACTTCATTTCCACCATTGCCCAAATCAGCTGTGTTCTTTTTAAAAATATATATATTTACTGAGCACAAGTGCTGTTTTATTACATGGATATATTGTGGAGTGGTGAAATCTGGGCTTTTGGTGTACCCCCACCCAAATAGTGTTCATTGTACACAATAAGTAGTTTTTCATCCCTCAGCCCCTTCCCACCCTCCCACCTTTTGGAGTTTCTACTATTATTCCATTCTGTATGTCCATGTGAATGTATTATTTAGCTCCTACTTATAAGTGAGAACATGCAGTGTTTGATTTTCTGTTTCTGAGTTGTTTCACTTGAGATAATGGCCTCTAGCTCCACCCATGTTACTACAAAAGACTTGATTTCATCCTTGCATTTTTGACCTTCCTAAACACTGAGGGTCAGAGGTGCTGCCAGATCCTGTTGTTATGTGTTGCTGCCATGTCAGACTTCAGGCCAACTCTCTTGACTCTTTCTTTGATTAGAAATTCCACACGTTCTACCGTGGACTCACCAGAAGGCAATGGTGGACACAGTTACAATTTCATTGTTTTGACTCTATACAGTCTCATGGACCACACACATTCTACCTTGGACACACGTAAAAACAACAGTGAAAACAGGTAATATTTCACTATTTCTTTGTCCCACTTAAGAATGGAGGGAACCCCAGTTTTCGCTTAGTCACCATTCCCAACAGAGCCTCTGTCCTTGATACTATGCTAGTAATTGAGAGGCCTCTGCCCATTACTATTAGTGTCACTGTTGCTCTTCTCTTTTCTCCAGTGATTAGCCTTTAATAATGCTCTTATTACCGTGCCGAACCCTTCCATGGCACTGCCACTTTCACATGGGCCTCTAGTTGTGATAATGCTCACTATTGGTGAAAAATTTCTCAAGAGGTGGTTGCCCACCTTGTATTGCTGCTACCCTCAAAGGAACTATAAATTGAGTTATTCTCAATTCCTGTGAATGACCATGAGTCTGTAACTAAGCCAACCTAGGGCTGATTTTTCCTCCATTTTCCACTGTCAAGGACTGACAAGAGGCCTGGATCCACCTCTCCCTCACTTAACAAAAGGACCATTTTCCAGAGACACTGATGTCGTGAAATGGGCTCATTGTTCTACAACCTATTGTGCTCTTATATCTAACTCTTTGTCAGTCCACCAGTATCCTCCAGCACATTGGGCCATACAACTGTTTGTTTCCTTTATATACTTAAAATCTTAGCGAACTAGGTGGATGGCTCACTGAGTTTTCAGGTCTTTGTAAGCTGTCTGATCACTATATATAGAAAAGAACAGAATGGTGGCTCCCGCCATGATGAGTAAAACACTCATTTGGTAGCTTTACTAAATGCCACCCATTGCTCACTCCTTCATAGTGTGTTGGAACATTTTAATTTTCCAGGATGCCTCGTTGGATTTTTGTCTACCACAAGACAGCCCCTCCCTGACTATGAAGCAGCACGAGTAGTATGACCGGGATTCCCCATATGAATGGGTGCCCAAGTCTCATTGTGGCCACCCTCACAGATATTCAAAAACATGAGTGGTATGTGTAAGACTCAGTCTATGCCTTTGAGGCTGCTATCTGCTTCACAGTGAAGAGGAAGGTAGCAAGATGTAGAGGCTCCTTGATCAATGTGTTTGTGAGGCAATTTTTCCTGCTTCCTCACTACCTTCAGACTTCTAAGGGATAGTTCACGCTTCATAACCCACCCTCTACAAAGGGATCAGTTCTTCCATTTATATGCCCTGCTAACTCATTGAAATCTGTTTTTATAACCTATGACAACACATAATTTTTACGTTGGAAGCAAAATTGGTAGTGCCTTCCTGATGGATGAGTGCACATTCTTTCAAATTCCAGAGACTCTTGATATTTCTATATATCCCCCCTAAGGTTACTGCCAGATATGCTCATGAAAAAGAACCAGTCCTGATAACTCACATGAAGAGGTAAGTAACTGATAGAGATTAAAATGGGAAACCGTCGAAGAGTAGAAAACAAAAAGAGCAGCCAACAGATGTAGGAAATGTACACAGTCATGTATTCTAGCCATGTCCCAAGGACTCCTGACAAAATATGTCTTCCCTGTTCTCTCTGGATGGAATTGTGCCCTGGAGCTGATTTACACTGCCTCAGGAGAAATTATCATTTACATCTCTTCCCAACTCCACTTTCAGGAATGGTATATGGTAGCTTAAAATCAACCATGGTGGAAATATTTTTACCACAAATGATATAAATGGGGGCACCTCCCTGTCTTTTCCCCAAATTGTTAAAATGTTTGCCTGCATACCACTGAGTATAAATAAATGATTGAGCTTAAATATGAAGAATCCCAAAAAGTAGGGGAACACAGAAAGCAGTCAGAAAACACAATTATGTCACAGAGCCCCAAGCATTTCACAGAAGCCATTCACCTGGCTCATCTCTTGATATTTTCCTGTGTTTCTTTGTCCAGTCTTGGAGAATGGATATGAAAAGGCTCCTGCAATAGTGATCAAAATCCTCCTGTTTGAGACTATGGTACACCGGGTCTATGCCCTGCTTCAATAATTTATAACAAATTTCTCTTTACCATTCCTTGTGCATAGCCATGAGTTTTACGTTTTTTCTCTTACAAAAAAAAAAAGAATCAAACCATACCTCAGAGGCCATGACTCAGTTTCTTCCTGTATTTTGCTCTTGATTCTTCACTTGACACGAGGCTGAATTACATTCAGCCCATTCTGCTGAATAAGCATAGCTTACAGTTCCCTGACTTTCTGATACCCTAGCACTGTGCTCATATGCAGTCATGCACCACATAACGTTTTGATCAACAATGAACTGCATATATGATGGTAGTCCCACAGGATAATAATACCATATTTTTACCATACCTACTCTATGTATGTATACAGAAATACTTACCATTGTGTTACTATTGTCCATAATATTCAGTACAGTAACATGCTGTACAGGTTTCTAACCTAGGTGCAACTATGCAGATGCATATAACCTAGGTGTGTAGTAGGCTATACCATTTAGGTTTGTATAAGTACACTATGATATTCACACAACTATGAAATCATCTAATGACATATTTCTTAGAATGTATCCCCATCATTCAGCAATGCATGACCATACTTCAGGAACTCACCCACGAATTAGTGGTAAAGGTAAAAGTTATGAAATTTTTTACACCTGCTACCCTGACCTCACAGTCTGAAGTCATAGCCAATGGGGGTTCCCTCACTGATATGTGCAAAAGTGGCCTATTCTTGTCCTCTCTCTAACTTTAAGATCTCATATACTCGATGAGATCTTTTACTCACAGACCCTATATGATATTCTGCCAGTTTCTTGGAAACAGCCTGTATCTTAAATCAAAGGTGAAACTCACTATGGCTGGACCTGCTAGTGCTTTACCACAATTTTTCCCTTTCTTCGGAGTTCAACCTTAGCCTATATTTCCTACTCTCCTTGAAAGTAGTGTGAGAATTAATGTGCACTACATCCAGATCTGGCCAACAAATCTTCCCACCTGCTCTTCAACTAATCCATCCTCCCCTGTTCTTGCTCAGTGGCTTGGAGATGATAATGGCTGTTTGGGAAGCCATAGATAAAAGACAGTTCCTGAGTGACTGCACGGAACACAGCTACTCTTAGACCTGGAACACAGTGCTTAACTCTTCTATGAGTAAGAAGTAAACACATTTTATTTGAGCCATTTTCATTTTGGGTGTGTTTGTTACATTATTTTAGCTTACCATAATAAATATAAAAGCTCACTTGCGTTCAATGCCGTAGATTTCCCAGGCATACTTCTCAGGTTTCTGGCTTTGCTTTTGACAGCTCTGAAAAAAATCACCCTCCTGAATCCCTGATGAAAATTTCTATTGTTAGAAAATTTTTCACTGGTGGTGATCATTAGCCTTTTGAGCCCTTGGGCTACAACAACCCCTCCTTCCACCACAGGACCAGCATGTTCAGAGACTTGGCTGAGACATCATACATAGATGGTGCCTACCTTTCTTACTTTTGTACTAGCGAATATTCTAAAATTGTCCTCTTGGGCCACAAAGCCCTCTTCTATTCTGGCTTGAACAAAGGCTTGTATGAGATAGTTGGGGAATAACTGGGAAATGTTAATATTTAGTGCATATTTAAATGTGTACTGTGATCAAAATTATGAATTTTATTAGGCAGAATAATGGTGTTTGTTTTAAGAAGGAGAATTCCTTCGGTTGTAAATATACATACCAAAGTATTTAGGGGAGAAAGGTCATAATGTTAATTATTTACTTTAAAATACTTTAACAAAAATTAGATTAAGCAAATATGAAAAAATGTTTACAATTGTTACATGTAAATGAGTATGCACCTGTTCATTACACCATTCTCTCTACTTATCAGTACATTTGAAATTTTTAATATTAAAAATGAAATGAAAAATAAAGTCTTTATTCCTTGTAAAAAGCTCTCAAGTTATGGGCTTCCTTGCACAATCAAGTTTGAAATATTATGGTGCCCATCTTCTGTCTCTGGTCATTTTGCTATTATGCCTCATCCTGGCATAAGAGGCACAATGGTTTTGTGAAATGGGTAGGAGGGCACAGTAATAAAATGTCTCCCTTCCCTGGCTCCCCCATGACTCTGACTATGTCCTTCCTAAACCCATCCAGGCCTACATGGAATATCTAAGACTCATATTGACCTGAACACTTAGCATGAGGGAGAAGGCAGAAGATGGGTGTGTATGCATAAGTCAACTCTTCTTGCCAACTCACTGACTTGAAAAACCTGAAGAACAGATCTCTATCTATGACCTCTACCCTCTTCACAGAATCAGTTTTGCTGACTGCTCACCACTACCACACCTCTAGGTATTGCCATGTCCTTGGAAACCTTTTGTATCTCTATCAGTTGTCCTGAACATTTTATTCTGGTCCCCAAACTAGTGGAGACTTATGACCTATATGCAGGCATTCAGAAGCCTTCCAAATGTATCCACACCTTCCTTGCAACCTTCTTAATTCTTCCAGCAGGATAGTATCTTATCATCTCACTGACATGAGGGTGTCAAAAGTCAATTAGGTTTAATACGGGCAATCTTCTAATAAAGGACCAGAGAGGAGACACAAAATATGATAAGGAAGGTCACAGATATCCCAACTTTATGACTTCTTGCAGACTTCAGGCACCTGCTCCTGTGTCTGAGTATCTTGACCTCCACTCACTCTAATTTGTCGCACAGAAACAGCTCTAGAGCAGGGGATTTTCTCTCTGATGGAGGGCACAAGCCTTTTTTTTTTTTTCTTTTTGCAGCACTATGCCTCTGCTTCTTCCTTCCTGCCATAGAGCATGAATATAAATTTTTAAGGCTAGAACATGCTAAATGTGTTTGGGTGCCCTGCTGCCACATTCCCAGCTATTCCAGACTGAGCCTTGTTACTAAGATTTGCTACAGCAACTTCATCACATATTTGTTTTGTTTAACTAAGAGCTTGGCGGCTTCCTTTTTAAGTAGTCTAAAACAAATGCTTTGAAATGTTAGTTCAGATTATGCCATATTTTGTCATTTTGCACTTGTTTTTTCTACCTAAACCAAGATAGCATACAGTGAAGGCAATCCATTATGAGATGCAACAGTGCAAATTCTCCCTCCCTGGTTGCCTCCCATTCTTGGCCATAATGATGGCTTTTTGAACACTGGAAAGCTTGAATGCATGCCCAAACTTTGGTGAGGTGGAAAGTAGAAAATGGTATGGTACTCACTGACTCTTGAGTAGAGATCAGCTCTCTTCATGGACTCTGTCAACTTTTTAGAAATATCTGGCCTCCTGACTGGTAAACACATACATTTCCCTTTGGACATCAGGAGGGTAACTGTACCTTGACCTAGCTTTGTTGTAGACATCAATTTGGGGGACTGCTTGGCACAAATAACTTCCTTGTTCATGGAAAAGTATCTTTTGTAGGGATTGAGTCACCAGCATTCATATCAGCACTCAGGCCCTTTGGCAGAGCCCTTGCTTATTGATCCAAAGGTATTTGAGCTAAACCTGGTCAATGACTGTGATTACCAAGGAGTCTTTAACTGATGTTGTGGAGTGGGTGACATTTTCTTTATGGTGGAGAAAGCTGGAAGTTTTGGGAGCTCCCAATCACAGTCAGTACCATGTCAAGGAAGCTGGTCTGCAGGAGGAGGCAATGAATCTCACCCTCAGAGGAAAGCAGAGTCACAGAGTACTGTCAGCATTTGTTTCTTTCTCCAGTTTTTACTGTATCCTAGCTTCAGTTCTGGTCTTCCTAAGGGTTTGAGAGATGTCCCACTACTGATCTACTATGTTTTTCCTTTTAGTGTAAGCTGATTGGAGTTTAGTTTCTGTGGCTTACAATCAGGGCCTCTTTTCATTCTATATTCACTAATGTCGACTAGAACTACTGTTCCTTTTGGGAAATGCCTTCATTAAGAGATTTGTATGAGGAATTTAAAAGCCTGCTACTAAGATTGTGTACCATTTATGGTATATTTGGTGTTATGTATTCTCCTCTAATGTAGCTATCATGCAAATTCCTCTAAGATCAGGAGGGAACCTATAGGTAATTCTCTTCCTCTGGGTTTTGGTTTTAATTACCAAGGAAATGAGTAAGTTTTAAGACATGAGAACTGAGAAATCAGACTTTAGGTAATGTATCTCTCTGCATCTTGCTCTTTGGTGTCAGGACTTTGAGCAATCTAGAAGGCTGAGTGTGCTCCTCGGTGGTGGTGGAAGGAAGGCTTTTGTTATACAGAGTATGGTCAGCAGCTAGTGAACAGTGTTTTCAACCATTTTCGATCAGGCCCCACATTAAGAAATATTTACATTATTTACATTGCAACCGTGTGTGTGTCTGTATGTGTATTGTTTTGCGAACATTTTTATTATATATACTTACATGGGTATATGTGTATAAGTATATATGTATACATAAATATGTAATATGTATATATACACACATATATAACCAAAATACAAATTCACAAAAAACTTAAAATTATGATGTATATAGTACACTCTATGTTTTATTCCATTTCTGTAAAAAATGTTGCTAAATCAATTTTAGAACTAACACCAGCTGTACCAGCTGTTCTCAATCTTTCTGGTCTCAGTACTCTTTTACACTCTTAAATTTTTTGAGGACACGGAAGAGGTTTTGTTCATGTGGATTATATCTACTGATGTTTACTGCATTTCAAAATGAAATATGAGAATATTTTTAAATACAAGCATGTATAAACTCATATTCTATTACCTGACTGATCAACTATATCATTATGCATTCTTTAGCCTCTGGAAAACTCCACTGTACATTTGTGGGGAAATGAGAGTGAAACAGGCAAATGATGTCTTACTATTGTGATGAAAATGATTTTGACCTTGTGAACCCTCTGAGATGGTCTCAGGGACACCAGTGTGCCTAGACCACATTTTGAGAATTTTTGTACTAATAAGTTATGAACAGACTTTGAAAAACACTAATCTAGAAAAAGCCCAAGCTGATTACAGACAAACTGAACAAAGTAAATCCAGTTAGCTAAATTTCGTTTCCCTATGTGTTTTCCCTTTGTTCTTCCTGACTGAGAAGGGTATTATGGTTAATTCCATAATGATTTCATATAAGATAATTAGTCTAAGCCAATCCATGCATGAAATTCCCCTAGCAACTGGGCCAGGGGCAGTCATATCTCCTAAGTTGACTCCATCAGACTGAAAAGAAGGATTTAAATTCATGGTTGGGGAGAGGTTTTCTCTCTCTGGGTCTTAACCAGAGATGATACTGGCAACACAGTGTTTGCAAAGCTATTGTAAACGGAATGTGAAGAAAAAGAAAAACCCTAGGTGTTTGAGGACATTTAGCTAATTATACCATGCCTGAGTCTTCTTTTACCTCCAAAAAGGCATTGAAGATTTGTGAGAAAACACATTTCCTTATTGTTAAAAGTTGGGCTTTTCTGCTTCTTGTAGTAAAAGGCATCCAGTACACTAAGGATTTAGAGAAACCTTATGAAATATTCCATCCTGATTTTTGCTGAGTTACAGAGTATTTTGAAGGACAAGTTGTATATGACTCTATCTAGCACAGAACCAGCAGGTTGGTAGTTGGAATTAATGAGAGATTTGCAACAGGAAGTTGTACCTCAGAGGATAGGTGCTAGGATTTCAAAGAGAGGTTACCCTTTCCCTATGAGTACGCTCTCATTTCCACATTTGTGGCCACAGAAACTGTGTTCTATTAGGGCAGGTCCTCATTTCTTTATAGCCTTCCACTCATTTTACAAAGACCTATTTCTATGACTCTGCTCAGATGTTGCTTCTTTACACCCATCATAGCCTCAAGCACAATACAATGTAAGTATCTATCTCCCCAATTAGATTGAGCTCATGACAGCAGGAATTGTTTTATTCATCTGTGTAGCCTTAGGACTTTTCACTGACTGATACGAAATAGGATCACAATAAATTTGTGTTGAAAGAATAAAAGAATGGTAATGAAATATGCTTTTGTAATGCAGGGGTCAGCAAACTACAGCCTGTGGACCAAATCTGGTATGGCTCATGAGCTAAGAATGGTCTTCACATTTTTAAATGGTTGAAATAAGTCAAAAGAAGAATATTTTGTAATACATGAAAATTATATGAAATTCAAATTTCAGTGTCTATAAATAAAGGTTTATTGAAACACATTCACACTCATTCATTTACATATTGTCTGCATCAGCCTTCACACTGCAACAGCAGAGTTGAGTAGTTGTGATGAAGACCATATGGCCCACAAAGATTAAAATATTTACTGGCTCTTTACAGAAAGTTTGTCAAGCCCTGTTGTAATATCTCCTCCTTTTTTCTTTCAATAAATGTATGGCCTTTAGTCTCATTTTTTTAATTCAATCTTTGTTAATCTTAATCTCATTGCCAAATAACACATACAAGGTAAAGATACATTTGACAAAGCTTTGATAATACTTGATAATACATGATTAGGAACACTAAATGTAAATAGAGATGAAATATCCACTATGAAATATGAATTATGCAAATTAGGTTCACTGATGAATAAATGTTTTAATTGTCTGGCATCACTATTGCTTAATTATGCAAACATCTGATTTGATCGTGTCAATATTCAGTAATTTTTAAACTGACAAATGCCCAACACATTACCTAATTGTTCAACTTCACTTACTACACATTACAAAATTGCATCCTAAATATTGCATTGATGTATTTTGTATCAGACGTTAATGCATTGGTGTATTAGAATGTATTTTATACCAGAAAATGATATATTGATGTATCAGAACATACTTTATATAGTATATACAAAAATCATGCTGATTTTTAAATAATTGTGTATAAACAATATACTCATAATTGGCAGTAGTTATCTTGATATGTGGAAGATGATGGATGACTTTTTTCTTCTTATACTTTTCAATCTTTCTATATTTTGCATTTTTGTAAATACCAGAGGTTTTAAACACCAAATTATTTGACCAATTTAAAATAAAATTCCCCTAATCTCTAAGAACTTGCTTTGCATTTACTTTTCTTCCTGCCTACTCACAAAGCTATTTGATGTGCAAAGGACTAAACCTGTGGTTTAGGCATAGGAGCTAAGAATAAAATTAGAGGCACAGCCAACTTTCCACACAAGAATGTTTGCTTACTATTCTTGTGGGAGGAAAACATGCAAAGGCCCTTGAAATGAGAAAATAAAAGGTCACATGGTGGAACTAATTAAATAAGACAGTATTTAATTTCCCTGTGGTGCACCCTGTCGTAGGCTAATATAGAATTATTTTAGCAGCTCCCAAAGAAATATTACATATGTATGTATTTATGTATATATGTATATTTTAGTCTCTAAAGTAATTTTAGAAAGGAAAGAGTTTCAGGTCATAATTTCACTTTTCAGGGCAAATACTGATTATCAGATGAATTTTCTAAAAATTATAGAAATAGGCAAATTCTTTCTTCATTTTTCATATTCCAGTAATCTTGACCAAGAAGGAAAATCACAAACCTTTTGGGATTTAGTGAATTCTATAACTCCTCTTTCAAGTAGGCTAAGAACTTAAGAAGAGCAAATGTGAGAAATGCTTATAAAGCCAACTAATAACTGGCAGATATTTTTTCATAAAGACAAATAGTCAATTCACTGTAAAGCAAAATGTGTAATAATTTTCCAGGTGTTAGAATTGTTTAGTAATAGCAACTACAGTAAAGTGTGAAATAAATTATATTCTAAATAACATACATAGATGCAGAAAAGCTACGTTGTCAAACAGAAGTGGATATGTATGTTTTGTGTTACTCCCTGTGGCAGACTGCTAGAAGATCATCAGCCTCATTTCTTCATCTTTCTGGGCACACAGCTGTCTGATATTTTCTAGTTTCTTTTGTGTTTATATGTAGCCACAGAACTGACTTCTGGCCACTAGAATGTGGGGACAGGTGATGTGGGTAGAGGTAATGTATGCTTCTTTCAAGCCTGACCACTATAGCCCTCCCACCTGCAACCCTCGATTTTTCTTCTTCTGACTGAATGGAGAGGACTCTGAGAACCTAAAAGGGGGAGGCCACAAGATGGAAAGAACTTTTGCTGCTTGGAGAAGAGCCACTTGATCAGGCATGCCCCCATGCCTGATCATTGTTTCTGAATTATCACTCTGTCTTATATACTCCTTGTATTAGTCCATTTTCCCACGGCTATGAAGAAATATCTGAGGCTGGGTAGTTTATAAAGAAAAAAGAGGTTCAATGGACTCACAGGTCCACATGGCTGGGGAGGTCTCACAATCATGGCAGAAGGTGAAGGAGGAGCAAAGCCACGTCTTACGTGGTGGCAGGCAAGAGAGCGTGTGCAGAGGAACTGCACTTTATAAAACCATCAGATCTCATGAGACATTTTCACTATCACGAGAACAGCACGGGAAAAACCCCTCCCCATGATTCAATTACCTCCCACTGGGTCCCTATGGGAGCTACAATTCAAGATGAGATTTGGATGGGGACACAGCCAACCATATAATGCCTCCATTTTTAGACAGGTGTTAACTATGTGCAAATGGCTGAATCCACTCTGCCTATAAACAGATAACTGATACCATTGACCAGCTGCTCTGACTTAAGAACAATAATGCTCAAGAGGGATTTTCAAATTCATACCAAGCTTTCCTAATATTCAAATGTACTGCTACTGAGAAAATTGTTTACTTAATTATTTAACTCAAGATAGAGGCAGTGACATCTGCACTGTTAATTGCCCAATGGTAAAGAATTTGGAGACTCACTAGTTGTATTTTCATAGTCCTAAATTTTTGGCTCAGATTTAATCCGATCATCTGCAGATAAAGTAGAGAAGATCACAATATGATGCTAATATAATTCTCAAATACTCTTTCACAAAAACATTTTTTCCTTTGGGATCCTAGGTCAAGACAAATCTCTAAGATAATTTTACACAATCCCTTCTCATCAGGCAAGATGGATCCTCTTGAAGATCAGGGAGACTAAACTCAGAATTGTAATTGCTCTTTTGGTTTAGACATTGCTGGCAGTTCTGTGGTGATGAAAAGCCAGTTAACATCTTCCATAATCTAATTCCCCAAACACCACCAGCAATGAGTTTTGATGAATAAGGTTAGACTCAAATTCTTTTTTTCCTTGAATAAAAAGGCATAAATATTCACTCATCCAAGCTGCTCAGAGCTGTAAATTCTGATCACATTTTGCCATGCCAAAAATATAGATATTTAATCAAAGGAAGTCAAATCAGACAATAATGGGATGTCTCAGACCAAAATGACATTAAATGTTTTTTATTGAACAAAAAAAGATAAAACATGGAAGCTGAATTTATTGAGCAAAAGCAGCTCTCCAGGTGAAGCTGCTACAATTTGTGCTAAACAACCTTATGAACTGAGTATACAGAATACGTATAATATGCAAGTTACCTCAACAGCAAAGGAGAAGGAGTAGAATACAGTTTTTGAAGATAAAATCTGGTCAAGTGACAAATTTTGTTGTTCAAAATTTCTAGCCCTTATCCACCTAAATTCTGTATGGTTCTACATATATGCATTCAGTATGTGCATACTGAATTCCCATTTTAATAGAAGCTGCTTTTTGGAAGAATTCTTTTTAATTTCACATTTATTTGATGTGCCACTCAATTTAAAAAAAATTGACATATGTGTGTGTATGTATGTGTATGTATGTATACACACTTTAAAAACACCAAACCCTTGTTTATAAGTAGAGGGTTCATGCTGCTTTTTAAACTAATATTAGTGAATTTAAGCTATTTCTCCTGTGTGTCTAAGAAACTTTGTGTTCCCAATGCACCCACACAGTCAAGTGGGTTGACAGATATGTCAAAAATACTTTATGAAAAGAGGGAGGTAGCTCATGCGAGTTGGCAACCTTTTGTGTATTGTTTCCTGTTCAAGCAGGCTGCCTCCCTTGACATCTTACAGTCAAAGATGAAAGGAAAACTTTTTACTTTGAAGCCTAGTGAGCACAGTTGTACATTTACTATAATCCACCTTCAACTTGGCTTATTGGGTTTACTAATGTAAGATGACAAATACCTTACACCCAATACACAGCATTTAAAAAGTACTGAAGAAACATTTTATAGACGATACTTTTTTTTTCATATGTTAAACATCAGCTTCTATGGGATACATTTCCAGAATGGTAGTGTTACCACTTTATAAACATTCTAGGCCAAACAAACAGCACAAATAACATCAATGTTGTCTTTTTTCCAATATCTGAATCAATTACCGGAGGCTAATCCTAACATATATACTACTTAAGGGGGAAAAAGAAGAGAATTTATGACACATTGCAAAGATAGAACTACAGCATCTTAGTTGTAGAGATGATCTTAAGGTGCAGAAAGAGGGGACTCTCTAGAAGGTGATGGTGTGGTTTCTTCTGGTGGAAAAACTGTGAGTGTGCAAGCACGAATGCCACCAAGGGATTCTGGGAGATCAAAAACCTTATGCCATTCATCTTTATCTGGATCATATTTCTGCACTATCTCTACCATACAACGATTATTCCAAGAATACCCCCCAACCACATAGATTTTATTTTCAAAGACAGCGACCCCAACATCACTCTGCCCTCTTAACATGGCAGCAATTGGGGTCCACTGGTCAAGGATAGGTGAATAGTATTCACAGCTTAGGACATCATCATAATCACTTGTTCCTCTGAAGTGATTGCCACCAATGACATAGAGCCTTTCTCCCACTGTACACATGCAATGCAGACCTCTGACCGTGGTCATTGGCGCCTTCTGGATCCATTTGTCAGTATCAGGGTCAAAGCACATGAGCTCCTTTTGGAAAGTATCATGAGTAATTCCTCCTAAAGAATAAAACAATAGGTATGAAGTAAATAAGATTGTTATAGAAATGCAAAAATAATTAAAGGAGCTCTGTCAGAGATAATTAACTTTTAGCCACATATTATGACATATAGCTTATCAATACTGTTCTTAGGACTGTCTTCCCTCTATAAATACATTCTCTGGATCAAAAATAAAGAAAATAGCATTTTCATCTTCTTAAAGAACAAAACAATCACATTATTGCAATGACTTTCTCAAATGGAGATCCATGGTATTTTTAAAAGACTTTGCTGAAGGAAAATATATTTTGGTCACTGATAGAGTTGGATCTGTAGTAAATTCCAACTACAAAGCATCATTCACTCCTTACTGCCTTTTAGTGGGTATCCTCCGGGTGCTGAGCACTAGGCTAGAGTACATTAAATTCCAGGCGCCCATTTCCTCACTTGCCACAAAACAATATCTACTCCAGTTATTGCATCAGGATTGTGACTCTGAAGTAAGATATTTCTCAATATGCCTTGAAAAAGTTGAAAGTCTTCCACAGGTGTACAAGCTTATAAGAATATTCAGAACTGTTTATGTTTATAGAGTTTTCTGTGGCCAGAGCGAGGATGGATAATGTCATCTGTTATCAGAATGCATGTTTAAAAATCTAAAGAATTAGAATGCTGAATATACGTGGAATTTTATACATGCAGCAATTTGTTGTTAATCTTATTGAGTCTGTATCATCTACAAACTACTCTTAGATCACATATAAATCAGTCTCTACAACGAAAGTATCAAACTATACCTTCTGTAGACAAGGGAGAGAAGTAAGCTAATTTTCAGTCAAATTATTCAAAGCTTTACTGTCAAGTGGCCAGATGGCAATCACTATCACTGTTTTCTTCTGCTTTTTAAAAATATTTTCTCTGTGCTTTACAGAATTCCCAGAAAGCAAAACAGTGTTCATTGTTTTGAAAATCAGCCATACTTTCTAACCACTCTCAATTGGGAAGGTCATTTCTGCAATACACGCCAGTTATGCCAAAGCACCACTAAAACAATTCAGGTGTCATTTTTCTCAGAGGAGTTGGAGCTCTCATTATAATGGTACAGCAGCTGCCCACATAAAATAGAGAGATGGTATAAATCACTGATTAATGGGAGCATATTTATTACCTGTAAGGTTCTTCCAATATAAGACATTCTGTAGTTGCTCATGAGTTTAACACCAGAAACCTGCCAATCATATGCTACAGGCCTTTCATTGATTCTTATTGATTACAGATTTCATAAGGCAGTGGTCAGACAATCAGGCCACAAATATCGCCTTTACACCTTTGGTCTCTAGTAATGTAGCTATTGGCCTGGCACTGGTAGGCCTTCATTCAATGGGGAAGAATTGTCCCATGTAGACTGTGTCAGGGCCAGGTGATAATAACCTGACTAACAAAGTTAAATGTCAGTACCAGAGGTGGTCTTTACATTAAAGTGAGACTTCTTCCTAAATTTTACAGGAGAACAAAAGCAGAAAATACATTAAAAAAAAGAAAGAAATTTGACAGTAGGTTGATTTAAACACCAACAATTTGAGAATGAAAGTTGCTACTGGGACACTGTGAATAAACTATATCCATTTCAGAATTTTTTAACAGAAAAATATATCTTCATGTGCATAAAATACAGATAATCAGCACAGAAATATTTATGCAATGACACCATAGTAGAATCCTCTTAAAATGCTAAGGAAGAAGGAAACCCATATTATGGGCTATACTGAAAGAGAGAATGAATATTATTATGTATTATTACGCATACTGGAAGCATGTTTTATGCATAGGAGAGCTTATATGTTATATAATGATACACTCCTTCACACAGTTTAGCTAAACCTTAAATAAAATGAATTAACTGTTGCTACAGAAACTATGAATGGTGCTTGTTTGAATACAGAGCATGGGAACTGGAAAGCAAAATTTGAATGCGTTTCAATTTCTTCTAAGTTATACCTTACAACAGGATTGGTTTACTAGTACTCTTATAAATCTACAGAATGCCCAAGGCATTCATATGCAAATACACACAAAAATACTTTCTAAAATCAACATAAATTATATTTTGATTATCCATTTTTCTGGATTTTTTTTTTTTTTTTGAGATGGAGTCTCGCTCTTTCACCCAGGCTGGAGTACAGTGGCGTGATCTCAGCTCACTGCAACCTCCGTCTTCCAGGTTCAAGAGATTCTCCTGCCTCAGCCTCCCAAGTAGCTGGGATTACAGACATGCACCACCACACCCAGTTAATTTTTGTATTTTTAATAGAGACAGGGTTTCACCATGTTGGCCCGCCTGGTCTCAAACTCCTGACGCCTGAATTATTATTATTACTACCACTATATGGAAAGATAACCATATAGCTAAAAGCTTATATATTATATTGTGTTAACATAATACTTGTTTACCTGAAATATACATCACTCCTCCATACACAGTTCCGGCATGGCCATAGTGGGGCTCACTCATTTTGGCAACATAGGTCCATTCATTTGTTCTTGGATTGTAACATTCTACTGTAGCTGTTTAAAAAACAAAAAAGAAATAAAATGATTTTTAGCTTCAAATTTAGCAATTAATTATTTTTCTCTTAAGTAGAACAGTAATAGTATCCAAACACTTTAAACATATCTATTATAGATATGACAGATATATGAAAGACTTTGGGGGGAGCTCTTATAGTTAATTATTGAGACTATATTAATAATATAAACTATTAGTACATGTTACATTAGACTAGATAGTGTAAGAATCTAACAAATTCCTGTCATTGCAGAAATCGCTAAGATTTATTCTGTAATCTGTTTACATATTTATAATTTGACATTTCTCCATTTTCTTTGCTCTAAAAACATAGGAAGAAAGGATGAAAAAAATCAAAAGGAATGAAAAACTCCTCAATTCTGGGTCCCCATGTTGATAGAAACAAACGTTAATACATAAGAAGCAAACTTTTACATTGAGAATGAAAGCATACATACTTCTTGGTTTATGTTCTGAAGCCCACTGTTTTAGTTCATATACAGACTACAAAATGGACACTGATGATAATTTCTCTACATTTATACTTTAAAGCTGATAGTTTGTATATACCCACCATCATCGTATCCAGTACTACTCTTAACCTGAAGATGGTTGGCGGCATAATACAAAGGTCTTTATTAAGAATACTTCCTCTCAGTAATATATGTATCATCTTTTAACATAATGTATTTTGGAGAAATGATCTCAACTCACTTAAGTATCTTTCAATCAGTCTGTTATAACCTCAAGAACAGAACAATGTCACCAAGAAAGATGGAAAATGTAATCACTTTTTAAAAGGCAGAAAAGCTATTAAGAGAACTCATCAAAAGCATGAGGTCTAGATTGACTCGAAAAGTTCGTATTATTTATTGCATACACTGCCAACTGCTAATTCAATTTCTTGCGTCCCCCAACCCCACTTTTTTAAACTAACAGAACCACAACACTGCTTAGGGAAGAACTGCACCAAGCTAAAAACTAAATTGAATTTAGCAGGTTCCCTTAAAGCTTTGGTCAACCATATGATATAGTTCCGGGCAGTGACAGGTAAGCAGTTTATTGAGTAGGACAATTTGATCAAACCACTGGAATTAGGTTTAGCTACTTGCAACCAAATGCAATCCTGATGAATCAACCTTTGAATGAGATTCTCTACTTAAAAAAAATAACATGGTGACAGGCAAAACACACATACACACACACACACACACACACACACGCACGCAGAGAGAGAGAGAGAGAGAGACTACTTTTCCGCTCTATTCAATAAATTCATTTCATCATCAAATTCACTATGCAAAGTATGCTTTTCTCCTCCAACCACACCTATATTATGCCACTTCTTGTATCTCTCTACTGACTTCCTTTTCCACTTACTTTAGCTTTGAATTTTCAGTCTTATTTCAAAGGCTTTTACTATTCTCACTTTTACCTACTGCTTTGTTGGCTTTGTTCATTGCTTTAGGCCTGGATCCTTGCCAATTCTATTTATTTTAAACCCTATTTCTAAAATTAATAACAAGTTAAACTGCCACATCTCTCTCTCTCTATATATATATATAAATATATAATTCTATATATATTATATATATATATAATTTCTATATATATATTATATATATAAATATATAATTTCTATATATATTATATATATAATTTCTCTATATAATTTCCCTCTCTATATATATATAATTTCTCTCTATATATATAAAATTTCTCTCTCTCTCTCTCACCACATAACAGAAAACCTAGTGCATTGATTAGTACTTGGTATTAGCAAAGCCATTAATGGGAAGGTTTTAGAAGTAATTAAACCATACATCCTATCAGAAATGGTGTCTAAAAAGACTTCCAGATATCATCTTCTCCATCTACTTGAAGCCAAAGGCAGGATTCACTATAGCTTTACACTTTTCTTAATGTAGGACTCTGACTTAAACTTTGAAATTTTTGGATTGTAACTTTCCTTTCTTATGTTTAATTCAAACTGTTCCAATGTGATTTCCTTTAGTTTCTTCTTATTCTTTTTATAGTGGAGTTAGAATTTGAATAGTTATTCACTTTTTATTATATTAATATTTTCCAATGTAGAAGGATAATTCCTCTGTCAGTGACTTAATTGCATCTTCCCCTGATAGTGGTTATAAGAATCCATTTATACTTTCTCACACAGGAGCCCCTCAGTGCAAGATAGCTATTAACCACCAATAACAAAATTACTATATAATAGTCCATCATTCTTGAACTTTTTTCCAGCTAAAAATCTATCTCCTTTAACTGTTCCAGGCGTTTAATTTTTACTGTCAACTTTTATTGTCATGCAATTCTCCATGCAGAATTGCTATTGTTATCAGTAAAATCAATAGTATTTTATTTTAAAATAAAATACATCTAATTAAAAAGTAGATACACATGCTCTTATTTCCATTTTCCATATTTACAAGACACTCAGATATAGGTGAGTACAAACAACTCTGATGGGAAGAGGGAGCAAGGGATGATGCAAGGCAAAGAGTTGGAGCCACAAAGCAGTGCTTCAATCATAGTCTATAAGACTTGGAAATGGTAAAGAGGCAACTGGAAAAATCTAGAGCAGGTGGCAGCAAACCTCAGTCCATAGGCCAAATCCAGTCTACTTCCTGTTTTGCAGGGCCCACAAGATAAAAATATTAATGATTTTATATTTTTTACACATTGAAAAAGAATCAAGACTATTTTTTAACTAATGAAAATTCTATAAAATTCAAATTTCAGGTTTACAAATAAAGCTTTATTGGAGCACAGCCTCACTCATTTGTTTATGGATTATGTAGGGTTGCTTTTACACTACAACAGCAGAGTTGATTACTTGTGACAGAGATTGAATGGCCCACAAAGCTGGAAATAGACCCTTTCTGGCCCTTTACAGAAGTTTGCTGGCCCCTAATCTAGAGAATTAACTTCAGTAGTCTGGTGGCCTAGTGTTTACATTAAAGAATCCCTCCAATTTAAGAATTACACTTAGGTTGGTTATCTCACATATATCAGGAGTTCTTATTTTCCGAGATAATTCCATAGAAATCCAGAATCGGTCCTAAAAGACGATGTGGAATTTATTTGTTCTTTAAGATTAGGAAAGAGATTAGCCTAAAGAAAATCATTGGAACAATGATGGCTCCCTTAGAGGGGAGATGGACTCTAGAAACAGAACGCTGGTGAGTGACCAAGAAACCCCCAAATCCTTTGGGGGGTATAGAGGCATTTAATAAAATTTAGTAGTTTGATTGTGCATTTATTTGAAAAACATCTAACATGCTTTCTGTAAGTTACTTCATTATTTGAAATCTTAACTTATTAATATTTAACTGAAGTGAAAGATATTGGAGCTGTCATATTCTTCTTCAATATAGAAAACCTCAATGGAAGATTGATTTTTTTATATGACACAATTTTGAAAGATACCAGAAATAACTGACTTCTTTTACACTTAAGTGACAGCTACTCTAAGCTTCCCCTAGTTTCTCATTGTAACCAGTGTCAAAGGAAAGCAGCATTTTGAAGGAATTATATTTCAGCACGAAACCAGGTGAGCAGACGTGTGCTAGTGCATACACACACACACACACACACACACACACAGTCTTTTTTTCATGAACAATGGGCTTAGGTTTCCTTTGGTCCAAGTACCCCACGAAAAGATTTTAAAAGACCAAATGCATTAAAGTGATCTAAACTGTCTTGCAAATGTTTCCACTGTTTTCTTTTTTTAATTTTTAATTTCTGTGGGTACATAGTAAGTGTATATTTTTATGGGGTACATGAGATGTTTTGATGCAGGCATGCAATGTATAATAATCACATCATAAAAGATGGAGTATCCATCCTCTCAAGCATTTATCCTCTGTGTTACAAATAACACAATTACATATACTCATACTTATTGTAAAACATACAATTAAATTATTATTGACTATAGTCACCTGCTGTGCTATCAAATACTAGGCCTTATTAATTCATTCTAACTATTTTTGTACCCATTAAATTTTTCTTTTTATAATTATATACAGGCAAGGGTTATATACACTGTGTGTATGAAGTGATATATTGGTACTAATCAACCTGTTAAATTGTTAAATGACTTTCCCATCAATCCCCTTTTCCTGCTACCCATTCCCATCACTTCCTTCTATTTACAAAGGCATATGAACATGTCAACTTAATCAGTTACAATGGGAATGTTAATTTATTATAATAGATGTTAATGTGTGCATTGAAGGGGGAATTCTATTTTTAAAAAGCACTTGTAGGGTAAGGGAAATGTTAAAAACTCAGTTTCTGGAAGGAACATTCAGAAATATAGGCGAGTTTCTTTAGAATCAAAATCTGCTATTCTGCAAAAACAATGGGCCCAAGAAAACTGGAAAAGCCAACTAATACAAATTCACTTTTTATTTATATAAAGAGAAACACGATCAATAGATAAAATACAGGAAATTTCATTAATATTATTCTTTGGGGGCAATAGTAATCAAGGCAGGTTTCATCAAGTTTGGTTACCTCGGTAATATAGAATGCGACATGACAAGACAATCTACTTCTTGCTTCTATTTGAGTATAACATAGAAAGAACTCAAAGGGGGTGGAGTGGACCAGAAACAAATGAAACCTCTTGCTTCTTGGCTTTATCTGATGACTCTCTTTGACCTTTTGTCTCCTGAAATCAAGACTCTAAATTTGAGTGCACTTACTAAGTCAATCACAAAATATTTTTTAAACTTCCAATGTATTGTATAATAAAATGTTAAGTACAGAATGCGTTTGATGGGTATGCTGATTTTAAGGGACACAATCATTTTCTACAAAAGTTTAGATACTTATAGATTACAAATCTATAAGATCATTATAGATTTGTAATCTATAGATCATTTTAAATGGAATAAAATATCAAATAATTGGATGATAACTAGAATTAGAATTCTTGGAATAGATGATTTGTGCCTGTATTATAATGACATGTGCATTTGTTAAATGCAGTATATGAAATAAGATTAAAATGAACCTATATATACCATTAGAGGGGAAACTTTTTAAGTCATCATCCTTAGGTTAAGGTTTAGAAATTTTATTGTTAAAGCCTAAATATGAATTTAGAATACCCTAAGAAAAGCATGATTCCCTTCTTTTCCTTTCTAAATGAAACACAAAAGACTGTTTTAAATCAGAGATGGAGGGGTGGTTTCTGAAGGTCAGGAGTAAGGATTCCTGTGTATGAGCCATTTGCCCAACAGGGTGGTCTATTTCTAGTTCCTAGATGGGTATACCATAGGAGCAACTGAAAGAGGGTTGGGATAGGTTAAAAAAAAAAGCCTCTAGCATCTTGGTTTTATGTAATGACTCTCCTCGGCCTGAAGATTATAAACTCCCAGAAGAATATGGCTTTTAATTAGTATTAGGAACTATATATTGAAAACTAAGTAGCTGCATATTAACAGGGGTGATAATATCAACAAGCAAGGACCGACTTTGAAAAACGGAGCTATTTCCTATGAGAAAAGAAGACTGCCCAGGTTAATGACCTATTATTTGTGAAGAAAATATTTAAGAAAAGATTATCTTACACAGGGATTTTCTAAGAAACAACCAAGTCACTACTTGCACCTTCTAGATATTTCCAGATACAACAAATTTAAAATAGTATAATAATGTGAAAATAATGGGTGTGGGTTGACTGAGGAGGCCTAAAGGACAGTTGTACACTAAGGACACTTATGGCTTGACTGCTTTTAAAAGTCCAATTATCAAAATATATTGGAACACCTATGCAGTTCATGATCATGCAACACAGTCCAACAACCTAGAAAGTCTGGTCTTAGAAAAAAATATCATTGTAACAACAAAGGAAAAAACTTTGGGTAGAAAAGATCAGGAAAAAGACCATGTCACTAACAAGAAAGGGTTTTATAAACAGGAAAGTATAAGAGCTGAGAACAGTTAATCTTTTCTCTGATAAATAGCTTAGTCTCAAATACATTAAACTATCTTTTATTTCTTAGAATATTGAAAAATAAAGATTCTGAGAACTACTCTGAACTTATCCAGAGCCAATCTCAATATTTTGAACTATCCCAGCTCTATGGAGCCTGGAATTGATCAACTACAAGGACTTTATTTATTATTAATTTATTTATTATTGGGTTCAAGCAATCCTGCTTCAGCCTCCTTAACAGCTAGGACTACAGGCATGAGCAACACCTGGCTGACTGGTCTTTCTTTCTTTCTTTCTTTCTTTCTTTCTTTTTCTGTCTTTTTTGTATTTTTGTATTTTATTTATTGACTTATTTATTTTATTATACTTTAAGTTCTAGGGTACATGTGCAGAACGTGCTGTTTTGTTACACAGGTATACACGTGCCATGGTGGTTTGCTGTACCCATCAACCCGTTAGTTACGTTAGGTATTTCTCCTAATGCTATCCCTCCCCTAGCCCCCCACTCCCCAACAGGCCCTGGTCTCTGATGTTCCCCTCCCTGTGACAGACTCTATTTATAATACAGAATAAAAGAATTGAAAAGAAGGCCAAACAATAATGGCAATGACAAATATATGTCACAACATAAAATGTGGACTTCCTGCCTTTATTTTTGGAAAAATTATACTATCCCAATTTTATCTGAAATAATAAAATTATACCTTTTTGGGTTAATTTATATAGCCAAAGTATTCTATATCAAAGTATGTTTATGGCCATTTTATACTGGGAAGACAAAAAAGTGACCATCAAATAAAGCTTGCCAGATGGGCTTATGGTAAAGAAAACTATCTGATATTATGTCAAGAGAATTATTTTTAAAACAAACAGTCATAGATCATAATATTCACAGTGAATAAACTTCGTATAATGTTGGACTCTGTACATTTAATCTATAAAGAAAATTATCTATGTGACCTCTAATAGGTAACAAATTTTGTAAAAGAAGAAACATGAAAGTTTTCTGTAATGAAGGATTGTAACCTGTTCAGTAAAATATCATGTGGCCTTTTAAAAACAGAAAATGAGAAAACATGCCAAACTTCTATCCAAGACCTTATTATAATTTAAATGAGCTAAGTATACTTTTTAGATGAACCTTCAAGATGAAGACCACATATGCTGCACAAGTAAAATATTCTATAATATACTGATGTATTTGTAAGATACAATTTGTTCCCTCACCAACGATATATGTCCAGATAAGGCATAAAGATGGTCTCTAATATTTTCTCAGAAAAATAGTTTTTAAATGAAACCCTAGCTAGCTACATTTTTATCTGATTTTACAGGACTGCTTATTTTATGATTTGATAAGAATTTCTGAGTGAAGAAATTTGTCTCTATGCTTAATATAAATGCACACTTACGCAGTTCACCTGCTGCATTTCGCCCACCAACTGCATACAGATATCCTTTGAGGGCACTTAGGTGGAAGAAGGTACGCTTTTCATTTAAAGATGCAACTTGCATCCATTTATTGTATCGAGGATCAAATCTGAAGACTGTATCAACTGCCGTCTTTCCTTTTGTATCATAATTACTCTGTCCACCAACGACATAGAGAAAATTTCCAATAACGGCAATGCCATGCTGGTACCTTGGGGCATCCATGGGGGCTAATGATTTCCACTCATGGGCCTTTTCATCATACATGCGCAATTCCTTACTGACAACCAGCTGCTGCCTCAGCACTCCTCCTAGTGTAACCAAGTGAGTGGTGTCAGATCTAATGGCAGTTCTGTCTGACTGCATAACTGGCTGCATGTATGGCATCATTTGGTAATTGCTGGCTTCCAAAAGCAAATTCACACAAGTATTGTCAGTTCTCATGAAATCCACCGTTTGCACGTAATTAATGAGCTCCTGTGGTGTCATCAGTGGAAATCGTATGTTCTTCATTAATTTTGCAGCAAAGTCCATCCGAGGCTCTTCCAGGCGAAGCCAACGACAGGTAGCCTTAAAGAGCTCAAGTTCAGTACAGTGCTTAAGGCTATTACTGGAAAGCACAAAGGCAAGACGCTCAAAAGGGAGTTTCAAGAACTCCCCCGTGCTCAGCAATGCAGGAAAATTCTTCAAGACGAAACTGTTAACGTATTTATCCACTTCGGTTAGATTGTAGGTGTTGGCAATCCGTCCAACTTCAACACAATTGTCTAAAGTGACCTATTAAGCCAATTAAAAAAAATTAAAACATGACTACTTTCACGGCAATCACATCTTGATACCACAAATACCTGTTCTAGAATAAGAGTAAATTATGTTTTTAATGTTCATTTAGATGCAAATAAGGATTCTTATCTTAATGTATCAATGATCTACATACAGATAATCTGCAAACCACCTTTTACTTAATCCGGTAGAAGGCTGACTAAAAGAAAATGATCAAAGTCAGTAAGGTAGAAGTTACTCTAAGAAACAATGTTATAACTGGAATATGGCCAAATTAATTACTCTTGTCTCCTCAAAAATGTATTCCACCCCCACCCCAAAAATACTGATAGAATTCCTGCCAGATGGAAACATGGGAAAATAGAAGGTTATTCTACTATGATTCATGTCAATCCACTTCTTAGCCATTATTCTTAAAAATGCCACATAGCTAGCAGATCCACGAACAGAAAAGCTCTAATACCCAATCCCTAGATTTCCCGTTCATGTAAATAGGCATCACTCATTACTGTCATTCATTTTGGTTCCTTCAAAGTTATTACTCATAATGAAAATAATTTAATAAGATAATTATTCCTAGGGTAAATTAATTTTCAACATTATTTATCTGGAAATATAAGAAAGGAAATGTCTTTCTTAAGGGCAGAGAGGCATATCTACATCAAATCTGTCCTGTAAATGAGATTTTGGTATCTGTGATGACTGCTTCCAACTGGGCAACATAGCTTTCCTTAGCCACTCTTACTTTCACAGCACATTCTGTTTCTCTCTGGCATCAACATGAGCCCAGAACCATTTCCCCACCACAGAGCAAAATATACCATAAAGTGAAAAGCTAACAAAGAAGAGAAGTGACAGAGAGGCCTTTCCTCAGTAGAACCTCTTTTCAATGCTCTAATAACTGACTGGTCAAAGGAAAAATAGAAAAAATAATATTAGCAAATATAATACAAAGAACAAACCACAAAACCAAGCCTACCATAAAAATTGCCAGTGTGTATATATAAAAACAGACACGAATCACAGGCAAAAGACTTAAATGTTTAGTTGTTTATAAAATTTTGTCAGGTTATGTGTCCTCAATGTCACACAAACTTTATCAATGTATTGTTAACCTCATAACTGTATTGTTAACAGATTTGGCAGATGGTTAGAGAAAATCAAATAATCCTTCTGTTGACATTTCTTTAAAAACTGAAATAAAGCTATAAGCATTACTCCTCCACATAAAATGACAGCCTAGTTAGGATATAATATCACTGAAATCTCTAAGGTTAACACACACACACATTGCTATTTTCATAGATTTTTTAAATTAGACTTTATGAGATATATGTGCAGAACGTTCAGGTTTGTTACATAGGTATTACACATATCATGATGGTTTGCTGCCCCCATAAACCCATCATCTACATTAGGTATTTCTCCTAATGCTATCCCTCCTCTAGCCTCCCAGCCCCCGACAGACTCTGGTGTGTGATGTTCTCCCCCCCACCGCCGTGCCCATGTGTTCTCATTGTTCAACTCCCACTTATGAGTGAGAACCCGAGGTGTTTGGTTTTCTTTTCCCGTGTTAGTTTGCTGAGAATGATGGCTTCCAGCTTCATCCATGTCCCTGCAAAGGATATGAACTCATCCTTTTTTTATGGCTGCATAGTATTATGTGCCACATTTTCTTCATCCAGTCTATCACTCATTTATTACTCAAAAAGAATTTGTGCTCTTTTAAGTAGCTGATTTGCTTTACAAAAATGTTTAACTGCTTATTTTACTTAGTAGCCATATATTTTAAGAATACCTAAAACACAACTGCAACATAAAAAAATAGAAAAATAAATTAACAAATTATGAGTCTCTAGAAGTAGACAGCATAGCACTGTATAAATACCCTGGATTTCTAATGTGGTTAATAAAAAGTCCATTTTAATCCAATTTGAGGAGCTGCAGGTTGGTGGTTCAAAAATTTAAGTTATGTAAATGGAGTTACAGTCAATACCTGTTTTCCCAATTCACCCTGAGTGGAAGGAATTTGAGGTCATGAATTCACTTCCCAAGACAAATAAGAATTATCTCTTCCCCAGAGTGAAGGTGATTTAAACTTTTGAAGACGTTTATTAGTACAGTTATACAAAAGTTGATGACAACACAGATAAAATTCCCAAGTATGCAAATTCTCATCATTATTGATATGATTACTAAAAAACAACAAAGAATGGGTACTTTAAGCCAGCAAAATGATACTACCAGTTGTTAGTCACCAATCTGAAATCTAAATTTATAGCATGTAAAATAGAGCAAAATTAAATATTAAAAGCCAAACTGTGTAATTTATAGCATGTAACACAGAGCAAGATTAAAGATTAAAAGCCAAACTGTATAATTTAGAAATGAGATCAAGGTATTTAATTCCTTCACCTTTTCCCTCTTCAAATTTATCCAGTGAGAAAATGATTGCTAGAATAACAGGAGAAGAAACTTACATTTTATTTACCAGCATTTGGAAAATACCTTCTGTATATCAATACATTCATATATACAGACACACAAGACTAGAAAAGACTTTGACAGACCATCAAGCCAATACAAATAGCTGCCTACTTTTTTCTTTAAAATCACCAGAGAACGGTATTCCATAACCTTCCAAACTGTTATCTTCTTGATAGAAGAACTAAGTATTTTCTTTTTTTATTTCTTTCATTTTAATTTTTGTAGGCACATAGTTGGTATATATATTTATGGAGTACCCAAGACTAGGTATTTTCTATAGCTCATGTACAACAGCTACCATACTGTGAGTATGCAACAAAGGCTAAATACTACAAATATCAAAAATATAAAAGGTAAAGATACGATGATAGATGCAATTAAAAATAGGATACCTGTTGAATTAATGTAGCAAATTACTAGAACCTTATTAATTTCAAAATGAGACACAGACAAGAAAAATATATAATAGGAAATTAATTCTTAACAAGTATATGTAATCAAAGCTTAAAAATTAATCATAGAATATAGAAATTAAAGAAGCAAAGCCTACAGCCTATAGTAATAATTAACAATATAAATAGACCAAAACTGATGGAATTATAGTAAACAACTTTCAGAGAAATACATAATATTCTATTATGGTTCATTTTAATCTACTTCTCCACCATGATTCTTAAAAGTGACTCAGCTAGAAGATCTCCAAACATTAAGCCTAGATAGTATTTTTAAATGGATACATGTATTTGTGTATCCATTGGATACATAAAAGGATAAATGGATAACTGGATATCCATAAATGGATAATTGGATTTATAATGCAGTTTATATATATAATAGAATGCACATTGAAAATATAAAATATGAAGTTTAAAGCTTATTTAAAAAATGTCTAGGTAGAAATTTCATCTGAGTTCATCTTTTATTTCATCTGAAAACCCGGCCACAATTCCAAAGAAGGTACACTTGAAAATAGAGTTATAACAGAAGTTAATCCAATAACACATTGGCATTAAAAAGAACAACAAGGCTGGGCGCGGTGGCTCACACCTGTAATCCCAGCACTTTGAGAGGCCTTGGCTGGTGGATCATGAGGTCAGGAGATCGAGACCATCCTGGCCAACATGGTGAAACCCATCTCTACTAAAAATACAAAAATTAGCCAGGTGTGGTGGCACACGCCTGTATTCCCAGCTACTTGGGAGGCTGAGGCAGGAGAATCGCTTGAACCCAGGAGGCGGAGGTTGCTGTGAGCTGAGAAAGCACCACTGCACTCCAGCCTGGTGACACAGCAAGACTCCCTCAAACAACAACAACAACAACAACAAAGGATAAAATTCTTCAAGCACCTGTGGGAACCTATAAAATTGTTCATAAAATAATCAACTGCTCATTTACATTTCCTTGATATAAATTAGTATAAATTATTCTTTTATAACCAAACAACATTCATAGTCATCCTAAAGGCACTTCCAACATCATAACATTGCAAATGGTATTCTCAGTAACATACTTGTCCTCACTGCTGCTGCACTATTCAAATTATATCTGATGTGCCCAAAACACTGTCATTAACATAATTTGCTATTTTAATGAAGATTTCATCTGAAATCTAGGACTTTTTTTAAAGATTGGTGTTTTATACAAATAAAATCCCATTTAGAAAAAATGGGTATCTGCTCTTTTCTTTTTTCTTTTTTTTTTGACTAGCCAAGTGAAGCACTGTGAGTGAAGAAGGAACAAAGAATCTGTAACTGGTTGTGATCAATTAGTTGTAAACACTACTGCACTCGGACCAGCCAGAATCTGATTTTGTACTCTCAAGGGAAATGCAAAGACTAAGAAATCTGGCAAAAATTTGGGGAACTCCTTAGCCATTCAATGTGCCAAATTCTACTTGGTGCTATCTAGTTTATTAAAATGACAGGCTGATATCTAGTACAATCAATGCAGAGAATGAAACCATGTCCACAGAATAAGGCTGGGAAGAAATCAAACAAGATACTTTAGCGGGCAGAGGATGTACAGGTATCTTTTCTCAAGCCTCCTTCCACAGATGAGACCGTCACAGGACAGAAAGAGACACTTCGGTAAGAACAAAGGGATAACTGAATAATAAACACCTCTCTCTCTTTCAGTCTTTGTCTTTCTTCAGTTTCTAAATGCTATTTGAGGTGAATGTCACTGGTGTCTCCAGCCCAAAATATTCAATTCTCTATTTCTTTGCACTTCGAATGCACTTCCTTTATTGAATGCAATGTTAGTTATTACAATGGCTTTTGTGAGGCTGAAGTGGTTTGAGCCCAGGCTACGCCTCTTCTTCCCAGAGTCCCAGATAGCAGATGGACAAGATTGGGTGCTCAAGGTTATAGGCGTGATATTTAGAATATTTAACAAGCACACAACATGGGTATCAACCAATCAAAATGGATGGCCGACCATAAGCAACGGGGATGACCTTCTATGTACTATTTGCCCAATATCAGCCCTGGCAATAAGGAAGTCAAGATTGGTTTGGTTGGGAGGGAAATAATTTTGATTCATTTTTAATTTTAATTATCTATACAATTTGTCTCTAACTTGCATTAAATTGCCCTCAAAGGTGAAAAAAATCATTAAAAACATGTCTGTTAATCTTTATGGGTAAATACAATTTAGATTAAACGAAGAATGTGAAATATATGTACTATACAGGAAATCCTCAGTAATTTAGTAATGGAGGCAAAGCAAAAGGAACTGTCTTCTCCAATGACATCTGATTCTTTTTGTTTTTCTTTTGAGAGAAACATATTCTCTCTATTCCTCTCTCGTCTCCTTCCCACTTATGTACCTCCTTTATTTTCTGTCTCCAACTCTTCATCTCCTCCAGTCACCTCAATAAACTTTCTCTCTACTTCATTGCGAGCTCTCCACCTCATCACTGATAACAAATGTGCAGGTGGAACCAGTAATCTACCTGCATCAAGTGGGGAAAACACAATCAAAAAATTATTTTAAGAACAATTATCCCCAAGTCTAAATTCCAATGACATCTTCATTCTCTTGTTAAAAAATGCTTTTATACGAACATAAAGTGATTTATTTCTCATCTTTATTCTGTTTTGTTCATTCTGTATACTTGTATATTTAAATTGTAACCTTTTGAGTTCAATTACAGATGCCCTATTTCAGTAACCTAACATTAAATTAGGTTGTTTTGTGAACTAGCCTAAAATCCTCCATAACAATAGTTCCGTGGGACAAATGCTAGATGCTAAACATTTCAAATTGCAAACAAAAGATAAACAAAAACCTTACACAACTTTCTTATAAACTAGTGAATGGGGCCGGGCGCGGTGGCTCACGCCTGTAATCCCAGCACTTTGGGAGGCTGAGGTGGGTGGATCATCTGAGGTCAGGTGTTCGAGAGCAGCCTGACCAACATGGAGAAATCCTGTCTCTACTAAAAATACAAAATTATCCAGGCACAGTGGTGCATGCCTGTAATCCCAGCTACTGGGGAGGCTGAGGCAGGAGAATCACTTGAACCTGGGAGGCGAAGGTTGCAGTGAGCCGAGATCCTGCCATTGCACTCCAGCCTGGGCAATAAGAGTGAAACTCTGCCTCGAAAAAAAAAAGAAAAAAGAAAGAAAGCAAAGAAAAAGAAAAAGAAAAAACTAGTGAATGGGTGCACAGTATTTAACATGTTGTAGTTATACAATGTCCTAAGGACAAAACCAATGCAATTTTTAGGTATGACTAAACAAAGGTAATTTTCCATTATCTCCATAGTATATATCTATCCTTCATTGTCACCCTTCTGTATTCATTTCATTGTCCTCTTTTCCATAACTCCCAAGAAAATAACATAACAAAAACAAAAATGCCACATCCTATAAACTATCATACTAATTACCACCCTAAGTAACACTGCAAAGGATGGCAAAGTTAGATGGGAGGCTGGTTCTTGTTCTATTAAGACTGATGCTCTGTTATAGAAAACTGGTATCTCTATCCCACCAAAGGTGAGTGTGGCTTTACTACTGTATCTAAAGTTATCATTCAAAACTAATACATACATGTTTTCTGGGTTATTCACTGATTCGCATTTTACGTACTACTGTTACTGATTCACATTTTGTGTACCACTGTTCCTCTTCCTCCACACAAATGATTGAGAATAGGATAGAACAGAATTGTATTAGAAGGGAATTTTTCTGTCTAAAAGTTCAAACCCAAATAGTGTTTTGGTTTTGTGAACTATAATATCACTATATCGTTAAAAACATAAATCCCATTTCCTCTAAAACATCTCATTTCAGCACACAGTTCTTAAACATGAGAACGTTGTATTAAAATTTATCAATAAAACTTAGCTCATGGAAGAACTTCAAAAAGTCCTCCTTTAAAAAATATAGTATCTTGAGACTTTCAGTTTTTATAAGTAGAAAATACACTGGGTTACTATTTTTCCTTTTTCACTTGATTCCTGAGAAGGAAAGGGGAAATAAATAGGGCAAGGCTGAACATAGGTTTAACTAAAAAACAGAATGCATGAAAGAAGGATAAAGGAAAACTTGGATTTTGCATGTTCCTGGAACTAATAATCTGCCAGATTTTCTCAAAAATTATCATGGATTCTGAGAAATAAGAGATTTCTACTCTAAAACCATACAGACATGTCCTCCGCAAAAAAGGATGAAGGACAAGTAAGATAGACTAATACAAAGAAAACAGGTAATTCCTAAAAGTTCATAGGCAAGAAAATTCTAAAACTGAGAGGTAGGAGCAAACTCTACCACAAGTAATCTTTGCTAGAGAGAAGCCTCTTCTCCATTAGAAATAGGTTTTAGGATGTCTGCAAAGGATGCAAAAAAAATAATGAACATGAGATTTAAGGCAATATTAAGTGTTTATAAAAATGAAGACATTTCTAAATTGTTAAACAATTATAATAAATGTTTCAACACAGGTTAAGGAACCAACAGTCTAATTGCTGGAAATTAGCATTACAAAGTGACTATGGCCTCATCTTTAAATAAAATTGCTTTAAATACAGTTAACTAGAACAAAATTCTTTTCTATTATTGTGACAATAATATTACTATAACTTTTTTGTATTGTGTATTATCCAGTTTGGTCCTTTTCTTTCACGTAAAGGAACTGATCACAATCAATATCTGGAGTTCTAAGTACTAAACTTTTGTATTAGAGGATAGGCCAACAATGTCTCTTGTTAATGAGTAGTTCCAAAGAAATCATGGCACTTCCCTTAATTTGGCTCACGATGACCAGGTGTTGCTAAGATCAGTATAAAGTAATGTAAGAATCTATAAGTACAAGCTTTAAGTGTTACTGCTAAATTAAATCCTGGACTTGAGGCATTTTGAAAATCACATTCAATACGATTCATTTTTCCTTGAAATGAAGTTGTTATATCATGCCAGTGACACAACCAGAGGTGACATCCTAATAGCTCTTGAGGGGATGGGCCTTGTATGATCAAATTAAAATAAAATTTAGCACCTAAATTCAGTAATGGAGGCAAGCAATAGCATGGGAATTAACCAACTTCACTTGGGCTACTTGTGCATTAAAGAAGACAATACAAGTCAACAATATAGCACCATGCTGCCATAAAAACCTTTAAAAGTAGCAATTAGTTCAAATTTTATAAGTAATTGTGAGACAGTAGTCTGAGTTTTCTAAAATCAAACGTACAAAAAACACATTTTCAATAGGCCAGTTAAATTAGTCATTGGCTGACTTTGTAAGATAGTAAGTACCTTAATAATAAAATAATTAAGGACATGTTCTCTTGAAAGTTACTGTTGTAAAGAAGGTTCCATGTTCAAAAAACGTACGTTGCAAAGATCTGACAGCAATTATTTACCTATGTTAAGATTGATATGAGTTAAAAAAAATTATAGAAAACATATCCGTCAACATAATGAGTTAGAAAATATACCAAAAATTACTATTGCCAGAATTCTTAATCAGAAAAGCTCCAAGACCTCTGGAAGTCTTGGCAATATTTCTGTCCAATGTAGCCATTTATCTTCCCAGAAGTAAAATTTAAGGGTCTCAACTAAAATAAAACACTCTCTTCAGGAAATGGGTGACTACCACTAAGTACTTCATTGATTGGTGGTTGTATGTGCCCTATCTTATTTATTAAAAAACGGCTAAACACTATTCTGTAGGGGATATGTTTCTATGGAATCAAGACTGACATTCTTACAGGTTTGCCCATAGGTATTAGTTCTTCTTAAGATCTAGCTCCCATATTAAAAGATGAAATTTTAAAAGAGTTCTAGAAGCTCAGATTACTTTTCCATTCAATTACATTTAAGAAGCCTGCTTGTATAGTCAAAAAGGTGAATAAAACCAGGTTATGGTACATACCATTATGAAACAGTTAAGTATATATCTTTATCAAATATTATTAGTATCTAATGTCATTTGATTACACAGAGGTTTTTTTCTTTCTTCCTGAGATGGAGTCTCACTCTTGTTGCCCAGGCTGGAGTGCAATGGCTCAATCTCAGTTCACCACAACCTCCACCTCCCAGGTTCAAGTGATTCTCCTGCCTCAGCCTCCCAAGTAGCCGGAATTACAGGCATGCACCACCATGCCCAGCTAATTTTTGTATTTTTAGTAGAGACAGGGTTTCTCCGTGTTGGTCAGGCTGGTCTTGAACTCCTGACCTCAGATGATCCGCTCACCTCAGTCTCCCAAAGTGCTGGGATTATAGGCGTGAGCCACCACGCCCAGCCAACACTGAGGCTTTTATTAAGTGATTCTAATTCATACAAATGCACCTGTTTCAATCTCACCTTGCTTACAGATCACATACTATAAGACACACCTGTCTAATGGCAAGTTTCACATTCCTGCACAGCAGATTTCATGAGTCCTAATCTAAACAGGCTACATCAGAGTCTACCACAGAAAAAAACAGATTTCAAAATATCTTACCCCAGATATGAGAAATACTTTACAGAAGTCCAAAACTGGCAGAATCTGTAGAAAACTGGCAGCTTCCAGCGTGTCTTGAAGGTTGTCCATATTAAGAGAAAGCTTTGCAGTATAAATGAAATCAATAATTTTCCTTAGACCGACTTTGCTCACACCATGAAGTTTAATGCACATTAAATCTTGTTCTTTCATTCCACCTTAAATAAAAAGACATTCAATTAAATGAAGGTGGATAATTATGGTCAAACTCACTTCTGCTGCTAATTAGATGCAATAATATCAAGGGAAAGTCTTATTTTATATAAGCAGTTGTATTAGAGTCAGTCTGCTGCACATTTTACCGTTAAAATAAAGTACTTTAAAAGGATAATCCTATGCTAATGGAGGTCATATATGATACAAGTGCTTCCAAAATGTTCTCACTTCCTATCTTTTGATATAGAGTAGAGATTGTATTAGCAGGACACAGAGTCTCTAATGGCCCACTCAGATATGAGCTTGAAAAATAAAAGTTGTGAGATAAAGATGGACAGTATGAAAAAAAGTGCATCAATTTTCCATGTTAAAACAGCACCACCGAAAACCATACATACTGTTCTATACTTCTTTTGACGTTATTTCCAAAAGAACTAAATTTCAGGTTAGAAATAAAAAAGATTTAAACACAGATTTTTCATATTGGTTTAATGTGGCTTCAGAGTTTTAAAAGGCAAACTACCTGTGAACATAGCCTTGAAGTAATCGCTAGCAGATGCCATCATGACTCTATGCACAGGGAAAGCATCATCTGTGTCACCTGGCATCAGGGTCACATCACAAAGCAATCCTTCAAGTCGAAGCTGGTCAAAGCCCTACAATAAGAACATGAGTTGAGTCACTAATCAAGGTAAAATGAAGTTACAAATCTTTGTGTGCTAAAATTGTTTGAATATTAATGTGGTGCAACATATGTGGAACATAAAGCCAACAGAATAATTATTCAGGAGAAGAAAAAATAACTGCACAACTTTCCTGATATGTGACACTGCATATTTTCTTTCACTGTAGTAATAACACAAAATTAAGATTAATTTAGGTTAAAAACGATTAAGGAAAGAGTATATATGTTTGCTTATTTACACAATTTTGAGCTTTTACCTTATTTTGAAAAATAATTACAATGTGCACTTCTATTTTCCCATCTGCAGAATGAGAGTATTAGATTGTCCAACATTCCTTTTCACGATAATTTAATAGTCCTTTTATAGTGCTTGACTGAAGCATCTTGGTTTGGTTTTGTTTGGGAGGAGGTTGAGAAAGAAAAGTAGAGAGCAACTGTACTGTGTACATTATAGGAGTTCTTTCTACTAATTGTATTGTTTCATCTCTTTGAGAAGCCTATACTCAGTACATTGCTGCTGCCTGACCAAATATCTTTCAAGTTTCAAGTTTGAGACTTAATTATCTTTGGGGAAAAAAAGCCCAGGAAACCCCAACGTGAGACTTAATTGTCTCCAAATGCATAAAGGTTTAGTGGAAAATTAACAGGCTAGCAGCCACAATTCAGAGGAATGACAGAGCTCTGGTGAGAAGAATCCTTGCTGATTAGCTTTTCCACTACACCCTGATGGTCTCAACTAATGACAGACAGTAGTTCTATTGATATAAGTTGGAAGAATGACAATCACTTTAAGATTATAACAGGTTGAATCTACAACATACACATCTTTCAAAACATCATGTTTTTTGTTTTTTATCTTTTATTTTTAATTTTTGTGGGTACACAGTAGATGTATGCTTTAGGGGATGGATACTCCATTCACCATGATGTGATTAAAATATCATGTTTTACATGACAAATTATATATAATGTTTATTTGTCAATTAGGAATAGTGAATTTAAAAGGATTATAACAGACTAGTAAAGTACACCAAAAGGGGACAATATACAATTTAATAATGATGCAAAAAAATGAACATTTTGGCAAGGTTGAGTCTGTAGTTTCAAAGATAGAAATGTTTCATTATAAAAAATCAGGAAGACAGATATACAAATTGCTTTCTAATAATAAAATATAGTAAGAACCAATAGCATTGATTACTCTGTCCCCTTCATATTTTAACGACTTCAAATAAAATTAAGGTTACGTTTCACAGATTTAAAGAACAAAAGGCATAACATATTAAGAATGCAGTTTTAAAAATATTGATCCTACACATATGAGTAATATAAGCCCCAGTTAAGTTTCTCATTCTAATTTTAAAATTGCTTTTTAAAGAAAATATTTGAATTACAGAACTGGAACTTCAAAGAGATGATCTGATCCAGCCACTTTCCCTCTAGGGAAAGAGATGAACATTTTCATTCCAAAACTATTTACACATTATGCATACACTTTAAAACAAGTTTATATATCATATTTTTCTTTTTCCAACAATGATTTACATGTTTGTTAACAAATATCAAATCTTTCACAAATGTCCCTTTTTCTTTGTAAACCCAAACATTATATACCCTATGCCACTATTTTTATTTTCCATTGCTAATTTGTCTGCTGTTTCTGTTATTTAGAATAGTAGAAGTAAAATAATAATAGCTCATCTTGTAAAAAGAGATGCCAATTTTAAGGGAATATTCTCATGCTGAAGGCATGCGAAGAGTCATTTCAGCTCTTTTAAAATTGATATATGGGGTCTAAATTGCAATAAATTTGTGGGAATCACCTTTCAAATGTACAGTATTGGGAAGTACTCAGTGAGGACACTAGGGTGTGGGAGAGGATAGTCAAGTATCAGCTGAAACAGTTGAGACTAGCATCTTTGAATTCCCCCGTGTTTGGCATACTGTTGGTACTTAATATGTGTTCCATGAACACATTGTTTGTTCCATGAACAAACAAACAAAATTTCACTCAGAAGCTACCACTGGTAACTTTAAATCCATGTAGTCACATTGGGTAGGATGTAAACTTTGCAATAAGTTAACTGGAAACCAGGAACTTATTTGTGAAACCTCTCCCAATAATAAACTGAGTTGTGCTTAAAGTGTTCGTTTGTGGTAGTTTGTTGTAGTGGTAAAGGTTGAGGTAAGAGAAAAGGTAGTGAACCAGGAGTTGGGGAGAAAACGTTGGCTCCCAAACTTGTGTTTGTTTCCTTCCTCATATAAATTTCAGGTTTAGAAATTTAATATGTGCTTGTATGTTTTTTGAAGTCAAAGTACAGAAGAATATAAGTTTAAAACTTAAAGGCTACCTCTTTCACTTACTAGAAGTAACTACTGTTAACAGTTTAGTAAGCATACTTCAAGACCTCATTCTCTATATATCATAATCTACATTATGCTTGTATTAAAATATATAAAGTCCTTTTTAAAGTGGGTTACTATACATACTGTTGTGCATTTTAAAATTCACTTGAGCAGATAACACAGATAGTCTTCTATCTCAGTGCACAGGACTTACTTCATTCTTTCAGTGCATGCACAGTAATCTATAGCGGGGGCATGTTGTAAGTTATTTATCCATTCCCGTTTAGTTGAACACTCGGGTTTTCCCTCAATTTCCGCAGTTATAAGCAATGCTGCAATTAACTTCCTTGTACATACACTTAGTTGTCTAAGTATATCTGAGGGAGATAGCCTCAGGATTGAAGTTGCTGGTTTGAAGGACATTTATTTTTAAAGTTTTGAAGAGCTAATGGCAAGTTAAAGGATTTGATTTTTCTTAGGAGAAATAACATACCTTGGGCATTGGCATAAAAGGGAGATGACTAATGAGATGAGCCTAGGTACTGTATGCCCCCTTTATTTTTATTTATCAAATAGGTTTTTATTCGTCTTCTCTAAAGTATACGTAGACAATATCTTCATAAAGCAATTCTGGCTTATTTAATCAAAAGCAATGATTGTATCTGATCCATTATTTTCTTCCACTAAAGAACAAAAACAAACCAAAAAAAAAAAAAAAAAAAAAACCTTCTTGGCTTATTTGCTAGCCTCCTGCCTTAAATATTCCTGCAAATATTTTACAATTGTATTGAAGTCAGTATGTTCCATTCCTACTACGTATTACTTCTTTTTCCCTCTGAAATAAAGGAGTAGCTAATGCATCTTGTATCGTTAGCTGTGTAATTTCTTGTTTTGTTCATATTCCACTCAAACTGCTTGTGGAGGTATGAAATCAATGCTCAAGATCTGGACAGCTTTGCTTAGCTAAGACACTGGGAGCTTTTATCCTTTTCACAGATTTTATCATTTTGCGTCCCTTCACACTATCATTTTTTTTAAATCCTTTAACCTTTCTCAGTATAATCTGGTGTCCCAAAAGAAAAGAAGTTGAGGCACCTACAGCATTTTTAACAAATTCAGAGTATCTTCTATTCCACACTTAATTTATCTACCTTTGGCAAGTTATCTGCTTTTGTAAGGTTTTGCATTTATTTTCACAACATATAGTGTCCCCTTCTAAACATTTCATAACTTTTATTTTTATATGCATAAATGAACGACCCCACTATCCAATTCCATATTAGTGAATTTTATTCTACATTATGTCTATCTTTATTCAAATGATATCTGTCAATTCAGATTGTTTTCAAACAAATTCTAAACATCTTGTTTGTATATCATTTTCCAGATATCCCAGTTCTGTCTAAAGAGAAGCTCCTTCTGACTATACACATGGTTGTGTACAAGAAGGCAGTCATTTCTCTAAACAACTTTTATTCTCTGATCTTCTAGTGGAGTATGCATGCATTAAAAGAAAAAGAGAGAGGTTCATTATCCTCCAAAATTCTCATCTGCCTTCTATATATCTACTTTTTGCTTTCACTCACAAATCTTTTCCCAATTTAAGAAGTCTTTCAAAGATTCCTGCCCACTCAAAATAAGTCCTTTTACTGTAAAATCATTTTCTTTCACCAAATTTGTACTCACTATTCTTGAAAGATTTATATAAACATTTTTGTCTATTTCCATATGCTGGTATACCATATACCTATGCAGCTCTGCTTTAGGCAAATTGTTCAGTTTCCAATTAGTTTTTCAGAGTGTCCTTAAAATTGCTTCTGTTGATTTAAACTCATCATCTTTCCAGTCTTTCTATCTCAACACTTATCTTAGTTCTCTACTTTTCTGTCTCTGTGCCTTGGGTTTGATTTAAGAGGGGCTTGTCTGTTTTCAATTTCTTTAATATTTCCCTTTCTTCTATAAATCTCCCCATATCTTCCTTTATTTTCTTCTCCATATCCTGGAAAAATAGCATCATTTAATGCTATTTTGATGCTGGAAAACAGCATTAAAAACATGTTTTTTCTCTTCACTGTATTAAACTCACCCAATGTATCAAAACTTCAACCTCTATTAAATAGAGAGAGGTACATATCTAATACCAGGAAACAAAGAAAGACCGAAACATACTAATGAGTTTGATAAATTTTAAAATGATCATATTAAAATAGAATAGGATATGACTTGACATTACAGGATTATAACATGGAAACCAGACAAGCTATGAATAATTTGTATAAAAATTGCTTGGATGTCAATAGCTTTCAAGTGAAATATAATGCTATTTTGAAAAAAAGCTACATTGATACTGTCAGGTATTTAAAAGGAATTTGATAAACAAATCATTCAACTAAATTCTACATTAGAACAAACTTACTACCATATTATATCTAGTTTTGATCATTGTCATTTTAAGTAGAGAAAAACGAAACGCATCCTGAAAAGAGTAGTGAAAATTATAATGGAAAATATGTTCTATGAACAAAGATTAAGGAACTAAAGAAAAGAAAGTTAAGAAATGGCTTTACTCCAATGTTATGTAAATGTAATGTATTAGATAAAAACAATACCAGCCATGTTTTTATGAGGCTGCTTTTCATTTTATTCAAAGGACAGAAAAAGGAACAGATGCACTTAAGTTAAAAGAAATACATAGGCTGGACATAAATGTTTATATTAATTTTAAACTCTGTGCTCATTACATAACACTGCTTAGACTTTAAAAACTTCTTAAAGGCTATCACTGCATTACAGCACAACTTCTGGTTTTCAGAGACTTCTTTGATCTGACCCCAACTTTATTTTCATTAGTTCCCTATGTACTCTGACCCATCTTATCAGGTTGTTCTCCAAACTATCTCATTGGTAATAAAAAATTTTTTTTTCACCTGGAATATCCTCCCTCCTTCAAAGACTAGTTTAAATTAGACCTCCTTTGTTGTTGTTGTTTTGTAGAAAAGGGATCTTGTCATGTTACCCAGGCTGGCCTCAAGGATGCCCCCCAACCGCCACCTGTCTCAGCCTCCCAAAATGCTGGGATTACAGGTGTGAGCCACCACACCTGCCCAAATTTCACCTCCTTTGTAAAGCTATCTCTCACACATCATCTCTAAAATAATTAGGCATTTTTAGTCTGGATTTCACTATTACTTATTCAATTATATCCTATAAATTTATGCTTCCAGTAAGAGAGATTAGACTTACATTACCTCCTGAAACTCTTTAAAATCAGACAAAACTATATGGGAAAAAAGTTAAAAACATTGAAGGAAAGAGATCTGTGAAAGATAAGAAACAAATTAGGTGAGCCCTATGACTGTCTAAATTTACTGCCTACGGATTCCCGACAGAGGTACGGGGAGTGGGAACCCAGGCAAAACCTAGTATTCTCCTAGAGCTGAGATTCTGGGGACGTCAAGGCAGATAGGACAGAATATAAGAAGAGAGATCAGCACAGAGAGAGGATTCCAGAGCTCGGAAAACAGTTACCCTCAAGTATTTCAGCGACAAATGATAAGCATATTTGTCTGCAGAAAGAACCGCCAAAAAGGAGCACAAGGAATACTCTCCAAGGATCACAAAGGACTGGAAGTCGTTTCTATTCAAACCGTGAGAGTGGAAACCTTACAAGGCTGGGGCCTTAGGTAGAGTGCTCAAAAGGATTCTGTCTCAGTACTGGGGGAACGTTTGCTCTAGAATAAATGCTGTCCTGGTGCAATTTCACGAAGCTTAAAAGTAAATGAAAACCATATGTTAATGAAAGATGAATTGAGAATGAAAATCAGAATGCAAACTTCCACCAAGCTGATGGTGAGTCCCCACCCCACCTCCTATCTTTTATTTCCCAGTGTACCCCGACCTGGACTTACAGGGCATCATGTAACCTGGAAACAGTCACCTGTCAACAGACAGAAAAAGCTCCAGGAGAAGCCCGCTACTTCTTCATTTATTTTTATTTACTTTTTTATTTTTTTGAGGCAGAGTCTCACTCTGTCGCCCAGGCTGGAGTGCAGTGGCGCGATCTCGGCTCACTGCAACCTCCGCCTCCCCTGGGTTCACGCCCTTTTCCTGCCTCAGCTTTCCGAGTAGCTGGGACTACAAGCGCACGCCGCCTTGCCCGGCTAATTTTTTGTATTTTAGTAAAGACGGGGTTTCAACGTGTTAGCCAGGATGGTCTTGATCTCCTGACCTCGTGATCCGCCCGCCTCTGCCTCCCAAAGTGCTGGGATTACAGGCTTGTGCCACTGCACCCGGCCGTCCACTTCCTTCTTTTTTTTTTTTTTTTTTTATTATACTTTAAGTTCTAGGGTACATGTGCATGACGTTTATATCATGTATAACTCCCCAATGCAATCCCTCCCTCCTCCCCCCTCCCCATGATAGGCCCCAGTGTGTGATGTTCCCCTTCCCGAGTCCAAGTAGAGAGCTTGGAGAGGACGCCTCGCCTTGCCTCGCCCCGCCCCGCCCCGCCCCGCCCCTCTCCGCCCGTCCCCGCCCCTTCCTCCTTGGTCAGAGAAGCAGTGATTGTCCTTCTGTGGTGAATATTCAATTCAATTCCTCTCTCTGTCTTTGGGCCAAGATGTGGGTGCAGTCATGATAACTGTGTGGCAGAGCAGGGAAAATAAGGTCCCAGCTTTCAGGCCAAAGGGCCAAAATAGAGCCCTGGCAACTGGAAAGAATCCGGAAGGAAAGAATCCGGAAGATGGTCCAGGTGGAGGAGCATGGAGAAGAGACCTCACAAAGTTCCATACCATGGAATACTGCTCAACAGTAAAAGGAACAAACTATTGACATACATAACAAAATGAATGAATCTCAAAAATATTATACCAAGTAAAATAAGCCAGCCCCAAAAGCTTACAGACCATATAATGTCATTTATGTAACATTTCCAAAAAGACAAAAATAAAGCGACAGAAAATAGATCAGTAGCTTCTAGGGTTTAGGGATGGTGGTGGGTATAATTACCAAGGGGTAACACGAGGGAGTATGCTGAGGTCATGGAATGGTTCTGTGTCATAATTCTGGAGACTAAATGAAACAATACATATGTTGAAACTCATAAAAGTATGTACTAATAAAAAATTGACTTTTACTGTATGTTAATTTACAAAAATAAAAGTAAAAGGATGATAAAAGATATACAAAGCAAACACCAATTCAAATAAACCTAGCATGACTACAGTATCAAACAAAATAGATCTCAGAGCACAGTACCAAAAATTAAGCAGGTAATTTCATAATAAAGGTCAGTTTACCAAGAGAACATAAATTCCTTAGATGTTTGTGTGTTTAATAGCAGAGTTTCAAAATGCATGAAGCAAACTCTGAGAGAACTACAAATAGAAATAAACAAATTTACAATTATAATTGGAGATTTCAATACCATTATCTCAATAATTGATTTTAAAGGTGACAGAAACCAGTAAATATACAGAAATCAGCAAGGATATTGAAACAACACTATCAACCAACTTGACCTAATTGGCATTTACAGAATACTTCACCAAAGAACAGTAGAATGCAAATTATTTTCAGGTATATGTGAAACATTTACAAGATAGATCATATTCTGGGCCATAAAACTAGCCTTAAAAAAATTTTAAAGGATTCAAGTCATACAAATTATTAATATGTTCTCTGACCCCAACTTAATTATATTAGAAATCAAAATGGAAAAATCTCTGGGAAATCTCCAAATGTTTTGAAACTAAAACATACTTCTAAATAACCCATGAAGAAATCAAAGAAAAACTAGCAAGCATTTTGAACTAAATGAAAATATAACATCAAAAATTGTGGAGTGCAGATGAAGCTCCACTTAGGGGAAATTTATATCAGTCAATGACTATATTAAAAAGAAGAAACATCTCCTATGAAAGATCTGTTTCTTTCTTAAAAAACTAGAAATAGAAGAGCCAATTTATCCCAAATTAGGCAGAAGAATCACAATTATAAAGATCATAGTGGAAATCAATGAAATAGAAAACAGAAAGACAGAAAAAGCAGTAAGACCAAAAGCTGTTCCTTTGAGAAGCTCTATAAATCTGATAAAACTCTAACAAGACTGATTAGGGGAAAAGAGAGAGAAAATACAAATACCAATGCCAGGATGAATAGAAGTGGCACAAACTAGAGATTCTACAAGTATTAAAAGGATAACAAGGTAATACGAACAACTTCATGCCAATAAATCTGACAACTCAGTTTACACGGACAAATTCTGTGAAAGACACAAGCTACTAAAGTTTTAGAAGAAATAGATAAGCTAAATAGCTACATGTCTACTATAAAATTAAATTTTAATTTAAAATTGTTTCCCCAAGGAAAACTCTAAGATGAAATTATTTCACTGGCGAAATCTATCAAGCATTTAAGGAAGAAAGAACACCAATACCCCACAAACAAATCCAGACTATTAGGAGGAGAGCATATATCCCAAGTTATTCTACGTGGCCAGTGTAAAGGTAAACTGAGGCTGGAGCCGAACCGGGAACGAAGACACAAGGCAAATGGCAGTGAGAATAGCCTTTATTATCGCAGGCGAGGTTCCTCCGTCCAAAGGTGCGGGCCAAGGAAGTCGCACTGAGGGAGGAGGGTAGGGGCTTTTTATAGCCCGAGAGGTAGGGAGGCTGGTTGTGCAAACAGGCCTGGGGGGTCTTGAAACTACTAGGGCAGGAGTTGAGTAAGGGTCATGAGGAAGGGGTCTTTGGAAACTGTTAACCGAAACTGCTGTTTACGAACTTGTGGAATGCAGGTGAGCTGCAGTTCATGGGGGAGTATGGTTGCCCAGCCAGAACTCTGAGGCATGTAAGTCTGCTGGTGTGTACAAGGGTGAAGAGAGTCTTTAACAAAAGGCCTGCTACCCCAGGTAATGCCGCCATGTTGGGTCTAGTTTCCTGCCTAACAGCCAGCATTATTCTAATACCAAAACCAGACAAGACAATCACAGAAAGCCAAGATCAAAATCCACTGGGCACAAAGATGTAGAACTTTTCAACAAAATTTTAGCAAGCCAAATTTACTGATATATAATAATAATAAATACATCATGACCAAGTGAAGAGTTTATACCTCCAATGCAAGGTTATTTTCACAATCAAAAATTAATCAATATAAATCACCATACTAACAGACTGAAAAAGAAAAATGCTACGATCATTTCTTAATTGCTACAGAAATAAAAGGCATTTGTCAAAATCCAACATTCATTCCTGATTTTTTTTTAAAGTAAACTCGCCAGATGTGGTGGCTCATGCCTGTAATCCCAGCACTTTGGGAGGTCGAGGCAGGAGGATTGCTTGAGCCAGCTGTTTGAGACTAGCCTGAGCAATATAGTGAGACATCGTCTCTACAAAAAAAAAAAAATTAAATTAGTCGAGTGTCGTGGCACACACGTATAGTCCCAGCTACTCTGGAGGCTGAGGAAGGAGGATTGCTTGAGCCTGGGATGTGGAGGTTGCAGTAAGCCAAAATCATGCGACTGCACTCCAGTCTGGGTGACAGAATAAGACCTTGTCTCAAAAAAAAATTGGAAAATTAAAATAAATGTTTAGCAAGCTAAGAATAGGAGAGAACTTCCTCAAACCTACAGATAACATCATACTTAATGGTGAAAGACTGAATGCTTTCACCATTTTTCTGGAGGTTTTATCCAGTGTAATAAGGTAAGGAAAAAAAGGCATCAGACTGGAAAGAAAAAAGAAAAGAAAAATAAAGGGAAAAGAAAAGAAAGGAAGGGAGGGCAAAGAAAGGAAGAAAAGGAAGAACGAAGGAAGGAAGGAAGGAAGGAGGAAGGAAGGAAGGAAGGAAGGAAGGAAGGCAGGCAGGCAGGCAGGCTTATTTATAGGTGAAATGATTGCCTATATAGGAAAACCTATAGAATCTACCCAAAAAAGTTGCTAGAACTGATAAGTCAGTTTACTAAGGTTGCACAATGCCAGATCAATAATTAATAACAAACTGTATTACTATATACTAGCAACAATCAGAAATTTAAATTATGTATTCCAGCATATTTGACTTTCAAATTGGTATGTGATAGCCCTCTCTATCACTTTGACACTTGCAAATAACCAAAAATACTCAATTGAGAGAGCAGGACAAGAACACACAGAAGTGGCCTAAAAAGGGAAAGTGGCAGACAGTCTTCCAACTTTTGTCCTAAAGATACACAGTCAATTCAAAGAATAAGAATAATTTATTGTACCTCAACCTGAGTGCCCCAAGAGCTATGCCCAAGAAAAACTATAGACTCATTTCCCTATATTCTAGCTGCTATTCAGGAAATGAAAAGAAATTAAAAGTATCATTTTCATAAAAACCACAAGAATCTAGACTGTTTGAACTCTTATTTTATAAAATGTAAATTATCTTAATCATTATGCTTGTTTCTTTTGTTAACAACATATTAACAATATATTTTTAAAGCTGTTTATTTTATTATCATAATGTTTAGAAAAAGGATATACTTCATCAACATGACATTATCAGCAACCCAAGCATTTACCTTAGGATAAACATTCAGAGAAGTTAACCCAGGGAAAGGCAACACATGTTAATCTCTTAGGCTCTTAGAATAACCCATTTTTTTAGCATTCTATTAACTAGATGATAACTTAAGACTATAAAATGATATCTTACATTGACTTTAGAACTAAAAATGAAGAGAGAAAGTAAGTAGTTGTAAGGGAGGAAAACACAAAAAGAACAGTCCAATAGGCACCAATCTTAAAATGAGAAAATGTCAACTAGAAGCCTACATAGCCAGAGTAACGAGGCATTTTCTTCTTTTTTTTTTTTTTTTTTTTTTTTTTTTTGAGGCGGAGTCTCGCTCTGTCGCCCGGACTGGAGTGCAGTGGCCAGATCTCAGCTCACTGCAAGCTCCGCCTCCCGGGTTTACGCCATTCTCCTGCCTCAGCCTCCTGACGAGGCATTTTCAACCTTTATAAGTTTGAGTAAGTATCGCCAGTAATCAGGAAATGATTTGTTTCCATATACCTAAGTATTCTGTAATTAATATACACTGCCACCAGCTGAAGCATGATACCCTAATTATGGCCTCCAGGTCTTAAGGATGAAAGGGATGTTTTCAACTGGCAGTTAACATTTTTCTCCTGTTTTTTTCTCTTTCTTTTTTTTTTTTTTTGTTGTTGTTGTTGTTTTCTTTTCAGCAGGAGAATGGAAGAAAGGCAGGCCAGCAAGAAGACATTCTGCATAATTCTGCTACTTCTATCAAGAATAAAATATTTATTATATCATTCATTCCAAACTTTTAGCCTTTGCTAATACATCTTTTTACATTTATAGTTAATGAACACAATATTTATAGACATTGTATTTAAAAGGTAAGACAATTAGAGCAAGACTAGTAGAAATAAAAATACAAAACTACACCATCATCAAATCTGGGTTCAAGTCTCAGTGTTTATCACTTACTGGCTATGTGAAGTTGGGCAAGACTCCTAATCTCTCTGAGCTTCAGTGTCCTTATCTATAAAATGGAGATAACAATCCTTGCCTTTTGTACCTCATAGCATTTTTTCAAGTATCAATGAGGAAAGTATATATGAAACTGATTTATAAGCTGCCATCCAAATTAATTTAATCCACAAACAACATCAATAACAACATTAAAAAGGCACTGAGTACTTTCTCTATCCCAGGGCTAAGCTCTTTATATGTATCATTTCTTAATACAGTTTAATTTTTAATTATAATTGACACATAATAATTGTACATATTTATGGGGTACAATGTGATGTTTCAATGCATGTATACATAGTATAATGATCAAATCAGGGTAATTACTATATCCATCATCTGAAATATTTATCATTTCTTTGTGACTTTGTGGCAATAACATTCAAAATCTTCTCTTGTAGCTTTCTTGAAATATATATTACATTGCTATTTACTACTGTAACCCTAGCCCTAATGTGTAATAGAAAACCAAAATTTATTCTAACTGTAACTTTGTACTCATTGACCAATCTTTCCCAGTCCTTTCCTCTCCCCTACCCTCTCCAGCCTCTGGTAACCACTATCTTACCCTACTTCTTTGAGACTACCATTTTTAGATTCCAAATATGAATGAGAACATGCAGTATTTCTCTTTCATTGCCTGTTAAGGATTTATTTCCTTAACATAATGTCTTCCAGGTTCATCCATATTGCCACATATTACAGGATTTCATTCTATTTTATTGCTTAATGGTATTCCATTATATCTGTCTCTCTATCTATATCATATTTATATATAGATGTAGATATAAAATTTTTTCTTTATCCATTCATTTGTAGATGAGCATTTAGTTTAATTCCATGTCTTAGCTATTGTGAACACCACTGCAATAAACATGAATGTGCCAATGTCTCTCCAACATGCTGATTTCCTTTGGATATATACCCAGTAATGGGATTGCTGGATCATATGGTAGTTCCATCATTAGATTTTTAGGAACTTCCATACTGCTTTTTATCATTGTTGTACTAATTTACATTTCCACCAACAGGATATAAGAGTTCCCTTTTCTCCACATCATCACCAGAATTTGTTATATTTTGTCTTTTTTATAATAACCATTCTAACTGGAATGAGATGATTTTGCATTGTGTTTCTGATTTGCATTTCTCTGATAATTAGTGTTGTTGTGTAATTTTCCACATATCTGTTGGCCATTTGTATGTCTTATTTTGAGGAATGAAATGTCTATTCAGGTCTTTTGCTCATTTTTAATTGGATTATTTATGGGTTTTTTGTTTTGTTTTGCTTTTTTTGCTGCTAAGTTCCTTATACATTTTGGATATTAACTTCTTATCAGATGCATAGTTTGCAAGTACTTTCTTCCATTCTGGAGGTTGTGTCTTCACTTGGAAATGCAAGAGTCTGAAGGGCCAAAGCAATCATGAGCAAAAATAACAAAATTGATGTCATCACACTACCTGGTTTCAAAATATCCTACAAAGCTATAGTAAACAGAACAGCCTGGTTCTGGCATAAAAACAGACCCACAGGTCAATGGGACAAAATAGAGAACCCAGAAATAAATTCATGCATTTACAGCCAAGTGATTTTTTTTATAAAGATGCCAAGAACACACATGAGGAAAGGACAGTCTATTCAATAAATGGTGCCAGGAAAACTGGATATCCACATATGGAAGAATGAAACTAGTCTCTCACTACACACAAAAACTAACTCTAAATAGGTCAAATACTTAAAAGTAAAATCCAAAACTGTGAAACTACTAGAAGAAAATACAGGATAATGCTTCATGAAATTGGGGTGGGCAAGGATTTTTTAAATAAGACCTCAAAAGCAGAAGCAACGAAAGCAAATAGACAAATTGGAGTACATCAAACTAAAAAGCTTCTTTAGAGCAAAGTAGCATCTCTTTTAATGATAATTAGTATGCTAGTAATACAAAAGGTGGACATTTATTAAGCAGCATCATGTACTGATCACAGGCATACAGAAACAACAACTTAGATCCTAGACCTTGAGGAGCTCACTGATAGATGATATTTATAACAGATAAAATGTATGAATAGAAGAAGCTACTAACTCTGCTTGGGTCAAGAAAAGTTTAACAGAAGAGGTGCCATCCATTTAAGATGGATCATATACACCATGGAGTACTACACATAAAAAAGAATGAAATCATGTCCTCTGCAGTAACATGGATACTGCTGGGGGCCATTATCCCAAGCAAATTAAGGCAGAAACAGAAACTGAAATATCATATGTTCTCACTTATAAGTAGGAGCTAAACATTGGGTACACATGGACAAAAAAATGGAAATAATAAACATCGGGGATTCAAAAGGAGGAAGAGAGAAATGGGGGAAGGGTTGAAAAACTACCTATTGGGTACTATGTTCACTACTTGAGCAATGGAATCACTAGAAGCCCAAACCTCAGCATCACGCAGTATACCCATGTAACAGACTTGCACACGTCCCCCTGAATCTAAAGTAAAAATAAATACTTTTTAAAAAGAAAAAAAGATAGGTCATTATAAATAAATTGAGGTTTACCAGACAGGAAAAGTAAAGTAAGGGCATTCCAGGGAGAGGAAATGTGTACAAACACACTAACATATAAACACACAATATATGTTTAGGGAATAGTGAAAAATCCAAAGCCTTCCAGGCATTTTCCTTGACCCACTCTCCTACTAACTTTGCCAAGATAATACAGAAGCAGATCATATGGCTGAACGGATAAAGAATTGGAGATTGCCAAAGCAATTAGCAGTACAAGAAGAGACCATAAAACTGAAGGTGCTTGGAGAAAATGCTTGTAAATCATGTATCAGATAAGGGATCTGTATCTAGAATACATATATATGTAAAAATACATATATGTAATATAATATAACATATATGTGTGTATGAACTCTTACTACTGAGTAATAAAAAGATAAACAACCCAACTAGAACATGGGTGAAGGATTTCTTTTTCTATTTGTTTTGGTTTATTTTCTTCTTTCCTGGTGACTTGGCACAGAACAAGAATAAGATCTGTTTTTTCTTCCAGGACCACATACAAATGGCCAAAAGCGTTAAAAAAGATATTCAACATCATCAGCAATCAGGGAAATGCAAATCAAAACTACTTCACACCTACAGGGATGGCTATAATACTTTAAAAAAGACAGTTAATAAATGCTGATAAGAATGTGGAGAAATTAAAAACCTCATGCACTGCCAGTGTGAATATAAAATGGTGCAGATACTTTGGAAAACACTGGCAGTTCTTCAAAAAATTAAACAGAATTACCATAGGGTCCAGTAATTCCACTCTAAGGTATATATGCCCTCACAGACATTTACACAAGAATATTCATAGCTTTTATTCATAAAAGACAAAATGTATGAAAAAGAAATGCTTATCAACGAATGAATAGATAAACAAAATATCCACACAATGGAATATTATTTGAACACAGAAAGGAAGGAAGCATGTTATATGCCACAATATAGACGAACCGTGAAAACATTATGGTAAGTAATAGAAACAAGTCACAAAAGACCACATATCGTATGATTCCATTTATCTGAAATGCTCAGAATAGACAGATCTACAGAAACAGAGAAAAGATAAATTGTTGTTGTATTAATCCATTCTCACACTGCTATAAAGAAATACCTGGAACTGGTCATTTATGAAGAAAAGAAGTTTATCGGTTCGTCATTCCACAGGCTATACAGGAAGCATGGCTGCGGAAGCCTCAGAAAACGTACAACCATGGCAAAAGGTGAAACAGGCATATCTGACATGGTGAGAACAGGACGAAAGTGAAGGGAGAGGTGCTACACACTTTCAAACAACTAGATCTCTTGAGAACTCACTCACTATCACGAGAAAAGCAAAAGGGAAAATCCACCCTCATGATCCAATTGCCTCCCACAAGGCCCCCCCTCCAACACTGAGGATTACAATTTGACATGAGATTTAGGCAGGAACACAGAGCCAAATCATATCAGTTGCCATATTGAGGAAAGAGTTGGGGGCAAGTGTGGAGTGACTGCTAACAAATATGGGCTTCTTTTTGAGGTGATTATAATGTTCTACAATTGATTGTGGTGACAGTTGCACAATCCTGTGAATATACTAAAAGCCATTGATTTGCACAATAAATGGGTGAATTATATGGTATGTGAATCATATCTCAATAAAGCTATTATTTTAAAAACTGAAGGTGCTAGGAAGGGTATCATTCAATGAATTACCATAGGGTAGGACAATAAGAGAAAGATGCTGACAACTTGGTATAATAGGGAGAAGTCAAAGAACAGAAAGTTTCCATGAAAAATAACCACAGATGTAGTAGTAGCCAAGGAGTGAGTGAAATGAAATAATCCTTGATTTTACCAATTACTATTTAAGCTAACCCTAGTTAATCTTTCTTACTTGAGTAAAATTCATTTGCCCCGCTAACTCAGTCATGGATTATCCTAGAATTTGTTCAAGATTCTAGCAATCCAAGCCTGTTAGGTAGTAAATGACTTTCTAGGAATTTTCTTTGACAGCCTAGTTTGCTGAAGCCATTCAATGGAGATGAGTAACCTGCTAGACCTGCTCAAGCCAACCATTTGCTCAAGCCAACCAGATGGATACCTTATTCGGTATACCCATAACTTCTTTTTTTATTATATAATCACATATTAATACATAATCATTTAACTCATTAACTATTTTCTGTTTTCTTCAATAGTCATTGCAGAAAATAAGTGGCCTCATCCATCTGCCCAATCTTGACCAGTGGGAGACACCATGACTCCTAGCCTCAATGCTCTGCTCTGTCTAGGTGAGACTTAAAGAGGAAGAGGAAAGACCCTAGTCTGAGAGGAACTCCATCTCATAGCCAGGGCCTGGTCCATTAACGACCCCAGGGGCTCAGGAGCTCCCTGTGGTATACCCATAACTTCTGATCAGCTCTATTTCCTGTGAGACCGTCTCCATTTAGCTCAAGTGGAAGGAAAATAAATGAATATTTATTATGAACCTTATTTCCATAAACTGTGACATTTAATCCTCAAATCTCTTATCCAGATTACAAATAAAAAAAGCTGGGCCAGAGAGCATAAATGATATTCCCAAAGTCACATAACTAGCTAATAAGGGGCACGATTAGAATTCTAGTTTTGGCTGAAACCCATGTCCTTCTCACTACAATTAGGCAGTGGGTAATCCTGCAGAGTGAGACTTATTACAACAGTTTCTCCCCATGGATCAGTCCCCCTGACAGCTACTTTCAATGCCTTTTGAAGCTGGAGTATGTGTTATTGCTAATTTTAAAACAATGATAACATTTACACATTAAACACTTCTCTAGCTTGTTCTCTTGACAACCACGCACTTAAGATTAGATTTTAAAATCTAATCTTAACAGGGAACCTGTTAGTGCTTGGCCTTAAAAATCTCAATTTGTGAGAACATAATTTTTAATAAACTTTTAAACAGAACATAGAAGGGTTTTAATAGCAATATAGAGTGGTATCTCTATGCTACCACAGGAAATATTGTAACAACATAAAAAATCAGTTGAAGAAAAAGTATCTTCAAGTAACACAAAATTTCAGGTTACTTTCACATAACTGTTCTTTCTCAGCCTAGACCAATGAGCTAAGGCATGGCAGAGCTAAGGGCTCTGAGACCCAGCTACACTTGTTTTGTCGGCTGTTATATATTTTTTTATTACAAAGGTTATGCAGAAAAATATTTCCATTGTAAATAAAAATTAAACATTGTAGGATTTTACAGAGCAAAATATGACAGTATTCCTCAGCTTCCCTAGTGTTTCCCTACCATTTGCTATGCATTCACATTCATATGTATACATATTGTATAACTTTTCTACTGATAAAAAGGATTATACAATACATATTGCCTTATTACATTTCTAACAGCTTTATTGAGATATAATTTGAATACCATACAATTCACCCATTTAAGTGCACAAATCAATGGTTTTAGTATATTCACAGATATATGCAACGATATCGAGTCAACTTTAGAATATTTTTATCACTGCAAAAAGAAACCCTGTACCCTTTAGCTTTCATTCTCATATCCCCCCAATTTCCCTAGCTGTAAGCAACCAATAGTCTACTTTACATCTCTATAGATTTCTTTATTCTGGACATTTCATACAAATGGAATCACATAAAATATGGAATCACAGAAAATAGGAACTTTGGTGACTAGCCTCTTTCAATTAGCATAATGTTTTCAAAGTTCATCCATATGATAGCATGTATTAGTACTTCATCTTTTAAAACAGCTGGATCATATTACATTGTATAGATATATCACATTTTCCCTGTTACTTTTTTTAAATATCTTATATTCTTTCCATTGAATATGTACAGATATTACTCTTTTTAGTGACTGCACACTATTGCATAGTTTTGGTGCAACATATTTCATGTAACCATTCACCTACTGATAGATATTTAAGTTCTTTCTAATGTTTATCCATTGTAACAATAATTTATAACCTACATAAAATATATAGTGAGAAAAGAAAAGGCCATGACTCTTGGAGGAAGAAGGTCCCACCTCTAGAACAATGGTCTTAAAAGTATGTTCCTTGATCTGCAGCATCATCTAGGAACTTGTTAGAAATGCAAATTCCTGGGCCTTATCCCCAGAGTTTTTGATTCAGAAATTCTGGTTTGGGACCTAGTGTTCAGTGTTTTAACAAGCCCTCCTGATGATTCTGATATGCACTAAAATTTGAGAGCCATTGCTCTAAATATCTCTCACTGCACTACAGTGGCAATCATTATTTGGTTTCCAGTAAATTTTAAAAATTAACAGGACCACAATAATTGGCTTTAACTCATGACTACTATGGGCATTACATAAGGTAGGAATATAGTAGTGAGTGGGGTATTTCTCATTTTTCTTTAGTGAGAGCACTTTAGTATACCAAAAACACTTCTTCCTCACATACTTTTCCTATCTGTTTGACCCCTTATTCTCTCTTTCCATAACTTGGAAAATCAACAAGTAAACCATTTATGCAGCTTTTTTTTGAGTACCTTAAAAATCTATCCTCAGATATATAACAAACAAAAATAGTCAAAGACTCGTTTTCATATATTAGAGGATTAGAGGGATTTTTTTAAATATACTTTAAGTTCTGGGATACATGTGCAGAACATGCAGGTTTGTTACATAGGTATACACGTGCCATGGTGGTTTGTTGCACCCATCAACCCATCATCTACATTAGGTATTTCTCCTAATGCTATGCCACCCCTAGTCCCCCACCCCCTGACAGGCCCTGGTGTGTGACATTCCCCTCCCTGTGTCCATGTGTTCTCATTGCTCAACTTCCACTTATGAGTGAGAACATGTAGTGTTTGGTTTTCTCTTCTTGTGTTACTTTGCTGAGAATGATGGATTCCAGTTTCATCCATGTCCCTGCAAAGGACATGAACTCGTCCTTTTAATGGCTGCATATTATTCCATGGTGTATATGTGCCACATTTTGTTTATCCAGTCTATCATTGATGGGCATGTGGGTTGGTTACAAGTCTTTGCTATTGCGAACAGTGCTGCAATAAACATACATGTGCATGTATCTTTATAGTAGAATGATTTATAAATTCTTTGGGTATATACTCAGTAATGGGATTGTGGGTCAAATGGTATTTCTGGTTCTAGATCCTTGACGAATCACCACACTGTCTTCCACGATGGTTGAACTAATTTATACACCCACCAACAGAGTAAAAGTGTTCCTATTTCTCCACATCCTCTCCAGCATCTGTTGTTTCCTGACTTTTTAATGATCAACATTCTAACTGGCATGAGATGGTATACAATCTCACAATATACAATCATGTCACCTGCAAACAGAGACAATTTAACTTCCTCTCTTCCTATTTGAGTAAACTTTATTTCTTTCTCTTGCCTGATTGCCCTGGCCAGAACTTCCAATGCTATGTTGAATAGGAGTGGTGATACCATCTCTGTGGTTTTGATTTGCATTTCTCTAATGATCAGTAATCCTGAGCTTTTTTTTCATATATTTGTTGGCCACATAAATGTCTTTTTTTGAGAAGTGTCTGTTCATATCCTTTGCACACTTTTTGATGGGGTGGTTTGTTTTTTTCTTGTAAATTTGTTTAAGTTCTTTGTAGATTCTGGATATTAGCCCTTTGTATGATGGATAGATTGCAAAAATTTTCTCCCATTCTGTAGGATTTCTGTGCACTCTAATGATAGTTTCTTTTGGTGTGCAGAAGCTGTTTAGTTTAATTAGATCCCATTTGTCGATTTTGGCTTTTGGTGCCATTGCTTTTGGTGTGTTAGTCATCAAGTCTTTGCCGATGCCTATGTCCTGAATGGTATTGCCTAGGTTTTCTTCTAGGGTTTTTATAGTTTTAGGTCTTACATTTAAGTCTTTAATCCATCTTGAGTTAATTTTTGTATAAGGTGTGAGGAAGCAGTCCAGTTTCAGTTTTCTGCATATGGCTAGCCAATTTTCCCAACACCATTTATTAAATAGGGAATCCTTTCCCCATTGCTTGTTTTTGTCAGGTTGAACAAAGATCAGATAGTTGTAGAAGCATGGCATTACATCTGAGGCCTCTGTTCTGTTCCATTGGTCTATATATCTGTTTTGGTACCAGTACCATGCTGTTTTGGTTACCGTAACATTGTAGTATAGTTTGAAGTCAGGTAGTGGGATGCCTCCAGCTTTGTTCTTTTTGCTTAGGATTGTCTTGGCTACACGGGCTCTTTTTTGGTTCCATATGTAATTTAAAGTAGTTTTTTTTTTTCTAATTCTGGGAAGAAGGTCAATGGTAGCTTGATGGGGATAGCATTGAATCTATAAATTATGTTGGGTAGTATGTCCATTTTCATGATACTGATTCTTCCTATCCATGAGCATGGAATGTTTTCCATTTGTTTGTGTCCTCTCTTATTTCCTTGAGCAGCAGTTTGTAGTTCTCCTTGAAGAGGTCTTCCACACCCCTTTTAAATTGGATTCCTAGGTATTTTATTCTCTTTGTAGCAATTGTGAATGTGAGTTCACTCATGATTTGGCTGTTTGTCTATTATTGGTGTATAGGGATGCTCGAAATTTTTGCACATTGATTTTGTATCCTGAGACTGCTGAAGTTGCTTATCAGCTTAAGGAGATTTTGGGCTGAGATGATGGGATTTTCTAAATATACAATCATGCCATCTGCAAACAGACAATTTAACTTCCTCTCTTCCTATTTGAATAAACTTTATATCTTTCTCTTGCCTGATTGCCCTGGCCAGAACTTCCAATACTACGTTGAATAGGAGTGGCGAGAGATGGCATCCTCGTCTTGTGCCAGTTTTCAAAGGGAATGCTTCCAGCTTTTGCCCATTCAGTATGATATTGGCTGTGGGTTTGTCACGAATAGCTCTTATTATTTTGAGATACGTTACATCAATACCTAGTTTATTGAGCATTTGCAGGATGAAGGTGTGTTGAATTTTGTTGAAGGCCTTTTCTGCATCTATTGAAAAAATCATGTGGTTTTTGTCATTGGTTCTGTCTACGTGATGGATTACATTTTATTGAGGATTTTTGCATCTATGTTGATCAGGGATATCGGCCTGAAATTTTCTTTGTGTGTGTGTGTGTCTCTGCCAGGTTTTGGTATCAGGATGATGCTGGCCTCATAAAATGAGTTAGGGAATATTTCGTCTTTTTCTATTGTTTGGAATAGTTTCAGAAGGAATGGTATCAGCTCTTCTTCATACCTCTGGTAGAATTTGGCTGTTAATCCATCTGGTCCTGGGCTTTTTTTGGTTGGTAGGCTATTAATTACTGCCTCAATTTCAGAACTTGTTATTGGTCTATTCAGGGATTCGACTTCTTCCTGGTTCAGTCTTGAGAGGGTGTATATGTCTAGGAATTTACCCATTTCTTCTAGATTTTCCAGATTATTTGCATAGAGGTGTTTGTAGTATTCTCTGATGGTAGTCTATTTCTGTGGGATCAGTGGTGACGTCCCCTTTATCATTTCTTATTGTGTCTATTTCATTGTTCTCTCTTTTTTCTTTGTTAGTCTGGCTAGAGGTCTATCTACTTCGTTGATCTTTTCAAAAAACTAGCTCCTGGATTCGTTGAGATATTGAAGTGTTCTTCGTATCTCCATCTCCTTCAGTTCTACTCCAATCTTAGCTATTTCTTGTCTTCCGCTAGGTTTTGAATTTGTTTGCTCTTGCTTCTCTAGTTCTTTTAATTGTGATGTTAGGGTGTCAATTTTAGATCTTTCCTGCTTTCTCTTGTGGGCATTTAGTACTATAAATTTCCCTCTACGCACTGCTTTAAACGTGTCCCAGAGGTTCTGGTATGTTGTGTCTTTGCTCTCATTGGTTTCAAACAACTTATTTATTTCTGCCTTAATTTCATTATATACCCAGTAGTCATTCAGGAGCAGGTTGTTCAGTTTTCCTATATTTGTACGGTTTTGAGTGAGTTTCTTAATCCTGAGTTCTACTTTAATTGCACTGTGGTCTCAGAGACTGTTTGTTATGATTTCTGTTCTTTTACATTTACTGAGGAGTGTTTCACTTCCAATTATGTGGTCTGTTTTACAATAAGTGTAATGTGGTGCTGAGAAGAATGTATAATCTGTTCATTTGGGATGGAGAGTTCTGTAGATGTCTATTAGGTCTGCTTGGTGCAGAGCTGAGTTCAAGTCCAGAATATCCTTGTTAATTTTCTGTCTCATGAATCTGTCTAACATTGTCAGTGGGGTGATAAAATGTCCCACTATTATTGTGTGGGAGTCTAAGTCTCTTTATAGATCTCTAAGAACTTGCTTAATGAATCTGGGTGCTCCTGTATTAGGTGCATATGTATTTAGGACAGTGAGCTCTTCTTGTTGCATTGATCCCTTTACTATTATGTAATGCCCTTCTTTGTCTTTTTTGATCTTTGTTGATTTAAAGTCTGTTTTATCAGAGACTAGGACTGCAACCCCTGCTTGTTTTTTGTTTTCCATTCGCTTGGTAAATATTCTTCTATCCCTTTATTTTGAGCCTACGTGTGCCTTTGCACGTGAGATGGGTATCCTGAATACAGCACACTGATGGGTCTTGACTCTATCCAATTTGCCAGTCTGTGCCTTTTAATTGGGGCATTTAGCCTGTTTACATTTAAGGTTAATATTGTTGTGTGAATTTGATCCTGCCATTATGATGCTAGCTAGTTATTTTTGCCCCTTTAATAATGCAGTTTCTTCACAGTGTCAATGACCTTTACAATTTGGTATGTTTTTGCAGTGGTTGGTACCGGTTATTTAGTGCTTCCTTCAGGAGCTCTTGTAAGGCAGGCCTGGTAGTGACAAAAATCTCTCAACATTTTCTTGTCTGTAAAGGATTTTGTTTATCCTTTGTTTATGAAGCTTAATTTGGCTGGATATGAAATTCTGGGTTGAAAATTCTTTTGCTTAAGAATGTTGGCCGGGCGCGGTGGCTCAAGCCTGTAATCCCAGCACTTTGGGAGGCCGAGACGGGCGGATCACGAGGTCAGGAGATCGAGACCATCCTGGCTAACACGGTGAACCCCGTCTCTACTAAAAATACAAAAAACTAGCCGGCGAGGTGGCGGGCGCCTGTGGTCCCAGCTACTCGGGAGGCTGAGGCAGGAGAATGGCGTGAACCCGGGAGGCGGAGCTTGCAGTGAGCTGAGATCCGGCCACTGCACTCCAGACCGGGCGACAGAGCAAGACTCCGTCTCAAAAAAAAAAAAAAAAAGAATGTTGAATATTGATCCCCACTCTCTTCTGCTTTGTAGGGTTTCTGCAGAGAGATCTGATGTTAGTCTGAAGGGCTTCCCTTTGTGGGTAACCCGACCTTTCTCTCTGGCTGCCCTTAACATTTTTTCCTTCATTTCTACCTTGGTGAATCTGATGATTATGTGTCTTGGGGTTGCTCTTCTTGAGGCATTTGTGGCATTCTCTGTATTTCCTGAATTTGAATGTTGGCCTGTCTTGCTAGGTTGGGGAAGTTCTCCTGGAGAATACCTTGAAGAGTATTTTCCAACTTTGTTCCATTCTCCCCGTCAATTTCAGGTACACCAATCTAACTTAGTTTTGGTCTTTTCACATAGTCCCATATTTCTTGGATACTTTGTTTGTTTCTTTTCATTCTTTTTTCTCTGATCTTGTCTTCTCACTTTATTTCATTTAGTTGATCTTCAATCTCTGATATTCTTTCTTCTGCTTGATCAATTCGGCTACTGATACTTTTGTATGCTTCACAAAGTTCTCGTGCTGTGTTTTTCAGCTCCATCAGGTCATTTATGTTCTTCTCTAAACTGGTGATTCTAGTTAGCAATTCCTATAAACTTTTTTCAAGGTTCTTAGCTTCCTTGCATTGGGTTAAAACATGCTCCTTTAGCTTGGAAGAGTTTGTTACTACCCACCTTCTGAAGCCTACTTCTGTCAGTTTGTCAACTTATTCTCTGTCCAGTTTTGTTCCCTTGCTGGCGAGGCGTTGTGATCCTTTGGAGGGGAAGAGGCGTTCTGGTTTTTGGAATTTTCAGCCTTTTTGTGTTGGTTTTTCCTCATCTTCGTGGATTTATCTACCTTTGGTCTTTAATGTTGGTGACCTTCAGATGAGGTTTCTGTGTGGATGTCATTTTTGTCGATGTTGGTGCTACTCCTTTCTTCTGTTTGTTAGCTTTCCTTCTAACAGTCAGGCCCCTCTGCTGCAGATCTGCTGGAGGTGCTAGAGGTCCACACCAGACCCTGTTTGGCTGGTTATCACCAGCAGAGGCTCAGTTGGAAATGCAGAAATCACCCACCTTCTGCGTTGATCTTGCCAGAAACTGCAGACTGGAGCTGTTCTATTTGGCCATCTTCCCTTTTCCCTACACAGCTTTAAGATGTCAGGAGATGGAAAGATTTTCATTCCTGACTCTCAAATATCTATTGATGATACCCACAGGACAATGAACCTTAGATAGACCTCAGCTCCAATTAGAAACTGAAATACTGGGGAAATGGGATTTTACTGAATTCAAAGATTGAAACTAGAAGGAAATTTAGAGGTATGCTAGTCAAAAGTCACATTTTGGAGAAAAAGAAAATGAAATCCGGTGAAATTACATTTAAACACAGAGGATGCACAGCAAGTTTAAACCTTGTCCCTCATTATATTATATTCTATATACAGCTTTACTATAATGGTTCTTGATCAGGGATATGCATGAAATCCATCTGGGGAGATTTCTTTTAAATATGCATTTAGAAAGACATATTTTCATTATCTTACTAAGGGTAGTAAGAGGACCGATATAATTTAACTATCTTTAGAAGACATTAATGGACATCCAGTATCATATCGCTCTCTAATTCAGCAATGCCCACAGAAGTCGGAAAATGTCCACAAAGGTCAGAAGTACTTAGGCTTCTAATCCCTGTGCTAAGTAGTTCCAGATTGCTGTGTTTCATGTTCTTTTGGCTTTCTACTGTGTTTCTGTCCCCTGCTTTGATTTTAGTTATTACTTATTACATGTATCAGAGGGTTTGTATCCAGCAGTCCTAACCGCTACTCCCACAGGTACTACTACCAATGTGAGTTGAGGCACCAAATAAATACAATCTTTAGATCCATTTCAAAGATGATAGTAAAACAGGCTGTGAATGAGGAACTAGAAAATTCAGTGTAGGGACCCTGTAATACTTACTTTGACTGCTATGGAATGAAATCAGATATGGTATTCTGTAAGAAAGTGGCATACTGGCAAAACGTCCTTTACACAAACCAAACAAAAAAATTGACTTTGAGGATTTTTTAACCTCAGGAATGTGTACATTCCTCCACCAAGATTTCTCTCCTGGTTAGTTTTTGTCTTTGTTTATTTATTTAATAAACTTCATTTTTTAGAGCAGTTTTGGGTTCACAGCAAAACTGAGCAAAAAATAGTTACCATATATTTCCTATTCACACATACACACCCACAACCTCCCCCACTTCTGACATCCTGCACCACAAAATCCATGGTGGGTTTTTTAAAGCTATGTAAATACTACCAAAGAGACAGCTTAAATTACCTGTAACACCACAGAACTGTGGGTATTGCTGGTAAAGATGCGTGTAGGTCCTGCCTTGGAAGACTGCAAATGGGATGAGAGGCCCATTTCACTGCCTCCAAGGGACAATTTCATGTGTTGGTCTTCCTCTTCCACAAGAGATCTGAAAGTTTTTTTACATAAGAAAGAAGGGGAAATTAAAACTTGTAAAATTTACAATGAGATCATTTAGAAAAAAATCAATCACTATTGCAATCATATGACCATGCAATATGGTGAATATTGTTTCACTATATTATATGCTTGTATCACTCTTTATCTTAGAAGAAATGTATATTTGTAAAATGCTTTCCAAGTACAGAAAATATAGATGATAACTGAGAAATCAACTTAAAAGGTGGTTCAAAATTATAGTCACAGAGTTTTTAGAGGCCACAGTAATTACTGTTGATATTTTACTATTTAGATAGCAATGCCATCAAATTGTGTTGCATATAGTTAAAATTAATTTGGAACACCTAATTTTGAAAAGATAAAAATAATAGCTACCATTTATTGAACAGTCATTATATAGCAGGTACTTGCCAATAATTTTATACACAGACTAAAGAAGGGTCAGAAACCACTTACCTGGGGTCAAAATGTTATTAAAGTGGTTGGCCCAGGGTTTGAATCTAGGTCTAGTCTGATTCCCACTCCAAACCCCCATTAATAAAAGTAAAAGATTAGTTGTGGTATATTAACGCATTACTTTCTCTTCTGTTATTAGTAATAGTTCTAGTCAACCTCAACTGAAGAAAATTTTTCACATGAAATAATTTCTTTTTCTAACAGTATCTCTCACTTACCAGTTTGGGATTGTTAAATAGCTACAGTCTAGTCACATTTCCACCTTTTCAAAGAAATGAATACTAAAAATATAAATACAGACAATTCTGTATTTGCACATATTGCAGTAATAATATTTTCAAGGGGCATAAGTAAGAGGGGGGAGAAACTTAGTCAGTAGGTCACTTCGTTGCAAAAAGAATATGACAATACATTTGACAGTTTAAAAATCTCAGTTAGGTTATATTAAAAATGGGCCATTATTAACAACCTTTCATCATTTCTTAGAAGAGATCTTATGTTTCTCCATAGGTATACATTGCTAAAATAATCTCTGGATCACCTGCCTAAGAGTGGGGAGCCCAAGGCTCATGAATTTGGTTCTGCATTCATGATATAGACTGCTAAAAAGACTGCTAAAGTAGACATTAGGAAAAAAGAAGGAGAGCAGATTTTCAAGTGCTGGAACTCTTCATCTTTTCTGTAATTTCCTCAATTTGGAATTATTTGCTTTTCTAACCGTCTAACTGAGCTATCCAATATCAGAAAGGTTTCACCTTTTTTTCCTATCATACCTATAACCCCAAGTGACCAGTTTTAACAAGAAAAAGACTATACTAAAGATTCTACTTTTTGAATTATGACAACAACCAAGTGGTTTTAAGTCTTGCAATAATTAGCAAAAATTTTGGCCTTAAGGGTGACATCAATTCTTCTTAATGATATTAGAGCCATAGTATAACCAAAAATGAATTAATAATACATAACCATGTTTAATTCAATTCTGATAGGTATTTAATAAAGAAGAGAATTTAAGTAAGGTTTTAAAAAGCATAAAAGAAAATGGATATAGCCTTCCACCAGAGCGTCAGAAATAGCTTTAAAGAGAATTAAGTTATATTTATGATATATAGCACACACACACACACACACACACACACACTTTTAAACAACTTTTGTGGACAGGCATTTAAAATTACAGAATCAATTGGAAAAGTCAGAAATTGATTGATGGTGACTGGTATCCCTAACCAGAAAATGTCTATTCATCCAGATTATATTAATAGGATATTCAAGCAGACCGTTTTATTAGTTTCTGTATTCCCTGCACAGAGCCTGGCACAAGAGACTTAATATATGTCCTCTGAATGAATACAGAATCTTCTTTCTGTAGATCATTCTAAAGACATTTCTTAGTTACGCAGTGCTTAAATGACCATCAATTTTATAAAACCATCAATTCTTACAAAACCACAGATGTAAAAGGGATAGGAGTAAAGCTGAATTCACATTGCCAAAATGACATATGCTGGAAATTGCTTTTTTGAGTAAACTACAGATAACAACTTGTTTACTTTGTCATTTGTCTCTTGCTCTTAAAAACAGAAAGCAAAAAGTGAAAATGCAGCCCTTTCTTGCCAATATAATATGCTTGCCTTTTTAATTAATTACTTCAAAAGCTGAAGAAACCTGGACTAAAATTATCGTTTTCATGATGTTTTATCAGTATCTTCTGACTTTTTAACATTCAAAACACTCCCTACTAATTTCTGCATTGGTAACAGTACATGCCATGTTAACCTTCTTAGCAGATTCAATATTCCCATCTATCTCCCCTTTATTAAGTTTATTGATTGAAAGTGAAGAGCACTGTTCTTCAACAGTGCAAAGAGATAACACTTCTCTGCAAACCCCAAGCCACAATTATATCAATCTATGCTTAAAGGAATGATTATCTGAGTAATGCCAAGAAAAAAAAAATAACAGTTTTTAATCTGATGTTTTTTCAACTCATATAGTTAAACACAATAGACATACAAGTCATTCTCAATGTGGGGAGGGGGAGCAGGAGGCATTTTGCCCCTCCTCCCACCCCCACGATTCGTAATGTCTACAGACATTTTTCTCTGTCACAGCTGGGGATGCTGTTAAACATCTTGCAAAACACAGGACAGTTCTCTAGGTCAAAACTGTTCTCAGGCAAAAAAGCCAAGTGCCAAAGGTGAGAAATCCTAATATAGAGGAATTTACTGTCTCGTGAAAATTTTTCTCAAGCAATTTCATGACTTAAATAATTTCCCCATCATAGGGTTGAATCCATGAGGTAATGCTAGCAATATGAAACACAGCAGGATTATTAATTACCACTAATTCTTCCAAGGCTACCTAACAGAATACCTCTGCTCTCCACAGGTCTATCAGTTTGAAAACTCAAGTCTAAGAATAAATAAGTAGATAATGGCTTTGAAGTTTATAAGAAAATTATGCAGCAAAGCTGTTGTTTTACATAAGCCCATGTAAGAATAATAATTTCCTAAATCTGCATAAAACAGTTGTTATTTGGATCCACTTTTACATGTTAAGTTAGAATCTGGCAAATTCTGTCTAAATAGTCCCATTTCACCAACCCTATAAAATTATTCATGGGAGAAACTATATTAACCAATTTTGTTTCTCAACATTAAATCTCTCTTTTCCCTACAATATTATAGTCTGCATATTGCTTGCATGCCACCCCCGGCCTATCCCATCACCACAGCACACATCTTATTCTCGAAACAATGGCCAACCATAAACCTCAAGAGCAATCTTTCACAAAGAATCACTCAACTGTGCTTGCTCAAAGAAAACAACTACTTTTTTGATGAGTATTAGCTTAGAGATGGAGGCACTGTCTGATCATTTTACTGAAAGCATTGTAAACGTGGTCAAACCAAACATACACAGACTGTGGCATTTCTCTGCACTGCATTTAAAGACAAAGGGAAAAAAAGTCTCAGCCATTGTCATATGTTAACAAAGGGCTGCCAACATTGTAATCTTGCCTCGAAATGTCCACATATTTAAAATTACCCGAAGGGAAACGTGTAAGTGATATGAGCACACAATTCACAAAGATCAAGGTGCAAATGGTTAGCAGATAGAAAAATGTTCAACCTCATCAGTATTCCAGAATATGCAAATTAACACAAAGATTCTATCTTTAAACCTGCAAAATTATCAGAGTACAAGATATACTCTCAAAATTGCTAGTGCAAACATGTAATAAACTCCTACTACTGTCTGCATAGAATTGTTCACCCAAATGGATTTTTTTCAAAGGAAATTTAAAACTCACTAAATGGACAAATGTGTTTTTTTTAATAGCAAGCAACATGACAATGAAGAATTGTGTCCTGGTATCTATGTCCTGGTAGGTAGGCCACAGCAAGAGTGCTCTGCTGATCTGATTTAAATGTGTTTTCTTCAATGAATCCCTCTGTAGAGGTTTAATTGGAAGAAGTTCTATAGAAAACCATGTACTCATATAATTCATTATAGTAAACATGTTTGTTGGAATGCTATACGGGGAAGGAGAACGTACCTCTTAATTGCATCATTTGGCTCAAAATCTACAAATAATCTTCCAATGCTCCTCAATCTCCATACCTAAATAAATCCCATGATAATCCACTGAAACCAGTACCATTGTGTTTAAAAAATAAGATATCAACTTGATAAATTATAAAATATGTACCTCAATTTCTTGGTTTCTACCATTGCAAATAGCAGTTCATGTTATACAGAAGCCCAGGTGTGGTCAAATTTCATTGTCAAGGAAAAGGGAACATTTTGGTGCTTCTTGAAATTATTATCATGAAAACACAATAAAAACACTTAATTTTTCTTGGTAGAGAGGTTATGTGTGCCAACTCATGCATTGGTACATTAATGTCTAGCTCACATCAAATAAAAAGCCACATCTTGATACTGCTATGAATAAAAGATTATTCTCCACACTTTCCTGTACTATTTGTAATTTCTGAGGGGAAAAAAGAAGAATTAGAGAAAAGCTAGAAAGGTAAAAGTATATGAACAACACTTTTCTATTTAGTTCCCTCATTTTTTTCATAGTGCTTCACTTGCCATCATTTCATTACCAAAAAGGGTTAAATCTAACAATATATTCTAAAAACTCAATTTCACTGCAACAAAAGAATGAAAGTCCCAGGCCGGGCATGGTGGCTCACGCCGGTAATCCCAGCACTTTGGGAAGCCAAGGCAGGCAGATCATCTGAGGTCAGGAGTTCGAGACCAGCCCAGACAATATGGTAAAACCCCGTCTCCACTAAAAACACAAAAATTAGCCATGCACAGTGGCACGTGCCTGTAATCCTAGCTACTCAGGAGGCTGAGGCAGGGGAATTGCTTGAACCTGGGCAGGGGAAGGTGCACTGAGCCGAGACTGCGCCGCTGCACTCCAGCCTGGGTGACAGAGTTAAACTCCGTCTAAAAAAAAAGTCTCTTGCATTAGTGTCAAAAGTATAACATAGATATTTCAAGTTCCCAGATTAATAATATTACCTTAACTAAAGTTAGTGTCAATGGGTTGGTACACAGGAACAATAACAATAACAAAACAAAATGAAAACAAAAACAAGAAAGCTATGAATGGTTTAACAATACAACAAAACAGGTTGGTTAATCAAGGCACTGACTATCCACTACCCAACCCCCAGGAAAATAAAATACAGATTGCTCACACTCACAATTTAAAAAGAAAATCAAGAAAAAGATTTTCTTCAAAGTACTTTCCATCCATTTGCTTTTCTGCTCTGAAACAGAGAAGTGTCTGCTAGCAGCAGCATTTGCTAAATGAAACATTTCTTGTGATAAAGTCGCATGGCAGGTGGAGAAGAAATTTCACCACCTGTTCTCATACTCATTTGAATTTCAGGGCTAAATCTGTCAAGGTATTTCCTTCCACCCTTGAGAAATAAATTAAAAACTTAAGATGGTAGAAGCCATTTCCCATTGGCTTTTTAAGATAGAGTCAAAGTATTCATACTGCATTGAATTCTAAAGATATTAATAGCTTTTCTACTCCTCTCTTTTTCCACATTTCCCAAACAAAAGCCGAATGGTATCACACAAGTTTGAGTGTACACATACTCAACTTTCATTACGAAGAAAAGGAACATGTTTTGAAAAAAATCGGGAACAAAATTTCCAACTCATGAAGTAAACTAATGTATATAAACTAAGCCTGGCATTTTTGTTGAAAAAAATAAAAACTTAAAATTTCAAATATTGAAAGATTTGTCCCCCAAGTAAAATGTCATTTACAGTATCATTACGCAAAGAAATTATAAATATCATAGCAACTTCACTCTCTTTTTTCTTTTTCAAATATCAACAAGAGTGAGCTTGAAAGTAATATCTATTAATAAAGCATAAATTAATTGCTGTTTAAAGAATATATCTTCTTAATGAGGTGTTTGCCTGAAAGGAATCAAGAAAGATAAAGCTTTTGTTAGTTATTTGTAGTTTTTTTAATGACATAAATATATTATCATCTACTCGAAATCATTTCACTAATGGAACTCTTTAGTTACAGATGAGATTTTATAAAATAGCTGCTATCTTTCCAAGGCTATAAGAAGCTATTGCACAGGCTATAAGAAGCTATTGCACAGGCTTCTTATATGCATATGTCTGTCACATTTAAAATAGAATCATATTAATAAATAGCTTATGTCTGTTTTTAACATAGGAATAAGATCGTTTACCCAGCACCTGCTGTGTACTAAGCACTGTACCAGGCACATTCTAGTATCCTACTTAATCCTTGTAATAATCTCATTTAAAGACAGGGAACTGAAGCTTGGAGAGTTTAAGGCCTCACCATGAGTCTGGTAACTATGATTTGAACCTACATCTGAATCGAGAGCCCATATTGTTCCCATTTATACCAAGCCTAAAAAATTAAAAATAGCAGACAGTAGAGGCGATAAGTCACTTAGCATTTCAATGCTTAATTCATAAGCACAAGGAGGATATCAGAGAGATACATTATGTTATAGGCAAGTAATTTTCTGGTTTAATTAATTCAATCTGAAGATCACTTACTTTTACCATTCTATTTCCATAAAAACAATACTAACACTAAAAATCTTTCATGCTATTGTCCCAACACATATGGGGTAGGGAGGTAGTAAATCCTAGAAAATAACTCAGATGAAATTTGGGGAGAATTTCACACACTGATATCAACATTTAAAAGAACAGATTCTGAACTCTAATGCCAACCATCACAATAACAGATATAACACTATGACGTAGATAAGGGAATTCGGATAGACAAATGATACTCCATTAGATAACTATAACAGGATGAAAGTTAATTACCCAAATCAAAAGGCATTTCCACTGAATATCTCAATCTTGTCCTTAAAGAACTTCAAAAGTAATATTTGCTCCCTCTACTTACCATATTTCAAGACTCTAGTGTCCCTTCGTCTTTTGAAGTTTATATACCAGTTAAACTGCATCATGCCTAATTCATCTTGACCAAAAATGTTTTCTATTTAGAAAGCTTCGTTTATATATTATTTCTCATTCTCCACATTTCTTATATTTGTGTGAAAGCAAGATAAGTAAATGGGTAGATTGGTAGGTAGGTGGATGGATGGATGGATGGATGGATGGATGGATAAATGGATACATGGATGGATGAATGGTAGGTAGATAGGGTATGTAAGAATCCATTCTATTTTCTGAATGAGATAATTATTTTATTTCTAATGAAGTAATTTAAAAATAACTAGAGGAAGAATGAATTTCTAAATGTTGATTCCATACCTTCTATACAAACAAGTGAATTCAAATCTTCCTTGCTTGTATAAAACCACATAGGTGAAGGAATGCACATGTAGTAATGGTGGTAGGGAGATGGCAATATGTAGAAGTGGGCTGGGAGAAACAGCATGTGCTCCCATCACTGTCAAGCATCCCCTTCCCAGTGTACAGAGGAAATAGTTACAATCCTCTGGTGAAGCATAGGCCCTCTGGAAGGACGCTTCGCCCTACAGCTAGCACTGCCCTTTGAGAAGTCTCTATATCTGCAGCAGTGAGCTTGCCTTCTCTTTCTTTAATCCAAAAATGAAGAAACTGGAATGGGTATTCCAACCCCTTCAGTGCCCAGGCCAATTTTCTAGGAGCTTTGCTTCCAAAGGATTTGTTAACCAAGGTGTCATTTTACTCCCGTTATCTGTAGCTCATCAACTTTAAAATTTGACTATTTTGCTAAGGTGCATTAAAATCCAAAAGCATGTTAAGAAAGAATTGTGTTTCACCTTCCTAAGATTTTTATTCAATATTCAAACATCTGAGTTACCCAATTTTAGCGTTTATTATTAAAGCAGATTCCACAAACTCAAAACCAATTAAAAATAACTGAGACAAATCTATTTGGGAACAGGAGACTCATTAATCAACTGCTAAAAGGTGGTGAAAATCCTATCCTTTTCTGAATTTCCCAGTTCTATTCAACTTCACAAAGTCAATAATTCATGACCAGGTCTTAAGAGAATGTTTATTTATCTTTTAAGGGGAAACATGAAAAAAACTAAGAGTAAGACTCACAAAGTAATAACTGTTGCATTCCATGTTTTAAGAAATATAGTTGGCAGCCCTAAGAGTCCCAATGACTCTATGTATTCAAAGCCCGTAATAAATTTACCAAATCTCAGTCTTGACTTTTTTAATAGCCTGGAGTCATCTCTAATTATTTTAATGAATGTAGGAAAAAATCAGTATCAAATCAATCACATGTTTTCAATATGACAGCCAGTATTTTTAAGACAGGGGAGAATAATACAAAATAAGAAGACAGGCTCTCAACCTAATGAGTCTGGGAATCACTCTTAGGATAGTTCTTTCAAGTGCATCACAGATATGGGGCTCAATGGAAGCAAAGACTCTAATTTAAGCATCATTTTTCGACATTAAAGTTATTGTCCCTTTTCTGCATATCTGCCTCACCATTAAGGGTTTTTTCCACAAAATTTTGTTACAAGATTCAACTTACCCCTTTTGCACTATGCTTCCCATAAATAAACATATCCATTGCTGGCCATAAGCTCTCAGGTTGTTAGGAGATGCAAAAAGTCTTTACTGTTACTTACAGCCCCCTCACCTATCTACATATTTAGTTATCATACTCCAAGAGTATATATGTGGTCTTTAACTCTAGAACTGGTTTCTGGTTTTTCTCCTAAAATGTTTTAGAATCCACCATTTTACTACACTCCTAGAAAGCTATTTTAATTAAGATCACTATAATATTCCAGTCCATATCACAGAGCAATTTCAGGATCTAGTCACAGACAACTCTGCTAATTTGAATAACAAAAATTGCTCTACCAAAACCACCATAAGTGTTTATCCATGGTGCAGTAACTCTAAAGAAGGATTCATCTGGGCAAAGTATTTATGTGTCATGACTATACATCATTACCTAAAACATTAAAATTTATTTACAAACTGTATAATGTTTTTCTGGAAGGTAGACTGATGATTTGGGGAGAAGCTATTCCAAATTATAAATCATTGAGGAATTTGCCTCTTTAGGGGTAAGATGTTTATTTTTAGAAACACCATGTTCTCTGGCTAAAAGAAGGCTATGTGTTCTTGGGTAGAACATACCACTGTGATAGAAATGACATAGTAGGCATCAAGCATTCAAATCTCCTGGTCATTTAAATGGGAATTTTAAATTGAAGATAACTGGAGCATTTTCAGATTGTGTGTACATGTGTTTTGCAGAAGCAATCTATGAATTATGAAGTAGTAACGAAGTACTTATCTTAATCTGTGTGAGATAAATGAAAAAAGAGAAGTATTCCTTTCCTTCCTTTTATGCAGTCCTTTAAAGCAGTGTTTCACACTCCAAACTATAATTTCTGACTCTCAGTGCAGGTGAGAAGCAGACACAAGGGGAGAAGAGTCACCATGTAGATGAGAGTAGCAAGGAGTCAAGGTGTTAAAAGTTTCCCTAGCTAGTTGGAAAATGCTACTACCCTCACTCACTCCATTTCCATGAGCTACTTGTTGAAGTGATCATCATTTTTATATCTTCAAAATCCAATCTTTTCATATGTCAAAGATATGCTTAATGGTAATGAATTTGACTACATACATATTTCTTAATGACCATTCCTAAAATGTTGGTCAGTCAGAAGAAATTTCAGGAATCTCCAATGTATCCCGATATTATACATTCAAGAGAGCTACAGATAAAATATTTGGGTTCTAAAAGACAATTGCTATCACCAAAATTATTTGACTACCTTGGACCCTTGCTTCTTCCCCATCTCCCATGTCCAATCAACTGTTAAGTTCGACTCAATCTCTCTCTAGAATGCTCCTATGCCTCAACTCCCATCCACTCTCACTGCCTCTACCATAGTTCTTGTCTCTATTACCTCTTACCTGAATTTAATTATAATTTTCACATACATAATGGTCTTTATACATACTGTGATTGGATTTATAGCTCAGAAAAGCACACCCTTGCTCAAAGGTATTCAGTGAGTCATTGCTTGCTGAACGAAAGCCAAATCCTACACTCTTGAAGTCAAGGCTTCCTGGCCTAGCCCTCCTTAACTAATTGCACATTCCAGCAAATTATTCACAATAAATGTTTGTTTAATGACCATAGAACAAACAAAAATCCAAATTTACTTACAAACTACTAATTGTTTTGCTTTGGAATATATTGCTTTTACAAATTTACAGCTATGCATTTTTTGTCTATTGCTAAACAAGCAATGTGTAAAAGCCATTGTATTTAATCATTTTTAATAGAAAGAAAATTCATTTAATTTAAATCTAATATCAGCTAAACCTTTATGGTTAGGTTGAAGCCCTTTAAGTATAAAAAATTCAGAACATAAATGTAAACACTCTTTTGAGTGTTAATTTTTAATTTATTTCTCCTAAACCCTAGTCAGGTTTTCTTTTTCTCCTAGTCAGTGATTTCTTTTATCAAACTATACACACAAAACACATTATCATTTAAATACAAGCATGTTAGCTTCAAAACATAAATATCTCAAATAGTTTTCTGCATTATGATGAACAGCATGTAAAAATAAGTTAAATAACTTTTAACTTTGAGAGTAGTTTCCATCGTAGAACAGATAAAAAAAAAAACTTATTTTCCTTATCAGTTACAATTTGGTGAACCATCACTAAAGCATTTTGGTCACTGGTAAATTGCTTCTAGTAAAATTACTTTCAGTCTGTGCCAGCATCATGGTATTTCTAAGCAACAATGAACAGAATCTGGATTTTTGATTACTTCTTTTCATAGGAAATACAGTCATAACTTACTCTCTAACAAGACCATGATATGCAATAGCCCCCATTTTTCGGTGGATACATTCCAAGACCCCCAGTGGATGCTTGAAACTATGGATATACCAAATCCCATATACACTACATTTTATTCCTATACATACGTAACTACCTGATTTATAAATTAGGTAGAGTAAGATATCAACAATAATAACTAATAATAAATAGAACAATTATAACAATATACTTTAATAAAAGTTATGTGAATGTGCTCTTTTTCTCTCTCTCTTTCTCAAAATATCTTATCATACTGCACTCACCTATTTTCATGCCATGGTTAACCACGGGTAACTCATTCCAAGGAGTTAGAAACCATGCATAAGGGACAACGACTATATTCAATTACTGCATATATCAGATGAATAAACTTAACACTCTCATGTGAAGTGATTTGCACAGAGGTACAGACCTAAAAACTGTTCTCTAAATTCATTTATAAAATCGACATTTATTGAGCATCAGCTATGTGCCAGGCACTGCACTAGACGATAGGAAAACAAAGAGCAGTCAGGATACTTGCTTGCTAAGAGATGATAATAAAAAACAATTACTTTCCAAATAATTAAATGATATAAAATTATAATAAATGCTTACCATTATTTACTAACTAATATCATGTTGTATAATTCATATAAACCACAGTAACAAAACAATTGCCAACTTTTTTCTCTAATCCAGAGGAGTATCAGTTCATATTTAGCATATAAGCACCAAATAAAAATAAATAAGTAACATCAACTTTCCTTACTATTATTTTAAAGGATTACTTGTTTCAGATCAGGCTATCTGCAGGGCTGGATCAGCAATCACACAATATTCACTATTCAAAAATATAACCTGCAAGTTTAATTATATGGAAGAAAGTCAAAACACTTGATGATGTGACAGTACTTCACATCATTTGAAAAAAGACACTCTAATTGCATCTATCTATATGCTTCAGCAACATTTCTATGAAAAGTATATTCATGAGCCAAGTCTCCAGTCTACTTAAAACCAAACCTTTGTTTCCAATTCCACGAACTTTGTTTAGCTGTGAATCATTCAGAAATGACTGCATGCACACACCCTCTGTAGGAAAGTGATCATAATGAATGAGAAAGCCACTTCAATTTGATGATTCTAAGGGGTTATCTATTGGACAATGATTCACAATCTAGTGTCATCCATATACTTTTCAAAATTGTATTTCAAATATTTTGTAGGTCCACCCAAACTAAAACTAGATCAGACTATTAATTAAGAACAAGTTTCACTGTCAGACAAGAGAAAAGCTCTGATACAATCACACCTAATAATCACATCTAATAAAGAGAAACCTAGTTAAGATTTTGTAGTAAGCTGATCTTTAACATTAATTTTAATGCAGTTGAAGAAATGGTATTTTAAAAAGGAAATATAAATTAAGACTGGATTAAATAATCAATACAAATGTACACAGATGGAGGAAAAGTGATCAGGCATTAATATCACATTCTCTTTCACGGTAAATGGTATGACCAAAAGAGTGATTTCTAAGGTTCCTATCAGCTTGTGGATTGAAAGAACCCTGAGTGAGATAATTATGTGCATTATATGATATCAAGGACTTATCTCATTAATCAGTGAAAAGCTCTATATTTTTGAAACCAGAAAAAAAAAGTGAAAATTAAAGATGCTACAGGGCAACTTGTAAATGATTAGCCAAGTTAACTTAGAACTTTTAGAAACAGCTGTGGAGAGAGACTTAAATGTGGGAAGCAAGAAGGGAGTGCAGTTAGGTACAGAGGGATCGCATAAGCACAAATTAAGCCCAATTGCTCATATACACTCAACTGAGCTTGCCACTCCAATTCATCATTCTCATAATATTTGGTTCTCTAAATTTTAGTGCTCTGAAACACAATATTTTCAATCTAAACCTTTTAAATTTAAAATACCATCAGAAGGCCAAGTGTGGTGTCTCATGTCTGTAATCCCAGCACTTTGGGGGACACATGTCGGGTGGCAGGGGGTAGCTTGAGGCTAGGAGTTCACGACCAGTCTTGGAAACATAGTAAGATCCTGTCTCTACAAAAAAGTAATAATAATAAATTAAAATACCATCAAGCCCCTGCACCCACCATAATAGGAACCAGACAATATCTAGAAAGTTTGGTAACCAGATCTGAGATCAGAACTTCCCTGGATGCACCTCCAAGTTTAGAAATGCCACTTTTGAGGCCATAACTTGCTGAAGAATCAAATATAATGGTCAATGACTGAGTAGCATAGACAGTCTTCACCTGTTATTTAAGTGTTCCTATTTCACTCAGTAGATGTTAATTGACATTCAAAATTTCAATATTTGCCCCCTGTGCCTGCCAAAGACCAAACACTAAAGTGAATTAGCAACAACCACATAATCATATGCCACTGCTAGCTAATTCTGTACTATGTTTTGAAGATTTTTTAAGGTTCTCAACAACCTGTATTATTTGAATTTCCAGAGACATGCAAGGACCTTCTAGTTGCTAACTATTATTTTCTGGTAGCCTTTGTGTTCAATCTGATTTTGAACAGTCTTTTGAATAAACTGAAAATGTTTTCAGAAGGTAGAAATGTAGAGTCCTTTGAAATTTTTTTCAATGCAATAAAATGCAATCAACCTCAACCAACTTGTATTATGCACACACTTTAGTACTTTTTAAACGGCTCTGATAACAGTGGAGTCATTCTGAATGATTCTGTTTGTTGCATCAAATTTTATTAAGAAAACTAATTTCATGATTTTATTCAAAAGGTAGCACTATTACTTATTAACTTTTAATAAGAGACTTGGGCTATGTGAACCATCTCAAAATAGCCTGCATTTTAAAAAGAAAAAAATACAGTTTTTAAATTACTAGCATCTTCAATTTCACTCACATCTGTATTTTACGATTGTATATGCTTGCAAAATCAATGTAATCAAAGCAATTGTGCCTATTTTATAAAATGTATAGCACAATAAAAGCTCTAATAGGAGAAACTTGTTTTCATGATACTTTCAACACAACCCCAGATTATGATTCTGTCACTGGATAATTCCACTTTTAAATAAGATTTCCAGGAAATCATTGTTGCAAGGCTTATAACTGCCTATGTAATGTTTAAACTATTATACTTTTCAAGAACAAAACTACTGATCCAGAGATTAATAAATATGGTTTAGTTACAGAAATGCAAAATTTGTAGAACCATGTGGGTTAGCTGGAACATTTTCTACAACGCACGTGTAAGCCTAACATGATTGTGTTCAACTAGAGTATTGCAGATAGAACAAATGACCTCCTAAGGATGTCCACATCTTAACCCCAGGAGTCTGTGAATATGTTGTTACATGGCAAAGGAGACTTTGAAAATGTGATAAAGGTTACAAACTTTGAAATGGGGAGTGTCTTGTTTTATCCATGTAGCCTAATCTAATTATATGAGTCCTGAAAAAATGGAAGAGGAAGGCAGAAAAGTGAGCCAGAAAGCAATGTGAAAAGGATTCAACCTGCTGTTGCTGGCCTTAACAAGAGAGGAATAGGGCCAGAACGCAAGCAATCTCTAGAAACTGAAATTGTCCTTTAACTTACAGCCAACAAGATGATAGAAAACTTGGTCCTACAGCCACAAAGAATGGAATTTTGTCAATGACAGGAATAAGCAGGAAACAGATTCTCCCCTAGAGCCTCAGCCTTGCTGACACTTTGATTTTAGCCCCGTGAGACCAGTACCAAATTTCTGACCTGAAAAACTGCAAGATAATATGCCAAGCATGGTGGCTCATGCCTGTAATCCTAGTAGTTTGGGAGGCTGAGACAGGAGGATAGCTTGAGCCGTGGAGTTTGAGACCAGCCTGGATAACACAGCAAGACCTCATTTCTACACACAATAATAATAATAATAATAATAATAAGCTGGATGTGGTGGTGCGTGCCTGTAGTCCCAGTTACTGAGGAGGCTGAGGCAGGAGGATCGCTTGAGCCCGGGTGGTCGAGGCTGCAGGGAGCGACGATCATGCCACTGTACTCCAGCCTGGACAACACAGTGAGATCCCCACCTCAAAAAAAAGAAAACTGTAGGACAATAAATGTGTGACATTTTAGGCCATTCGTTTGCAGTAATTTGATATGGCAGTAATAGAAAAGTAATGCATAGAGGTTTGGGTTTTTTGGTTTTTTTTTGAGTATTTACATGCAATTAAGTAGTGGGAGGATAATGTCCACAGGAAAGTACTAAACATATTGACTGGGGTAGAACCCTTGGAACATGCTAAAAAGAGTACACCAGCTACAGCACTGTCCATTATAGCTAATTACCATGGGTGGGAAATGTGTGTAATCAGTGAAGGTGGAATAATGCTTCAAGCAACTATGGAAACATCAAGAGACAATGAAGTTAATCCCGATATCATATGAGCAAGTAAAGATAATTGCTTCAATATTTTCCTTCATCTTCACCACTTGACAGTATTCAAGTAAAGCTTTCTAACCTCTTCCTATACCACCACCCAATTCAAAAAGCTTTTCCCATCTACCATACTTCCCTTTTCTTCTAATCCTAGTAAGGTATGATATAATTAATAGATGAAATGAAAGTAGCAAAAGTCCACAAAAATGAAAAGGCACTGGAGAAATTACGAGCTTTGAAATCATGTGGCCCTAAATTTGAATTTTGGCTCAACTTGTGATTTGATGTGTAACATTAAGCAAGTTAATTAACCTCTCTGAACTTGTGTCCTTATTCGTAAAATAGGGAGAAGATGTACACTTATAGGGCTTTTTGGGAGGAACCAAATTAAGTGCTTAGCACTTCTATAATAGAAGAAAATAAATTGTATTATATTTAACTATGCTAAACTAGGACATTTTAAAACTTTGGACTACGTCTTGTGAAATTTAGAATATCTGTCATACATGCTAGATTAAAATTTAATACAGAGTTCTGAAACCTGTTTTTATTTTATTTTTTTTTGTTATTGAAGGTAAGTTACTTCATTACTCCATTGAACTATATTATAAGAACTGCTCTCCAATAAATTGAGCATGTTCTTGCCTTAGCATGACATAAATGTGGGGGGGGGGAATGGGTTAAAAACAACAGATACCCTTATCATAGTAAGTTATGCTGGGAAAAATAGTATAATTGGAAACACAATATAATTTTATTTTAAACTAAGATTCCATCTTAGAGTTTGAGATCAAATTATTACTGCTTGGAAAGTAATATATGTACCCTTGTGTGCTATAAAGCACAAAAGTGCATTATTTCCTAAACAGTACATTATTCCCTGTCCAATGTAAAGAATAGTATTCCATTCTTATTGTTTAAAAAGATACCGTCAAATTTAAACATAAATTGCTTCATTTTCCATCCTGTGCAATATGCACTTTAAAACGTGTTATCTACCTCCAATCCAAGTCTCCTCATTTAGTCCAGATAAATTTTTCTTCTGTAGTGTTTTCATTGCCCGTAAATCCATTATCAATATTGAAAATACAGTAAGCAAGAATTTATTTAACCTGTTTGTCTTGGTCCCAAATTTTCACGGCAGTAGAATAAATTCAGCTATTTAATTGTTTATGAATGAAGATAGTATGGAAGATAAAAAATAATCACTTTGAATGATCGCAAGGACTATGCGCCCTAATCGTCAGCAGAGTTATGCCTGGCACATAATAGACAGTTGAGTAACTGCTGAATGTTATAAACTTAACATACAGGGCGATTGAAAAAGAACTGAGCACTTTCTAAAACGAATTACTTAGTAACTTATTTATGTACTGATTCCCCAAGAATCTCATGTTTATACCACCTCTGTCTCAAAGTCTTGAGGATATAAAGCAACACACCATGGCAGCCATGTCAATCTAAAATGTTATATGTATATTGTTTGTAATTCTTAACTCTTTAACTGCAAGTCATTAGCACAAATACTTGCCTATCCCATACTTCTTTCTCATCTCTCCCTCTCCCCAAGTTTGGCCGCACTTAAGTCTCTACTAAATATTCTAGGTTTCAAGCAGAATGTGTGAAATTCTCAGTAACTCCGTATTTCCAGGATGGTATCTGCCTCTCTTCCCTCTGTAGAAAGTGGTTTCTTTGCGGGGGGGGGGGGTGGCGATTACTTGGAAGATACACTAAGTATAAAAAAATGAATCTAGATAAATTATTGACTAGTGAATGTCTTTGAAATATTTGAAAGTGACAGGAACACTAGCTCTCTGTCTTGCAAGTGTCTTGTGTACAATATTTTTCTGTTACATTAAATGATTTCAAGAGGTCTTTTAAAAACCATACACAATAGGCTTTAAAACAAAATGTTAACTTCACTTGCACATGCCAGGCTTCCTCAAACTAAAAGATCTGAAGAAGCTAAAAGAATAAACACAGACAGTGAGGAGCAGGCAATCTGATCATAAGGCCTTCAAAAAGGCAATTTGCAAACTGTAAATTCACTAGGGGCCAGTGTGAATCCTGTAATTAAAAAAATATATAATCTCAGGCCTTTTAAGACAAGCAGAGCTTCTGCTTAAAGGAAGAGAACTGTCTTCTCTTTGGACTCCATGTGGAGCAACACATTCAAATGTAGTATCTTACATAAAGATTAACATGAAAAAACCATCCAAGTGAGGACAACCAGGAGAGTGAAGGGTCTGAAAACCTTGTCACATGAGAAGACACCTAAGTGTGCATGTAATAGATTTTTTTTCTATATAGCTCTATAAGGCTACACTGGGAATGGGAGATAAAAGATACAAGGAACTGATTTTGCTCAATGCAAGGAAAAGCTGTCCATGAATGAAGGGTGCAGCCTTGGTGAGGTAGTGAGCCCTTTGTCACTGACAGCGTTCAAGAAGGACACGGAATGCCATCTTCAAGAGGTGTCATGGAATGAGTTCCTGTGTTAAAAGGGGTTCAGACTTTCTAAATGACTTCTAAGGTCACTTCTATCTCTATGATTTTCCATTAATAAATGACAACCTTCTGCAAGCTCAGACAATGCAAATTCCCAAAGAACATGCCATAAAAGTTGCAGACTAACTCAAAATTTATCTTAAGTGTTAGCTGTGTTATTTTTCCACGTAATTTTGTTAAATTGTGCATATGTAATAAAAACAAATTAAGTAGACACAAGCAAGTAAGAGTTTATGTTTCGAAAGCAACTAAACATTCTTTTCTATTTTGAGATTATCAATTTAACAAGTATTTTGCTAGATAAGAAATATTTCTCTAACCATGAATGATTATCAATTTAATAAGTATTTTGCTAGACAAGAAAGATTTCTGTAACGACAAAGTTTTGTTTTATTTACTAAATTAGAAAAAAAAAGACAATCTTACGGGATAGAAACATGTCAAATTTAGAAATTTCATATTTTTATTATGTCTGTGCTGTGAATCACCTACAAACAAGGAGCATTTATACAATATACACAATCTTTTCTCAGGAAATACCAGGCACTGAATTTTATTGAAGAAATTGTAGTAGCAATTACTATAAAATGCTGTGTTATTGGCATTTACCATAAAAATATTTTTTACATATCAAACAAAATAATCATAAATAGGAAGCTAACTGAATATAAGTGCAGAGACTAAAGGAGAACAAGTCTAGTTCACTAACATTCATTGTCTTTTAGACTGAGAAAGGTAACATTCTAAGGAAAACAACTCACAGGGTCTGTCTTGCTAGAATTCATTGTTATATTTCACTGGTTAATTCTTACCTAATTGCCTTCCTCCTTGCCACACTATTACTGTCAAAACTCGCTGCTGGAAAAGAAAAGATGAAAGGATCACTAGTGCTAATTTTGTTCTATTTCAGTGTGTCCTTAGCATCTAACAAGGCATTAACCCTATAATATTAGCCTGAAGGAACCATTTGCTGTTTTAAAACAATGAATACCTAAACACCATAAAAACACTTAGATGTGATTGCCCTTTCAGCTTTATTAATTTAGGCAAAATGACAGGGTAATTTATATGGTTTGCACCTGACAGGGGCAGAGTCTTTACTAATGCAGTTTACACTGGCCAGGAGATCCTCCCTCAGGCTAAGGTTGAACTTCAACCTACTGTTGAACAGAGTGCGAAGCAAACACATGTCACCAAGTACTCTACTTCTATCAAGACAATCCCTTCAGAAATCCACATAGATGGCACACTACCCTGCAAGTGCTCAAACCTAAAGCTGAAAGAATATATGTACCCAATAAAGACTATTTGATCATCAATCAATCTAGAGACTGAAGTATTATTTTCCTGAATCTTTTGTATTTAAGATATCCTACTTTTCTAGTATGACATTACAGCAAATTTTTAAGTGCTTTATATGACATAAGATGTTATTTCTCCTAATATTGCCACAAATACTATAGTCTTCATCATAGAGAAATCTTAAAAATGTTGGGACATTTCAACTATCATGCAAGTTCTAAACAAACAGAAAGAAAACAAACATGGACTTTAAACCCACAAGGAAAAAAGTAAAATAGTCTTGCTGTTCAATGTTTGTAGTAAGTAAAATGTTCTCTATTGTAGCCTTCACTAGCACAGCAGTACTGCCCTATCTGTAGCATCAATGAAAGAGCTACAGCGAAGAAGCACATACACTGGGTTTAGAAAGAGACCATAAAGAGCCTTTAGATTTTTCCCACACATGCTCAATCACTATAACACATTTTTACTACTACCTAAAATATTTCATATTGAAATTTCAGTCTTTGACAAAGTACACAAGTCTTCAATGAAAATCACGTAATATATATTTGACAAAGCATGGTAAGTAATGATAAAACATTACAAACCAATACTGATGCTATGCAAGCATACATACAAAAAGATTTTATATCACCTCTGAAGAATTCTATATTCAAAATAATACTTTAAATACTTATACATGATTTTACAGGTAAATTTCCTATATATCACAATTTATTGAGGACTCAGAATTGAACAATTCCATTTCAATGCAAAGAGTTTAGACCCAAAAGACACAAGTAACCATTTAAACCTATGTCTGCCAGCCAAATTGTGAGAACAAATATAATGTTACTTGACCCAGTAATCTAATTTAGTCTTTATCATTTTTGAAGTGAAATTATGCTATACTTAAGTATCATTTTGTGTGTAAATGTGTTGAGGAATATAGAGAAGTACTGATGAGAAAAACATGTTAAACATGATGCTTTTATTTTTGGCCAAGTGAGGTAATGAACTGTGATCTAAAATGGTCAAAAACTAAACAACATATTTAAAAACCTGATTTAACCTCCCCAAGCTAGTCTTGCTACATTTCACATAAATTTCTATCTGTGCATATTTACTTACTATTAAGTATTAATATACATATAAAGAAAAGTTAAGACCAATTCAATAATGCAGTGTTAAAATGTCAAAATAGTCTGTAACAATGTCAAAATACTCCAGCCTACCATAAGCTCTTCAAATATATTTTTCCATTCCACCTATGTGTACTACCAACAACCAATAGTCAACATGAAAGATCTATTATATTTTGTAGGTTCTATCTCCTAAATTGATTTACTCATATCATCAGGTCAAAGAGGTAAGTACTTAAAAGGAAGAAAGTGATTAATTTAAAATGTTGTGTTGAGTTGTATCTGAGCTTGTGGCTAGTATGAATTAATAAAATATGGGCATTTATTTCACCATCTCTAAAAGTCGACAAATCAGCTGCAATAAGGGCTGCAATTTGGATCTTCTGGACAATCAAATATAGCATGAATATTAGAAACATTAATAACCATTATTCATTTTAACCTGATTTTAGTGAGGTTTTGTTTTGTTTTTATAATAAAGTTGCTTTGGGTAAATCTTTAGTCATTTCTTGTCAGTTAAGATGCATAAAGTCAGGAAGCATCCTATTTTCTCAGATTATTTGAAAGAGTTCCATTAACTTCTCACCTCCATTAACTTGTCACCTCCATTAATTTGTGCTTTTGACAAACACAGTTTTTGAAAAACAAATATAGCTGGTTATTTTTACAAACTAGCCTATTTTTTTACTTCATAGAAAACAAGTGTAACACCCAAAGAGATAAAAATATCCTGGAACATAAACAGAAAGAAGCATTAAAAAATCTGAAAATAAAATGATGACAGGATTTAATTCTGAAATGGCCTCATTTTTCAGCACTTTCCAGGGAGTTGCTTCTTTTGGACTGAGAGCATAACCACACTTTCTCAGCATCTGAAAGCCTTTCAAAGAATGAGATAGATGTAATTGTGCATCTCTACCTCACATAAAACAAAAACTAAGTTAAAAAATGGCAACTCACCACAGCTCTAAATACACAATTAAACTAAGGCAGGAGAAGTTTTCCACATCTTTCCTACTGATAAATATTTTTAAAGGAACACTCAAATTTAAAACATTCTTTTCAAAAGCTTTTCTCGTACTAATATTTTCTTTAAAAAAGATTCGGTTTTACTCCACCAAAAAGGATCATGAACAAAAAGAACATTTTATTATGTCTCCTGGATTTTGCCTTTAAAGCAACACTGCAAATTTAAAAAGATTTTCAAAAATTTTGAAAATTTCTAGAAAGACTTCCCAGTGCACTTCAGTACATATTTACTTAAAATATATTTTTAAAACAGACATTTGTAGAATACTTTTTCAACCCCCATAATATAAATAACTGCTCATAGAGATATAATATGCACAAATTCAAACTTACATTTGAGAACTTGAATGATAAAGCTGAGAAATATGTGATATTAAACATATTAATATTCATACACAATTAAAGTATAAGTCTCAATTAAAAGACTCATTTTCTGATCCATGTTAACTCTGCTTTTAATTCATGAAAAAATAGTATAGCGGCATTACCATATTTAACACACCACCATCAGTTTTTTAATGCCATTACACAGAAAAAGTCATCCTAAGCATTTTAGATATTCAAAAATTCAAACAAATCCAACATATGTTAAATATTAAAGTTAATTCTTTTGCAATTCCTTAGTTATGCCTTTGTACTTTCACACAGGTAATTAGATTACCATTAAACACTTTAAATAAACATAAACTTTAGAAAAACAAAACAATGATGAAGTGTGGGCATGCCAACATCTTTAAATGTAAGCAAGCTTGAGGTTTTTAATCCTGTAGGTTTTTGGATTTTGCTGTTTGGGGGCTCCCCCGCCCCCGTTTTGCCACAAGGTAGATTCATGAATGAAATACCACTTTAATATCCTATTTTCTCTCACTTACATGTATGCTGGAGAAAGTGGAGTTGACCTGGATGTTTTAAGCACAGGAACTGGGAATTTCCAGATAGCAGGAGAGCTCGTTTTCCATTTCAATGGCATGTTGTCACCACGGTACTACAATAACAGTAAAGAGCGTTTCCATAACAGACTACCAACTAGGACTTCCATTCCACACTGTACTGACACAGCAGTGGCTGCCGCGGAGAACAAGCAAAGGATTCTGCCAGTGCCCTTAAACCGACGCTTCCAATCTGTAAAATAGGGCTGTAAGGTACCTCCTTAAATTCCTCTGTCCCCTAAAGCAATATGATGATTCTATCATTCCAACTCAACAATAGTGCCAGAAAAGCGCTGACTGCAGTATATTTTTTTAAGACTGCACTATGCATACCATACAATGCAGCTTTATTTAATAAAAGCAACCAGGCTTTTTTTTTTTTTAAGCTTGCAATACCATTGTTCTACCTTAACAGGGATACTGCAGCACTGTACTATATTCTGCACCTATTAACCTGATTTCTGACCAATAGTAGCAAGAAAAAACATAGATGGGTTTCATATGAAAATGAAACAACATACCTACTCAGAATACACTTGTCATCCTCTGAACAATCTTCTTTTGAGCTGCAACAATACAAATGAGATATAAACCTCAGCATAGCCTTAGGACACCGCTAACAGAGATCAGTGACTCAATTCAGCAGCCTGCTTTCCTCCTGTGCAAGCTCTGGCCACACAATACAAGAATGCCATTATGGGAAAAGCCCGTTTCAAAAATTCCAGTCCCTCTATTTTCCAGCTAGGAGAAGGCAAAATGTAAGAAGAATATAAACTGCTGCAGAACTCTGCAGGCTCTTCTAGTAGCTTCTGATTCAAGTGCTCTCCTTTCCCTATTCTTATTTCCAAGCTGAGATGAGCAAAATCTCATACATTTACAACATGCTATAGTAACACAAATATCACTCTGTCTTCTGCAGCAGAGAAGTACAGAGTAGCATGATCTTAATAGCAGTACTCAGAGGGACGCTATCAACAATCTAATTCAATACTGCCCTCCCCTTCTCTCTCCTTTCCCCTCTTGTTCACCCCCTTACTCCTCCCCTCCCTCCCCCGCAAACAGCTCACAAATTGCCTAGAGGAAAGACCAAAGCCGCTGGCCAAGCAGGTGTCCAGCAGGGACCACTCCAAAGCTCAACAGCGGGTCCGGTAACCTATAGGGATTAGCGATTGTCAAGGAGGTTCAAAAATTGAAGCTGCTGTCAAAGGCAGCTTGAGGTGTTTCATGAAAGCAATGGCAAATAAAGGGTTCATCTATATTGTTTTAAAATACTGCCAAAAAACAGCATTGTAAATGTCCTGAAAGTGACTTTTAAGCTTCTGTTTAAAGCACCAAAACAAACTCACAAATTTTCTACACAATTCTAAAAAGTGAATATAGGTTAAATGAGTATTATGCTGAACTCTTTATCTATAGGCTGAAGAATTTTACTTCTGATATAGGCAATTCACGATCATAGTACCCTTCTGCTTCTACCTAAAAACAGAATTATCCATTTCCATCAATGCAAGCTTAGTAAAGGCAGACCATGATTGTCATGAAAGCCACTACCTATTTTAAAAAATCACTGCAGGGACAAAGAGCTCATATTTACTTTCAAGTCTGTATCCAAACAATAAACTCATGCTTCCAACTTAAATAGTTGGCTTTCGGATACTCTTTCCAAATTATTCCTAGTTTTTAAAGATTGAGATTTAGTCCCCGAAGAGGCTTTTTCATCTGCATTTTAGAAACACACATGAATGTTTCTATAGTAAGGAACTATTTTCAAAAATTCCAAAATACCAAATTTAATATATGAGAAATACAGCATAAAATCAGCTAATGTAATCACAAACACCTTCCTTTTAAGATACAGACCAATATCAAGGCAAAAAGACAAACTACTATTTTCCTGTGAAGCACAAAACGTATATGTACATGCAGTATGTACATATACACATACATACATACATATATGGAAAGAGAAACCTTACTTTGAAAGACTGACAAGTAATATATGAACTTTGTAAATATTAAAATTATGTCAACCATCATTACCTTACATACAATTTTTATTCAACCTATCATACAAAAGAAACAGCCCTCAAAAACCCAGTCAAGCAATTTAAAGGGTTAAATTATATGTCCAACTCCTTTTAGTACTCACACACAAAACGGACTCATAGAAACCGTCAAAGGAATCAGAAAAAGGAATATTTATCAATGCGTTAGTGGCCAACATATATTTAAAAGTATTTTTTAACCTGCCACTAATACGCATAAATTATAGTCAATATTTTACATTAGAAGGCTTTCTGCAATAATCCTTAATGGTTATATAGCAGAAAGCCCTCAGGTATAATCAGCACAGGCAACTTGTTTGAAATCCAAAGAAGGAGAAATACATACACTCACACACGCATACACACACATAGCCACACACACGTATGAACACATCAAGTTTGAAATGTCTTATTCCACAGTGAGTTTCAAACAAATTTTCAAAACCCGAAGCATTTGCAAACATTTAAAAATATAAAACATAAAGCAGCTATATATTATGTAGTAAGGAGGTGATGTTTTAGAAAAGAAATTCAATCATTTTCCAGCTTATGGATCTTTTTGTTTGCTTGCTTTTCTGAGATGGAGTCTCCCTCTGTCACCCAGGCTGGAGTGCAGTGGCACAATCCAGGCTCACTGCAACCTCTGCCTTTCAGGTTGCAGCAATTCTCCTGCCTCAGCCTCTTGAGTAGCTGGGATTACATGCACCTGCCACCATGCCTGGCTAATTTTTGTATTTTCAGTAGAGACAAGGTTTCACCATATTGGTCAGACTGGTCTCGAACTCTTGACCTCAGGTGATCCACCCGCCTTGGCCTCCCAAAGTGCCAGAATTAAAGGCGTGAACCACAGTGGCCGCCCTACTTCACCTTCTGAGAATAAAGATCCAAAAACCTGTGTAAAAACATGGTAGTGAAGTGTTTCCAGCAGTTTATCTGTCTATGAAGGCTTCTCAAACATTGATGAGTGGAAAACAGGCAAGTTAAGGTAGAGTTTTCCAAATTCCCAAAAAGGGAACCACCATAAACAAGTGAAGATCACTTTATTGTAAAGATTATCATTCTTCTACAAGAACATTCTTCTATAAGCTATTATTCTTCTATAAACAATCAACTGATTCAAAAAAACCAACATATTTTTGTCTAATTTCATTAGGCTCCAAAGAAACTATCTAATACCACGAATATTCTATGTCAATTTTCAGCCTAGATTCCTTGCAGACTTAATATTTAATATTTGTTTCTGTGGTACTCCAATAATTTCTTTATTTGTTCAGAGTGAAAAGAAAGTATGGCTGCCTCCCTACACCCCATCCTCAGCACTCTAAAACAACTAAAACCCTAAAAGCATTATATCTGATGGTGGAGATGTATACATATTCAGTTCTTACTTTTCCTTTAATAAATTATTAAGTCACTTATAATTACCTCTCATGAGCAAACAACTATTATGCCAAAGTCCTTAAAAATAATCCCTTTAGGCCGGGTGTGGTGGCTCACACCTGTAATCCCAGCACTTTGGGAGGCCGAGGTGGGCAGATCACGAGGTCAGGAGATTGAGACCATCCTGGCTAACACGGTGAAACCCCGTCTCCACTAAAAGTACAAAAAATTAGTCGTGTGTGGTGGCAGGTGCCTGTAGTCCCAGCTACTTGGGAGGCTGAGGCAGGACAATTGTGTGAACCCGGGAGGCGGAGCTTGCAGTGAGCTGAGATCGTGCCTCTGCACTCCAGCCTGGATGACAGAGTGAGACTCCGTCTCAAAAAACAATAATAATAATAATCCCTTTAATCAGAAATACAGTTCATGAACAATACTTCACACTATAATTCACTTAACAACACTATTCCTCACGTATCATTTAGAAATAAACTTCAGCCAGGTAAAATCATCCCAATTACGAGTTGGCAGCATCCAAACAAATCAGATGTTACTACCCTGGTGGAGAATCCAGTCACAACTATGGAGTGTAATTATAATTCCCATTACATTCTAGAACTAAAAATATGTTCACCTATGGAATGAACAAAAATGATTAAACACATATTTTAAATAAAATTTTATGTAGGCCCAGTGTCCCACTATTTTAATATTTAGAATAGCAAATGTCAAAAAACCCTTGGTCACATCATAGGAAACACTTATTTTGATTACAGAACACTTGGTTTCTATTATGTACAACTGCATAAAACAGGAGAGAAAGACATCATACATAAAAGCTCTTCAACACATTTTATGAATATTAATCAGTTAAAAAATACCTGTGAAATGCATAGCTCAGAGATGTAACAAACAAAGGACAATGATGGGTCTTGGCCAAAGCTACAAAAAGAGCCAACTCTTAGAATGTAAAAGGAGAAGATTTTTTGAAATTTTAGGACTCTAAGAATTCATTTTTCTCAGTACCCTCATTGTATAAATGAAAACACTGAAACCCAGAGACACTAACTTGCCCAATGTTGTATCACAAGCTAGCAGTAAAAGAGGAACTAGAAACCAATTTCAATCTCCTAGTATAGGACTCTTGTAGAATCCCTACTGTTCTTCCCAATGAGACCATTCCACAAGATGCATGTTTCTATTTGAAGTGAACCACATTCTATAAATGTCTCAAGGTATTCTAAAGAAACAGGACTACAAAGAGATATCAACTCTTCCAATTATATGTTCAATGAAAAATAGAAGTGGGAGAAAAATACCATAAAAGAAAAGCTGTGCATGAAGAACCATTTCCAAAATCTTAATTCCAGAAGATGTTTAAGAATGTTCAGGAAAAAAATGTAAGTATAACTTAAGCAGTCACGGTATGAGAGAAAAGGTAAATATATTGCCAATACTCTGATATTTTTTCTCAGTGTAAATGTTCCTAAATAATTTTATAGTAAAACTTAATTTGCTAACTGACTGCTACAGTTTGTCACCAGTACCACCTCACCAAATGAACTAATATATCGTGTTTCTAATCTCTTGCTCCATTTTTTTCCTGATGTCCCCTAAGAAATTATCTACTTTTTCGTGCAAGTTTTGGTTAATCCTGTGGTAGGTACAACTAAAGACTAATAGCCCTAGTCAGAGTTTGTATGAACAGACACTGTGTAATCTTTTCAGTTCTGAAATGTCTCTCAGATTGATCTAAAATATCCATGTTATTCACAATGCTCAGACAAGACTGCAGATCATGCCAATTGTGTGCTTTGTTTATGTTCCACCAATCAGTAAAAGTACTTGGATGGCAACCAAATAGGACTGTTAAACCCTTTAAAACACACAAAAACTTCTGGACAGCAGAGCAAAATTCTTGATACATTAAGGGTTCCTTCTTACAGGAAATAAAATTGTTCACATTCACGGCTATGTACACTTATACAGTTACATGCATGTGTGTTTGTGTGTATCTTTTATACACATATATGACTATATATTCGTGCATGAGTGTGTCTCCTTTATTTGTTTCAGGAAATCATCAGATACATTAAAAATTTCTTACTAGATACTCAGATATGTAGCCTTGCCACAATAAAAAATGGAAAATCCCAGATATTTCTCAAAGACAACTACACTGGAAAGTTTTACATTGGAAATTTCCTTAACAGAACTGTGTGAAACCTAGTAGGCCAACAAAGAATCTACAAAGACATCCCCTTTTGTAGCTATGACTATGCCTTGGATTTATATCAAAGGTATCAAACAATATAAATTAGTCAAAATCATCAAACAATACAAACAATGCTATGCAGGCACACACTCATGTATATGCACAGAGAATTCCTCACACCATGATGGCATAAGCAATGCGAAGGGCAGTATTCTTCCTATCTGTAACATTGCCATAGGATAAGAAGATAAATATCCCTTATCTTATTAAGATAAACAAATAAATAAATATTTATTTATTTATTTATTTCCATGTTGGGCAGAGAGAAAACAGCAATCAGAGATGCTGGTGTGTTGAAACGGCAGGAACACTAGATAATGGGTCCAAAGGAGAAGACAATAGGGGTGAGGAAGGTAATGACTGGCTGTAAGGGGAAAAGAAAGCCAAAGTGGTAGTAATTGCTGAAATTTACATAATACTTTTTATAGTTGGGTGTCAGATGAAAGAGGTTATGGGGCTAAGACAGGAACTGGGGTAAGTGGGCAAAAATACAGAGAGACTGAGCAGAGCACAAAGATCCAGTTGTTGGGGGCCCAATGATCCACAGATTCTGACTACCTTTACTCTTTCACTAAGGCTGAAAAAAGGAGTAACACTGAATGGGAAATTCAGAAGTTCTTGCCCTTCCTTCTTCATTTTGTTTTCTGACACTATCTATACTCTTTATGGCTTTTCTTTCTTTCTTTTTTTTTGTTTCCTACCCGTGTATGCTTCAAAGTATTGCCATCTGTTTATTTTAAAAAATGCTTTAAACTCCAAACCAGGACGTTTGTGTATGCTTGGGGTTGTGGTAGTGGAAATCAATGGTTTTTATTTTATTTTATTTTATTTTATTTATTTATTTATTTATTTATTTTTGAGACAGAGTCTCATTCTGTAGCCCAGGCTGGAGTGCAGTGACACGATCTTGGCTCACTGCAACTTCTGCCTCCCAGGTTCAAGCAATTCTCCTGCCTCAAACTCCCGAATAGCTGGGATTACAGGCATGTGCCACCACGTCCGGCTAATTTTTTGTATTTTTAACAGAGATGGGTTTTTATCATGTTGGCCAGGCTGGTCTTGAACTCCTGGCCTCAAGTGATCCACCCACCTCGACCTCTCAAATTGGTGGGATTACAGCCTTGAGCCACTGCACCTGGCAAATCAACGGTTTTTAAATATATATACTATTTACTATTTACATATGTGATTTTAGATTACCTTTTTTAAACTGTTTGATAAGAGCAATACAGAGAGACAATTTATCATCATCAGTAGGGGTAATATATCCAATTCTCCAAAAAGATGCCATGCTATTACCACAACCTGTGCTATAGCTATTATACTTCATCTGCCCAAGATGTCTTTCCCAATTCCTATGTGTCCCTCAAGAAGGAATCCCTAAATCTTTGTATCTTCCTAATCAAGCACCATTCCTGGCCCATTGGAAAGCACTCAATAAATATTTGTTGAGTAAACTGAAAGGGAAATTTATAAGCAGAAGAGTGAAAATCAGAATTATATATTGAAGTCAGAATATATCCTGAAGGATTTTTAAAACACTTGCTAAACCTGCTATTACCACAAGCAGAAGTTAAGAGGGATATTTATCTGTTAATTTGATAATTTTAGGCTATAATCTCCTTAAAATGAAAAAATATACAGAAATATCCTATCTTATTAAAAATAAGCATATATTGAAGGAAATCATCCAGAATATACATATACTTTCTTAAATAAAATAAATCATTCCAATAAAAAAATCTCTATCACCTGAAATAGTGATCACTCACCTGTTAATCATCTCTCAGCAACTTCCTAAGAATCTCCTCAAACTACTTTGAGTAAATAAAACAGTCAAGCCATTGTTAGCTTTTCTGATTGAATCTGTAAACTTATCAAAATAAAAAGCCACTTAAAATGTACAGTGCAACTGAACAATTAAGAATATGGCTCTAGCGAATGAAAATACATTCATATGAAGCTTTCCAAATAGTTTCACTTATTTGTTTTAATTTTGGTAGCATCAAATATGGAAGCAAGACTGCCAAAGTGGCATGAAGACGACATAAGGAATACTGAAAGCTTTATATTTGTAAATCCTGAACTATTTTGGTAAGAATAAACAATTTCTAACAATGTTTATTTATGATGGTTGAAAAATTTTTCAGTAATAAGCACACCACCTACCAAATCTCAAAAGACACGCCAGTTAAACAAATGCAACATTTGCAATGTTCTATATTATTTCAGAAATATCTATACTTTTATAAAAATCTGAATTTCTGAAAGATCTTTAGAAGAGTATATTTTCTTCAACATCCCAATTTTAAATTAATGAAATAGTGCTACTACTTTGAAAAATGTATATTTACATCCAAAAAGTTATTATAACATTCACACGTGCATCATAAATGTTATAACCAAAAATGAGGTTAGAAGATTACCTGGTTATCCAATCTCTTCCTCTTCCTATTTATAAATATCGGTTAAAAATACTGATAGAGTAATCAAAATAACATTTTGCTAACCAGCAGCACTTTCACAGAAAGCTAATCCTAATGACTAATTAAGACTATTTAACACTACTTAAATTTTCTATGAGAAAGAGCTGTTTATATTCAATTGCTTTAATTTTTTACCATTTCATAGGCTTAATTATTAAAACTGAATTTCCTATACATATGTCCACAGAAACTATTGTTGTCTAAAAATAAAAGGTTTTGACCAAATAATAAATGAGAAAATCTTACACTTCATAAAAGGCTCAATTTCAAACTTGAACCTTGTGACCCATTGCCATAACATGAAACTCAACAGTTTTCTTAAAGATGTCCTATGGTTATGTTATTTGCCCACTATGGCACTATCCAAGAGACTTAGCAACCTGGCCAATACCTCTGTTTTCATAACTATTTCCAGATCCTTTTCATTTTCCAATTTAGAATTCTTCTCTTTAGTGATTTTAAATTCTACAAACAAGTAAAGAGTACAGAGACAGTTATACTGAAAGATGCCAAGTGTATGGTCATAGGTCTAAATTGTAGACGCTAGCTGAAAAGTGTGTAATTTAAAATTGCTATGCCTGCAAACAGAAATTCAATTAAAATCCTATGATGTACAACATCATTAGCACATGCCACATCAAGTGTTTATGTGTTGTAAAATAATCACAGCTTGTTTTGGCATTAGGTTTAGCTTTATTATTTGGATGCAATGGCTATCCAATGAAAGGGAAATCATTTCTTTTCCTTTATCTCATGGTCTGTTACTAACTAAAGTAAATTCCATTTTGAATAAAAACAGAATTCATCTTCTAGGTTGAATCTAGATTTAAGCTAGAGATAATCTAAATCTGGGTTTCCTGACTTCCTTTCTATGTCTGTCTACTTCAACTAATAAGTTCAGAACCACTTCATGTCTTCAAAATCAAATATATGTTTTAAATAATCAGTTACTTCTCATGGAATTCTGAAGCTACATAACACTGAGTAAAATACATTTTCCCTTTAGCTAGCATATATTTACTCATTAATTCCTTATTCAGCTTGATTTAAGTCAGAGACACTTGAGCATTTTTATGAGTCTTCCACTACAGGGTCTAGCCATTTGTTTAAATTTCTATGATATTGTTCAGAAATTAAACAAAAATATTTATGTTTAGGGGTTTCTAGAAATACCAATTTTTCATATTCAGATTTGTAAAGCACAGAACAACATAACATGTATTCCAAAAAGGGTGAAGAGGCAAGATCAAGCTTGAATGGATACTCTAAACAGGGAAAAAGTACATTTATTAATTAGGACCACACTTTCACATCTGTCAACTAAAATGCATTTATTTCAACTGAAAACTTCTTAGTATATTAACCATTACTGACAGTGTAAGATAATCTCCTATAACTTCACAAATGAAATCAATCAACTTACTCTGCCTAGCCCAAAACCCCTAGAAAGGAGATACATGCTGAGTGAGTTATTTCAGTCATCAATAAGTATTAAGAACTTATGACTTTGCTAGATGTTACAAATATACAAAAGAACACATGTTCCCTGGCCACAAGACCATTATAATCTAATGAGGCAGACTAGATATACACATAGGAAACACAAATTAGTGTAAATACATTGTTACAGTAAACCCATAACTACCAGAACCCTGAATAGCCTAGTTTTCTATACAGTTTTTTAAATTACTTTACAGTAAAAACTGGGAGAGTTTATTAAAATATCAAAACTCACTTATTTTTCACCTTTTGGCAGAAATCTTTCGGCCCCTCATGTCTAAAATATACACAAACCTTTATAAAATATGTCAAAGTACCACAATTAACAGTAGCTATTGTAACATGCTTCAGATGTACATACAGCAACGTGTGCAAATAATATCTGTCATTCATCACTCTTGCTTGCCCCTTGCTCCCCACTGCCCTGGTTAATATGGTTTTACATGGAACACAGAAGTCGCTGAGAGAAAAATGGCTCTTTTCTTTATGCTGCAATACATATACCAAAAGAAAAGTTGTTTACCTTTAAAGCAGATGTGCTTAAACATTAGTGTGCATAAGAATCGCATGAGGTGATTATTTAAAATGTAGATATCTGGAGGTGGGGCCCAGTACTCTGCATTCTCAACAAGTACTACAGTCGGTTATCACACCAGGTCTACTAAACTATTAGAGAAACACTGCTTTAAAGTCAAGTTTGCTAACCCCTGCTGAATATCCCTTAGCTATAGTAAGATTGTTTTCTTTCTCAGTCCCTGGCTTTCCTTAGCATATGAACACTGGCTGCTCAACACCAGTTGTCATAGCACACTGTACAGCCATTATCTTGCCCTCCCACATTCCAGATCCTTCTAGGTCTGGGAGAGTCTGAAAGTAAGGTCTCCAGCTGGCAGACAGATAGGCGCAGAGGCAGACAGACAGATGCAAAGTGGGAAACTGAGAGGTACAACAATTAGAAAACAAATTATCTTGATTGTGTAATACAGATTAAAAAGTTAAAAACTTATTTCAAACTTTTTTCATGAGGAAGAACGCAGAAGAGGACAGAGCTAGGCACCTGTGGTCCAACTGCAGCTGTGTCCCTGATTAGCTTTCTGACCTCCAGTGTTATCTTCCCCCATCTGTAAAATAGGGAAAATGCTGCTTTCCTTGCCCATCTCACAGTGTTTTCATGAAAACCAAAGTAATTCATATTTGTGAAAGCATGTTGGAAATATAAGGCACAATACAATGATGTGTGGCATTTTAACAGCATAATTACATATTTTTTCCTAATAATACAGTGTCCTAGACATTACTGTAACTATACTTGATAACTGTCTTCTAGTATTCTCAGGGTCTTTCATGAAAACAAATTCGCATTGGAAAAAAAAGGTGAGGAAAAATGCAGACCCCTGGACATACCCTGAAGTCGATTTTTTGAATATATCCTTGAATCGGCTTGTTTTAATGACAATTGCCTCCGTCTCCTGAAAGTGGAGTGCAAAAATAAACCTGGTTAATTGTGGTTTTATTATATTTAGTTCAAATTTTTCAAAGCATACCCCGACAGCATTTTACCTGTAAATTAATAAACCATATTTATAAATCCTGAACAGCTAAAACCACACAGAACAATTTTAAACTATGTAAATTAACTTTTAAAAACCCTTAACCAGAAAGCCAAAACATTCTATTTGTTTTTAGAAGCTTTCTTAATGTCTCAGAAAGTCTGGAATAAAGATTGGCATTAAGTATAACAATTATTGGCAGTAGATCTAAAATACTAAACTAGCCAAATTAGGACACAAGGAGACACTTCTCCAGTAAATATATACTCGCCTCTTGGAATAATTTGTCATTTTGTAGCTTTTTAAGCCTAAAGGTCAATTATTTGCTGATATACTGCTTTGCCATAAACCCCTGAAAGCAAATGACACATATTACAAGCTTTCAGAGAACAGATGGCTAATGTTCTTCTAGGTTCATTTACTACCAATTTTTTTTTATTTTCATACTGCTTGTAATTAATAAAAACATATAAATAGATATACTGTCTCCTAACCAGAAGACGTGGTTTTTGTTAAGCTCAATCATATATCTAGCTCTTTTGGGCTAATACAAAAATCAGCGTTGGATAGACATACTTCTGGTGCTGCCTCAGGAATCCAGTTTTAAAAATAGAGACTACTACAGAAGCACTGCAGTATAGGCTGTTGACAGTCAACTCTCTTTAAAAACTAAAGTATGCTGGCAGATGTTTGATGAGCTCTAATAAAAATTTCACTTATTTCCATTTATTTCATTTATGTTGTTATCAGCATATAGAAAGTAAGCATTAGCCTTATCTCACGTTTTTTTCAAAATAAACTGTCTTGATTTTTTCTGGGTCATCTCACAAGCACTATTGCATTATTAAATTCATAACTACATCAAAGTCATAGTTTAATAATATCTTTAGAAAGACCTTGACAAAGACCTTATCCAAAATGTGATACTAAATCTAATGACTTCCTATGAAGAAAGGTAGGTGGAAAATATTTTATTTCTTTTTTGGAATGATAAATTCAAAACAGCATCTCCTTAATGACAGTACTATTTGAAAGTATACTTTTAAAATGCTATACACATAAACATTACTGTTGAATGACAAAAAGCTGTAATAGGTCAAATTCATATCTGTCATGTTTTACAATTAAGCCTTACCAAAAAATAACAATTATATTATTGCTTTGCTTAAAAATGCATCAAATTGTCTTTAAATACAGCTTATTTTATATCCCTATTATATTATTCCTTTTCCTTGTGCATTTAAAAAAATCTGGTATGCCACCTTCTGGCAACTGAGTGAAATTATGTATTTCTACATAAGTCACTATTCTTTATTTTAACTTTTTAAATATATGTATATAGAGATATTTCTTACCTGCATTACATTTAAGCTATATAAATAATCTATAACACAGTCTGAAGTAAAATAAAATTCCCTTAGAAATATTATTCAAAATCAAGCTTTGTACATGCTTCCTATGATTTTTGCATGGTTACCAATATGTCTCCTGAATTCTACAATACATCTAAAATTGATTTTTGTATATCGCTTCACAGCCACATATGGAAATAACAGGCTTGCTATTTTAATGAACAAGTAACAGCAGTAAATAAAGGAAAAGAAAGGTCTCTTACCAATAAGCCCATTTTTCTCTTAAGGTTTGAACTCTCATCATTTGTCATGTTCTTGTGGATCCCTCTCTCATCAAATTCTCTGGAGTTTTAAAGTTAAGAGCTGTGATGCACAGCTAGGCTCTGCTACCTAGTAGCGCACCCCAGTGCATCTGCCTGGTATAACACTTCAGTTGTAGCTCCCAAAAGCAGAAACAGGCTTTATATATTTAAAAAAAACAAAAAAACAAAAAAACAAAAACAAAAAAAAACCCTATGTACTGCATACCTTCCCTTGATAGGAAATTGTAGTCAGTGTAGTTGAACTATTTATATTTCATATCTAAACTGCTGGCCAGATATGAAAATGAGAAGCACACATATCTTGAGCTTAGTTCCGGTAAGCTGAACAGGAACAAAGTGTTCATCTTTGGAGCAAGGTGGAATGAGACAAATACTAACATCAGGAAGTCTGACTTAGAAAAAAAAAAATGTTTACCTGAAAGTAACCTTACTTTTTTAAGGGTCACTATCCTGCTATTTGTTATATTATCTTAATTTTTTATTATCCTTAATTCTTACCTCTCTCTTGCCCATAGTTGCCAGTCATCAAGTCCTATCTTTTTTTCTTTATCAATCTCCCAGGAATCTACCCCCTATTTTTTTTTAAACAAATGAGCTACTTCAAGAAATACATATAACTCATCTCCCTGCATTGCCCGTCTTCAATCTGTCAACCCCATTCCATCTAGATCGCTTTTTAAAAATAAAACTACACGTGATGTAAAGTAAATGATCACTGAATATTTTTCAGTATGTATTTATTGAATTGGCTACATGTTAGGTACTGTGTTGGGTGGTGTGGATGTAAAGGTGAACCAGACACAATCCCTGGCCCTCAGGAAGCTCATAAGCTGAGTGAGGGAAGCAGGCATGTATTCTGACGACACAAAATATGGTGTAGAAGCTTTAGTGATATAAGCCTAGCATTCTACAGCAGCAGAGGAATAACAAAAATTCCGTTGCAACTGAGGCTCAAGAATGAAGCATACATCAAGTAAATTCTAGAAGAAATAGCCTGTGCAAAGAAAGAAACATGTGAAGGAGGACAACATGTTGGAGGGATCAGCAAGTTCTTCGATATGACTGGAAAGAATTCAATATTACTGAAAAGTGGGTACATAGCGTTGAGTGGAGTATATTTTAAGGGATGCAGAAACCACATTACAGAAGACCACGCATGCCAGAAAACAAGTTTGGATTTTATCCTGTGTGCTATGAGAAACAATCTGTTGAATGAGTAGATCAATCAAATAATTAATCAAGTAGCTAAGCCTAGCACTAAGAACTCAGTACAAACCGGCCAGCCTACTCTTCTAGTTTACTGTAGTAAATCATAACACCAACTTCCAGGTCTCTATCTCAAAAGCTTTCTTTGTTCTTTCTCATCTTTGCTCCAGAGGTCCCTCTTGCATGAAATCTCTTCCCCACTCCACTTTCCTGAACTCAACGCATTCTTCCAGATCCAGCTCAAATTCCATTTGTTTCTGTGATACCTTCCATGGCAATTTGAGTCTATGGTTTTAAAAATATTATTTCATCACAGGGACCAGAAACCATGCATTCTTGCTAAAGTTTAGCACTCAGTGTTGAAGAAATCTTTTTGATCCTTTGCCCACAAAATAAAAAAGGATGGTGAGAAAAACACACTAAGGCAAAGGTCAGAGCCTCAGGGTAAGTAAGCAGGTCCCTGAAAGCCCACCTCCCAGACTTCATAGTGCACACTAATCTTAGTAACTTCCTTCACCACTCTGAGCCTGAAAAGGAATTGTGAAGAGAGATGGACCTGTATTGGGCAGCAGCTCTAAATTACCACGCAACATTGCTGGCTGTATACCTCACAGCCCTGGTTCAAAAATTCCAAGGAATCGATGAGAAAGGGATACCGACAGAAGAGCTGAATAATGGAGCTGTGACCTTTGGAAAAATAGAGCTGTAAGTGGACAGAAATTGTGATTGTGCTTTACTACTCATAGTAAACCAAGATAATTCACCTAAAGATCCATATAATAAACAAAGAATTCATGAAGATCTCGAAGAGATGACTGGGTGAGTGTAGGTGCTTGGGTATAGAAGGTTTAGAATCTCCAAGGGTAAGCTTCAATAGGGGGAAATCCAAGTGTAAGAAAGGGGTGTTTCAAAAAGGGTTAATAATGTTAGCCAGGAGATTAGGATAAGAAACTATCAGAGAAACACGTCCTTGGGTGTAAATATTTAGTATTCTCTCTCTGTGGAACCACATTCCATTATGCTCAGTGTCAAATACCCAGTAAGTACGCAAGCTTTCATTGATTTTGGCACTTAACATTAAGCTTTGTCTCATCGTTTTTATTTATGCACAATCTCTTAGATTTATGCAATGATGCAAAAACCATGGTGCTTTCTTTTATGTAGACAAAATCTTTCCATCTTAGTCAACCATTTTATGTTAAAATGGATTAAAAGATTCTGCCAACAATTTCAAAAAGTAGTTAACACTTAAAAATATTCTCTCAATGACTTAAAGAATTCCCAGATAAAAGCTGTCTACGCCTTCCTTCATTTTTATTGAGTAAAAAAACTGACCAGTTGTCTTTCCACTAACTTATAAGGAAAAAAAAGCAAGTACAGAATAAGAGGAGAATGTGAGTTGGTGAATGTGCCACATTTTCCAAATAATCTTCAAAAACGGGCAGTACTTGGGGGACATTAAAATGATTTAATCAATAGCATCTTCAGAAGAATGTTTTTAAACTGGGTATCAATGGCACCACAGATTTCAAAACAAAGAGAAAATAAGCCAGATCATTTCTTCATTTAGTTTTGTGAAAAACAGACAAATTGACAGATTATTTCCTTAGGGCCTGGTAGAAAAATCTCAACAACCATTTTATATTATATTTTGACTAGAATAGGTGTTTTATCCAATTCACTTAACTAGTTCATCTCTAAGTTGCAAAGGCAGAAAAGCGGGGAGGGGTAACTACCTCTTGGAAGTCCACAAGTGTCATATATATTAGTGATTATGATGACAGGGTCAATACTAGTCTAGTATAAATAATTCAGTTACATTCCATTTAAAATACCATTGTGTTATCTCATCCACAGCAGTACTCTTTCCCTTTCTTCTGATGTATGTAAGATGGGTCAGAGCAGGATGACTTAAGTGGTTTACAGAATTTTCTGTCCTGCTGAAATATCCATAGTGATAGATTTTGAGAACCACTGATCTAAAGAAGGGTTAGCCAGGGGTATTTATATTGGGAGCAATTGCTCATACTCCTATAGTCTAGAAGTTCATATTTCAACTGATTTATCAGATTTCAGTAGATTACTACTCAATCTAATGTGGGAGATGGGGGTCAAAGGAAATAAAATGAATGGAAATGTCATTTTCTGCTACTAATAACTGCTGTCTGCATTGTCACTGAATTAGGAAAAATGGCAAAGAAGGCAGAAGGCCAAAGTCTCATAACCTCCCAATCCTAATTGAATGAATCAGAACCCTCTTATACATTTCTAAAATGGAATAAAACTCGTGTCCTACCACCATATGGAACCATAAATGATAGATAGTAACTCATTAGTAATTCAAACTACTTAATGGGTATGAATTATTCAAGATTGACTATGAATATACCAACTTATATTTTACTCACCTAAATCTTAAATCAATTGCTATTTAATAGTTACACTGAGAATTTGAAAGGGCCAAGATATACATGCCAGAACATTAGGAAGTTTAAAATTTTTATCATGTTAGTTTGGAAACATAGAAATAAGCTAATGATATTTCAAAGACTAAAGGGCAGACATACAGGGTTAATGAGGAAGTAAGAATTATTTTCCAACCTAATTTTCCTATCCAGATACTCCACAAAGTATTTTACTTGCTTTAAATGTCAGTTTAACCTCAGCCAGCAGAATTTCAAGTAAAAAAGTTTATTATGCCTCTTTATTTTTAAGAGTCTCATTTTCATTTTCAACCTGATCCTGAGGCAGGCAATGCAGGCGTTAATATTCCCATTTTACTCATGAAGAAACACAGCTGTTAAATGACTTGGCTCAAGTGACATAGCCGCTGAGAGAAGTGGAAAACAATAAGCCAGGTCTCCTGATACCTAATTTGGTGTTTATTAGTCACCTCTGTATTGTATTAATATTTATATTAATATTTATTTTAGGGGGAAACTACAAATATGACTCCTAAACACCTCCCCTCCAAAAAAAAAAAAGGTCTTCACATACTAAAGTAAATGTCTGGAGGAGGGGAGAAGTAAGTAATAGTTAATGGAAGCTACAGAACAGCTATATGACAAAAGTTACATAAATGATCAACCTGGCCGGGCGCGGTGGCTCAAGCCTGTAATCCCAGCACTTTGGGAGGCCGTGATGGGCGGACCACGAGGTCAGGAGATTGAGACCATCCTGGCTAACACGGTGAAACCCCGTCTCTACTAAAAAAAAAATACAAAAAACTGGCCGGGCGAGGTGGCGGGCGCCTGTAGTCCCAGCTACTCGGGAGGCTGAGGTAGGAGAATGGCGTGAACCCGGGAGGCGGAGCTTGCAGTGAGCCGAGATCGCGCCACTGCACTTCAGCCTGGGTGACAGAGCAAGACTCCGTCTCAAAAAAAAAAAAAAAAAAAAAAAAGATCAACCTATATCTGTGCCAGAAATACCTTCCCAATGCCAATTACACAGAGCTCCCTTTCGTCTGTCAATTAGCATTTCTTGGTATACATTTCAAACATGTCATACTCCTTCATGCCTCAGTTGCTTTACATCTGATTCCACTTGGAATTCCCTGCCCTTCTACTCTATCAAGCAAACTTCTAGTCATGCTTAAGTGTTCAAGCAAACCTCCCTCAGTGAAACTTTCCCTCACACCTCTTAGAAGATTCAGGTAATGGGTTTGCTATCCTCCTGTGGTACTTTGAATATTATAGCTCCTGTCTCTTGGGTTAAAACTGCTTCTTTGTCTCCCTAGATTATAAGTTTCTGACAACTGAGGTTGGGCCTTCCTTATGTTTGTATTATACCTAACTCAGTGCCTGTCACATAGTAACCCAATTATAGGAGGTGATTTTGGTGAAATCAAGCCAGCAGAGGTAGGTTCTTCCCTCCTCCATGCCTAACCACACTTTTCTGATGATAATTAAATAAGAAATCATTAAAGGGCCTTTTCCTTCCAAAACTAAGATTTGAATCATAAGAAAAAATAAAATGTTACAATTGCACATAGTATATCTAAATGGCTCCTTTTGATGTTTGCATGAAAGACCCTATGTGTGCCTGGCAGGGTGCCCAGCATAGTAGGTATATAATAACTTTATGATAGATGAATGAGGATGGGGGTGTGAATAGATCAGTAGGTGACTGCTGAACTGAACTGAGTAAGGAAAACACTTAGCTACCATAAGGAGGGGAAATGTCAGTAATCAGTTTTCTAAGTCAAGATAGGATTGGTAAGGCAAAGGAATGCATTTTATTAGTTTGTCACCCACCTAGGTCAGGGAATATTGAAAAATGAAACAACATCTCCTAAAAGCAGTCATTTTGTGGACTGGTAAATGAAAAGGACAAAAACTATATTCTTTGGACTGTTAAATCCTATTAAATTACTGTTGCAACAAGTGATGATGAAAGAGTAAACCACAAAATTCAATTTTGACAATCACTGCTCCACTACATGGAGCAAAAAATGAAATAGCAAATTCAACCAAGCAAGTCACTGCACATCACCAATACCTGGCAATGTAAATGGTATGCTGAGCAGTCAAGAGCAAAATATACAAATGATACACAAGACGGCACAATGCTAACAAGCCCTTTTAATGTTCAAAATAGAGAAAAATATACATATTTGATTAAAAATCTATGAATCCTGTTCCAATGCGAGAATTATAATTTAGGCTTAAGAAAGTGTCTCAAATCCCTTTCTTTTTTTTTTTCCATTTTTATTTTTTTATTTTTATTTCTTTATTTTTTATTTTTTTTATTTATTTTTTTATTATACTTTAAGTTCTAGGGTACATGTGCATGATGTGCAGGTTTGTTACATATGTATACTTGTGCCATGTGGGTGTGCTGCACCCATCAACTCGTCAGCACCCATCAATTCATCATTTATATCAAGTATAACTCCCAATGCAATCCCTCCTCCCTCCCCCTTCCCCATGATAGGCCCCAGTGTGTGATGTTCCCCTTCCTGAGTCCAAGTGATCTCATTGCTCAGTTCCCACCTATGAGTGAGAACATGTGGTTGGTTTCTGTTCTTGTGATAGTTTGCTAAGAATGATGGTTTCCAGCTGCATCCATGTCCCTACAAAGGACGCAAACTCATCCTTTTTTATGGCTGCATAGTATTCCATGGTGTATATGTGCCACATTTTCTTAATCCAGTCTGTCACTGATGGACATTTGGGTTGATTCCAAGTCTTTGCTATTGTGAATAGTGCCGCAATAAACATACGTGTGCATGTGTCTTTGTAGTAGAATAATTTATAATCCTTTGGGTATATACCCAGTAGTGGGATGGCTGGGTCATATGGTACATCTAGTTCTAGATCCTTGAGGAATGCCATACTGTTTTCCATAATGTTGAACTAGTTTACAATCCCACCAACAGTGTAAAAGTGTTCCTATTTCTCCACATCCTCTCCAACACCTGTTGTTTCCTGACTTCTTAATGATTGCCATTCTAACTGGTGTGAGATGGTATCTCATTGTGGTTTTGATTTGCATTTCTCTGATGGCGAGTGATGATGAGCATTTTTTCATGTGTCTGTTGGCTGTATGGATGTCTTCTTTTGAGAAATGTCTGTTCATATCCTTTGCCCACTTTTTGATGGGGTTGTTTGTTTTTTTCTTGTATATTTGTTTGAGTTCTTTGTAGATTCTGGATATTAGCCCTTTGTCAGATGAGTAGATTGCAAAAATTTTCTCCCATTCTGTAGGTTGCCTGTTCACTCTGATGGTAGTTTCTTTTGCTGTGCAGAAGCTCTTTAGTTTAATTAGATCCCATTTGTCAATTTTGGCTTTTGCTGCCGTTGCTTTTGGTGTTTTAGACATGAAGTCCTTGCCCATGCCTATGTCCTGAATGGTACTACCTAGGTTTTCTTCTAGGGTTTTTATGGTATTAGGTCTAACATTTAAGTCTCTAATCCATCTTGAATTAATCTTCTTATAAGGAGTAAGGAAAGGATCCAGTTTCAGCTTTCTACTTATGGCTAGCCAATTTTCCCAGCACCATTTATTAAATAGGGAATCCTTCCCCATTTCTTGTTTCTCTCAGGTTTGTCAAAGATCAGATGGCTGTAGATGTGTGGTATTATTTCTGAGGACTCTGTTCTGTTCCATTGGTCTATATCTCTGTTGTGGTACCAGTACCATGCTGTTTTGGTTACTGTAGCCTTGTAGTATAGTTTGAAGTCAGGTAGCATGACGCCTCCAACTTTGTCCTTTTGATTTAGGATTGTCTTGGCAATGAGGGCTCTTTTTTGGTTCCATATGAACTTTAAAGCGGTTTTTTCCAATTCTGTGAAGAAAGTCATTGGTACCTTGATGGGGATGGCATTGAATCTATAAATAACCTTGGGCACTATGGCCATTTTCACGATATTGATTCTTTCTATCCATGAGCATGGTATGTTCTTCCATTTGTTAGTGTCCTCTTTTATTTCACTGAGCAGTGGTTTGTAGTTCTCCCTGAAGAGGTCCTTTACATCCTTGTAAGTTGGATTCCTAGGTATTTTATTTTCTTTGAAGCAATTGTGAATGGAAGTTCATTCCTGATTTGGCTCTCTTTTGTCTGTTACTGGTGTATAAGAATGCTTGTGATTTTTGCACATTAACTTTGTATCCTGAGACTTTGCTGAAGTTGCTTATCAGCTTAAGGAGATTTTGGGCTGAGATGATGGGTTTTTCGAATATACAATCATGTCATCTGCAAACAGGGACAATTTGACTTCTTCTTTTCCTAACTGAATACCCTTGATTTCTTTCTCTTGCCTGATTGCCCTAGCCAGAACTTCCAACACTATGTTGAATAGGAGTGTGAGAGAGGGCATCCCTGTCTTGTGCCAGTTTTCAAGGGGAATTTTTCCAGTTTTTGCCCATTCAGTATGATATTAGCTGTGGGTTTGTCATAAATAGCTCTTATTATTTTGAGGTACGTTCCATCAATACCGAATTTATTGAGCGTTTTTAGCATGAAGGGCTGTTGAATTTTGTCAAACCTTTTCTGCATCTATTGAGATAATCATGTGGTTCTTGTCTTTGGTTCTGTTATATGCTGGATTACGTTTATTGATTTGCGAATGTTGAACCAGCCTTGCATCCCAGGGATGAAGCCCACTTGATCATGGTGGATAATCTTTTTGATGTGCTGCTGAATCCGGTTTGCCAGTATTTTACTGAGGATTTTTGCATCGATGTTCATCAGGGATATTGGTCTAAAATCGTCTTTTTTTGTTGTGTCTCTGCCAGGCTTTGGTATCAGGATGATGTTGGCCTCATAAAATGAGTTAGGGAGGATTCCCTCTTTTCCTATTGATTGGAATAGTTTCAGAAGGAATGGTACCAGCTCCTCCTTGTACCTCTGGTAGGATTCAGCTGTGAATCCATCTGGTCCTGGACTTTTTTTGGTTGGTAGGCTATTAATTATTGCCTCAATTTCAGAGCCTGCTATTGGTCTATTCAGGGATTCAACTTCTTCCTGGTTTAGTCTTGGGAGAGTGTAAGTGTCCAGGAAATTATCCATTTCTTCTAGATTTTCTAGTTGATTTGCATAGAGGTGTTTATAGTATTCTCTGATGGTAGTTTGTATTTCTGTGGGGTCCCTGGTGATATCCCCTTATCATTTTTTATTGCGTCTATTTGATTCCTCTCTCTTTTCTTCTTTATTAGTCTTGCTAGCGGTCTGTCAATTTTGTTGATCTTTTCAAAAAACAACTCCTGGATTCATTGATTCTTTGGAGGGTTTTTTGTGTCTCTATCTCTTCAGTTCTGCTCTGATCTTAGTTATTTCTTGCCTTCTGCTAGCTTTTGAATGTGTTTGCTCTTGCCTCTCTAGTTCTTTTAATTGTGATGTTAGAGTGTCAATTTTAGATCTTTCCTGCTTTCACTTGTGGGCATTTAGTGCTATAAATTTCCCTCTACACACTGCTTTAAATGTGTCCCAGAGATTCTGGTATGTTGTATCTTTGTTCTCATTCGTTTCAAAGAACGTCTTTATTTCTGCTTTCATTTCGTTATGTACCCAGTAGTCATTCAGGAGCAGGTTGTTCAGTTTCCATGTAGTTGAGGGGTTTTGGTTGAGTTTCTTAGTCCTGATTTCTAGTTTGATTGCACTGTGGTCTGAGAGAGTTTGTTATAATTTCTGTTCTTTTACATTTGCTGAGGAGTGCTTTACTTCCAATTATGTGGTCAATTTTGGAATAAGTGCGATGTGGTGCTGAGAAGAATGTATATTCTGTTGATTTGGGGTGGAGAGTTCTATAGATGTCTATTAGGTCCGCTTGGTGCAGAGATGAGTTCAATTCCTGGATATCCTTGTTAACTTTCTGTCTCGTTGATCTGTCTAATTTGACAGTGGAGTGTTGAAGTCTCCCATTATTATTGTATGGGAGTCTAAGTCTCTTTGTAAGTCTCTAAGGACTTGCTTGATGAATCTGGGTGCTCCTGTATTGGGTGCATATATATTTAGGTAGTTAGCTCTTCCTGTTGAATTGATCCCTTTACCATTATGTAATGGCCTTCTTTGTCTCTTTTGATCTTTGATGGTTTAAAGTCTGTTTTTTAGAGACTAGGATTGCAACCCCTGCTTTTTTTTGTTCTCCATTTGCTTGGTGGATCTCCCTCCATCCCTTTATTTGGAGCCTATGTATGTCTCTGCATGTGAGATGGGTCTCCTGAATACAGCAGACTGATGGGTCTTGACTCTTTATCCAGTTTGCCAGTCTGTGTCTTTTAATTGGAGCATTTAGTCCATTAACATTTAAGGTTAATATTGTTACGTGTGAACTTGATCCTGCCATTATGATATTAACTGGTTATTTTGCTCGTTAGTTGATGCAGTTTCTTCCTCCTACTCGATGGTCTTTACATTTTGGCATATTTTTGCAATGGCTGGTACCGGTTGTTCCTTTCCATGTTTAGGGCTTCCTTCAGGGTCTCTTGTAAGGCAGGCCTGGTGGTGACAAAATCTCTAAGCATTTGCTTATCTGTAAAGGATTTTATTTCTCCTTCACTTATGAAACTTAGTTTGGCTGGATATGAAATTCTGGGTTTAAAATTCTTTTCTTTAAGAACGTTGAATATTGGCCCCCACTCTCTTCTGGCTTGTAGAGTTTCTGCCGAGAGATCTGCTGTTAGTCTGATGGGCTTCCCTTTGTGGGTAACCCGACCTTTCTCTCTGGCTGCCCTTAAGATTTTTTCCTTCATTTCAACTTTGGTGAATCTGGCAATTATGTGTCTTGGAGTTGCTCTTCTGGAGGAGTATCTTTGTGCGTTCTCTGTATTTCCTGAATTTGAATGTTGGCCTGCCCTACTAGGTTGGGGAAGTTCTCCTGGATGATATCCTGAAGAGTGTTTTCCAACTTGGTTCCATTTTCCCCCTCACTTTCAGGCACCCCAATCAGACGTAGATTTGGTCTTTTTACATAATCCCATACTTCTTGCAGGCTTTGTTCATTTCTTTCTTTCTTTTTTCTTTTGGTTTCTCTTCTCACTTCATTTCATTCATTTGATCCTCAATCGCTGATACTCTTTCTTCCAGTTGATCGAGTCGGTTACTGAAGCTTGTGGATTTGTCACGTATTTCTCGTGTCATGGTTTTCATCTCTGTCAGTTCGTTTATGACCTTCTCTGCATTAATTAGTCTAGCTGTCAATTCTTCCACTCTTTTTTCAAGATTTTTAGTTTCTTTGCGCTTGGTATGTAATTCCGCCTTTAGCTCTGAGAAGTTTGATGGACTGAAGCCTTCTTCTCTCATCTCGTCAAAGTCATTCTCTGACGAGCTTTGATCCATTGCTGGCGATGGGCTGCGCTCCTTTGCAGGGGGAGATGCACTCTTATTTTTTGAATTTCCACTTTTCTCTGCCCTGCTTTTTCCCCATCTTTGTGGTTTTATCTGTCTCTGGTCTTTGATGATGGTGACGTACTGGTGGGGTTTTGGTATAGGTGTCCTTCCTGTTTGATAGTTTTCCTTCTGACAGTCAGGACCCTCAGCTGTAGGTCTGTTGGAGATTGCTTGAGGTCCACTCCAGACCCTGTTTGCCTGGGTATCAGCAGCAGAGGTTGCAGAAGATAGAATATTGCTGAACAGCGAGTGTACCTGTCTGATTCTTCCTTGGAAGCTTCCTCTCAGGGGTGTACTCCACCCTGTGAGGTGTGGGTGTCAGACTGCCCCTAGTGGGGGATGTCTCCCAGTTAGGCTACTCAGGGGTCAGGGACCCACTTGAGCAGGTAGTCTGTCCGTTCTCAGATCTCCACCTCCGTGTTGGGAGATCCACTGCTCTCTTCCAAGCTGTCAGACAGAGTCGTTTGCGTCTGCAGAGGTTCTGCTGCTTTTTTGTTGTTTTTTAGCTGTGCCCTGTCCCCAGAGGTGGAGTCTACAGAGACAGGCAGTTTCCTTGAGCTGCTGTGAGCTCCACCCAGTTCGAGCTTCCCAGGGGCTTTGTTTACCTACTTAAGCCTCAGCAATGGCGGGCGCCCCTCCCCCAGCCTCGCTGCTGCCTTGCAGTTAGATCGCAGACTGCTGTGTTAGCAATGAGGGAGGCTCCGTGGGCGTGGGACCCTCCCAGCCAGGTGTGGGATATATTCTCCTGGTGTGCCCATTTGCTTAAAGCGCAGTATTGGGGTGGGAGTTACCCGATTTTCCAGGTGTTGTGTGTCTCAGTTCCCCCGGCTAGGAAAAAGGATTCCCTTCCCCCTTGCACTTCCCAGGTGAGGCAATGCCTCACCCTGCTTCAGCTCTCGCTGGTCGGGCTGCAGCAGCTGACCAGCACCGATTGTCCGGCACTCCCTAGCGAGATGACCCCAGTACCTCAGTTGAAAACGCAGAAATCACCGGTCTTCTGTGTCGCTCGTGCTGGGAGTTGGAGACTGGAGCTGTTCCTATTCGGCCATCTTGCTCCGCCCCCCCTCAAGTCCCTTCCTCACCCCATTTTCTGGCTTCTCCTTTATGTAGACTGGTGGAGAAGAAATATCAAGAATATTTACATAACGAACAATATAAGAATAAAAGACAATGGGGTTCCCCAAAGGGAAGAGCTTATCTACAACATGGTTTAACATGCATAGGTTAGGGAGTGGGTGTGGAGGTTCCTGCAGCTCTGAGGGCTAACTGATGCAGATCGTTAACCACTATCTCCAGTGTGTTTTGGGGGTATGTTTGGAAAGGCTGGAAATTTTCATTTAAAAGTTTTTTTAAAAAGTCTTATAAATGAGAGTTGGGTTTTGCTAACATTAGACTTGAATTTTGGGACACAGAAACATAATGTATAAGCCCTTATGTGCTACTTGGGAATACAAAAGTCATAAAAGCTTCTGGGAACATTAATCCTGAAGGAAGACTGGGTCAAGAGCCACAGAGAACAGCCAGCCAGGGAGAAAGACACTAACAATTAAAGATGAACCATGAAAAATGGTAACCAGAAATACAATTCTGAATAAACCAATCCCAAGCCAAAAGTAACATATACTCCATCATTTCTAATTCAAAATTTAGAATTCATTATGCCTCCTTTATTGGTTCATCATCTTAAGCTTTTATTCAAAAACTTTCCATGACTACTTATTTCTATGGATGTATTTGTAGACTCCACTTTCAAGGTCCCCTCAACCCCCAGCCCCATCTTATCTATTCAACCCTATTCCCATTAAAGGTAATCCCAGATTTGCATACAACTAAAAAACACAGTACCACCATACCCAGAATGCTACAGAAGTTATTCTTAAAAAATAATAGTAATAAACAACATGCAGCCTATAGTAAATCTGTGAAGAGGAATACATGAGAACAATCTGGGGGAGGGAGGTGGAGAAGAAAGGAAAATTAGGCAAAGCTCTCGGCCAAAGCTTTCCCTGTCTCAAAATATCTTCTCCTCTCTCTCTCTCTCTCTCTCTCTCTCTCTCTCTTCTCTACCCTCGCCCCCTTCCCACATTGTTTGCTCTGTACCAGTGCCAGAAATTCCAGCAATTACAGGTTCATTTGAGCTAACAAGAAGGCTGTTAAAATTGTAATAAGTACAGCTGCCAGGATGAGGTGGCTATCAGTTATTCACACATTGGTGTGAATGAGTTTAGTCAAGTTTCTTCAAATAGCAAAGAGCTGTTGCCCTGAGGGAATGAGGCAGGCTGGAGGTGAGAGAGAGCCTTTTAGAGCCCTAGCAACTTTGGGTGGGGTTCTGTTTCAAGGAAGTTAGCAGCATGTGGTGCCTTGAGGGATACAGAAACTTTCTCTTAGAGAAACTGAGATGTTAAAAAAAAAAACGTGTAGAAAGGGTCATAGGAGAACAACAAATCTCAATTTGCTCTATTACTCTGTCTTCTAGCCCAGAATCCATCACACCTTTCCTGATTCTCTTTTCCCAGGCTCTGGAGCACTGTCCCTGGATAGTTCACTATTAAGTAGGTTAAATACAATATTTTGAGCTGGCTGGAAATTATGTATATTATGTGTCATGTCCAAACAAATGATTTGTAAATAAATCTTTAGAACACATCCTGTTTATAGGTTATGACTTAGTTGTATTTTTCAACATATACCTTCCCCCCATCAACACACACACACACACACACACATCCTAATTAGACTGGTCTCTTCTCTGTTTTGCTAAGGCTGTTTTTTTTTTTCTTTTTTTTCTGTCACCACCCATTCAACTCATAAAACATCCCTTTTGCGTAGTAGATTGTGGTTGCCTCTCTGTTCACACAAGTTCTGCCTATTCTTAAGTTCTAAATCAAGCTCCACCTTTTTGAAGTCGAATTTTATTACCCCAGCACTCACCAAATGCCCTTTTCTTTCTAAACTCTTGCAGCACTTACTACACAATGTTCATAGTTACTCATCGTAGGTGTGTTCAACTTAGCTTCCCAAATGAAGACTGTAAACTAGCTTTCTACAGGCAGCGGCCATTCAATAATCCACCCAAGCACTTAATAAGCATCTACTTTATACCAGAGGCTGTGTTTAGGGTGGACGTTCAAACCTAAGTAAACCCAGTTTCCCACCTTCAAGGTGGACACAACCCAGGGAACATCAGGTACAGTCACAGTACTATATAACCTGTGCTATAAATGAGATATGTTCCAAAGGATATAAGTGCACATGGAGAGCCCTAAGTGCAGTAGCACAGAGGATCAGGGAAAGTTTCACAGAGGTGACATCTGAACTGAGTATTTCAGAATAAGCAAGAGTATGTCAGGCAGTCAAGTGAGACAGAGGGGATGGTTAGGAGAGAGGGTGAGGGTGAGGGTGCAAGACTAGTTAAGGCACAATTGCAATTGTGACAACATAAGATCTTAAACTAAGGCAGTGGTAGTGGGTGACATTCAAAAAGATTTTTAGGAGATAAAATTGACAGGATTTACTGACTGGAGATGATGATAATGGCTAACATTTGTTTGATCACATACCATGTGCCAAGCAGTGTTATAAATGCTTACCCCATTTAATCATTTAACTTATTTAATCCTTACCAAAGCCTTAAATGCAGTTACTATTAACATCCACGTTTTACAGAAGAGAAAACAAACACATAGAAAAATCAAGTGACATGACTAAGGTTACACAGTGTGTAAATATTGGAACTGGAATTTGAACCCAGGCAGCAGTCTAGCTCCAGAGCAAACATTCTCAAGCCCTCTACTATTCTACCTTTAAATGTGAGATTGTTAGGGAGAGAGGAAGCCCAGAGGACTGCCAAGTTACTGAGAGAGAAAAAGGTAGAGGCAAAAGGGACCACAGTATATGAAACTTGATTACATTATCTGTTTTTTTGTTTTGTTTTGTTTCGTTTTTTTTGAGATGGAGTTTCGCTCTTGTTGCCCAGGCTGGAGTGCGATGGCATGATCTCAGCTCACTGCAACCTCTGATTTCTGGGTTCAAAGAATTCTCCTGCCTCAGCCTCCTGAGTAGCTGGGATTACAAGCATGTGCCACCATGCCCAGCTAATTTTTATTTGTAGTAGAGACGGGGTTTCTCCATGTTGGTCAGCCTGGTCTCGAACTCCCGACCACAGGTGATCCACTCACCTCGGCCTCCCAAAGTGCTGGGATTACAGGAGTGAGCCACCACGCCCAGCCTGTTGCATTTATTGAGTAATTTTGCTCCCTGTTTCTAATTTTAAAAGCAAATTTTGCTCTAAAATGGTTTCCCACCAACTCCCATCTTTCCATCAACCACCAATGCCAATATTAAGTTGGGGTTTTGTTTGCACTTGTACATAGAGTTTATTTAATTTCTTCCCATATATCCTAGCATCTTCCTTCCTCCCTCCCCTTCTTCATTCTTTCCTTCCTCCTTTCCTTCCTTCCCATTTTTAGTAACAGGGTCTTGTTCTGTCACCCAGGCTGGAGTGCAGTAGTATGAGTATAGCTGACTGCAGCCTCGAACTCCTGGACTAAAGTGATCCTCCCACCTTAGTCTTCTGAGTAGCTGAGACTACAGGTGCTTGCCACAATGCCCACTAATTTTTTACTTTTTTAGAGATGAGGTCTCGCTATGTTGCCCAGGCTAGTCTTGAACTCCAGGTCTCAAGCAATCCCCCATCCTCGGTTTCCCAAAGTGCTGGGATGACAGGCAAGAGCCACTACACCCAGCAGCCTATTCTAGCATTTTCTTAAATGTTACTGGTAATCAAACCAAACAGGTACCTGGTCTTGGCCTCAGTCTATTTGTCCTCTGTTCCAGTCTCACTGGGCACATTCAGCTTCTTCCTTGAATTATTTATAGATTTGGCTTATCACCTTTAGTTTGAAAGTTTTTCCTAAGGCAAAAGTCACATCTTGTTCAATTTTGATAAACAGCAACTAGTGTCCAATATGTTGTCACTAAAAATTGGCCAGGCACAGAGGCTCACACCTGTAATCCCAACACTTTGGGAAGCTGAAGTGGAAAGAGTTCAAGACTAGCCTGGACAACATAGTGAGACTTCGTCTGTATAAAATAAAAAAAAAAAAAAAGCAAGGAGTAGTGGTACACGCCTGTGAGTGAGGCTGAGGTGGGAGGATCACTTGAGTCATAGAGTTCAAGGCTGCAATGAGCTATGATGGTGCCACTGCACTCCAGCCTGGGCAACAGAGCAAGACTCTGTCTCTAAAACAGCAATAATTATAATAATAAAATAATAAAAATTAAAATTAATTGGCTTGAATATAAAACAAAATGTCTCTTTGAAGCTGCCATTTTTCATTCATTTGTTAATTGCCTTCATTTGTCATATCAGTACCATCTTTCTTATTTTTTCTTTAAAACTTACATTTATCTTTAAAGGAAAACTTATTACAGAACACAGAAAACTAATAATTTCTCATAAAGAGAAGGGAACTGTAAAAATAGATACTTAACTCCTGTAATAATAAGAAATGCGTACGCACAACTTAACATCATCCTATTCCCATAAAATGTCACACATACCACACTACTGGGTAAGTTTTTTTTTTTTTTTTTTCCATACTGAGGTGAAATCCACATAAGATAAAAGTAGTGATTTTTTTTTATTTTTTATTGTACTTTAAGTTCCAGGATACATGTGCAGAATGTGCAGGTTTGTTACATAGGTATACATGTGCCATGGTGGTTTGCTGCACCTATCAAGTAAACAATTCAGTGGCATTCAGTGCATTTAGAATGTTGTGCAACCACCCCCTTCTGTCTTGTTGCAAAACATTTTCATCAATCCCAAAATAAAACCCATACCATTAAGCAGTTGCTCCTCATCCTCTCCTCCCTGCCCCTAGCCCCTGGCATCTGCATTCTGTCACTATGGATTTATCTATTTTAGTATTTCACAAAAATTGAATCATATAGTATCTAATCATTTGTGCTTGGCCTCCTTTCACTAACATAATATTTTGGAGGCTCATCCACTATGTATATCAGTACTTCTAATATAGTATATGGCTGAGTATTCCATTATATGTACATATCACAATTTATTTACCCATCCATCAGTTAATGGGCATTTGAGCTCTTTCCACCTTTGGGTATTGTGAATAGTCCCTCCCTGAACATGGGTGTACATTTGTTTGAGTATTAGTTTTTAATTTGGGGGGATATACACCAAGGTGTTTCTGAATTTCTGGGTCATATGATAACTCTATGTTCAACTTTTTAAGGAACCTCTCAGATTTTGTATAGCACACTTTGTGTTTCAAAAAGCACAGGATTGACAGGTTTCACACCAGATTGTGTGTCTCTACACATTGACATATAGGAAGAGGTTCGTTCTCATCATACTTAAGAAAATATAATTTCAAATACTTTCATCAAATTTGTGTGATAGTTGTTTTCTTTGCAGTTGGTTCTTCTGTAACAGTAGCAGACGTTTCAGACAATTTGCTAAATTTGGTCTTCAAGTTTATCTAAAGATACATGACTAACTTCATCAAAATCTTCCCCTAATAAGATTTCCCTCACAGTCTGCACCTTTACATTTTAAAAATTCAATTTTTATCCACTGATCCATGCTGGCCTCAACAACAAAACAAAAAAAGAGCACAGAACTAATTCCAATTCACAATTACGTATGTTATAAATACTTTGTATATTTAAATACTACTATTTTCTAGGAATAGAGTGTTGCTGCATCTATGAAAAGAATGCAGCAATACATTCTTGGGCATGCCTGAACACTGCACCAGTAATTCACTTGGTTTGGGTGAGGTATTGTTACCTGCATAGTCTTAACTTCAGTAATATCTAAGAGATGACAAGTGTGATATACCAGGCTATTTTTCCTAATCAGCATTAAGATAAGTAACAAATATATTCAAATTGTGTTAGTCTGTCTATTTCCAGGGGGTACATATACCACCACAAGCATGCACACAATACTTCAGAAAACACCGATCAAATCATAGCCTATTTAAAAAAAAAAGAACTACATGTGCTAAGTTCACATATTATTTGCCAAGGAAACAGGACATTTCCATCTCATCTGCAAAAAGATAAAGTATGGGTTCATCACAAAATATTCAAAACTAAAGAAGGGTTCCTAATAAATCTGTAGACTCATCCATCTTGACTTTCTAAGATAAAGGATTAAGTGTCTTTGGTGGGCATCTCACAGAATCCAAGCTATAAAGACAAATGCTTTCGGGAAGACTCATAGTCACTTGCACTTTGCAACATCTTCCACTGGGAGATGCACTCATCCTGTGATTTGACAGGATACTTGCATTCAAAGAGTAACCACCCCTAATTTAAATAGTATGCTACATTTTTTCAAGTATGCCATCTCCTAGAAGCCTACTGACACACTCTCTTATGGAAAAAAAAAAAGAGAGAGAGAGAGAGACTGAGTCATCAATTTTTAAACAATACGTTTCCCTTTTTCAATATAGAGATTATCATATAATCTATTTACTCTAGTTCTCAGGTGAAAAGCGTTTAACTATCTTTTAAAATGTAAGTATCCATGAATAAATATAAAAATAGAAAATACCTGAAAAACAACATAAAATATAATGTTCTATCTGTGGATTTTACTGCCACTGAGTTTTCACACATAACTGGAGGTAGGTTTCAATTAAAAAACATAAAACAAATGAACAAAATTCTGTCTTCAAGCAAAATATTTTGAAATCAGTATAAGACATAATAAAATAATTTAAGAATATAAGGATGAATGTAAAGATTCAATATGAGAATATATGTAAAGTACGTATCACAAGGCTCATTTGTGCCACAAACATTTAATAAATTGCAGCTAAGGTCCCTCAAGGTCAGATGATTCTCCTTGGAAATAATCCATGAATCCTCAGGCCACAATTAAATTCTAATTGTCAGGGTTCCTATTTCCTCATTTGTTCTCCTATTTTAGCACCCAGCACATTCAGCCTTGTCTAATAATTCTATGTACCGATATATCTATTTTATTAGTTTATAAGTACCCCTGAAGGATCCACAAAGCTCTTAAAATAAAACATAATTGAAATTTTGAAAACATGGAAAACTATTTAATAAACACAAGTAATATCACCACTTTGTATGGTACTCTACTAATTACATAGCACTTTCATGTCCTTGATTTCATTAATTTATGATCTTTTATATCTCTGCCTCACCAAAACAGAAATGGAGATGCAGGGAAGTCAAAAGTAATGCTGGAGTTGGAAACTAAGTGTATGAAGGCAAACAGATGGAGAAGGAGAGAAGAGTGAGAACTCACAGTGAAGATGGTGGGACATGAAGATAGAGAAAGAGAGACAAATACATAGGTACACAGAGACCCCATGGGAAGAACAGCTAAACTTCATTGGATTTTGAGACATTTCCCTAAAAGATATTTGAATTTTTTCAGCTACAGATACAACAGTATCATCTCTTAAGAATTGCCTTGCCAGTGATACATGGTGGCTCAAAGAGATCTTTAATTGGTTGCAACTCTCTGGGTCTACTCAGGAGAGAGAAACCACATAGTAATTTGAACAGGGAGAATTGTACATAAGGAATTATTAACTATGACAGAGGGTTGGAATAACAGGAAATTGGAGTAATGAGAAATTGGCTAGTAATAAGTAAAGAGATTCTTTAAAAATCACAAGAATCAAAGAATCACAGATATCAGGAGCAACTACCCCTAGGGCTGAGAAAGAGCACCAAAGAAAGTGACTTCTGCTCAAGGCTGAGATCTAGGCATTATTGGAGAGGGCACAGTCACAGCTCGATGAAGCGTAGAGAAGTTGCTGTGGTGTTCATTAGCTGGAATCTGTCAGAAACCCACCCTTTGGAACATGCTCAAAATACACCTTCTGGAAAGTGTCCTACCAGAAATACTCTGCTATAAAACTGTCTCTGGGGGCACCAGGAGAAGCTACTGACTACTAGGTAAAGAAGTTGAGCACTGGTGAAGATGCCCAAAAAACAGCCTGCTGAGCAAGCACACAGGGAACCATGAAGTAAAACCATATAAATGCTATGCAAATTATACATATTATATATAACAATATATAAACATATAAATATTATATAAGCAACTATATAAACACATAAATACTATATAATTTGTACCATGTAATTATTCCTCAAAATTATGATTTGATATGTTAAAGTGGTCACCATTGTCAAAGTACTTCCTTCCTGACATGCCTTTCCAGCACCCTCTACTGACAAAACTTCAGTGTCAGTGGTAAAGGAAGTAACCATTCAAAAAGTTCAAAACAAAACAAAGATAAAAACAAAAGGTTCAGGTCCATTTTCACAGAGCAGACAACAAAGGGTGAATCTGAAGCTAAGGGCCAATAAATTAATAACTGGCACATAGAACAGAGAAATACTGTTTTTAAGCAAGAGCCAAATTATAACACAGTTTGGTCAAATAATTGTTTTACCAAGTCTACTTTCTAGACAAATTTACTAGGACAAGAATTGTGTAGCTGTGTTGTTTTGATTCTATTCGTTCATACTATATAACTTCTTTAAGATTATTATTTTATATGCTAATGTGATCTTCATTGTCAAAGTACTTTCATAGCTCCTAACTCATTTTATACTTGTGAGATGGGAACTAACTATCTGATGGATAGAAACATAAGCTACAAACACCAAAGATTAATCAGTTAACCTAAGTTCACGTAGGTATTTAACATTGCCCTTACCCAAAACAGACCAATCTCCTTACTAATCTATTTGGCCAAACAAATACAGCCAGGAGGACTTGTCAAGCTAGAACCCATGCCTATCAGAGAATCCTAATCCATCACTGGGAATTGTGGATGGATTCAGGCTGCAACCTTCTCTCCTGCCCCAGCGTCCTAAAATTGCTACAAGATAAACTTAATTTCAATCTACTTTGATTAAAAGTAATTTGGAGATTTTTACAATATCCAAAGATTATAACCAACAACAATGTATTTCCTTGCAAACAAAATAGAGAGGAAAAGTATTATTGGCTAGGGATGAGTGTAACAGTAATGTTATACTCACTTCAATAGCTTTCAAGGGCTGTTTCCCATGCTTTTGGATTTTGTGGAACAATGTAATTTCAAAAACATTTTGGGGTCCTACATAGGATACTCAACTTTATTTTACAAAGTCAGGACATTTTAAAAGGCAACCCCTTATCCACAATTTCAAAATCCAAACACTTGGAAATCAATTTTTTCTTGCCTGTAACTCATTTGGCAGCAAAATCTGAACTGATATGAACTCATCTGGCAGTCAAGCTTGACCTGAACTGACGCGAGGCTACTCACAGGCTTTTTCTCTCACTTAGTATAAATATTCTTATATTTCACTGCAGAAACATTACTGTAACTGATTATGGGGTGTCACCTCAAACCCTACTGGGGCTGTTATGTAATATAGGACACACAGACTGTTACCTTTCTAAAATCCAAAAAGAATGTAAGTTCTGAAACATATCTTGTCTCAAGGGTTTCATATAAGGATACAGGTACAGTCCTTGATTACCATCATAAATTTAATTTCATTAAATTAAGGGCAAAAGAGCATTTGAACAAGCAAAAAGTGTAAAGAACAATCTCAGAATAAAGGATGGTCCTTTGCAATCAATAAAGTTAGCTTTCTGGTAGATAATCACTACACTGTTGTTTCTCATACATCACTGCAGACCTGTGACAATATCCGTAACAAACCAGCTTCCATGAGTTAACTGGCATATGAGAACCACTGCCATTAGAAAACTTTCTACTCAGATGGCTTCAAACTCAAAAGATGACCTTTGGAACCTTTTCGTAGTCTGGGGTAGGACTATCATAATAGGATCCGAACGAGTTAAGATATTCTATGGCTCCTGCAGGCCATGGATAGATGATATTTAAGCAGCAAAAGAGCCAGTGGTAATGTGATATCCATCCAACAACAGAATTTTTCATTGTTTTCTCCTTGAACTATTTTAAGTGGACAAATCAGAAAGTACCTACAACTCTGATCCAAATCTAACTGAAAAGATTCTTTGATTTTTAAAGAACTAATGCAATTGAATGAACATAAGTATACAAGGCTAAATAAACCCTGATTGTCAGAACACTGGACAAGATGGAAGAAAAAGCCACCAGCTGGGTTGGGTATGGTGGCTCACGCCTGTAATCCCAGCATTTTGGGAGGCTGAGGCAGGTGGATTGCTGGAGCTCTGGAGTTCGAGACCAGCCTCAGCAACATGATGAAACCCTGTCTCTACCAAAAATACAAAAAATTAGCTGGGCATGGTGGCACATGCCTGTGGTCTCAGCTATTCAGGAGGCTGAGGTGGGAGGATTGCTTGAGCCTGGGAGGTAGAGGTTGCAGTGATTGTGCAAGCCTAGATCGTGCCACTGCACTCCAACCTGGGTGAGAGCGAGGCCACATCAAAAAAAAAAAAAAAAAAAAAAGCCTCCAGTAAATCATCGTGTTGCATAAGAAACTTACAGATTTTTCAGATTTCTTATTTCTGAACACTGCAATTCTCTGAACAGTTTGATATGTTAACAAACTGGACTGCCTGGACATGTCAAATTCTATCCAAACAGATACTAATGAATCAAGTGTGATGACAGTTTAAGAGACATAATTTAATTTCTGCTATAAAAGCTACCACCTGCATTTATAAACAAGACAATAATTATTCAGTTTAACAACACTTAATGAGTCTCTACTTTGCCTAAATCACCAGGTTAGACGCAGGAAATAGGTGGCTAGACGGGAAGATGTCATTTTCCTCATGGACTTCATGGTTTGGTCAGGAGAGATGATTAAAAATTATTATACAAAGTGTTAAGTGTTATGATAGATGTGCAATAAAATGCTATGGGATGGAATGTCATGCAATTCTCTCAGAGGCAGGGTTCATAGTGCTAACATCCATCAAGAGCAAAGGCACAGAGAAGGGCCTAAAATAACATACAGGGGCCTTAATTACAGAAAAGGCTATGGTGCTCCCTCACATGTATTTCAAAATATAAATAATTCTAAACTATGAATTAAGTGTAAGGAAGTTCAACAAAGATCTAATTTCCTTGATGATGACAGGAAACATCAAATATTCTTTTTCTTCCTCATTGTTTGGTACCTATGTCTGCTTGGTGTTCCAAGCATGTGCTTGATCTACCTTCTGGGTAATCGCACACTACCACAGAAATACAAAAGAATGTGGCACATTTGGGGAAGGGTAAATAATGTGGTACAGTAATAGCACAGAGTACCAAAATGAGAAGCAGCAGAAACTGAGGCTAGAAAGGAAATTTGAGAACACAATGTGAAGAGCTTTCTATGCCATGCTAAGGAAATCAGACTTTTTGAACTCATGTTCCTACCCCTAAATAACCAGGAATAGGTTACTGTGCAATAGGTTTTTTAAATACCTCTATTCAAAAATGAAAGACTTCACTCTGGCCAGGCATGGTGGCTCACACCTATAATCCCAACACTTTGGAGAGCCGAGGTGGGAGGATCACTTGAAGCCAGGAGTTCAAAACTAGCCTGGACAATATAGAGATCCCATCTCATTTTTTTAAAACTCTTTCTTCTAAGCCAGCTTTGCTGATAGTTTATATTTATCAGTGCTGTTTGTTTGGTTAGTGAAAAGAAAAAAATTAAATAAAAAACATAAAAATAACAAAAAGAAGTATTATGAGAAAGTAGTAGTGATTATACCATAATTAGGTGAAAATTATCTTATTTCCAGTTGCCTCATTTTTAACACCTTATTAGTTAAAAATCAAGCCAGTGATAATAATACACCAGTAAACAAATTAATATTAATCTGAAGAAAAGGACTCAAATTGACAAGCAAAAATCTCATAAATTTTAAATAATAAACCAGTAAACAAATTAATATTAATCTGAAGAAAAGGACTCAAACTGACAAGCAAAAATCTCATAAATTATAATTTTAAAATGTGGATGTTGACTACAGGAAAGCAGAATTTATAGGAACTACAATAGAAAGTAAATATCCAGTACAAGGGTAGTAATCCTTACAAATCATAGTTGTAAGGAAAAAGGTGGCAACAACTCATCAAAGTACAGAAAATGTTCCTTCCCTTCCCCTTCCTGAACAGTTCAATCCATTAGTAGGGCCAAGCAAAGTAGGCATGCCCTGTGAAGAGGGCACCATAGAGACTCTTTGTGGGGCTTGAGAAGATGAGGAAGGTGTCATTGCAGGAAGACTACATCAATGGTGGACTGATGTGGTAAGGTGAAGTGCAAACAAAATGAGGGTATTCATGCAGGGAGGTGGCAGCTACAGCCAGGATTTCTGGAAGTCAGAGTTGGGGAGGCAAGGGTATGTCAACAGGGCATTAGCTACATGTGAAGGAACTGGTCAAATAATAAGAGAGATGTTTCTTAATGTTAGCAATTGAGAAGTTAGCAATTGAGAAGTGAAATCATGAAAAGGGAGAAAATTAGAATGAACCCTATGGTATTGGATTAAAATTGAAGGTATTGGTCAGAACTCATGGTTTCAATGGATAAATATATAGACATATATGCATAAATGTGTATACATATTTATGTGTGTATATACATGTATACAAATATTTCCTAGCTCTCTCCATCAAAAGGGCCTTGGAACAGCAATACTGGAATAGCAATGAACACTCCGAGCAAACAGATTTTGGTTCAAGACATGATTCTCCACTAAAAGGAACCATGATGTCTGATTCCAGAGCTCAGGCAGAGAAAGTACAAGATGAAATGGAATGTAATGAGGCATTCAGAAAGTACAAGATATACTACAAATATAAGGAAGGATGATTGAGACTTGTCAAAAAGATACATAAACCAGCTTGAAGGGGATCATACAAATATGGGACCACTTGGCATCAAAATAAATCAAGGATTATAACTGAATAAAATAGGAAAGTATGATTCCATATTGATGCAATAAATGAAATATTGAAAGTCTGATAAGGAATAATATATTTGTATAGTCTCAAAGTGTTCTCAACCTCATGAGAAATGCTATGAATTAGAAATAAAAGAAAAAGTAACCTTGCAGTGGAGAGGCCTGACAGATACCACCTTAATCACGTTATCAAGTTGTATGGGACAAATCAATATCAGGTGCCACCTGATAGGATGCAATGAGAAGATTATGTCTGTATAATTCCTGCTGAAGAAGCAAAACTTCAATAATATCATGAGGAACAATTAAGACTAATGCAAACTGAGGGGCATTCTACAAATTAATTGGCCTGTAATCTTCAAAAGTGTCAAGGTCATAAAAGTCAAGAGAAGACTGAGAAAGTGTTCCACATGGAAAAACACTAAAGAGACATTACAATTAACTGCAATGCATAATTCTGAAGCTGAGCTTTATCCTATCAATAACACTTTTGGGATAATTGGAGAAAATTTGAATGGTCTTTGATTAGAATGTATTAATGTTATCAGGGACTTGAGCATATGTGGATTTTTGTAGCCTCAGGGGGTCCTGGAACCAATGCCCCACAGATAACAACAGATGACTGTATATATAAAATATTAAACAATTATTCATAATGGCTGGAAACTATCTTGCATGGAGGGCATTGGGACAAAGATTTGTGATAAATATTTTTGAAAATAATTTTTTAAGTTGAAAACAGCCATTATCTTAATACTCTCCAAAAGAAAACTCACAGTATGGTATAGTTGACATAGATATAGGGTGTGGTAGACAGGAAGATGGGCCCCCAAAGATGTCCACATCTTAATTCCTGAGACCTGTGCATATGTTGCCTAACATAGTAAGAGACGATGCAGGTGTGATTAAGTTAAAGACTGTGAGATGGGGAGATTATCCTGGATTATTCAGTTGTGCTCCTTAACATTGGAAGAGGAAAGCAGCAGAGGTTCAAGTGAGGAGATGTGAGAAAGATTTGACTTGGCACGGCTGGATTTGAAGATGGAGGAAGAGAGACACGAGCAAAGGCACATAGGTGGCCTCTGGATGCTGGGAAAGGCAAGGAAATGGATTTTCACCTACAGGCTCCAGAAAGGAACACAGTCCTTTAATTTTAGGCCAATGACCTGCAGAACTGTAAGGTAACAAATCAGTGTTGTTTTAAGGCACTGGATTTATGGTAATTTGTTACAGCAGCAATAGAAAACTAAGACATGGGCCTATAAATAGCTGGAAAGAAATTGTGTAATGATTTTAGCAGTCTTTTTTAGGGAAAACAAAACAACTGAGGCAGGAGAGTGAAGCGTAACTGAATTAACAACGTTGTTAACAGTAAGGGCTATGCCTGGATATAGGTGTGTCATATATATGTGTAAGGCCATTATAATACATCAGAATTGCACACATAGCAAAGTTTAGAACAGACTGGGTTGAGTTTCCATTCTATTTTTATCCATCTCCCTGCCACCCAATGATTATTAGATCAATACTTACTTTCTATCCAACCCACAGAAAAGAAACTACTGGAACTATTTAGATAAGAGGGAAAGTATTTTACATACAAAAAGAGTGGTAAAGGCTATACTAATTTAACTATAAATACTAAGCTCATCGCATGGACTGTACAATAGTGAAAGTCTAACAGAATACATTTTACCAAAGAAGGGCTTCATTTTGCATTAAATATGTGAAATGCAGATTTCTGAGGCAAAAATAACTCTTAACTGTGCCAAAAAACAAACAAACAAACAAACACCAAACCTCTGGGTACTCATGTCTTGGCCCTTTCCCTTGCTATGTGAACTTGGACAAATGATCTCACCTTTGAATATCAGATTCCCTGTCATTTTACATTTGAGAGGGTTAACACCATCTCTACAATCTTTTCCTATCTAAAAAAGTATAGTATGTTATTTGTGGAGCCACTGTTATTCTTAGAAAAACAAATAGCCTTAACTCTGCTTTCAGCTCCTTTCAAAAAAATCAGCTTGAATTTATTCAGGGTCCACCTTTCAGGGAGAACATAGTGATTCAAGCATATCATCTCATTAATTTTCAAGACAGGAGAAAGTATTTCTGTTCTGAAAACAGGAATAAGAAAGAAACTGGTACCACTATTAAGTTGGCAGAGTCAAGACCAGAAAACAGTGGTTTTCAAACTCCACACTCAGTATCACATTCTGCCTTTACAACAGAAAGGTCAATCAGGTAAATAAACTACCCTTAAAGGGAAAGGGGAAGGAGTATAGGGTTGAAAGCTAATATTAATATACTTTCCCCTTCATATCACATAGGTAAAGGATAAATGTAACATTGAGGGGCAGGCACTTGGGGCTGGAGACCAAATAATTATCGCTCCCTAGAGGCCTTATTAGACTTAGCACTGCTTCAGGGAATCTAGGGAGAAAAGAGTGTTCTAGGTGACCTCCCACTGATTTGAGTAGCCTCCCAAGTTTGAGAAGTCAGAAGTAGGAGTCAGCCAGGTGAAGTGGCTCATGTCTATAAGCCCAGCACTTTGGGAGGCCCAGGTGGGAGGATCGCTTGTGGGCCAGGAATTCTAAGCCAGCCTGGTGAACATAGTGAGACCCCCATCTCTACAACATAGAAAAAATTAGTCAGGCATGGTGGTGTGCACCCGTAGTCCCAGCTATTCAGGAGGCTGAGGTGGGAGAATCACTTAAGCCACTGCACTACAGCCTGGGCAACAGAAGGAGACCCTGTCAAAAAAAGAGAGAGAGAGAGAGAGAGACCTGCCAGCCCTGGAAAATGGCTGATTTCAGCCAAATTTGGGCAAAGTTATATATTAGTATTTTCAATAATGTGCCAGGGAAAAAGAAATGACACTGTCTACATCTAGGCACAGCTCTTCCTGTCAAAAACAACATTAAATTTAATTTGGATTCACTCTGCTGCTTCTGTTATTTGTTTCCCCTAAAATAGATTGCAAAGATCACCAGAGGATTTTATTCTAGCTACCTATAGGTCATATCTATGTCAGCTATGCCATGCTGTGCTGATATAGGAAAACATCTTTACCTTTAGGATCATGCATTTCATAACACACCATGGATACAGAGGGCCTCAGGAAGGGAGGAGGACACATTGCCCTTCTCTCAATGGTGGATTAAGGACTCTTAGAAGAGAATCATAGCAGGCCTATCTGTGGATCACAAAGCCTTTAAGTTGCCATGGCTATTAATAAGTCCCAAAGACAGGCACGGAAACTATAACCCAATGAAAAGGTAGATCTTCCAGGGAAAAAAAGATATTAATCTTTTTCTTTTCATTTTAATCTGAAACAAAGCAATGGTACAAAGAAAACCAAGTGCCGAATGGAGAGAAGGGGTCAAAATATCACACAGCACTGATAACCAGAAAGACAAAGGAAAACTTTGTCCTCTGGCTATATATTTTTAAAAGCATCCACATTAAGGCTCTGAATTATTTCATGGGTCCATATTCCTGGTCACATGTAACCCAAAATAGAACATTACACAACTGTTGTTCAGGAGCCTTTGAAAATTTTACATAATCTTTCTAACGATCACCTTATAACTGCATTTGCTGGGAAGATGAAAAGGGGAAAAAATAAAAGACTGAAAAGGGAGGGAAGTGAAAATTTGTTAAAAGAAAAAATTTCACAGATGGACACATCTGTGACAGACTGGATTAAGAAAATGTGGCACATATACACCATGGAATACTATGCAGCCATCAAAAAGGATGAGTTTGCGTCCTTTGTAGGGACATGGATGCAGCTGGAAACCATCATTCTTAGCAAACTATCACAAGAAGAGAAAACCAAACACCGCATGTTCTCACTCATAGGTGGGAACTGAACAATGAGATCACTTGGACTCGGGAAGGGGAACATCACACACTGGGGCCTATCATGGGGAGGGGGGAGGAGGGAGGGATTGCATTGGGGAGTTATACATGATATAAACGTTATGCACATGTACCCTAGAACTTAAAGTATAATAAAAAATAAAAAAAGAAAAAAAAAAAAAAAAAAAAAGAAAAAAAAAAAAAAAAAAAAATTCTTTTGTCAACTTCCAGGCTTCCAACTCATTAATAGTACTTAACCTATCAGTGTAAATGTATGCACACCCAAAATAAGCAGAACTAGCTTGGCCTTAGGGTAAACGCCATGGGTGTCTATTAGAATGACTCTTGCCAATACAACCAATGTACTACTAGTATTGGAACTTTAATATCTACTACAGACACCACAGAAATAAGATCTAATACTATGGGAGCTGTAAGAAAAGGAAACCTAATTCTGCCTGGAAGAGACAGGAGGACACATTCCTCTACATTCACTTCCTGGCCTGTCTAAAAAGATCATCATGAGAAGTATTTATTACTACCATGAATTAGTTTTAGGTAATGAGACACAGGAGAGGTGATACAGGACAGGCAAAACCCTTGTCCTCAGGGAGTTTGCATTCCAGGGAAGGAAAAAGACTGGAATATGGCTAAATGCAAAGACTCTGGAGCTAGACTTCCTGCATTTGAACCCTGGATCCATGTTTATTTACTGTGCAACCTTAGACAATTTACTTAATCTCTCTCTGCCTCAAAGTCCTTGTTTGTGAAATGGGAATAATAATGATGAGTGTCTACTTCATAAGGTTATTATGAGAATAACATAAATTAATATGCATAAAGGTTTTGTACCTAGTACAAAGTAATGCTATTTAAGTGTTAGCTATTATAATGACTCTTGCCAATACAACTACTATGAGTACTGGGACTTCAATCCCCCCTGCCAACACCAAAATGTAAGAATCAATGCTATGGGAGCCGTTAGAAAGGGACACTTGGCCACATGTGGTGGCTCACGCCTGTAATCCCAGTACTTTGGGAGGCTGAGGTATGTGAATCACTTGAGCCCAGGAGTTGAAGACCAGCCTGGGCAACATGGCAAAACCCCATTTCCAAAAGAGATACAAAAATTAGTCAGGCATGGTGGCACATGCCTGTTGAGGTGGGATAATCACTTGAGCCTGGGAAGTCAAGGCTGCAGTGAGCCATGATTGCACCACTATACTCCAGCCTGGGTGACAAAGTGAGACGCTGTCTCAAAATAAATAAATAAATAAATAAGAAAAGGACACCTAATTCTGCTTGGAAGTGGCATGGGATCTATTTCAGTGAAAGTTTCACAGAGAGGTCCTGAAGGATAAACAGGAGTGGGTTAGGCCCAACATATGAGAGAAAGCATTCCAGAAAGAAGGGTGGCAATATGAGGGAACGTGTCACCTTCCAATGTTGGAGAAGGCTGCAGTGCATGCTCTGCACAGGAGAAAAGCCTGGTGAGGTAGAGAGGAGCCACATAAGACACCTTGCCACACTGGGAGCCACTGAAGAAATCTAAACAAGAAAACAATATGACCATATTTACATTTCAGAAAGATCATTATGGCTGCAAAGAGAGAGAGAAACTGTCAGGGGAGAAGGCGAGGGCTAAGACTAAAAGAAAAAAAACAGATTAGAAGGATATTTTAATGATCTACCTGACAAATTATGTGGGCCAAAACTAAGGAAGTGATAATAAGGATAAAGCAGCAGGGGGAGTGAATTGGAGAAATAATTGGGAAGGAGAAGTGGACTTAGTGACTAACTGAATGTGAAGGATGAGAAAGAGTCCAGGATGATGCCCCAGTTTCTGAGTCAGGCACCTGAGTGAATGGTGGTGTCATCAAACAAGACCAAGACTATAGATGAGAAGGCAGGTACTCAGGGCTAAGATTACATGGGATTGGACATTGGATATGCCATGTTTACAATACTGGGGAATCTTTGTGTTGAATAAACATTTGTATTTATGAGATCTAAAATATTAACAGCGCTTTCAGTGCAGTGGGATTACACTTTCCTATAATTTTTCCAAATACTTCTCAATGAGCATAAATTATACAATTGGATAAGAAAGATATAATACTTGAATATTCAATTTTAAATAACAAATAGCTAGTTACTTCTGATCCTGCCTTGCCCAACTTACTGTTGAGTTAATGGGTGCAGCACACCAACATGGCACATGTATACATATGTAACAAACCTGCACATTGTGCACGTGTACCCTAGAACATAATGTATAATAAAAAGTATATATCTTGAAGACAGAGTCAGGAAAACCAGTGCCAGCACTGAAACTGAGACCTGGCCATGTTTTTGCTTTTTAAAGCAGCCAGAGTTCTAGTACCTTTTACTGTGTGGCCCTTTCTGACCACCACCATCAATTCCTCTTTGTGTTTATATCAAGTCAGAAATTACAGCTCCTGGTATATATTAGGAAGCCATTGTGCCAGACTCTGAAAATAGGGCATATTAACTATTTCCACTGTGACAAATGATCACAAACAGTGGCTTTAAACAACCCCAATGATTACCTTACAGCTCTGGAGGTTAGAAGTCAAAAATTAAGTACTAGAAAAGCTTCAGGGGAGAGAAGGTTTTCTTACTGTTTTTGTTTTCCAGATTCTAGAGACTACCTGCATTCTTGGCTTGTGGCACCTTCCTATATCTTCAAAGAGCATCACTCCAACCTCTGGATCCATCATCACATCTCCCTTTTCTGACTCGCACCTGTGTCCCTTTTATAAGGACCCTTGTGATTGCAATGGGCCTGCCTGAATGATCCAGGATAATCTCCTCATCTCAAAGACCATAACTTAATCACATCTGCAAGTCCATTTTGCCATGAACAGTGTCATAGTCACAGGTTCTGGGGATTAAAATGTGGACATCCTGGGGGGCCTATTCTGTCTAGTCTACTGCTGGTAGTATTTGTCAGATTTCTTCACTATAAAGTTACAATTCTTTTCCATTCCACATTATTTTCTTTGTAAGTGAATCATTAACACCCAGTGGAAAGTTCCAGCATATAAAGAAGATATATATACAAACAAACATTCACAAATAAAATATGGAATTCTTCTGTAAGGAAGACTTGTCTCTTCTACCCTACTTATTTATTCAATCGTTTATTTCTATTAGTATTGACTCATGGATAAAAGAGAAAAGGGTGGGATTAGTACACAAGAGCATAGACAGAGGGGAAATGGTTAATTCCTTTATTCATTCATTCAGCAAATATGTATTGAGCAACTCACGTGTGTAAGAAATGGTTGCAGGTGCTGAGATTAAAGCAGTAAACGAGTCGAACAAGATGCCTGGCCTCTTGGAGCTTCTATTCCAGTGAAAGGGGATAGAAAATAAATAAAGAAGGAAAATATCTAATAGTTGAAGGGATGAGTCTTACGCAGAGAAGTAAATTGGGATGGTGTGACAGTAGACAGTATACAGGTGGCCACTTTAGATTGGATGGTCAAAGGAAACCTCTCAGAGGAGAGGATATTTAAGTAAAGATCTAGACAACAAGAGTCAGCCACATAAAGACCATGAACAAAAAACATTTTAAACAACAGTACAAAGGCCTTTCAGGGAATCCTTCTTCCTTTGAGAATGAACAGACAAAAACAAAAGCAACTAGCACGGAAAGCAGTAATGGAAATACATTGAAAAACACTATTTCTTATTGAATACAGAAACATGACTTCAATGAGCCAGGAAGACAAAGCCAAGTAAGACAAGATGAGGAAAGATATAAATTATGTTGGTCGAGGAAACTAAAGGAAACTAAACCAATGTGATAAACAAAATGTACATTAAAGGGAGCAAAGAGAGGATTTGACACAGTATAGAGCAAAAAACAATAAATAGAAGGAAAATAGATAAATTATAACAGATATGGAAGGCACTACTACAACTAATACCCCCAAAATGGAATCAGACTAAATATCTAATATCAAGACATAGTTTGTACCACAGAATGGCTTATACTATCCAGCTATTATAACTACAAGTCTTTATTGACATCAAAATATTCAAAATCTAATAAGAAAAACAGGGAGGTACAGACATGATATATAGTATAACAAAACAGTAAGCACTTCCATTTACTGAGTATTTACCATATGCCAGGAACTTAACTATCTTACAAACATTTTATTTAATCCACAGAACAATCCCATACAGTGATATTACTTTATTTTATAGATGAGGAAATAGACTCATAGGAGTTAAGGCACTTTCCAAATTTCACACAGCTAGTAAGTAGCAGAGTTCAAATGAAATCTATATTTGGCAGACTTCAGAGCTTCACCCTTAACCACACTACTATAACCAGATCACATTCAATAAGTAAAACCTTAGTTACATTTAAAAATGTACCAGAAGACTAGAGTGAAAATACATCAAGCTGTTAATAGAGGTTATCTTATATGATTATTTACCCTGCATATATATAATTTTCCATTTTTCTAAGTGTTCTATAATAAATATGTATTATAATAATATAATCTATAATATAATGTACTACAATACATATTTATTATAGATAAATAATTATATATATTTAATATATAAATAAATAACTTTATATTTATAAAGTTATAAATATATAAATACATATTTATTATAATTATTTACCTATAATAAATACGTATTACTTGTTGAGTCCAAACAAACAAAAAATGGTGGAGGGAGAAAACAAACAACTTTTAGTCTGGGACTCAGAAAAAATTTAGACTCGAGCTATAAATGAAAGGTCTTCAGTATGTAGGCAAGGACTGAAATAATTGCGGTAGATGAGATTGCACAGGAAGAATGTAATATGAACAGCAACACTCAAGAAGAGAAACTGGAGTAGCAATTATTCTCCCCAAGAACAGATACACTTTCTATGACCTGGAAAATTCCTCCAAATATATAAAACATGCAACATTACTAACAAGTTCATATCCTTTGTATGAAAGCATGCAACTCTTCAGTTATAGGAACAAATATGGTGATAAATTTCACGTGCATCTACCATAAGATCTTATGACAATAATAATGGATAACCAAAACCTACAGAATTTCTAAACCAAAATAATTCCAATGTATAAAAAGTAACTGGTCTCAGAATTTCATGTGTTACCCTCTTATTATTTTTATTGGCTAGGTCTCCTAGCCAAAGATTTGGCTTACAATTATTGCCACGCTTATTTCACTGATGATAAAACCCTCACAAGTTTTTAATCTTCAAAAACACAGAACAAATACCTTCATTGAAAGTGAGAAAACCAAATTATGATAAATTAATAAAAAGACTTATCTCCAATGGCTGATCACCTTGTTAAATTTGTTTTATATGAAGTTAATCACATATGTGTTTCTTTACATACATTATGGTAATGTACTATGTGCTTAGGCTTAAAAATATAATTTTAGACTTTTAAAACAAAAGGAAGACTTCCATCTTCCAATTCTTACATTTTACAGATAAGGACGCCGTTTGACAAATAGTAAAGGCTAAATATTTTAAACATGAAATGACCTGATTCCCAGTCCTGTATTCCCTTGACATTCTACACCATGAAGACATGATTATACATTATGTCAGTACAAAAGTCTGGGCTTATTCCTAGAATCTATACTAAATTCAATTAGCCTATTTTACAGTTTTAAAGATTGTCACTTAATATTAAATTACTTAACTATAAGTAAGAGTTAACTGTGGGAAACAAAAGAAAACTAACCATTTTACTGAATAAAATCACCAGCCAGTAATTGTTGAAAAATGCTACAACTTCTACAGGTATTTACTGAAAGCTTATTGGTGCAAAATCCTGCATTATGTACAATACAGGATATAAAAATACACTAGATGCAGCCAGTTACTCTCTGAAAGGGCTCCCTTAGGCATAACCAAATAAAGGCTCAAATTACTTCAATGCAGAACCAAACATGATAAAATTCATTGCAGTGGTAAAGCAGTTCAGAGGCAAGAAGCTCTCCTGATCATGTGATTGGATTGATCAGATGAGGCTTTATGCAGGGTATGGAATTCAATATGGGTCTTGCGGAACAAGTAGGATTTTAATAGTCATAAACAGGAAAGGATAGTCTAGGTGACATTATCGGATTAACAATTTTAAAGGATCATTCTGACTAGAGTGCGAAGAATCCAGTTGGTTGCCAAACGTTGTAAAATTTATACCTAAGTATTTCACGAATGCATTCCCTTTCATTCATTCCCACTGCCATCACCCTTGTTCAGACTCTTCATTTCTTTCTTTGACTACTACTACTGGTCTCCTAATTTTCCCATCCTCCTTCCCCAAATAATCCACACAGCCACCAAAGTGATCTTTCTAGCAATATAAGGCAGATCACATCACTTTTTCGTTTGTAAGTTTCAGTAGATCTCTGCAGTCTGTGAAGTATGTATACTCCTTAGCATAAACATAAACATAAAATGCTTCTTAACTTGGTCCATACCTCCCTCTCCTAACTCATCTCCAGCCTTTTCTTACTTTGCTCCTTATCATTACAATTAATAATCATCTGATTTTGATTATAGCTCTGTGAATGCATCATGCTTTTTCATGTCTTCATGCATAGTACTGTAATGTGAGGTTAACACTGGATGTTATCCTAAAATTAAGATACAGCTATAGAATAATTTGAAAGTGAAAAGGCAACATGGCTATATTTGAATTCTGAAAAGAGAACTCTAATTAGAACCCAGAGAAAATTGAACTAACCCATTGGTTATTGCAGGATGTCAGACAAAAGATGAGAGTAGCTTGAACTAAGATGGTGGTAGTGGAGTGGAGATGGAGAGAAGTAAAGGAAACATGACTTCACTCATAAAGCCTGCCCTGACCCCCCTGCCCCCACAAGACCAGGTATATATATGTGTTATACACATTCAGTAGCACCCCATATGTCCTTTCAACAGCACTTAAGAAACACAATTATTTGTGTGTATTCCCCACTACACAGAAAACCATGTATTATCATTCACTGCTATATCCCTAGCACCCTACCCAGTAATGGTGAATAATATTTGTTAAAATGATAAAAATATGATTGTGCAGATTTGGTATTCTTTCTCCTGTGTTGGAAATACCAGGCAATATTTTATACTGTGTTTCATCTACGAAAGACTACTTTTAGAAGACTGAAACTCTGTCAGAGCATTATAGAAATGCTTATTAGATCCAGGAATGCAATCAGAAAATACTGCCACAACAAGCTGGTGATTCTCACCACAACCTGTCCTCCTAGACATTACCATAATGTATGCATGAGGATGTTCAGATAAGTATACTGTTTGCATCAAAGCAAGTCACATGTGGCTGACTTCTCCCTATACCTCATAAAGCACTAGAATAAAACTTCATATAAAGTAAAATATATGATGGATTGTAGATTACAAGACTAAACACATGCAAGACTGATAAGAGGTTAATGCCCTTCTACAATGACCTCTGCTCACTCTTAATTCTTTATCTTGCCACCTGTCTTATTAATTTTTCATAACAATTTTCTCCATGACATATATTTATCATCTGACCACACCACATCCCCAGAAGAAGGTCAATGAGTAGAAGAACTCATCACTTTTCATCATACTTTTGCACGTGAAAATGTTTAGTTCTTACCAATTACACAATAAATATTTGTTGAGTCATAAACAGAACAAATATAGATTTTGTACTAGTCCTTCATTTATCTAGTAAATTAACGAGCAACTACATAGCAGACATTGTACTAATGATGGAGATACATTTCTTTCAGATATTCGTTATCTTATTGAAGATTTGCTCTGCCAAATTTTTAAATATCCTACTAAATTTATGTAGAATGTATAGGATAATTTGGAAAGAATGTATCTCTTCTTCGCATTTAGTCTGTTATCAAGAACCATGGTATGTATAACTGTATTCTTTTTTTATTATTATTATTATACTTTAAGTTCGACGGTACATGTGCATAACGTGCAGGTTTGTTACATATGTATACTTGTGCCATGTTGGTGTGCTGCACCCATCAACCCGTCAGCACCCATCAAATTGTCATTTACATCAGGTATAACTCCTAATGCAATCCCTCCCCCCTCCCCCCTCCCCATGATAGGCCCCGGTGTGTGATGTTCCCCTTCCCGAGTCCAAGTGATCTCATTGTTCAGTTCCCACCTATGAGTGAGAACATGCGGTGTTTGGTTTACTGTTCTTGTGATAGTTTGCTGAGAATGATGGTTTCCAGCTGCATCCATGTCCCTACAAAGGACAGGAACTCATCCTTTTTTATGGCTGCATAGTATTCCATGGTGTATATGTGCCACATTTTCTTAATCCAGTCTGTCACTGATGGACATTTGGGTTGATTCCAAGTCTTTGCTATTGTGAATAGTGCCACAATAAACATATGTGTGCATGTGTCTTTATAGCAGCATGATTTATAATCCTTTGGGTATATACCCAGTAATGGGATGGCTGGGTCATATGGGACTTCTAGTTCTAGATCCTTGAGGAATCGCCATACTGTTTTCCCTAATGGTTGAACTAGTTTACAATCCCACCAACAGTGTAAAAGTGTTCCTATTTCTCCACATCCTCTCCAGCACCTGTTGTTTCCTGTCTTTTTAATGATTGCCATTCTAACTGGTGTGAGATGGTATCTCATTGTGGTTTTGGTTTGCATTTCTCTGATGGCCAGTGATGAGCATTTTTTCATGTGTCTGTTGGTTGTATGAATGTCTGGCAGAGACACAATAAAAAAAGAGAATTTTAGACCAATATCCCTGATGAACATCGATGCAAAAATCCTCAATAAAATACTGGCAAACCGGATCCAGCAGCACATCAAAAAGCTTATCCACCATGATCAAGTGGGCTTCATCCCTGGGATGCAAGGCTGGTTCAACATATGCAAATCAATAAACGTAATCCAGCATATAAACAGAACCAAAGACAAGAACCACATGATTATCTCAATAGATGCAGAAAAGGCTTTTGACAAAATTCAACAGCCCTTCATGCTAAAAACGCTCAATAAATTCGGTATTGATGGAACGTATCTCAAAATAATAAGAGCTATTTATGACACCACAGCCAATATCATACTGAATGGGCAAAAACTGGAAAAATTCCCTTTGAAAACTGGCACAAGACAGGGATGCCCTCTCTCACCACTCCTATTCAACATAGTGTTGGAAGTTCTGGCTAGGGCAATCAGGCAAGAAAAAGAAACAAAGGGTATCTAGTTAGGAAAAGAAGAAGTCAAATTGTCCCTGTTTGCAGATGACATGATTGTATATTTAGAAAACCCCATCGTCTCAGCCCAAAATCTCCTTACGCTGATAAGAAACTTCAGCAAAGTCTCAGGATACAAAGTTAATGTGCAAAAATCACAAGCATTCTTTTACACCAGTAACAGACAAACAGAGAGCCAAATCATGAATGAACGTCCATTCACAATTGCTTCAAAGAGAATAAAATACCTAGGAATCCAACTTACAAGGGATGTAAAGGACCTCTTCAAGGAGAACTACAAACCACTGCTCAGTGAAATAAAAGAGGACACAAACAAATGGAAGAACATACCATGCTCATGGATAGGAAGAATCAATATTGTGAAAATGGCCATATTGCCCAAGGTAATTTATAGATATAACTGCATTCTTGAAATGTCTTCTTTCCTGTCTCTGAGTAGAATTTTTAAATATTCATAGTATAAATCCTAGACATTTTTGTTGGGGTTATTACTAAATATTTATGTTTTGTGGCTATTACAAATTGTTTTCCATTATATCTTCTAAATGGTGATTTCTGATACAAATAAAACTTACTGTTTTTTAAAATTTTTATTTATATCCAACTATTTTTTATAACTCATTAGTTCCAGCACTAAGGGGTTGTTTTTAAGACTTAGCTTTCATAGATATAGAAGCCTAAACTTTTTATTTATTTCTATTTTTATTGCATATATTTAAAGTGTACAATATGATGTTTTGGTATACATAGACAGAGTGAAATGATTACTACAGTTAAAGAAATTAATATATCCATCACCTTCCACAGTTGCCTTTTTGTGTGGTGAGTACACCTAAAATCTACTTTCTTAGCGAATTTTCAGAATACAACATATTATTATTAACTATTGTCCTCATGCCATAGATTACATCTAGACTTATTCACCCTACCTAACTGCACATTTGCATGCTTTGACCTTCTTCTTCCCATTTCTTCCCACTCCTGCCCCTGTGTTTCTATCTATTTGACATTTACAAATGCAGTATTTTTTGTTCGAAGTCTGCCTTATTTCATTTAGCATAATGTCCTCCACATTCATCCATGTTGTTGTAAATGGCATTATCTCCTTTTTTATTATTATTATACTTTAAGTTCTAGGGTACATGTGCACAACACTCAGGTTTGTTACATATGTATATATGTGCCATGCTGGTATGCTGCACCCATCAACTCGTCATTTACATTAGGCATATCTCCTAATGCTATCCCTCCCCCTTCCCCCCACCCCACGACAGGCCCCATTATGTGATGTTCCCCACCCTGTGTCCAAGTGTTCTCATTGTTCAATTCCCACCTATGAGTGAGAACATGCGTTGTCTGGTTTTCTGTCCTTGCGATAGTTTGCTGAGAATGATGGTTTCCAGCTGCATCCATGTCCTTACAAAGGACATGAACTCATCCTTTTTTATGGCTACATAGTATTCCACGGTGTATATGTGCCACATTTTGTTAATCCAGTCTATCATTGATGGACATTTGGGTTGGTTCCAAGTCTTTGCTATTGTGAATAGTGTTGCAATAAACATATGTGTGCATGTGTCTTTATAGCAGCATGATTTATAATCCCAGTAATGGGATGGCTAGGTCAAATGGTATTCTAGTTCTAGATCCTTGAGGAATTGCCACACTGTCTTCCACAATGGTTGAACCAGTTTACAGTCCCACCAACAATGTAAAAGTGTTCCTATTTCTCCACATCCTCTCCAGCACCTGTTGTTTCCTGACTTTTTAATGATCACCATTCTAACTGGTGTGAGATGGTATCTCATTGTGGTTTTGATTTGCATTTCTCTGATGGCCAGTGATGATGAGCATTTTTTCATGTGTCTGTTGGCTGCATAAATGTCTTCTTTTGAGAAGTGTCTGTTCATATCCTTCGCCCACTTTTTGATGGGGTTGGTTGATTTTTTCTTGTAAATTTGTTTGAGTTCTTTGTAGATTCTGGATATTAGCCCTTTCTCAGATGGGTAGATTGCAAAAATTTTCTCTAGGCATTATCTACTTTTTAAAAGGCTGAATAATATCCCATCGTGTGTGTGTGTGTGTGTGTGTGTGTGTATCACAATTTCTTTATCCAGTCATCCATTGAAAGTTGTTTCCACACCTTGGCTATTGTGTATAATGTTGCAATGAACATGAAAGTACAGATATCTCAAGGAAGTGCTAATTCCATTACTCTTGCATATACACCCAGAAGTGGGATTACTGGGTCATATGGTAGTCGTTCTGTATTTAGGTTTCTGAGGAACTTCTGTACTGTTTACCCTAATGGCTGCATCATTTTATATTCCCACCAACAGTGTGCAAGGGTTCTCTTCTCTACATCCTCTCCAAAACTTGCTATTGTTTGTCTTTCTGATAATGGCCATCCTAATAGGTGCAAGGTGATATTTCACTGTGGTTTTCATTTACATTTCCCTGATGATGTGATGTTGAGCACCTTTTTATATGCCTGTTGGCTATTTCTATGTATTATTTTAAAAAATATATCTATTCAGGTCCTTTGCTCATTTTTAAGTTGTGTTATTTGGTGGGTTTCTTTTCTACTGAGTTATGTAAGTTATGTTAAGATATTAACCCTCATCACATACATGGTTTGCAAATATTTTCTCCCAATATGTAGGCTGCCTTTTCATTTTGTTTATTGTTTTCTTTCCCATGAAGAAGATTTTTATGTTGTCCCAACTTGTTTATTCTTGTTTCTGTTGCCTAAGCTTTTGGGGTGATATCCAAAAAAATCTTTGCAAAGGCCAATATCAAGGAGTGTTTCCCTTGTGTTTTCTTCTCTTTTTTGTGAAGCTCTTCCTGATAGCTCTGATCCCTTGTGTTTACTTTTAGAAGCTTTATGATTTCAGGTCTTACACTTTGGTATTTAACCCATTTTGCGTTTATTTTTGTGTACAATGTAATATAAGGATCCAGTTTCATTCTTTTGCAAGTGGATATCCAGTTTTCCAAGCACTATTAATCTTCTAAGAATTGGTAATTTTGTCTTCTTCCTTCCATTAGTTATGCCTCTTTACTGACATTGGACAGAATTTATAGATGTATATTAAATACTATGTTGATTGCGGGCATCCTCATTTTATTGCTGCTTAAGGAACAACTCTTACATATTACCATTAAGTGTGATGCTGAATTGTTGTCTCAGAGAGATATTTTTTTCTTATTATAAGAGCAAGTTTCTGTCACTAATCTTTTAAGGGCTCTTTTCTATTCTTAAAATGAGCATTTAATTGTTTTCAAACACCTTTGGATTTTCACTTTTGGTTCTCATTACATCTATGCATTCTATGAATAACTTTCATAATCTTAAACCATTCTCATGCTGGGATAAAACTTTCTTAGTCAAAAAGAGTTTATTCCCTCCATATATTCTTTTTTATTTTCGGAGTCTTGCTCTGTCGCCCAGGCTGGAAGGCAGTGGCACGATCTCAGTTCACTGCAACCTCCGCCTCCCAGGTTCAGATGATTCTCATGCCTCAGCCTCCTGAATAGCTGGAATTAGAGGTGTGCACCACCACACCCGGCCAATTTTCTTTGTATTTTTAGTACAGACAGGGTTTCACCATGTTGACCAGGCTGGTCTTGGACTCTTTACCTCAGATAATCCACCCTCCTCAACCTCCCAAAGTGCTGTGATTCCAGATGTGAGCCCTTTCAGATATTTCTGAATGTTTTTGGTTTCATTGTATTTAGAATTTGAAACTGACCCATAGTTTGTATATGCATGCAAGCAACATTTTTCTCAGGTTTTGACATTTGAATTATGCAGCTTCCCATTATTTTCTATGTTCTGGATCACTTTACTTAGAATCAGAATTATATTTCTTTCAAAGGGGCTTTTTTTATAAGAAAGGTTACAAGAGAAGAAAATCAAAAGTCATTATATTATAAACTAGGGGCCATAAGACTAGGTCTCTCTGTAATGCTAGATTTAGCTCAAGTTATCATTCAGTTACCTTGCCATTTACAAAGGTATTAGCTTAGAATTAAAAGTACAAAGAACTTTTCTTCTGTAAAGTGGTCTTATGAATTACTTAGATCCTATGTGGAATCTAGTATGTACATTCACTTCTCTGGTTTGTGGCCAATAATGCATTTATAATGTGAGGGCTAAAACTGTAAAACTTTTGGAAGAAAGCCTCAAATTTGGAAGGGCAAAGATTTCTTGGGCAAGATACAAAAAGCACCAAGCATAACGGAAGAAAAATGATAAACTGAACTTCATTTAAAAAAGAACTACTGCTCATCAAAAGACACAAATACCAGAATGTGAGGGTAAGCCATGGACTGGAAGGAAATATTCACAGTACAAACACCTATATATCCAGAGTGAATTAAAAACTCCTAATAATCAAAATAAAATAACAACCCATTTTAATGGCCAAAACACTTGAACATATGCTTCTAAAATATATCCAAATAGCTAATAAACATATGAAACCTATTCATGTCATTACACATGAGGAAAATGAAGAGTGAAAACCATAATGAGGAAGTACTACACACCCACAGAATGGCTAAAATTAAAGAAGCTAACAATATCAAGTGTTAGTAAAGATTCTCACTTATTATTGGTGGGAGTATAAAACGATACAACTATTTTCAAAAAACATTTGGCAGTTTCTACAAATGTTAAAAAACAGTAGCTTACTCTATGTCCCAGCAATTCCACTTCAGTATACTGTAAGTCTAAACAAAATGAGTGCATGTGGCCAAAATAAGTTTTACACAAGAATCCTAATAACAGTTTTATGCATTACAGCCAAATGCTGGATGCATCTTAAATGACTATCAACAGGAAAATAGATAGAATAAATTGTTGTATATTTAAACAATGAAATATTATATAGCAACAATAAAGAAGGAGCTGCTGATACATGCAGCTATAAATTCAACATCCCCTGATCTACTCCTGTTTTCACCCAACATGGCCACATATTATCCCTGCTATGATTTCCCTATTTTCTATATCTGTGAGCAAGTCTATTTTATAGCTCCTAAGGTGAATATTCCACCCTAGCCCACGTGATAGCACAGTAGTCCCTGCTTATGCATGGTTTCACTTTCCCCTGGTTTCAGTTACCCATGGTCAACTACATTCTAAAGAAAATATCAAGTAGAAAACTCCAGGAATAAACAATTTATAAGTTTTCAATTGTGTATCATTCTGAGTAAGGTGACGAAATCTTGCACTATCCTACTTCACTCCACCCCACCCACAACATGAATTATCTCTTTGACCAGCATCCATGCTATAAATGCTACCCACCTATGAGTCACTTAGTAGCCAGTTCAGTTATCAGATCAACTGCTGAGGTATTTCAGTGCTTGTGTTCACGAAACCCTTATTTGACTTAATAATGGCCCACAGTGCAAGAATAGTGATACTGGTGACTTGGATATGTCAAAGAGAAGCTATAAAGGGCTTCCTTTAAGTGAAAGGGTCAAAGTTCTCGACTTATAAAAGTATGCTCTCCCTCCACCAGGACACATGTTTACCTACATAAGAAACATGCACATCCTGCACATGTGTCCCAGAACTTAAAATTAATTTTAAAAAATCATATGCTGAGGTTGCTAAGATCAACAATAGGAAAGAAATCTTCTGTTGGTGAAATTGTGGAGAAGGAAGAAGAAGCTCGTGCTAGTTCTGCTGTCATACTCAAACTGCAAGTTATGACCGCAGTGCATGATAAGTGCTTAGTTAAGATAGAAAATGTTTATATTTGTGAGCAGAAGACATGAGCAGAAATATGCTCTGATTGATGGCAGTTGGATTCGGTACTATCCTCAGTTTCAGGCATCCTGGGAGCCTTGAAATGTATCCTGCATGGATAAAGGGGAACTACTTATACATTCCAACAAACAGGCACCCTCATATTATATTTCCCTAATGGGATTATTATGAAAAACTCCCTCTATGGTATCTGTCAAATAACAGTGATTTTATATATGTTCCCTTCTTACCTCAACCTTTCCTACATTTTCTTTACATTACAACATGCCTGTATTTTAAAATACGTCAGAATTGAAAAACACAAATACTACATTTTCAAAATAATTAAAATCTCACTTTTACATTTGAATAACATGAGGGATCTTCAAAAAGTTCATGCAAAGTGTGTATTTTGAAAAAAACTGTGCACGGATTTCAATTTTTTTGCATGAAAATAAACTCATAATAATGTGTTATAACATGCCTGAACAGGACCTAGTTTGAAGCACTAAGAAGTATAAGACATCAGTTTGAAAAGAGCCCCTATCAAAGCAACATGAATTCTGCTAAAATTGAAGCAAGAACAAACATCAAATTTTTCACAGAGTTTGGGTGGAAGAATGGTGAAATTGTTGATGCTTTATGAAAAGTTTATGGGGACAATGCCCCCAAAGAAATCAGCAGTTTACAAATGGATAACTCATTTTAGAAAGGAATGAGATGATGTTAAAGATGAAGCCCGCAGCAGCAGATGATCCAAATCAATTTGCAAGGAAAAAATTAATCTTGCTCATGCCTTAATTAAAGAGGACCAATGAGTAACAGCAGACATGATACCCAACACCACAGATACCTCAGTTGGTTCAGCTTACACAACTCTGACTGAAAAATTCAAGTTGAGCAAACTTTCCACTTGATAGGTACCAAAACAATTACACCCAGATCAGCTGCAGACAAGAAAAGAGCTTTCAATGGAAAATTTTAAACAAGTAGGATCAAGATTCTGAAGTATTTCTTCAAAGAATTGTAACATGAAATGAAACATGGCCTTACCAGTATGATTCTGAAGACAAGCACAATCAAAGCAATGGCTAGGAAAAGGTAGAAGTAACCCAGTCAAAACAAAAGCAGAGTGGTCACGAGCAAAAGTCACAGCAACAGTTATTTTGGGATGATCAAGACGTTTTGCTTGAGGATTTTCAGAAGGGCCAAAGGACTGTATCATCTGTTTATTATGAGAGTGTTTTGAGAAAGTTAGCCAAAACATTACCAGAAAAATGCCTAAGACAGCTTCACCAGAAAGTTCTTCTTCACCATGACAATGCTTCTGCTCATTTCTCAAACAAGGGCAATTTTGTGAGAGTTTTGATGGAAATCATTAAGCACCCTTCTTACAGTACTAATTTGGCTCTTTCTGACTTCTTTTTGTTTCCTAGTCTTAAAAACCCTTTAAAGAGCACCCATTTTTCTTCACTTAATAATGTAAAAGAGACATCACTGATATGGTTAAATTCCCAGGACCCTCAGTTCTTTACAGATAGACTAAATGGCTGGTATCAACACTTACAAAAGCATCTTGATTTGGGTAGAGCTTATATTAAGAAACAGTTGTTTTTTATTTTTATCTTTTATTTCCATTTTTCCATGAACTTTTTAAAGTTCCCTCATACTAGCTTATATATACTGCTTACTATCTGCCCAGCTCACTCACTCATGCCTGCTCTCCATTTTTTTCTCTCTCTCCACACATACACACACACACACACACTTTCACACATCCCCCACCTTTCACACTTATTTAATCTTCACAACAACCCTGCAATGTAGGTACTATTATTAACACCATTTCATAGGTGAGGAAGTTGAGGCATAGAATTGACTACGAAACCTGCCCAAGGCTATGCCACTAGTGAGCATCAGAGCCAGGATACAGACAACTCTAACATACTATTCCAAATGTTTCACCTAAACTGTACAATTAAGCTACTGGGAATAAGAGAGACTCTGTCATAGCTGCAAAACAAGGCTATTTTTCTTTAAATAATAAATTTAAAATCCTAGTTTGTCAGAAGAAGCTTTAAATATCTCATAGTAACTCCCTGAAAAGGTTTTAACTGGATTTTTAAATAACATAAATATATATAATCACAGGACAATCCTATTTTTAAAAATGTGTTGTTGGCACATCTATTCTTAAGCTATGGATACCTCTATTTATTCAAAGGTATGCCTTTAAAACTGAAAATTCAAATAAATATCTCCACTGACTGTATTCCAGCTGTTCATAATTTATATCAATTATATTTTCTAAATATATTCTATATTTTTTCATTATCTCAGGACACATTGTCACTAACATCCTCTTTATTCGATTTCTTTGTCACTTAGTCATTCTCTAATTCATTCATACAGTAAACACTTATTTTATACCAAGTATTCAACAAATATTTATTGAGTGCCTGCTATGTTAGGTATATAAATAGATAGGAAAGACATTATATAAGTTAAACTGTTTCCATAAATATACCGGTTACGAAGTATTGCAGCAACCAATTCCCCTCTATGCAGATGATCCATCACCTCTAAAAGTTGGATAATGACCTGTTCAGGAGGAAAAGAAGCCAATATTTACTATGAAGATTAATACTAGAGTTTTCAAATTGCTCTGTTTTTATAATATTTTTATATATTTCATGGTTGAATTAAAGGCAAAATGTATGCCCCTGTACTTAATGTCCATATTACAACTTAAGAAAATTAAGAAATTGAATCTTAGTTAAAAAACTTAAAGTAAAAATATCTACAAAATTTAATAGTGAATCACTAAATACTATTGACTAAATTTCATGTGAAATCAGTAACTAATGATGATCCATGGAAAAGCAACCAAGTGGAATAGTCCTCCCTTATCCATGGTTTGGCCTTCTGCAGTTCAAAAAATATTAAATGGAGCATTCTCAAAATAAACAATTCACATGTTTTTAAATTGCACACCATTCTGAATAGCAGGATAAAATGTCACACTATCCTGCTGCATCTCACCTGAGATGTTAATCATCCTTTTGTGCAGCGTATCCATGCTATATATGCCACTTGCTTGCTGGCCACTTAGTAGCAGTCTCAGTTATCAAAAACAAAAAAATAGTATATATAGGTTTGGTACTATCCCCGGTTTCAGGCATCCACTGGGGGTCTTAGAACATAGCACCTGCAGACAAGAGGGACTATTTATACAGGACATTAGAATAAACTGAGAATCAGAAGACCTAAGGAGTCTGTGTGAAGTTGGGTTAGACAAGAGAAGTTAGAAGGGGGGAGTTGAGGCAAATACATGCCACATAGATACAGACACACTGATTCCCATGTTACCTGGGGGACTTGGGTCTGAGAAGTCTATAAACAGGGAACACAATTTTAGAATTGGTTGCAAAAATATATAAGCTAGAAAGGTATAGTACTTTGAAATTCGAAAGACATAAAATAGGGCATAGAAATATTTTCTTGGCCTGGGTTGAATTTTTGTTTTGGTGATTATTTTTGTAGGAGAACAGTAGGTGAGTTTTGGTAAACTGAACTATATCTAAAATACTTACATTTTAGTAATGCCAATGTATAGCACTGGGAAGTAGAATATATTTTATGTATTTATTCCATTCATTTCAGATATATTGGGAAGCAAAATGTATTCTACTTAAATATCTCTTGTTAATAAAATCAATTTATTACATTGGGAAGATAAAAATGCATAATACACAATTTGGTCTGTTCATAAAGTTATGATGGCTGGGTGCAGTGGCTCACGCCTATAATCCCAGCACTTTGGGAGGCCGAGGCGAGCAGATTGCTTCAGTCCAGGAGTTTGAGACTAGTCTGGACAACATGACAAAACCCCACCTCTATAAAAATACAAAAATTAGCTGGGCATGGTGGTACGCGCCTGTAGTCCCAGCTACTCAGGGGGCTGAGGTGGAAAGATCTCTTGAGCCCAGGAGGCAGAGGTTGCAGTGAGCCAAGATCACAGAACTGCACTCCAGCCTGGGTGGAAGAGTGAGACCCTGTCTCAAAAAATAATAATAAAAGAAAAAGAAAAAAAAGTTAGTGAAGATCTAAAATAATAAGCAAGCAGGAGGAGGGATTCTTCATTGTCACCAGCCCTCTTCCAGCCCCTGAATTTAAGGAAAAGAAATAGAAGAGGGAAAAATACTCTGTTTATTGGGTTTTCATAATTCTAAAAGGAAATAAATCAAATGACATCATTTGTGTTTATTTGTACAATCATTTTTCTGCTTATAATTCTGTTATTACAAGTAAAGAAACTGAGTAGGCTAAATGAAATTAATATTTTACAGAATCTCACATGAACTGATCTTTGATTTACCTTTTCTAAAACACGTTAAAGTGATGAGAGAATTTGAGATGTTAAAATGTTTTAATTATGTTTAGACTATACAATTATTTAGAAGATGTTGAAAAGGGAAAAATCTATATCTAGATGACTGCTAGAAATCTGATAATGTAAAACTAAATAACTCATGCCCTGTTTCATTAATTGCATCTAGGATGAAACATATAGGTCCTGAAATTAGGCATGCAAATTTTCTCTTAATCTCTGCTATGGTTTGAATGTGCCCCCAAAAAAGCAAGTGTTGGAAACTTGACCTCAGCGCAGCAGTGTTGGGAGGTGGGGCCTAACAGGAGGTGTTTGGTCATGGGGGCACCACCCTCATGAAGAATTATGTCGTTATCATGGGATTGCGTTCCTTATAAAAGGACAAGTTCAAGTTCATCCTCCTCTTGGTGCCCTCTCTCTCTCTCTCTCTCTCTCTCTCTCTCTGCCTCTTTTTGCCCTTCCAACTTCTGCCATGGGATGACACAGCAAGAAGGCCCTTGTCAGATGCCAGCCTCTTTATCTTGAATGTCCTAGCTTCCAGAACTGTGAGAAATAAATTTCTGCTCATCGTAAATTAATCTGTTATATTTAAATTATAATGTACTCTGTTATAGCAGCACAAAACAGAACAACACAGTATTCATGTTTCAACCAATCCTCATACTGTGCCTGGATTTCGAGTCTAGGACATTCTCATTCAGATTCTCCAGCAAATAAACTTTTTGGTCTCCTAAGGAGCAGGGAGTAGGTGACAGGACATGGAACTGCAGCCACTTATCAAAAAGATTTTCAACAAATAACTCATGTATCCAATCTCATGACACATTCCTGCCTTCCATAGACCAGGTGCCTCCAAATCTTAAAATATTAGGAGTTCTATGGGAAGAATTAGCTGGTTTCTCTCAGAAGTTCATGTAGAAGGAGATATTTTGAAGTTGAAACTTCCATTGCAATAAGTAAAAGTTAGTTAGAACCTTACATCTATCAATGCTTCTACTCCTGTTCTCTGTCTTATTGAGTTTTTCCATGACCTTATGCTCATTTTCATGGAGTTAGGAAGGGAGAAGTAAACATATGTGATCAAATTTATCTGGGAATTAACTTTAACTAAAATTTTTAGCCAGGGAATACATATAAGTATGTGTGTTGTGTGTGTGTGTGTGTGTGTGTACACACACACACATATATATATATAGAAAAATATATATTTGAAAATCAGCACAGCTCCAATATGGGGATGGAAGAGAGATAGACTAGATATCTAGAGATCAGCTAAGAAAGTTCTTCTAGAGTCAAGAACTGAGATAAGAGCCCAGACAAGGTCTATGGGAATAGCCAGAGTGAACTAGGACTGATTGACTAAAAGATCATGAACAGATATTACATGGATAAGGAGATCATAAACAAATCACAAAATCTGTTTAAATAACTGGATGAGGATGAAGATATCAAGTGAGGTAGCACATAGAGAATAAGGAAAAATATTGAAAAAAGGAGAACAATCGTTTGATATACACACATTTATGTACCATAGGACACACCAAACCGTACCTAACAGAAAATTGAAAAGATTACATCTAGATTTAGACTGGAACTAGAAGTGTCAATGTAGGAATATTTAGCCAATTAAGTAACAAGCGAAGTGATGAGATTGGGAAATATTACTCAAGTGAAGGCAGTCAGAGCAAGATGGCTGAATAGAAGCCTCAAGTGATCATCTCTCCTGTAGGAAGATGAAATTGAACAACTATTTACACCTAAAAGAACTTTCATAACAACCAAAAATCAGGTGAATGATCACAATACCTTGTTTTAACATCATATTAAGGAAAGAGGCCCTGAAGATGGTAGGATATACAGCCCTTAATCGCCTACACCACTCCGCCCTCCATCCCCTGGCAGTGGCGTGGCCACGTTGTGCAGAGGAAAAATCTGTGCACTAGAGGAGAGAGACTGCAGTAATGGTGGGACTTTCCTTGGGAACTCAGTGCTACCCCGTCAGAGTAGAAAGCAACAAGGGGAAAAACTCAGCCAACAACCATGGAGGGAGCATTTAGACCAGGCATAGGAAGAGATAAATTGCTTATCCCAGTGATTAGAACCTGAGTTCCATCAAGCCCTGTTACCATGGGCTAAAGCACTCTGGCATTCTAAATAAACTGAGAAGGCAGTCCAGGTCACTAGGATTGCAATTCCTAGGCAAGTCCTGGTATTGTGCTGGGCTCAAAGCCAATGGATGTGGGGTGTACATGACCCAGTGAGATACAAGCTGGTGCACCCAAGGGAGTGCTTGCATCAGCCCTCCCATAACCCCAGGCAGCACAGTTCACAGCTATGGGAGAGACTCCTTCCTTCCACCTGAGGACAGAAGGGAAAGAGATGATTTTGTCTTGCAACTTGGATACTAGCTTACCTACAGTAGGCTAGGGCAGTAGGCACAGTTCTGAAGCCCCCATTCCAGGCCCTAGTTCCCAGATGACATTTCTACAGATACCCTGAGCAAAAAGGAAACCTGCTGACTTGAAGGGAAGGATCCAGTCCTAAGCAGGATTCATCATCTGCTGATTAAAGGGCCCTTGGGCCCTGAAAAGTCAGCAGTGGTGGCGAGGCAATACTCACTGTGGGTTTTGGGTGAGACTCAGAGCCATGCTGGCTTCACGTGTGACCTAGAACATTCCTAGATGTGGTAGCTCTATGGAGAGACCACAGTGGGGTAAAGGACCAAGCAGGCTCCTACAGTCCCCAGTTCCAGGCCTTGACTCCTGGACGGTATTTCTGGACCTGCCCTGGCCAGAGCGGAGCCCACTGCCCTGAAGAGAAAGACTCAGGACAGGCAGCACTTACCACAAGCTGACTGAGGAGCACTTGGGTCTTGAGTGAACATCACTGGTAGCTAGATAGTACTAATTGCAGCCGTGGGGTAAGAAAAGGCTCCTATAACACAGTAAAATATAATTACAAAGAGTGGCTCCTCTGCTTCAGGAAAGGAGTGGGAAAAATGGGAAGGACTTTGTCTTGCAACTTGAGTGCCAGCTCAGTAACAGTAGAATAGAGCACCAGTTAGATTCCTACGGTTTCCGACTCTGGGCCTTAACTCCTAGACAGGATCTTTGGACACACCCAGGGCCAGGGAGAACTCACCATGCTGAAGGGAAAGACACAAGCCTGGCTGCTGGATTCACCACATGCTGACTGTAGAGCACTTGGGCCTTGAATGAACATAAGCAGTAGCCAGGAAGTGGTTACCAGGAGCCTTGGGTAAGACCCAGAGCTGTGCTAGCATCAGATGGGACCCAGTGCAGTCCCAGCGGTGGTTGCCACAGAGGTGCTGGTGTCACTCCCTCAGCTCTAAACAACTCAGAAAAGAGAGAGAGAGAGAGAGATTGAGAGAGTGACTCCATTTGTTTGGGAGAAATTAGAGGAAGAGAACAAGAGGTCTGCCTGGTAATCCATAGAATTCTTGGATTTAGCAAAAACAACCAAGGCAGTATCTCCAAGAGTTTGCAAGAGCCACAGCATTACTAGGCTTGGGATGCCCACTAACGAAAATACAGCCACAATGACCAAAGGTTTAGATCACAACACCCATGTCCCTTTAAATACCTGGAAAGCCTTCCCAAGAAGGATGAGTAAAAACAAGTCCACACTGCAAAGATTACAATAAATACGTAACTCTTCAATGCCCAGACACCAACGAAAATCTACAAACACTGAGACCACCCAGGAAATATGACCTCACCAAACAAACTAAATGAGGCACCAGAGACCAGTCTTAGAGAGACGGGATATGTCACATTTCAGATGGAGAATTCAAAATAGCTGTTTTGATGAACCTCAATGAAATTAAAGATAACACAGAGAAAGAATTTGGAATCTTATCAGACAAGAGCTGAAAAATACAAATGACATACTGAAGAATGAGTCAGAGTCTCTCAACAGTAGAACTGATAAAACATAAGAAAGAATTAGTGAGCTTGAATATAGGTTATTTGAAAATAGAGAGACCAAAGAAAAAATAAAAAAGAATAAAGTATACCTACAATAGCTAGAAAATAGTCTCAAAAGGGCAAATCAGGGAGTTACTGGTCTTAAAGAAGTGGTAGAAAGAGAATAAGGATAGAAAGTTTATTCAAAAGGATAATAACAGGGAACTTCCCAAACCTAGAGAAAGATATCAATATTCAAGTATAAGAAGGTTACAGAACATCAAGCAGATTTAGCTCAAAGAAGACTACTTCAAGGCATTTAATAATCAAACTCCCAAAGGCAAAGGACAAAGAAAGGATCCTAAAGCAGCAAGAGAAAGAAACAAATAACATACAATGGAACTCCCATACATCTGTCAGCAGGCTTTTCAGTGGAAACCTTATAGGCCAGGAGAGAGTGACATGACATATTTAAGTGCTGCAAGAAAAAAAAAAAAACTTTTACCCTAGAATAGTATATCTGGCAAAAATATCTTTCAAACATGGAGAAATAAAGACCTTCCTTGACAAACAAAAGCTGAGGAATTTCATCAACACCAGCTCTGTCCTAGAAGAAATGCTAAAGGGAGTTCCTCAATCTGAAAGAAAAGGATATTATTGAGCAAGACAAAATCTTCAGAAGGTACAAAACTTACTGGTAATGATAAGCACACTGAAAACCAGAATATTAGAACACAGTGAAATATAATTACAACTTTTCACAGCATAAACAGTATAACAAGATATAAATAGAAACATCAGGCCAGGCACAATGGCTCATGCTTGTAGTCCCAGTACTTTGGGGGGCCAAGGTGGGTGGATCACTTGCACCCAGGAGTTCAAGACCAGTCTGGGCAACATGGCAAAACCCTGTCTCTACAAAAAATACAAAAAGTAGCCAGGCATGGTGGTGCATGCCTATAGTTCCAGCTACTAGGGAGGTTGAGGTGGGTGGATCACTTGAGGCCAGGAGGTCTTGAGGCTACAGTGAGCTGAGATCACACCACTGCACTCCAGCCTGGATGACAGAGTGAGACGCTGTCTCAAAAGGAAAAGAAAGAGACAACAAAAAGTTTAAAAGCTAGGGGAAGAAGTTAAAATGTAGAGTTTTATTGGTTTTCTCTGGTTTTCTCTTTGCTTATTTGTTTGATTATTTACGCAATCAATATTAAGCTGTCAACAGCTTAAATAATGAGTTATAAGATATTATTTGAAAGTCTCATGGTAACCTCATATCAAAAAACATATATCAGATATATAAAAAATTAACATATACAACCAGAGAAAATTATTTTCACTAAAGGAAGACAGGAGGGAAGGAAAGGAGAAGAAAATACCATGAAACAACCAGAAAACAAATAACAAAATGGCTGGAGTAAGTCTTTACAACATTGAATCTACACAACTAAATTCTACAATCAAAAGATATAGATTGGCTGAATAGTTTTCAAAAACAAGACCCAAACATCTGTTGCCTACAAAGAGTATGCATAACCTGTAGAGATATACTTCGTTCGAAAATAAGGGAATGGAAAAAGATATTCCATGCAAATGGAAACCAAAAAAGAGCAAGGATAGCTATATTTATATCATGAAACATATTTCAAGACAAAAACTATAAAGAGACAAAATGGCATTTTATACTGATAAAGGGGTCAAGTCAGCAAGAGGATATAAAATTATAAATACATATGCACCCAACACTGGAGCACCTAGGCATATAAAGTAAATATTAGACCTAAAGAGAGCGATAGACGCCAATACAATCAGAGCTGGAGACTTCAATAACCCATTTTCAGCATTGAACATATCACCCAGACTGAAAAATCAACTAAGAAACATTGGACTTAATCTGCACTATAGAACAAATGGAACTAATAGAAATTTACAGAACATTTCATCCACCAGCACAGAATACACATTCTTCTCCTCAGCATATGGATCACTCTCAAGGACAGGCCATATGTTGGGTCACAAAACAAGTTTTAAAACATTCAAAAAATTAAGGTTACATCAAGCATCTTCTCTGACCACAATAGAATATAACTAGAAATCAATAACAAGAGAAGTTTTGGAAACTCTCCAAACACATGAAAATTAAAATATATGCTCCTGAATGATCAGTGGGTCAATGAAGAAATTAAGAAGGTGTTCTCTCATGACAGATTTTATAAAAAGAAATTAAGAAGCAAATTCAAAAAATTCTTGAAACAAATGATAATGTAAAAACATACAAAACCTATAAGATACAGTGAAAGCAGTAATAAAAGGAGAGTTTATAGTTATAAGTGCCTACATCAAAAAGATATAAAACTTCTAATAAACAACCTAACAGTGCATCTTAGAGAACTAGAAAAAAAGCAAACCAAACCCAAACTTAGTAGAAGAAAAGAAATCATAAAGATTAGAGCAGAAATAATGACATTGAAATGAAAAAAATACAAAGATCAACGAAATGAAAAGTTGGTTTTTTGAAAAGAGAAACAAAACTGACAAACCCAAAGCCAGAAAGAAAAATGAAGACCCAAATAAAGAAAATCAAAGAAGAAAAAGGAGACATTACAACTGATACTGCAGAAATTCAAAGGATCATTACTGGCTACTATGAGCAAATACATGACAATAAACTGGAAAACTGAGAATAAATTAATACATTTCTAGACATATACAACCTAGTGACATTGACCCATGAAAAAATCCAAAACCTGAACAGACCAATAACAAGTAATGAGATTGAAATTATAATAAAGTGTCTCCCAGCACAGGAAAGTACAGGATCAGATGGTTTCACTGATGAATTTTACCAAACACATTTCCAGAAGAAATAATGCCAAACCTACTCAAACTATTCCAAATAATGGAGGAGGAATGAATACTTCAAAACTCATTCTACAAGGCCAGTATTGTCCTGATACCAAAACCAAACAAAGACACATCACAGAAAGAAAACTATATAGGCCAATATATCTGATGAACATTGATGCAAAAATCCTCCATAAAATATTAGCAAACTGAATTCAACAACACATTAAAAAGACCAGTCATCAAGATCAAATGGGTTTTACCCCAGGGATGCAAGGATGGTTCAACATACATAAATCAATCAATGTGGTATATAATATCAATAAAAGGAAGGACAAAAATCTTATGATCATTTCAATTGATAATCAAATGTATTTGATAAAATCCAACATCACTTCATGATAAAAAGAAAACCCTCAAAAACCCGGGTATACAAGGAATACGCCTCACCACAATAAAGGCTGTTTATGTCAGACCCCTAGCTAGTATCATATTGAATGGGGAAAACTAAAAGACTTTCTTCTAAGATCTGGAACAAAATATGGATGCCCACTTTCACCATTGTTATTCAACATAGTACAGGAAGTCCTAGATAGAGCAACCAGACAAGAGAAAGAAATAAAGGCTTACAAAATGGAAAGGAAGAAATCAAATTATCCTCAATTGCAGATAACATGATCTTATATTTGGAGAAACCTAAAGGCTCCACCCAAAAACTATTAGAACTGATAAATTCAGTAAAGCTGCAAGATACAAAATTAACATAAAAATCAGTAGCATTTCTATATGTCAAAGTGAACAATCTAAAAAAGAAACCAAGAAAGTAATCCCATTTACAATAGCCACATATAAAGGAAAATGCCTAAGAATTAACCAAAGACATTAAAGATCTCTACAATGAAAACTATAAAACACTGATGAAAAAATGAAGAAGACACAACAAAATGGAAAGATATTTCATCTTCATGGATTGGAGAAATCAATATTGCTAAAATGTCCATACTACCTAAGGTCATTTACAGATTCAATGTAATCCCTATCAAAATACCATGATATTCTTCACAGAAATAGAAATAATAATCCTAAAATTAATAAGAACCACAAAAGACCAGAATTACCAAAGTTACCCTGAAGAAAAAAAAAGGAAAACCAGAAGAATCACATTACCTCACCTCAAATTATACTCTAGAGCTACAGTAACCAAAACAGCATGGTGCTGGAATAAGAAAAGACACATAGACCAATGGAACAGAATAGAGAACCCAGAAATAAATCTGTACATCTACAATGAACTCATTTTTTTACAAAGGTGCAAGAATATCCATTAGGGAAAGGACAGTCTTTTCAATAAGTCATGCTGAGAAAACTGGGTATCCATATGTGGAAAAATGAAACTAGACCCCTATCTCTCACCATATACAAAAATCAAAAACTGTGAACTTCTAAAAGAAAACATTGGGGAAAGACTCCAGAACATTGGTCTAGGCAAAGATTTCTTGATCAATACCCAACAAGCACAGACAACCAAGCAAAAATGGACAAATGGGATCACATCGAGTCAAAAAGCTTCTGCAGAGCAAAGAAAACAATCAACAAAATGAAGAGACAACGATAGATGGATAATTTGCATCTATTTTCCCCACATGCAAACCATCCACCTGACAAGTGATTAATAACCAGAATATGTAAGGAGCTCAGCAACTCCATAGAAAAAAATCTAATAATCCAATTAAGAAATGGGCAAAATAGGCTGGGTGTGGTTGCTCACGCCTGTAATCCCAGCACTTTGAGAGGCCAAGGCAGGCAGACCACGAGGTCAGGAGATTGAGATCATCCTGGCTAACATGGTGAAACCCCATCTCTACTAAAAATACAAAACAATTAGCCGGGTGTGGTGGCGGGTGTCTGTAGTCCCAGCTACTGGGGAGGCTGAAGCAGGAGAATGGCGTGAACCCGGGAGGCGGAGCGAGACTCCATCAAAAAAAAGAAAGAAGAAAAAAAAAAAAAAGGAAAGGAAATGGGCAAAATATCTGAATAGACATTTCTCAAAAGAAGACATACATATGGCAAACAGGCCAATAAAAACGTGGCTGATATGATTGATCATCAGAGAAATGCAAATCAAAACTACACTGAGGGCCAGGCATGATGGTTCATGCCTATAATCCCAGCACTTTGGGAGGCTGAGGCTGGTGGATCACTTGAGGTGAGGAGTTTGAGGCCAGCTGGCCAACATGATGAAAACCCATGTCTACTAAAAATACAAAAAAACTTAGCTGGGCGTGGTGGCGCATGCCTGTAATCCCAGCTACTCAGGAAGCTGACAAGAGAATTCCCTGAACCCGGGAGGCAGAGATTGCAGTGAGCTGAGATTGAGCCACTTCACTCCAGCTTGGACAGCAGAGTGAGATTCTGTCTCCAAAAAGTAAAAATAAAAATAAAAACTACACTGAGATATCATCTCATTTCAGTTAAAATGGCTTTTATCCAAAAGAGGCAATAACTAATGCTGGTGAGGATGTGGATAAAAGGAAACCCTTGTCCACTGTTGGTGGAACGTAAATTAGTACCACTACTATGGAGAACAGTTTGGCAATTCCTCAAAAAACTAAAAATAGAGCTACCATATGATCCAGCACTCCCACTGCTAATTACAAACCCCAAAGAAAGAAACTCCATGTATCAAAGAGGTATCTGTAATCCCATGTTTATTGAAGCACTATTCAATAGCCAAGATTGGAAGCAATGTAAGTGTCCATCAACAGATGAATGGATAAAGAAAATGCAGTACATATACACAGTGGAGTACTATTTAACTACAAAAAGAATGTGGTCTTGTCAATTGCAACAACATGGATGGAACTGGAGGACATTGTGTTAAGTGAAATAAGCCAGACACAGAAAGACAAACTTCACATGTTCTCACTCATTTGTGGGAGCTAAAAATTAAAATGATTGAACTCATGGAGACAGATGGTAGAATGATGGCTAGCAGAGGCTGGGAAGGGTAGTTGGGTAGGGAGGAGTGGGGATGGTTAATGGGTACAAAACTACAGTTAGATAGAATAAATAAGATCCACTATTTAATAGCACACAGGAGCAACTATAGTTAATAACAACTTAATTGTACATTTTAAAATAACGTAAAGAGTATAATTAGATTGTTTGTAACTCAAAGGATAAATGCTTAAGGGGATGGACACCCCATTCTCCATGATGTGCTTATTTCCCATTGCATGTCTGTATCTAAACAGCTCATGTATCCCATAAATATATATACCTACTATGTGCCCATAAAAATTATAAATAAATAAAAAGCCAAAAATGAGTATATTCACCATGAGAAGGTGGAATCCCAAAGAAATGGAAGAAGACAAACTAGTAAGGAAAACAGAGAGAATGGTAGGAGGAAAACTATGAGAATTGTGAGATAAAAGCTAAAAAAGAAGAGTAGTTCAAGAGCATTCAACAAATTCAAGACCAAGTAAGATACACCTACTTGATTTAACAATTATGAGTGGTGACCTTTACCAAGAGCAGTTTCAATATCAGTGGGGAGAACCTTACTGCAGTGACTTGAAAAATAAAACAGAAATAAATAAATTATTTCAAGATCTTGTGAGAAACACAAACATAGCAGGTAATTACTCTGGGGTAAAGATGGCCTTTCAAACAAGTAAGACAACAGGGGGGATGATTGAATAAGTGATTTCAGGACAACTGGGTAGCCATTTGGTTGTGTTTATTTTTTAAAAAAGCAGAGGTTATCCACTATTTCACTTGTGCCCTGAAATACATTCCAGAAGGACCAAAATTTAGAGGTAACAAAATGAAGCTGAAAGAGTACGAAGAGAAAACCTAAGTGAAATTATTTCTAATCATGCAGTGAAGAAGGCAAGCAGCACCTGAATATCAGAAATCATAACATACTATTCAATCTGATCATAGAAAAAAATTAAAACTCTGTACTTCAAATATGCCAAGGCCCTCAGGCAACTGATAAACTAGGAAAAATAATTCATAACACACATGACAGGCAACAAAGGGCTAATAATTTTAACTTACACAAAATTAGTGAAAACAATAAAATATAATCGTAAGGTAAGGAAATAATATAAGCAAGAAGCACATAAAGACAATATTAGGGTGGTGCGAAAGTTATTGCGGTTTTTGCATTAAAACTGCAATTACTGTTTAATGACATAAACCGCAATTACTTTTGCACCAACCATAATAGAAATAAGAAACAAATAAATGCTATTTTAATTAAGGCACTGTTTTCACCTATGAATTCACACACATGTGTATGCACATGCACAACACATAAAGCCTGTTTATAGCCTTTATTTGTGAGAAGGAATATGAGATGGGAGGGAGGGAGTTTACTTTTCATCCTGTACTTTTTTGCTCAATCTATTTTGAAATAAAAATATAAAAGGTATCTGGTAAAAAGAGTAAGGAGAGGCCATGGGCTAGAAGGGAAACCAAGAAGGTGTGGTAACCCAGAAGACAAAATAAGGTGTTATATGAAGAAAAGAGTAAGTAAGTGTGTCAGATGCTGCTGAGAGATTAAGGAAGTAAGAAGTGACAACTTAGTGTAGTAACACAGAGACAACTGGAGACCTTGTTAAGACTGGGTTGTGTGGAGTGATGGAGATGAGCTGATTAGTGTGAGTTTAAGAATTAGGAAGGGAGAGAGAAAACAAGTACACACAACTCTTACAAGGAGTGTTCCTTTAATAGAGAGTAGAGAAATGGGTGGCAGTTGGATGAGACATAATGCACAAGTAGTTAATGTTTGTTTTATTTTGTTTTCATAATGGGAGATACTAGAGCAGGTAAATCTGAATAGCATTACATTAGACAAAAATGTAAACTGAAGAAGTTCAAGTACACACATGTACACACATATACATATACATACACACACACACACACATACACATACACACAGATATAGAAAAAGGACAAAAATAATAGTGGAAATGATAAATACCAAAATTTGGACAGTAGTTCCCCCAGGAGAGGAAAGTAGGAAAATGTAATTGTGGAAGGATGCTCTAGGAGCTTCACCTGTATCTTTTTTGTTGAGGATCTAAAACAAAAATGGCAAAATTTTGAGGTTTTACACAGCTACATGGCGGCTACATGGGCAACTGTTATATTGTACTTTTCTGCATGTTTGGAATTTTCTAATAAAGAATAAACAAAAAGTAGAAAATATTATTTCTGCCCTAAAGTCGGGACTATGTAGGTGAGCAGACAGGATATGATATAGAAAGGCCAACATATTTTTTAAGAGCTTTCAAAGAAATAAAACCAGACAGAACAAAAATATAACCAGACAAGTGTTGTAATTAAAAATGCACACTTTCCCCTGGCCATGACACCCTCATGAATAAAAGGGAAACTAATCATTACTCAGAGCACATACCTGCCAACGACCTAATTGTAGTTTTGCCCTTAAAATATTCAATATAGCTCACCAGAAATAAAACTGACAAAACTGCTTATGGTAGTTAAGATATCTTGCATAAGTTCAAGCAATTTTATTATAAGTATTTAAGTAATTCACAAATCTAATATTTCTCAAGCACCTATCTTAGATAATATTTCAAATAAAGATTCCAGTTTATGACCTAGCGTTTAATTAAAACCCACTGTATCATTCTTTCCTACTCTGTCCAAAAACCAATAGCTTTAAAATAATCAGATTTGAGATATCCTTAGCCAATTTCACACTACATAAGGTAAGTCTCACTTATGAATTAAACTGATGCTATATAAAAAAGAATTTTAGGAGTTTCTCTAGCACTCTGTCTTCAAATAAAATTTTGATAAGTACTGTGGTAAGAAAAGAAAGCTGACAGAAAGGATTAGTGAAAAATGCTAAACACGACAAAATCAAAAAACTGCAAAATCTACAAAAACTGCACATAATTGCACTCCTCTAAATTAAGTTATATATAGCAGCATCACAAAAATTCAAACTCATCTTGAAAATGCAAAATCTGAAGTTTAACTAACAGAATTGTGTTCTTTAAAAAATAGTTTGATAGACAAAAGTTGATTTTTTTTAAAGGTCCCAGAGTGTTAGATCATAGAATCATTTAGCTTATACTCCCCTCCCACCTGTGGCACTAAAGAGGTCTTATCCTAAAATACCTGAGCACTAACTGTTACATTGGGTGGTGATTTTTCACTACAGCAAATCTAAAAATTGATAGGTCTATCTGGTATGCTCCCACATACGCACCCCTAACAAATAACAGTTGCACTATACTAAAGGTTGCAGCTAAAGCCTATTTCAGAACACTCATTTTAAGTACATGATCAGCCTGCCTGGTTTCCCCTTGACCAGCATCTTATGCTACAACTAGGGGGTCCAGAGAGGTATGTTCACAGCTACTTTTAGGTCTAAACTCCTACCAAAAAGACTGGATTCCCATGTTTCTTAAGTTTCTCCCTTTTCCTGGCCAAGTGCCAGAGTGGCTGACACACTCTTCTCAACAATTTCAGCTTCCCTGCTATAGTCACTAAAGCAATCTGCCCATGTCACCACCATGCGGTCACTATCACTGTACTTTCTGTCAGCTATAGGTATACACCATACACCATGCAGTTCCACTGCTTAGTATCATTCCTCCTGTCTTTTCTTTATTTTTCCTTTTTTTTTTTTCTTTTTAGATAGGAGAGCTTCACTATATTGCTCAGGTTTGTCTCAAAAACTCTTGGCCTCAAGCAATCTTCCTGTCTCGGCCTCCCAAAGTGTTGGGATTATGGGCATGAGCCACCACACCTGGCCTCCTTTCCTGACAAGATCCCCTGGTAGTCCCTTCTCAAGTTGTCATTCATAATAGGCTTTAGGAATGCCTTTGAGGTATATTGTTGGCTCATGGTATCATTTGACTCATCATTGCAATTGGCTTTTTTGCCAATATTGAAAGTATTATCCTTCTATTAATGCAATTCTATATGATTTTCTAATGGTTGTGACCCTCATATTGCAAAGACTGAACTTTATCTTACAAACATTCATTAAGTATCAAATGCCAGGCTTAGGCTTACCTGCCTTTATTTCTTGCAATTTCATCATGTTACAATTCTTACTTATCTATAGGAGTGATCTTACTTTGAATCAGATTTCCCTCTGTCAGCCACTAAAATCCTCACCCTAAATTGTATACTTAATTTCTTTCTTTCTTTCTTTACTTCTCTCTCTCTCTCTCTCTCTCTCTCTGATTTACTTTTTCCTTATTCACCTAATTAAGGAATTAAGAAATTAAGGAATAATTCATGTCTCATCATTCCCCTCCCATCTTACCCATGGATGATAGCGATGTGTCTCAGCCTATTCAGTTAGTGCTCATTCTATGTAATCCATTGAGCCCTGATACACACACATCTTGCGATTTTTTTTTAAAAAGTGAGAAATGAAAATATAAGCAAGACAGCATAAAATTATTATTTACATGAGTGGTCTCCAAACTTGAGCATACATCAGAGTTTGGAGACATGTGAAGCACAAATTGCTGTAAAGAGTTTCTCCTTCAGTTCGTGTGGGATCGGTCTACAGAATTTGCATTGCTAACAAGTTCCTGAGGAATGTTGCTGCTGCAGGATCATAAATGATTGTCTAAAAATTAATGATTTATAGATAACATAAGGTTTATGGAAAATGCAAAAGAATCAACTGAAAAACTAGCACAATGAGAGGCCCATTACAAGAATATCAGGTCCATGAAAACAAAGATTTCTTACATTCCACCAATATCTTATTCTAAAATTACTGGAAAAAAATATCACCTACCTGAGAGCAGCAAAGTTTGTAAAAAAAAAAAAAAAAAAAAACTTACAAATATGCTTTAAAAGATGCATGAAAGACATATGAAAAATCAAACTTGTGGCTGGGCACAGTAGCTCACACCTGTAATCCCAGCACTTTGGGAGGCTGAGGCGGGTGGATCACGAGGTCAGGAGATGGAGACCATCCTGGCTAACACGGTGAAACCCCGTATCTACTAAAAATACAAAAAAATTAGCCAGGTGTGGTGACAGGCGCCTGTAGTCCCAGCTACTTGGGAGGCTGAGGCAGGAAAATGGTGTGAACCCGGGAGGCAGAGCTTGCAGTGAGCCGAGATCGCGCCACTGCACTCCATCCTGGGCAACAGAGCGAAACTCTGTCTCATAAATAAATAAATACAAAAATAAAATTTTACTGAAGCACATAAAAGAATAAATGACCCGGAATAAATGGAAACACATGCGCTCACGCGAACATACACACACACACACACCATATCTAGGAACAGACAAACTCAAAATCATAAAGATGCAAACTTCCCTCAAATTTAATATATAAATTCAATATAATTTCAATCAAATTCCCAAAAGAGTCAGATTTTTTGTGGAGAAGGTGGATATTTTGTACAATGAATCTATAGTTGATTGGGAGAACTGAACACATAAAAATTGTCCAATAAGCTTAAAAAAGAAAAATAAGCCATAAACATACTTACAACAGGGTGGTTGGGGAGGCAGAGGCAAGAAAACTTTTTCCAGTGGATATTAAAATGTAGTAAAAGCAATATAGTAACTATTACAGTGTGGTACTAGTGTGGGAACAGACAGAGGAATGAACAGAACAGAATCTAAAAATAGATCAAAATACATATGGTTATTAACTATATCATGAATATGGCAGTTGAAATCAGTAGGAAGACAAAACTTCTCAAAAAACACTTTAGGGGAAACTGGCTATGCTAGGGAGAGGAGATTAAAATCCTATCTATACCATATGTTCCAGATAGATTAAATATTGAAATATGAAAAAGTAAAATTGTAAAAGTAGTAGAGGCCGGGCACAGTGGCTCACGCCTGTAATCCCAGCACTTTGGGAGACCGAGGTGGGCAGATCACGAGGTCAGGAGTTTGAGACCAGCCTGGCCAACATGGTGAAACCCTGTCTCTGCTTTAACAAAAAAAAAAAAAAAAAAATACAAAAAATTAGCTGGGCCTGTTGGCGTGCACCTGTAATCCCAGCTACTCAGGAGGCTGAGGGAGGAGAATTGCTTGAACCTAGGAGGTGGACGTTGCAGTGACCCAAGATCGCACCACTGCACTCCAGTCAGGGCGACAGAGCAAGACGCCATCTCAAGAAAAAAAAACAAAAACAAAAACAAAAACAAAAAACTAGTAGAAGATAGAGGAGAATTTATTTTTTTAAGTTTTTTAATGAGTCACAAAATCTTTCTAAGGGCTGACACAAAACTTAGAGACCATAAAGAAAATAATTTTTAAGTTTGTTGGTTAAAAAAAGTTGCAATTCTATATGGTACAAAATGCCATAAACATAATTAACAAAAGGCAGGAGGGTGTGAGGTTGGAAGCAAGGAGATCTGCAACATAGGCAAAGGTTTAATATTCATCATACATAAAACAGTCTAAAAACATAATGAAACAAAGGTGAGCAGCCCTGTGAGCAAATATTTCAACAAGCCTTTCACAGAAGAATGGCAACAAAAAGAATAAGCATAAGAAAAGATGTCCAACTCAATTTGTGTGTGTGTGTGTGTGTGTGTGTGAGAGAGAGAGAGAGAGAGAGAGGCGAGAGAGAGAGAGAGCGAGAGAGAGAGAGAGCGAGAGAGAGAGCGAGAGAGAGAGAGAGAGAGAGAGAAACCAAGAGAAAATCTGAAACCATAGAACATAAAACACCTCTCAGGGTCCTAGTTACCATGTAAAATCCTATTTCTCCCACAATAAATTATAAACAAGAAAAAGACAATGAAGGAGAAAGAAGAAAAACGCTTACAAAAGATTTTAAGTGGAAATCTATAGATAAATTGAGGGAAGATAAAAAACTGTTGATTATTTTATAGGGAAAATTAAGTGGCTTCATGTATTAAGTGGCTTTCAATTTGGGATGAGTTTAAGCAAGCAGGTGCAAGTTGTTTCTTTTTTTCTTCATCTCCATGCTAACAAGCTATAATTCAATTTGTCCTCCATGTTCCAAAGGGTAAAATTCTTAAGTGCTTTTATATTACAGTAACCACCTTATCAGAAAGCTGTTTATCCAAGCAAAATGAGATTCACAAACTATCTTAAAACAAAAATGCCTATATCTCTAATATAACAAAATATGATTAAGTTCCAAGTAACTCTTCAAATCTAGATGCAAGCAGCATTTTTATAACATGACATTCTTCTAGTATAGTAAGAGAAAAACACATGATTTTGCTTTCTTTGTACAAGAGGTCTTTAAGCTGAAGGATTCTGGTTTTTGAGTGAATCTATAGCTGAAATCTAAAGTCCGTGCTCTAAACACTAAGCAACGTCTAAATAACAACAAGAAGACAAAAAAGTATTTCTTCAGCAATGATAAGTTTATTATCGCATTTCTTAAAAAATAAGTATTAATCATTTGCTGAAATGACATAGACTAATATGAATTAAGAACCCTCTTTAAGGTCCACTACGATTTATATATCACAGTCAGTCTTAGAAATATTGTGAGTACTGTATTAAATTATAAACTGTCTCCTTAAGAGTTTATCATATTCCTCAATATTACATTAAAAAGACAAAGCATTTCCTTCTAAATAGATACAACACTGTTTAACATCCTATTCAATCAAAAGCCACAAGTCAATTAAATGTAAAACAATTAAAACCTCATAAAATTCATATAGTCAATTTACTAAAATTTTAAATCTTTTTAATAAGTGATTTTCAAATATGGTAAAAAAAAAAAAAAAAAAAAAACTGGCAAATCACCAGTCAGAACTCCTTAGAAAGCAGCATTTCAGATACAAATATTTCCAGCAGAATCACCATGTTACCAAATTAGGTCACTCTACTTTTACTGTGCAAGGGATTCAAGGGAGTACAGCATGCAGGTCTGGATAAAGGTAACAGTTTTTCTGGATCCATAACAAATATTTTTAGCAAATTTAAGAAAATAACAGAAGGCATAAAGGGAAGTGTAGGTAGCTCTATCTTTTCTACAATCTTCATAGCCACAGTAGAAGCCACCTTATGGAACACATTCAGACCCACGGTTCAACAATAGATAAAACAAGTTAAAGTAGGATATGGTTTACTTTATCATTTGATATAGAACTAAGGTTTTTGCTTTGCACAAATGCCTGTTAATTAAATCTTGGCATGGCATCTTATTTCACAAATTAACCTCACTACCATGATGAATGCATGAACTGTCACTTACAGATTTGGTTTCTTTAAAACAGATATAGAATATAAAGACACTTGCAAAACAACCTGAATTAAGAATCTTTAGGACTTTTTACAATTTCCTCCAAATCTTCTATAACCACAGGGCCAAAACTAATGTAAAATAAGTGAGGGTCTCATCTCAACCACAGAAATTTAAGGAGTTGAAAAAAAATGCAGTAATAAAGATGAATATGCTGGCATAGTGGCTCATATCTGAAATCCCAGCAACTCAGGAGGCTGAGGCAGGAGGATTACTTGAGCCCAGGAGTTTGAGACCAGCCTGGCCAACACAGCAAGACCCTCAGCTCTAAGAAGAAAGATGAATAATAATTTAATGTAATATTTTTTTAAATCTACAACCAACACTATACTTGATGATAAAACATTAGATGCTTGCCCCCTAAAATCAGGAACAAAACAAGGATGTCTGCTCTCACTGCCTCTATTCAACATTGTGCTAGAAGCTCTAGCCAGGGCAATTAGCCAAGAAAAGGAAATGAAATTCATCTTGGAAAACTCAGGGAAATACTTTTTTCAAAGAAAAAAAGGCATCCATATTGGAAAGGAGGAAATAAAACTATTTTTACTTTATTTTTTTAGAGCAGATGACATGAGCTTGTATGTAGAAAATCCTACAGAATTGATGGAAGACTATTAGAACTAAAAAAATGAGTCCAGCAAAGTTGTGGGATACAAGATCAATATACAGAAAAATAAATTTTATTTCTATACATGTGCAATAAATAATCTGAAAATGAAATTTAAAACAATTCCATCAATATAAACATAAAATACTCAGAAACAATTTTAACAGAGAAAGTACAAAATTTATATTCTGAGAACTATAAAACATTGCTGAAAAACAAAATAAGATCTAAATAAATGGGAAAACATACCATGTTCATGGATTGGAAGCCTTGATATTGTTAAGATGGTAATACTCCCCAGAGTGACCTGCAGATTTAACACAATCCTCATCAGACTCTCAACTGACTTATTTGTAGAAACTGACTAGCTAATTATAAAAGTCATATTTAAGTACTCAAAAGCCACATGTAGCTAGTGGCTATTGTATTGGACAGCAAAGCCTTAGCTGTCCTGGGTAAAAAAAAAAAAAATTACCTTTTTACCCTTTCAATTAATTTACAGTAGATAATATACTTATAAAATAATTATTTATATTAAATTCTCTTTGTTCAATAACTCATGTGATTTCTTTCTCTTGATTAGACCCTGGTTGATACATTTATTCAGGTAGTTAATTATCAAGGCAGCATGGTAATAGGCCTGTAGAAGCTTAATGACATAGGTTCAGTTGTCACTTTCTAGCTGCACAAGCAAATTACTTCATTTCATTAATTTTCAGAATATTACTAGGTAAAAACGGGGAGCCAATACCCACTTCCTCAAGTTTGTTGTGAGAATATATGAACAGCTGACATATAATAGGTGTTCAATATATTTTACTTTTTTATTCATTTCTTTATTATCAGCCTCCAAGCACTTAAATGTATCTATCTCAGCTACAGCCTCCCAGAATATTTCTTCCCCTGTCAAAACCACACTGTATTTTGTCCCTTTCCTTGGGACTTTTTTTTCACCAAAGGTTTATCTTTAAGTGTAATCACTGCAGAACAAGCCTGGAGGACTCACACTTCCCAATTTCAAAACTGACTATAAAGCAGTGGTAATCAAAACAGTGTGGTGTTGGCACAAGGATAGATCAATGGAACAGAATCGAGAGTCCAGGAATAAAGCCATGTGTCTACAGTTAACTATTTTCCATAAGTGTTTCAAGATTGTTCAATGAGGAGAGGAAAGTCTCTTCAACATATGGTGCTGGCACAACTGGATAGTCACATGCAAAAGAATGAGGTATACACCATATACATATACATTTGTATATACTATATACAAATCTTAACTAAAATGGATCAAAAATCTGTTACAGCTAAAACTCTCAGATAAAAATAAATTTTTATGACCTCGCATTTGACAAAGAATTTTTAGACATGACACCAAAAGCATGAGCAACAATAGATAATTTGGACTTAATCAAAATGTAAAACTTGTGCATCACTGGATATTACCAAAAATGTGAAAAATCGGCTGGGCTTGGTGGCTCACGTCTGTAATCCCAGCACTTTGGGAGGCCGAGGCGGGTGGATCACGACATCAGGAGAGCAAGACCATCCTGGCTAACACAGTGAAACCCCACCTCTACTAAAAATACAAAAAAAAAAAAAATTAGCCAGGTGTGGTGGGGGGTACCTGTAGTCCCAACCACTCAGGAGGCTGAGGCAGGAGAATGGCATGAACCCGGGAGGCAGAGTTTGCAATGAGGCGAGATTGTGCCACTGCACTCCAGCCTGAACAACAGAGCGAGACTCCATCTCAAAAAAAAAAAAAAGTGAAAACTCCTACCGAATAGGAGAAAATATTTGCAAATCATATACCTGACAATAAATTATATGTAAGGATATACAGCAACAACAGCAATTTAAAACTGGACAGCTTCCTTTAGGCCCAAACAGTCATCTTCCAGTAATCTTCCAAAATGATGAATACAAAGAGAAAGAGAGGCACTGGTACACATTTTCTAGGCTTTTTAGAAAACATGAAGTTGTCCAATGTCAAAATAGCCAGAAATGATGACGCCAGGAATCTAACCCAGAACTGTCTGATTTTAAAGCCTCTCCATTACATACTGTTACCAACTTAGCCCTTTAAATTGTGATGTCAGCCCACTGTTTCTCATACTGATATCAATAATTGCAGCTCAAAGTCAACAGTCTATTAACAGTTTTGATTTGTCTTCTAAACATGAAACTACAGAGTAATACCTCCAGAAATCCCTTCCCCTACTCCCCCATCATTTTTATTTCTCTTAAACAAAAAGTATACCACACTAATTTAGTGCTCTGTCTTTATCAGCTTCCACCTTCCTATTACGCTCTCTTTTATTTCATTCTACAGCTCCTCTCAGAGTTCCTAAACACCAAGTACTTTAATAGTTCTCTACTCTTAAATCCATGGCCAGTGTCTCGATCTTTCAAAAAAATTATAATCCTTTGCTATCGTGATGAGGTATTACTTCTTCTGGGTCAATAACTACAGTTCAGTTATGCAAGGTGCCCAAACGAATGCTGGTCATGAATTTATCACCCAAAATATTTGTTGACCTTTCCTTTTAAACAGGATAAATTAAAGCACAATTTCTTTCATTAAGGCAGAAAGAATTTTACTTTCCAATAATAATCAATTACAAAATGTCACTAAAACAATCTACTGGAAAAGTACCTGAACTTCTGACTATTAAGCCAAACTATCCCTTTTAATAGACAGAATGAAAATTAACAGTATTTTATAATATAATATCTAGAATGAACCAATTTTGCAGTAACTTCATCTATTCATAAGACAGTAAAGAAACAAGTAAAAAAGAGGCCTCAGAGACAGAATAGATATCACAAAGCTCAAGCACAAATGCACATTCATGTTAGTAACTGACACACCCCTTAGTCCTTCATGTACAATTCTAAACCTCTTTGGCCAACTGGTTTGATCATGCAAAAAATCAGAAGAAGGAGAGAAGGAGCTGAAGGAAGGCACACTGAGGCATGACATAGAAGAAAATGCAAAAGCTGTTCAAGGAACGTAAGAAGAGTACAACAATCTGGGATCATATATCGTAGAAGTAAATAGTTCAAGTCTCAACAGATCCTACAGCATCTCTAAAACAATTTACTGTAAGAGCTGTAATGACAGCCATGAGTCAGCAGGAAAAAATTTAACCAAAGTATTGGAAATGAAGAATACATTGATGTTAAGGAGATAAAAATCAGTTGTAAATAAAAATACAATAAAACAAAATTCTGGAACAGTTCACCTCCTAAGCATTTAAGAAATCTGAAGTTTTAACTGTTATGAGCAGCATCTTCACTTTTCTTCTCATGCTGTTTTCACTACAAATATAGCAAATTCCCTAAAGTTACATCAATCATCTTAACCCTGCTATCAATGTATAAGGGAGCACAGTTCATGATGACATCCATTTTAAGCGATTTGGGGGCTTACAAGGAAATTTCACTCTATATCACTACAGAAACATATTTTTAATGAAGAAAATGCATTTCAGAGACACAAACTTTATCTAAACCTTCAATACCAGTAGTACAAATAATACAGCAGAGTATAACTTCTTTTCCAAGCATCAGGACACGCACACACACCCCCAACTTGCCTCCAGGTAAAGTGTGCTTCGGGTTCTTGGTCCTACCAATTAAATGCTCCAAACTCTCTCTCGGGGCTACACTGACCTACAATATACTAGATGATGACACTTCTATTCTCAGGGAAGAGACATTATACTATAATGGTTAAGAGCATGGACCCTGCAATTAAGCTATCATGGTGTTCAATTCTAGCTCTACCACTGAAATGTGTTACCGTGAGCACGTAACTACTGTCTGTAAAACAGAGACAGAGACAGCATCTAGCACTTAGCATTACTCGTAAATGTTGGTAATATGTAATATAGCACATCTACAAAGAATCAGGCACTGTGCAGAACATTAGGAATATAAAGATGAACGGGGAACAGTCACCACATTCAAAGAGCTCAGTCTCATGGAGAAAACAGACATAACGGAGCATATAAATGCTATGAATGAAGGTATGTGTGCTATGGCACTATGGAATACAGAGGAAGAATGCTTATTTCAGCATATTCACAGAGGACAGGTACACTGTGTCTTAAAGGAAGTTATGTAAGCAAAACAAAGGTTACAATAATATCTCTTGAGGCACAATGAGGGTAATCCTTGTGCATCATGTAGACCTGGATGTGAGGTACTATGACTTTGTAAAGTGTTATATGTACATTATGAGTATAAAGGTATTGAAAAAGCTCTACAACCCGCAAATCTCTCCCTCATCCACCAATCAGGCAGCCTGAAATCCCCACAATAAATGTCCATCTAACAAATATGCCATTACATCATTTTTGGAAAAGCAAAGTACACCTAAAAATAGAAGCAGATGAAAAAAGAAGTATTATTTATAGAATTCTTCCATGTACCAGACACTTTACATTATTTACCAAATCTTCACAACAACCCAGAGAAGAAAGTATTATTATCCTCATTTTAGATTTAAAAAAAAACGGAGGCTTCTCAGAGTTTATTAATATGCTCAAGGTCACCATTGCTAAGTGGCTGATTCAGAATTCTAACCTTGAAAATCTGAACTGCAACCAATAAATTATACTGCTATCTTGGCATACTAACATGGAGATAACACATATTAAGAAGTATCAATCAGTCACTGTATTAGTTTGCTGGGGTTGCCATAATAAAGTACAAACTGGGCAGCTTAAACAACAGATTCAACATGTCATCACAGTTGGTTTCTTTTGACGTCTCTCTCCTTGGCTTCCAGATGGCCATCTTCACATGGTCTTCCCTCTGAACCTGCCTATGTCCTAATCTCTTCTTAAAAGGACACCAGTTACATTGAATTAGAGTCTACCATGAAATACCCTATCTCCACACATCACCACATTCTGAGGTACTGGTGGAGTTGGGACTTCAACATCTGGATTTCAGGAGGGCACAATTCAATCCACAACAGTCACACTGAAAAAAGACTCCTCTTCCAAGAGAAAATGGGGATTAACCTTAAGTGTTTTTAAATCATAAATAAAATTTGTGGAGGTTGTTTTTTAAGAAATGTAAGCATATACATTTAGCTAGGAAGAGCCAATGAGTCCAATGCCCCTGAGGAGCATTTTGGAAATGTGTGGGGTACTTTTACCACTCAAAATTATTGAGAGAAACCACTAGCATTTGGTGGGCAGAGGCAAGAGCTATGGAATACATGGAGCAGTCCCAAACAATAAAGAATGGTCTCATATCCCAGAAGAGAGAAATACCCTGCCAGGTGAAACTTAACACAATAAACACAAGGAACACTGCTGTGTATACTAATACAGGTAGATTTGACAAGAAATTAAGAGAAAAGTCCAATAATTTAGGGCAAAGTCTTTATGGAGGCAGAAGCTTGAATCAAATAAAGACATTGTCTCAAAACTAAATTATATATCCACTCTATGCACTACATAGTAGGGCATTTCTAATTATATATTTGTTGAAAATAGTTTAGTACAATAGTGCAGTTACTGCAAAGGCAATGAAACCTCTGCAAAAATGGCAGAGGATATTTGAGTCCATTCTTAAAGATTACAAACAAACCGTTATTAAATCCGTAGAGACACATGAACGACAGGGATCGCAATAAAAATTACTGAAGTTGAATTCTGAAGAGCAAATTTTTAAAAAGAATACAAATTACTTAAATGTTTCAAGTTATGAAATTTTATGTGTTAAAAAAAGTTTTGTAACACCAAGAAATATATCCTGTAAAAACTCATATTGAAAGTATGCATTTGTTGATTGCCTGTTATTTTTCTATCTTTTTGTATAGAGACATCTACTGCCCCATCTTCTCCATAGCTTACTGTTTTATTGTTTGTTTTTCTAATCCATCCTTTCTATTTCTCATCACCTAGAGAAGAATTTGGTCATCAAGGTCTTTTGCGTTACCAGGAACCTAAACCATGTCTTAAAGTGGTAGTATTTCAAAATAGGAAATATGCTTTCTGTGATACCTCATCAGTGTCTTGTTCTCTATCACAACATAGGAAATTACTTTGTCACTATCCTTATAAATGTGGCCCAAGTCCTTTGTGAGAATATCATACTTTCTCATTTTCTTGATTTTGAGAGTCTGCAATTTCTCATGACATGTTTTCTCAGCTTCAAGTATTTCCTTCTTTCTCTTATTATATACAAACAAGTCTGGTCTGTGGTTATTTATTCTAACATTTTTATTTTATGGTCCACATGTACCACTAATTTTTCATTTTCTGTAGCTTTCTATACAGAATTACCTTGTTACTTCTCATAAACCTGAACTTATTCTTTAGAAGTAGGTACGAGCGTCATTTCCAAGATCAGGCTACAGACATAAAAAAAGAATTTTTTTTTTTTTTAAATAATTAGATAAAAGCATTCACTACTTCACTACATCTTCTAGTACAGTTGGGCCCTCACAGTCATATCCTGAAATACGTATAGTTTCATTATAAATTATATTTATTTATTCTTTATATTATAATCATGGTATTATGATTTTGTTATATGTATATAAGTAGGTCATATTATCTATGAATTCTATTTCCCATTAATTAAACAAACTGTTACAAAATGTTTAAAAGGGTAAAGTCAAGGTCTGATAGGGTTGAAAGCCACATATGGTGACTTACAGAGACCAGAACCAGGAGAATACAGAAAGTGTTCCTGAATCTGGTGACAAGGAAAAGGAAAATGTTATTTTCTACTGGTCCTCTGACTAAACAGCAAACACAGCTAAGAAACTGTAGCCAAGAAATTGGAAGCAAAGAATAAGTAAAAGAAAAAGATAGAGAAGTGGTTTATAAGAAACCAAATAATTAACTGTGAATATGCAAAACTGGTAGTGTTTTTAGATCTAACCTAGCAGCAGCCTAGCACTGGGGTTGATTAAGGGTTGATCTAAATAGATATGAAGAGAGACTAGTTAGAATTTCAATCCTGAAAGACTGCCAATAAACTGGATTTGACTAATAGGTCAATTAATTAAATCCATAAACCATGCTCACCACTACAGTAAAATTTGGTTGTACATCAACGAATCTGTGTATGTGCTGTACTTTAGAGGAGTGGAAAAAGGGAATCAAGAAGTCAGAGAGAATAAAAGGTCAAAAGATCACAATACTAAGAGTTTAGCTTCAGAAGAAGAAAATTGTGTCACTAATAAGCTCCCATCCTGTCTCCAAGCTTACCAATGAGAAAAACATTAGAGGTACTGAGATGAACTACAGAGTACAATTGGTTCAACCCATTAACTCTAAGTGGGCTTCATTTTCCCTACACTGGGCCAATATCTGGGCCAGTAACTCAGGGTTACTTTTAATTAGGTACTTTCAGAACAGAAATGCTGAGAGCAGTTTGGTCAAAACTCTTTATGTTTGATGCTTAAAGTATGTCATGCTATATTACTTTGTCCCTAGAAAAGGCAGCTTGTAAAGGAATAGTCAAACTATTAAAGAACTAAAATAGCATGATTTTGGTTGCTCCTTTTATGCCCTAAAGGGTAGCAGCAATGTGAACTCTGGAGCATCTAGCTCATCCTCATCTCAAATTCCTCTGTTTCACAAAGGTCGTTGTGAATTCTTAATAAAGCATTAAGCTAGATTTACTTTATATCAAATTAATTTGAAGTCATGAGTCACATCTGATCAGACTACTTACAAAGAGAGCACAGTCTTACCTTTTGCTAAAGTCTGAATGCATATTTTTCACCATGCAGAGACAAAAATTATTATAGTTATTTTAGCAATTACGCCCTATCAGCTGTTATACATTTTTTTCTGACTAAGTCTGAAGTTACAATAAACCAAATAATTGTTCATTTTAATTGTATTGGACAAGGCCATTTAGGTTGATAAATTAGAAGGTAAACCATCATTAACTCACAGGTAAAACTCACAAATAGTTGAAGGATAGTTTTACCTCTATATCATCAATACCACACAACTTAAACTGTTTTATGTAACTATTACATAAAGCATTTATGTTAAAATTTGTCTTTAATAATAATTTCCAAAGCATATACATTTTCTGATTTTTTACTTAAAAATGTGTTTTTGAAAAATAACAGGTTTCAAGTGGATAAACATGGAAAGCTTAATATACTGCCTTATACTATTTAGCCAGTCTTTGCTTTCCTCTTCTTGTTTGTTCAGACTAAAAAAGAAAGGTCAGTTTTCCCTTTTTCCCTCCAATTCCCAATTTAGCATGCATTAAGGTTTAGAATATAAGGTTAAAAAATATTTCTCTCCAAACTGAAGAAGTCACTGCTATTTTTAAATATTGATTTATCACTGTAATGACCTCTAAAAAAATCCATGTGCTTAAGTGACTAACATTAGGTAACTGATATGATTCTCTTTTTGCTCCAGATATGGAGAAATGATTATCATATGTTTGCCACTGAGACTGTCTTAAGTATACAGACAAGAAAATGAACTGAATAGCTTCTGCGTAGTCCTATTATAGCCTCTTTTAGAAAAGTTTAATAAATATACTTTCATACCCCAAACAGTAGAGTGAAGAGAGAAGAAACTGTGGAGTCACACAGACTTGAGCTTAAATGCTAGCCTCACTACATATTTGCTAGCTGTTTTCTGTGAGTTTTAGTTCCTTCACTGCTTCTAGGATAATAATGCCTACTTCTCAAAGGGTGGCTATAAGGGCTGAATAGAATAAAATATGTTAAGTGACTGACTAGGCAGAAACACAAAAACTGTTGAGTCTCATAGCTTCCTTTCCCTGCAAATTGGAATTTTAATATATCTAAATGAAAACTCTTCAGAGGTAAAATTGTAATGCATGTCTAATATTTTAAATATTAACTTTCTTTAGCCTGTAACACCTTCAACTGCTGGATCAACAAGACGTTCAGTATGTGGATGACTGCCACCTTTGAAAATAAAGAGTACTCTGTGGTCAATATATTTGACTAAATTTCTATGTGTTATATAAGTTTAATTATTTTTAACATGAAAGTAATAAAAGAATAGTCATCCTTTGATGTCAGTGTGACTTTCCTAGTTTTGTAATCCTTAACTTAGTTTTTATTTTTTTAATACAATGAACTTTTTATAAACTTCTATATTCTGAAAACCAAATTAATTAAAATTCATTTTAAAAGGTAAATGTATACCAACCAGCATTTTGTGAACTTGCAGTAGACCCAACACCTTCTCAGTCTCTGAGAACTGCATACCCTCTACCCACAAGGCAAACATGGGTTGTTCTTCTGATCTAACTACCTTTGGGCCATGCTGATTCGAGCAGAAGTGGAACTTGTCCTAAACTAATTATATATACTATCTCTCCTGGGAATTGGAGCAGAGCAATTCTAGTCTGGCCAGAAGTAATCCCAAGGTCTCAGGGCAGTCATATGCACAAAGAATCAGAGAAAGCCAGTCTTCAGAAAGAGAGAGGTGTAAAGGACTCACAAAAAGAAACAGAGCCAATGTAGCCTGGAACACAAATGATACAAGAAACAAGAATAGCTTCCAAGGTTACTGAGCCTTTCTAGCTTCCTGCCCTGGTCTCCCTAGGCCCCATTAGGGTAGAGCAAGCTCCAGTGTGTTTCTGCTACGTAGAAGTAAAAGAAACTTAACTAAGACAGGAATAGGTAATGAAACACAAATACCGAAGAGTTATAGCTCCTCCAGGACTGGACATCGCTATTTTAATAGATACTAAAATTCTACAGTATCACAGTAAGTTCCTTCTATTACTCCATTTACTGTTTTTTTCTGACAACATAGCTGACAGTATATTATCTAAAAATTTGTAAAGTCATAACAAAAATTAAACTGTGCTTAGAGAAAAACCAAGTAGAATTGTTACAAAGCAGACAGAAAAGGGTAATGACAGGTAATATTTATTTAGTAGTGGAGGTGGTGAAGATCGTGAGTTCCAATTCAGAAAGATAGTTAAGCCAGTATGCTTTTTAAATTATCTGGATCCAGTCATGAGACATGAAATCTGTTCAGTGGGTCAGGACAAGTGTTTATTTTTAATGAAACAGAACTACAGGGGTAAAATAGTAAAAATAAATATTGGTAAATATTCTTTCATGACACAATTTGCTCCAGATACTACACACTTTTAAGTCACTGAACTACGAAATCAACTATAGTTCTAACTTCTGGCCAGGGTCAAAAGAGCTTAAATGTCACTAACAATCCCATGCTTCCAAAATACCAACTGGAGGCAGTAACTCCTAGTAACACATTTCCATAACATATTTATTTTGTGAGTTAAACAAATAAAAGTATTCCTAGCAATAAATCTTATTTGCTTTAAGTTAACTCAAAGTGGACCACAGATCTAAAGATAAAACACAAAAAATATACAACTTCTGGAAGAAAAGATAGAAGAAAATCTTCAGGATTTTAGGTTAGACAAAGATCTTGTAGCTATGAAAAACATGATCCATGAAAGAGAAACCTGACAAAATGATCTTTATCAAAATTAAAATATTTTGTTATGAGAAAGTCTACCAAGAAAATGAAAAGACAAACCACAAACCAGGAAGAAAAATTGCAACCCACACATGTGATGAAAGATTTACATCCAGAATCAATAAAAAAAATTACAACTCTACAATGAAAGACAATCCAGTTTTTTCCCTTAATGGGCAAAAAATCTGAACACATACTCAAAGATATATGGAATAACAAATAAATATATGGAAAGATGCTCAAAATCATTGGTCATTAAGGTACATGCCCATGAACACAATGAGACAATTCTTTATTCTTCCCATTGGTATATACATAGAGAGTTTCCAATAGTTTCTCATTATAAGTACAGTCATGCATCACTTAACAATGGGGATAGGTTCTCAGAAATGTGTCATTAGGTGATTTCATCATTATGCAAACATCATAGAATACACTTACACAAACCTAGATGATATAGCCTATTATACACCCAGATTATATTGTATAGCCTATTGCTCACAGGCTACAAACCTGTAATGCATGTGACTGTACTGAATACTGTAGGCAACTGTAACATAATGGTCAGTATTTGTATATCTAAGCATATCTAAACTTAGAAAAGGTACAGTAAAAATATGGTATAAAAGATAAAAAATGGTACACCTGTATAAGGCACTTAGCATGAATGGAGCCTGCAGGACTGGAAGTCAGTTGCTCTGGGTGACTCAGTAAGTGAGTGGTAAGTGAATGTGAAGGCCTAGGACATTGCTATACACTGTTGTAGACTTTATCAACACTGTACACTTAGGTACACTAAATTTATAAAAACATTTCTCTTTCTTCAATAATAACCTTAGCTTACCGTAAATTTTTTACTTTATATACTTTTTAATTTTTTCTTTTTTACTTTTTGCCTGTTTTGTAATAACTTAGCTTAAAACACATATTATACAGCTGTAAAAAAAATTTTATTTCTTTATATCCTTATTCTATAACCTTTATTCTATTTTTTACATTTGTTTTACTTTGTAAACTTTTTAAAAACTAAGACACAAGCACATAGGCCCACATAGGGTTAGGATCATCAATACCACTGTCTTCCACCTCCACATCATATCGCACTGGAAGGTCTTCAGGGGCAATAACATGCATGGAGCTGTCATCTCCTATGATGATAACGTCTTCTTCTGGAATACCTTCCGAAGGACCTGCCTGAAGCTGTTTACAGTTAGGTTTTTGTATACATAGAAGGAATACACTCTAAAATAACAATAGAAAGTATAGTAAATATATAAACCAGTAACACAGTCATTTGTTATCAAGCATTATGCACTCTCTCTATATATATATATATAAAAAACAGTATTGCTATACCTTTATACCACTAGAAACAGCACAGTGGGGTCGTTTACACCAGCATCACCACAAACACGTGAAGAATGCTTTGCACTACAACATCGGGAGGGATGTGACTTCACTAGGCAATGGGAATTTTTCAGCTCCATTATAATCATATGGGACCACCATTTCGTAGGCAGTTCATCACTGGCCGAAAGGTTATGTGACACATGACTATAATATCGCATTCTTATTTACACATCTTTGCACACATACAATTTCTGTTGGATCCAGTCTTCAGAACAGTATCACTAGAAAAGTGCAAAGGGTAGAGAGCAAGATGGCCGACTAGAAGCCCCTAGCCCTCCTCCCTTCCATAAAGACAAGCAAAACAACAAATAAACAGCTATATTTTAATGAAAATAACTAATGGAGAACACCAGGGTACGTCAAAGGAGTAACACAAACCTTGGTGAGCACAGAAACTCAGGAGAGTCACATAAAGAACAGAAGGAAATACTAGGACTCCATCACTCCATCCCCCATGTGAGATCACCTGGGAACCAGAAGGAACTTCTCTCTATGGTGCAAAGGTAGGCAAGAGGATCCCAGCAGTCCCCATCAACCCTTTGGATACCTACAGTCCTCACTACTGGGGTCCCCTGTAGTCCTCACCAGCATTAAGCTCAACTGAGGGAGCTGCCTAGAGACCACAAAGCTGTGATCCCCCCACAGGTAAGAAGCCAACACTGTGCCCCACCCCAAGTGGCCCACAGGTCTACTGAGAACTAATACTAGAGTATGTCTTGCCCCAGGATGAGTACGAGTAGTCACAGCACATCTTCTTCCCTGAGACTAAACTGCCCTCAAACCACCCCTGCTTAGTGGCCCTATATCCCCAAGTCCAGCTGTGAACAATTGTCCCTTCCCTGTGGGGCCAAGCAATGGTGGAACTGCTCCACCCACTCCTTCCCCCACCCCCTCAGGCAGAGTTGAGGCTGCACAGTCCCTCCTGGGGAACCCACACTTTGGCAGAACAGCTCCATCTTCTCTCAGCCATGCCTGCACCCTGCCCCTAGGGACCTGAGCTGAATCTGCACACTGCTGCTGAGTAAACAGCGCTTTGCTGGAGCTCTGCATCCTGGTGAAAACAGGGCCACCCAGAAGAGTCACACACACACATACACACACACACACACACACACACACGCACACACACACACACACCCTCACCTGAACTGAAACTGAAAATTGCCCCTTGGGAGTTGGTGCCTTCACTGAGCTGAGCAGCTGCACATCCCTTCAGGAGGTATTCCAGAAAGAAACATTGTTACCATAGGAAATGACAGCTCCATGCACGTTATTGCCCTGAAGACCTTCCAGTGAGATAAGATGCGTTAAGTGGAAGGCAGTGAAATTGATTATCCTAACCTTGTGTAGGCCCAGGCTGATGTGTATGTTTGTGTCTCCGTTTTTAACAAAAAAAGTGTAAAATGTGAAAAAATAATAATAATAATGATTTTAAAAATAGAAAAAGGCATATATATGGTAAAAGCCAAGACTTCACCATTATACAATATACCCATGTAACAAAATGCACTTGTACCCCTTACATTTATACAAATAAAAAACAATATTATTCTTCCAGTTCATGAAAAAGGAAAAATGCTTACATAAAGAAATTATAGGGGGGCGGAGCAAGATGGCCGAATAGGAGCAGCTCCAGTCTCCAACTCCCAGCGCGAGCGACACAGAAGACCGGTGATTTCTGCGTTTTCAACTGAGGTACTGGGGTCATCTCGCTAGGGAGTGCCGGACAATCGGTGCTGGTCAGCTGCTGCAGCCTGACCAGCGTGAGCTGAAGCAGGGCGAGGCATCGCCTCACCTGGAAGCGCAAGGGGGAAAGGAATCCCTTTTTCCTAGCCAGGGGAACTGAGACACACAACACCTGGAAAATCGGGTAACTCCCACCCCAATACTGTGCTTTAAGGAAACAGGCACACCAGGAGAATATATCCCACACCTGGCCGGGAGGGTCCCACGCCCACGGAGCCTCCCTCACTGCTAACACAGCCGTCTGCCGCGATCTATCCACAAGGCAGCAGCGAGGCTGGGGGAGGGGCGCCCGCCATTGCTGAGGCTTAAGTAGGTAAACAAAGCCGCTGGGAAGCTCGAACTGGGTGGAGCTCACAGCAGCTCAAGGAAGCCTGCCTGTCTCTGTAGACTCTACCTCTGCGGACAGCGCACAGCTGCAGCCCATTAGGGGAAAGAGCGGGGGCTGTGCAGACGTGAACGACTCTGTCTGACAGCTTTGGGGAGAGCCGTGGATCTCCTAACGCGGAGGTTGAGATCCGAGAACGGACAGACTGCCTGCTCAGGTGGGTCCCTGACCCCTGAGTAGCCTAGCTGGGAGACATCACCCACTAGGGGCAGTCTGACACCCCACACCTCACAGGGTGGCGTCACCCCTGAGAGGAAACTTCCAAAGAAAGAATGAGACGGTACACTCGCTGTTCAGCAATATTCTATCTTCGGCAACCTCTGCTGCTGATACCCAGGCAAACAGGGTCTGGAGTGGACCTCAAGCAATCTCCAACAGACCAACAGACAGTCCTTCTGACTGTCAGACGGAAAACTATCAAACAGGAAGGACACCTATACCAAAACCGTATCCGTACGTCACCATCAACAAAGTCCAGAGACAGATAAAACCACAAAGATGGGGAAGAAGCAGGGCAGAAAAGCTGGAAATTCAAAAAATAAGAGCGCATCTCCCCCTGCAAAGGAGCGCAGCCCATCGCCAGCAACGGATCAAAGCTGGTCAGAGAATGACTTTGACGAGATGAGAGAAGAAGGCTTCACTCCATCAACCTCAACTAGCAAAGGAGGAGAATTACGTACCCAGCGCAAAGAAACTAAAAATCTTGAAAAAAAAGTGGAAGAATTGACAGCTAGATTAATTAATGCAGAGAAGATCATAAACGAAATGACAGAGATGAAAACCATGACACGAGAAATACGTGACAAATGCACAAGCTTCAGTAACCGACTCCATCAACTGGAAGAAAGAGTATCAGCGATTGAGGATCAAATGAATGAAATGAAGCGAGAAGAGAAACCAAAAGAAAAAAGAAGAAAAAGAATGAACAAAGCCTGCAAGAAGTATGGGATTATGTAAAAGACCAAATCTACGTCTGATTGGGGTGCCTGAAAGTGAGGGGAAAATGGAACCAAGTTGGAAAACACTCTTCAGGATATCATCCAGGAGAACTTCCCCAACCTAGTAGGGCAGGCCAACATTCAAATTCAGGAAATACAGAGAACGCCACAAAGATACTCCTCAAGAAGAGCAACTCCAAGACACATAATTGCCAGATTCACCAAAGTTGAAATGAAGGAAAAAATCTTAAGGGCAGCCAGAGAGAAAGGTCGGGTTACCCACAAAGGGAAGCCCATCAGAATAACAGCAGACCTCTCGGCAGAAACTCTACAAGCCAGAAGAGAGTGGGGGCCAATATTCAACGTTCTTAAAGAAAAGAATTTTCAACCCAGAATTTCATATCCAGCCAAACTAAGCTTCATCAGTGAAGGAGAAATAAAATCCTTTACAGATAAGCAAATGCTTAGAGATTTTGTCACCACCAGGCCTGCCTTACAAGAGACCCTGAAGGAACCCTAAACATGGAAAGGAACAAGCGGTACCAGCCATTGCAAAAACATGCCAAAATGTAAAGACCATCGAGGCTAGGAAGAAACTGCATCAACTAACGAGCAAAATAACCAGTTAATATCATAATGACAGGATCAAGTTCACACATAACAATATTAACCTTAAATGTCAATGGACTAAATGCTCCAATTAAAAGACACAGACTGGCAAACTGGATCAAGAGTCAAGACCCATCAGTCTGCTGTATTCAGAGACCCATCTCACATGCAGAGACATACATAGGCTCAAAATAAAGGGATGGAGGAAGATCTACCAAGCAAATGGAGACAAAAAAAAGCAGGGGTTGCAATCCTAGTCTCTGATAAAACAGACTTTAAACCATCAAAGATCAAAAGAGACAAAGAAGGCCATTACATAATGGTAAAGGGATCAATTCAACAGGAAGAGCTAACTCTCCTAATATATATGCACCCAATACAGGAGCACCCAGGTTCATAAAGCAAGTCCTTAGAGACCTACAAAGAGACTTAGACTCCCATACAATAATAATGGGAGATTTCAACACTCCACTGTCAACATTAGACAGATCAACGAGACAGAAACTTAACAAGGATATCCAGGAATTGAACTCAGCTCTGCACCAAGCGGACCTAATAGACATCTATAGAACTCTCCACCCCAATCAACAGAATATACATTCTTCTCAGCACCACATCGCACTTATTCCAAAATTGACCACATAATTGGAAGTAAAGCACTCCTCAGCAAATGTAAAAGAACAAAATTATAACAAACTGTCTCTCAGACCACAGTGCAATCAAACTAGAACTCAGGACTAAGAAACTCAATCCAAACCGCTCAACTACATGGAAACTGAACAACCTGCTCCTGATGACTACTGGGTACATAACGAAATGAAAGCAGAAATAAAGATGTTCTTTGAAACCAATGAGAACAAAGATACAACATACCAGAATCTCTGGGACACATTTAAAGCAGTGTGTAGAGGGAAATTTATAGCACTAAATGCCCACAAGAGAAAGCAGGAGAGATCTAAAATTGACACTCTAACATCACAATTAAAAGAACAAGAGAGGCAAGAGCAAACACATTCAAAAGCTAGCACAAGGCAAGAAATAACTAAGATCAGAGCAGAACTGAAGGAGATAGAGACACAAAAAACCCTCCAAAAAATCAATGAATCCAGGAGTTGGTTTTTTGAAAAGATCAACAAAATTGACAGACCGCTAGCTAGACTAATAAAGAAGAAAAGAGAGAGGAATCAAATAGACGCAATAAAAAATGATAAAGGGGATATCACCACCGACCCCACAGAAATACAAACTACCATCAGAGAATACTATAAACACCTCTACGCAAATCAACTAGAAAATCTAGAAGAAATGGATAATTTCCTGGACACTTACACTCTCCCAAGACTAACCAGGAAGAAGTTGAATCCCTGAATAGACCAATAGCAGGCTCTGAAATTGAGGCAACAATTAATAGCCTACCCACGAAAAAAGTCCAGGACCAGATGGATTCACAGCTGAATTCTACCAGAGGTACAAGGTGGAGCTGGTACCATTCCTTCTGAAACTATTTCAATCAATAGAAAAGAGGAATCCTCCCTAACTCTTTTTATGAGGCCAACATCATCCTGATACCAAAGCCTGGCAGAGACACAACAAAAAGAAGAATTTTAGACCAATATCCCTGATGAACATCGATGCAAAAATCCTCAATAAAATACTGGCAAACCGGATTCAGCAGCACATCAAAAAGCTTATCCACCATGATCAAGTGGGCTCATCCCTGGGATGCAAGGCTGGTTCAACATTCGCAAATCAATAAACGTAATCCAGCATATAAACAGAACCAAAGACAAGAACCACATGATTATCTCAATAGATGCAGAAAAGGCTTTTGACAAAATTCAACAGCCCTTTATGCTAAAACGCTCAATAATTTGGTATTGATGGAACGTACCTCAAAATAATAAGAGCTATTATGACAAACCCACAGCTAATATCATACTGAATGGGCAAAAACTGGAAAAATTCCCTTTGAAAACTGGCACAAGACAGGGATGCCCTCTCTCACCACTCCTATTCAACATAGTGTTGGAAGTTCTGGCTAGGGCAATCAGGCAAGAGAAAGAAATCAAGGGTATCCAGTTAGGAAAAGAAGAAGTCAAATTGTCCCTGTTTGCAGATGACATGATTGTATATTTAGAAAACCCCATTGTCTCAGCCCAAAATCTCCTTAAGCTGATAAGCAACTTCAGCAAAGTCTCAGGATACAAATTAATGTGCAAAAATCCCAAGCATTCTTATACACCAGTAACAGACAAGCAGAGAGCCAAATCAGGAATGAACTTCCATTCACAATTGCTTCAAAGAGAATCAAATACCTAGGAATCCAGCTTACAAGGGATGTAAAGGACCTCTTCAAGGAGAACTACAAACCACTGCTCAGTGAAATCAAAGAGGACACAAACAATGGAAGAACATACCATGCTCATGGATAGGAAGAATCAATATCGTGAAAATGGCCATACTGCCCAGGTGATTTATAGATTCAATGCCATCCCCATCAAGCTACCAATGACTTTCTTCACAGAATTGGAAAAAACGGCTTTAAAGTTCATATGGAACCAAAAAAGAGCCCGCATTGCCAAGACAATCCTAAGTCAAAAGGACAAAGCTGGAGGCGTCACGCTACCTGACTTCAAACTATACTACAAGGCTACAGTAACCAAACAGCATGGTACTGGTACCACAACAGAGATATAGACCAATGGAACAGAACAGAGTCCTCAGAAATAATACCACACATCTACAGCCATCTGATCTTTGACAAACCTGAGAGAAACAAGAAGGGGAAAGGATTCCCTATTTAATAAATGGTGCTGGGAAATTGGCTAGCCATAAGTAGAAAGCTGAAACTGGATCCTTTCCTTACCCCTTATACGAAAATTAATTCAAGATGGATTAGAGACTTAAATGTTAGACCTAATACCATAAAAACCCTAGAAGAAAATCTAGGTAGTACCATTCAGGACATAGGCATGGGCAAGGACTTCATGTCTCAAACACCAAAAGCAACGGCAGCAAAAGCAAAATTGACACATGGGATCTAATTAAACTAAAGAGCTTTTGCACAGCCAAAGAAACTACCATCAGAGCGAACAGGCAACCTACAGAATGGAAAAAATTTTTGCAACCTACTCATCTGACAAAGGGCTAATATCCAGAATCTACCAAGAACTCAAACAAATATACAAGAAAAAACAAACAACCCCATCAAAAAGTGGGGAAAGGATATGAACAGACATTTCTCAAAAGAAGACATTCATACAGCCAACAGACACATGAAAAAATGCTCATCATCACTGGCCATCAGAGAAATGCAAATCAAAACCACAATGAGATACCATCTCACACCAGTTAGAATGGCAATCATTAAGAAGTCAGGAAACACAGGTGTGGAGAGGATGTGGAGAAATAGGAACACTTTTACACTGTTGGTGGGATTGTAAACTAGTTCAACCATTATGGAAAACAGTATGGCGATTCCTCAAGGATCTAGAACTAGATGTACCATATGACCCAGCCATCCCACTACTGGGTATACCCAAAGGATTATAAATTACTCTACTACAAAGACACATGCACACGTATGTTTATCGCGGCACTATTCACAATAGCAAAGACTTGGAATCAACCCAAATGTCCATCTGTGACAGACTGGATTAAGAAAATGTGGCACATATACACCATGGAATACTATGCAGCCATCAAAAAGATGAGTTTGCGTCCTTTGTAGGGACATGGATGCAGCTGGAAACCATCATTCTTTTTTTTTTTTTTTTTTTTTTTTTTTTTTGAGATGGAGTCTCGCTCTGTCGCCCGGACTGGAGTGCAGTGGCCGGATCTCAGCTCACTGCAGCTCCACCTCCCGGGTTCACCCATTCTCCTGCCTCAGCCTCCCGAGTAGCTGGGACTACAGGCGCCCGCCACCTCGCCCGCTAATTTTTTTGTATTTTTTAGTAGAGACGGGGTTTTCACCGTGTTAGCCAGGATGGTCTCGATCTTCTGACCTCGTGATCCGCCCGTCTCGCCTCCCAAGTGCTGGGATTACAGGCTTGAGCCACCGCGCCCGGCCCGAAACCATCATTCTTAGCAAACTATCACAAGAAGAGAAAACCAAACACCGCATGTTCTCACTCATAGGTGGGAACTGAACAATGAGATCACTTGGACTCGGGAAGGGGAACATCACACACTGGGGCCTATGATGGGAGGGGGGAGGAGGAGGGATTGCATTGGGGAGTTATACATGATATAAACGTCATGCACATGTACCCTAGAACTTAAAGTATAATAAAAATAATAAATAAATAAATAAATAAAAAAAGAAATTATATGTGTATATATATGGATATAAAAATGAATTTTTGTATAGCTGTGCAATATGTTTTTGTTTCAAGCTAAGTGTTATTACAAAGAGGCAAAAAGTTTTAAAAAATTAAAAGTGTATAAAGTAAAAAGTTACAGTAAGTTAAGGTTAATTTATTATTAAGAAAAAATATTTTTTATAAATTCAGTAGAGCCTAAATGTATAGTGTTTATAAAGTCTATAGTAGTGTACGAGAATGTCCTAGGCATTCACATTCTCTTCTCACTGACTGACACCCATAACAACTTTCAGTCCTGCAAGCTCCATTCATGGTAAGTGCCCTATGCAGGTGTACCATTTTTTATCTTTTATACCATATTTTTACCATACCTTTTATATGCTTAGATATATTTAGATACACAAATACTGATCATTATGTTTCAACTGCCTATAGTATTCAGTACAGTCACATGCATTACAGGTTTGTAGCCTGTGAGCAGTAGGCTATACCATATAGCCTAGGTGTGTAGTAGGCTCTACCACATACGTTTGTGTAAGTACACTCTATGATATTCACACAATGACAAAATTGCCTAAGGATGCATTTCTCAGAATGTATACCTGTCCTTAAGTGATGAATGCTGTGTAAGCATTTAAGGCTACAAATTTTCCTGTAAGTTTTGCTTACGCTGCACCTCACATGTTTTGCTATGCAGTGCTTGTTATTACTCAGTTTTAAGTAGTTTACATTTCTACTAGGATTTCTTTGACCCTATGTGTTGTTTAAAAATGTTTTTCAATATCCAAACATGGCTATTTTTAGTTATTTGTTTCTTATTTTTAGCATAATTGCACAGTAACCAGAGAATATACTCTAATTTTCAGTCCTTTTACTAGTTGTTGAGACCTGTTTGATGGCCTAGTATATTAAAATATGGTCGATTTTAATAAATGTTCTGTCTGTACTTGTGAAAACACATTTTCTCCACTTGCTGAAATATTCTATGTATACTCAATAAATTAAGCTTGATAATTATATTCAAATTATGTATAACCATACTAGATGTTTTTTGTCTGCTTGTTCTATCAGTTACTGAGAGAGGTGGTTTAAATTTTTCCATTCTAATTGGTAGATTTGTCATTTTTTTATTGCTCAGTTTTGCTTTATGTATTCTGAAGTTATGCAATAGATCCACAAAATTTTAGAACTGTTTTCTCTGTGTGATGAATTGAAGCCTATATCATGATGTGGTCAAATGGAGAAAGAGGTTGGGCATAGTGACACACACCTGTAATCCCAGCACTTTGGGAGGCCGAGGTGGGAAGACACTTGAGACCAGGAGTTTGAGACCAGCCTGGGAAACATAGTGAGACCCCCATGTCTCCAAACATTTAAAAATTAGCCAGGTGTGGTGGTGCGTGCCTCTATTCCCAGCTACTCGGGAGGCTGAGGTGGGAGAACTGCTTGAGCCCCGGAGGTCAAGGCTTCAGTGAACCAAGACTACACCACTGCACTATCACCTGGGTTACAGAGTGAGACACTCTCTCAAAAAAAAAAAAAACCCACAAGTGAAGAAAGAAGTCCTCATTCCCTCTATTTCTCCATTCTCCCCTATATAGTCTGTTTTCATGCTGCTGATAAAGACATACCCGAGACTGGGCAATTTACAAAATAAGGAGGTTTAATGGACTTACAGTTCCATGTGACTGGGGATGCCTCACAATCATGGTGGAGGGCAAGGAGGAGCAAGTCACATCTTACATGGATGGTGGCAGGCCAAAAGAGAGCTTGTGCAGGGAAACTCCCTTTTATATAACATCAGATCTCGTGAGACTTATTCACTATCACAAGAACAGCATAGGAAAGACCTGCCCCCATGATTCAATTACCTCCCACTGGGTCCCTCCCACAATACATGGGATTCAAGATGAGATTTGGGTGGGGACACAGCCAAACCATATCATCCCCCAATATCATCCTCTCTACATACACTTGGCTGTGGATATGATAGTAGATTGACTGAAATGTTAGACCTATCTATACTTGGGGTTGCTGTTAACATTATTGTGATACAAATGTAGAATGTAACAATAGAAAGTCATAGAAGAATTAAGGAATAATTCTGAAAGTTGTGGGAAGGGATGTTTGGAAAAGAATGGTTAAACTTCCTAACAATATAAAGTTGGCTACCCAGACTGTATGTCCAGCTTAGTTTTATAACTTTTACTCACTTCCACCAGTCATGACTTCCCATTTCTCTTCCTTGCCAGTAATTGTCATGTGAGCCTGCCTCTATTTCACCCTCGTATCTGCCAGGGAGGTCACTCTAGATCAAATCATATTGTTTCAGTGCTGGGACAGACCTTAAAAGATTCTATTATCTTCCTACCCTTAACATACTTTATAAATGAGGAACCTGGGTCCTCATAGCTAACTAATTTTAGCAGAGTAGAGATTAGAAAAAATGTCTCTCCTTTCTGACTCCCTTGTCCTATTTTTTCTGCTTTTTTCCATTTTAGTTCCCCATTATAGTCACAGATTTTGCTATCTGCTAATTACTGGGATGTTCTACCTATATAAACTGTTTAAAAAAAAAAAAAAAACGGTTTGTTTCTTCTTAGGAGTCTCCTGGTGTGAAAGAACACTATGACCTTAGCAGAAATGTGGGTTCTACCTAAGAGTTTGTTTGTGAAGTAAAATCCTCAACCATAAATCTGTCAGCCCTTGTAGGTTGAGAAAAAACTGGTTCTCACAAGGGTCCAGAATCTCTTTTAATGCATATTTATGAGTCTGACCTGGCAGCAGACATTCATGTGCATTTCACCTAGTGTAATAAATTTGTTGGTCTCATCCTGCTGTGGGGGTTGCACCTGCATTTTTCTTAGTAAATCGTGCTTTCTTCACTTATCGTGCAAACTGCCAGGCCAGGAAATTTTCCATGGATGTTCCCACTCCTTTGGAGTGTGCCACTGCTTTCTGTATGAGCTTGCTGGAGCAAGATAGGGTAAATATCACATGTCTTTCAAGCAGGTCACTGAATTTATGACCATGGTAAACATTTTCCACTGGTGATTTTGTAGGAGCTTATTGCCAAGTTGTAAACTCTACATAAAATCTCTGTGCCCATAATTATTATCTACATTGGAAAACTGGACCTCCAATAAAGTCATTTTTGATTCAATGCCACCCACCCCCAAATTGTTTCACTATAAAATTTTGATAAGATTTTCTTGGGGTTGTGAGGCTGCTTCTATTTCATTTCTTTCTTTTCCCCTGTCCCAATGTGTGCACATTTAATTATCCCTCCCCAAGTGTTCCCTTCCCTTCTAGAGATTCACTATTTATATTGGGAGTTACTGATAGAATGCACTACACATATGAATAGTATGGGGGAAATAATACATTGAGAACTATTGGTTCAGCCCCTTTGGATTGGAAATTGTTTAGGTGGTCTGTGAGGTTTTTTGACTCAGTATCTCAGATCATTGCTCTTTTCCCAAGCTCAATATACTACAGTTAATATTCTTGTGTCTGTGAAGCTTCTGAGAGGTGACAAAGGTTTATTTCAGTCTTTATTAGACAACATTTGTGGGTTAACTAGGCAAAGTGGGGAAGGGAGTGCGCACTCCAGGCTGAGGGAGTCACATAAGGGAAATAAAACATAAACTAGAGCAGAGAAGTCAGTTTGTTTGCTGTGTGTAGAAGATGATGAGAATTAGCAAGTGAATAGGTCCATACTGAAGGGTTTATGTGTAACTCAAAAAAAGGTTTTTTTATACTGATGATACTGGGGAGCCACTGAAATACTTTCAAGCAAGAGTGACTTCAGAATAGCATTAGCAGTATTTATCAAAATGCAGTTGAACAAACTGAAGGAAGGCAAGTCCTGAAGTCGGTGGATCAATTAGAAAACTGATAGAGTAATTCAAACTAAAGAGTCTGAACTAAGAAAAAAGAGAGAGGAGGGATGAATTGAAAGCTATCGGACGGTTTCACTACTAGAATGGATGCAGGAGTGAAAAGTGGGGAGGAATAAAGAATAAAGCTCCGGTTTCTGGCTTGCACTACTTGGTGCAAGACCTGCCATTCCCAGTGGCATGGAATAAAAGAGGAAGGGGGAGAGGAAAAAGAAAATCATGTAGGATAGGATGAAGAGTTAAATTCTGGCCAGGTTAAAATCAAGGCACTGTGTGCCATCCAAGTTATCTAGTAGACACAAAAGAATTAATAAATTTCAATGAGATCTTTCTTATTATCAGGAGATATTCTAACTGAAGGTTGGGTATGCTTTACCAAAAGTTCATTATTTGCTCACTAGTGTAATAGTCTGCTAGATTATATTTCTGTGTCATAAGATATTGTGGGGAAAAACTGTTTTTAAATGCTTCATTAAAATAGTTAAGACAGTTTTTTTTAAGTAAAAGCAAGTTTATTAAGTAAAGGAATAAAGAATTGCTACTCCATAGGCAGAGCAGCCCAGTTTCTAATTTTACGTTTATTTGAGCACTAGGAATTTCAGCATTAGTGATTATTAATATTTATACTTTATTTTACAACAGTTTTTGTCTCTTCTATTTCTTCTTTCTTAATAAGGTTAAACTGCAGTTTCAGTTGAGGTCACTGGCACCTTATTTAGAAAGAGTAGCATAAGAAGAGAATGTTGTAATGTGTTCTAGGATTGAGGTTTATTTTGAAATTAATTCTTCTGAGAGGTTTTTTTTAAATGTGACTGCAATGTAACAAAACTAACCAATCACAAGATAAATTATTATACACAATTGGGATTTATCTGCAACTTTAAAATAACTTGGAAGTTTTTTGGTTATGTCATCACTATAGTTTCTGAAGCATTATCATTTAGTTAGACCTTTCCAGGAATTTGTTTAGCATGCCTTAGATAAAACTGCTTCCTTTTTAAGGAGGTGGCTCCAACTGCAGCCGTTGCATTGGGAGAAGGACTGGGAAGAAGAGACTCATGGAGCATTTTGTAGAGAAAAAAGGGTCTAATGGTTAATTTATGTGTCAATATGGTTATTTGGTCAACCATCATTCTAGATGTTTCTGAGTAAAGTAGGTTATTTTGCGTAAAGTAGGTTATCCTTCCTAATGTTGGTGAGTCTCATCCAGTCATCTGAAGCCCTTAATAGAAAAAAAAACTGCTCCTTTTTCTGTTTCCCATCCCCAAACAAGAAGACTGCCTTTGGCTGGAGCTTCAATATTAACTCTTCCCTGGGTCTCCAGCCTGCAGGCTTCCACAGTTCCTTAAAATCTTTTTTCTCTTTCTTTTCTTTCCTCCTCTCCTCTCCCCTCCCCTCCCCTCCCTTCCTCTTTCTCTCTCTCTCTCTCTCTCTCTCTCTCTCTCTCTCTCTCCTCTCTCTCTCTCTCTCTCTCTCCCCCCACCCCTCTCAACCCCCACCCCTTGACAGATAATCTCCTAATGGTTCTAATTCTCTCTGAACAACCCCGATTATTAACACAGGAGAAACATACTTTTGCTTTATTATTGTATTTTGCTTCCCACATCCACCTCTGTGTTTCCTCTTGGCTTGGTGCTTTCTGGATCATGTGGCACACTTGATTATGGCTGAACTTCAGTGAAAGTGCTAAGACCTTACAGTATAGCAAGGCACACTGCTAGCTGGTGTGGTGGGTCTCCAATGAACTAGGCTAAGTACTTAATGAGTTTACAACTGGAAGCAATCAAACATCTATATGAGACAATGCCAAACGTGATCAATTCTATAAGAGAAAGTTAAGCAGCATGCAGTGGGAATCTACAAAAAGTAATTACTTCTGCTTGGGCGAATGAGGACATTTGGGGCTGGTCCTTAAGGATGGATGAGGTTTAAATTACTACCTTGTTGTGGAGGGTGTGAGAGTATAAAAGTATATTCAAAAATGAGGGAACATGTGAGAAAAGGCCTGGGACCAGGGAAGTAGGAGGTGCATTATGAATAAGGAAAGATGTTACTTATTATGCACCAGTATTTTGTGGGGAGCACTCACCAAGGAGATATGCTCAGAAATAAACAGGCCCTAGAAAGGAGACAGCCTGCTGTTTTCTCTCAGCAGCCATGGAATACAAATGTGTACAAATACAAGTTTACATGTATTCTCTGTTTTCTTCCATCAAAGTTGCTTCTGTTTGGGGACACCACAGCCTTACCATATAACTTGGTCTGTTCTACTGTCTGGGACTAATTTTTACCTCTGGGTTAAGTGTCACTTAGGGAAAAAATGAACCTTGGGGTCTGACAATCCCTACTTCACAATTGCATTCGTAGTCATAGGGGCTTGCAGCTTCATGGGAACATTTACTCTTCGCTAGTGAGGCATTCTTTTGCAATAATTCAAAATGAGATGGCATATATAAAAGTACCTTACAAACTCTAAAGTAATGTACAGATGCAGACATTATTATAAGTTTTTTTTTCTAGAAACGGTGGATATTATGTGAATGTCATATTCAAGTTTTTGAGCAAGGTTCTTACTCTAACTTTCTGCAATTGAATATCTGTGTAACAATTTTTGTTTTAAAAGTTACTTTTATTCTCAGATTGGCCATTTTTGAACCTCATTCAAAGGATTTACTTAGTAGAGGTAGCAGAAGGGGCTCCTTATAGTTTAGTGTCACCTATAGCAGTTTGTTGGCAAGTTCGTATTTCATAATCACAAATGGTAGTCCACTTTATAATACAAATCACATGGGTTTAATTTTAAACATTTTAATTAGGTTTATTGAGGTGTAATTTACATATGGAAAAATTCACACTTTTTAGGTGTACAGCTGAGTTTTGACAAACATATAATAGTCATAATTACAACCATAATCAGGATACAGTATAGAAAAATTCCATCACTGTCCAAATTTCCTTTATGTTGAATCACTCACTTTTCACCCCCATTCTCCAGCAAGTACTGACTTGTTTTCTGTCCCTATAATTTTGCCTTTTCCAGAATGTCATATAAATGGAATCATAATATATTTAGCCTTAATGAGTCTGACCTCTTTTAGTTGATTAGCATTAACACCTTTGAGATTCATCCAAGTTTTTGTATGTATCAGTACTTTGTCCCTTTTTATTGTTAAGTAGTATTTTTTGGTGTACATATACCACTGTTTGTTTATTCAATCACCAGTTGAAAACCACTCAGACTGTTTTCGGTTTAAGGCAATTATAAATAAAGCTGTCATAAACATTTGTATACATATTTTTCTGTGAACATAAGCTTTTACTTGTCTAGGGTAAATACCTTGGAATGAGATTGCTGGATCATATGTTAAGTGTATGTTTAACTTTGTAAGGAACTGCCAAATTATTTTCCAGGGTAGTCGTACCATTTTGTACTTCCATCAGCAATGTATGAGAGTTTTACTTGCTCACAATCCTTGCCAGCACCCTCGCATTGTCAGTTAGGTATTCTTTTTTTAATTTTAGACATTCTAGTAGGTTTCTAGGGCTATCTCGTATTTTATTGCAGGTAAATTATATCACAGTAAAATTGATCATCTAAAAATAAAAGACAATCAACAAAAAAGGATAAAATAATAGTAATATGCAAAAGTGACTAAGAATAAAAATTCAAAGAAGAAAAAGAATTCACAATATTCAAAAGAAAAGCACAAATAGGGCAAATGATTTGAAATTGTAAATTCGCCAAAAAAGAAATGTGAATATCCAAGAAGCATAAGAAAAAATTCAGCCACCTCTAGCTAAATATCAGGACATAAAATAAAGCTTAAAAGACGTATAGGAAGTCTAGCCAGAGCAATCATGAAACAATGAAATAAAAGGTATCCAAATAGGAAGAAAAGAAGTTAAACTATCCCTCTTTGCTGATGATATAATTCTATTATTAAAATACCCTAAAAACTTCACCAAAACGCTACTAGAACTGATAAACCATTTTAGCAAGATTTCAGGACACAAAACCAATGTACAACAATTATTAACCTTTGTATACCCAATAATACCCAGGCTGAGAGTCAAATCAAGAACACAATCCTATTTACAATAGTCACAAAGAAAATGAAATACCTAAGAACACCGAGAACCAAGGAGGTAAAAGATCTCTACAAGGAGAACTATAAAACACTGCTGAAAGAAATGAAAGACAACACAAATAAATGGAAAAACATTCCATTCTCGTGGATTGGAAGAATCAATATCATTAAGATGGCCATATTACCCAAAGTAATTTACAGATTTAATGCTATTCCTATGAAACTACCAACATTATTCTTCACAGAATTAGAAAAAAACTATTCTATAATTCATATGGAACCAAAAAAGAGCACAAATAGCCAAGGCAAAAAGAAAAAAGAAAAAAGCCAGAGGCATCACACTACCTGATTTCAAATTATACTATAAGGCTACATAACCAAAATAGCATAGTACTGGTACAAAAACAGACACATAGACCAATGGAAATAAAACTCAGAAATAAAGCTACATACCTACAATCATCAGATCTTTGACAAGGCCAACAAATACTAGCAATGGGAAAAGGACTCCCTATTCAATAAATGGTGCTGGGATAATTGGCTAGCCATATGCAAAAGAATGAAACTGGATACTTGCCTTTCACCATATACAAAATAACTCAAAATTGATTAAAAAGTTAAGAACTCAAACTATAAAAAGTGTAGAAGAAAACCTATGAATACCCTTTTTTTTTTTTTTTTTTTTTTTATTTTGAGACGGAGTCTCGCTCTGTCACCCAGGCTAGAGTGCAGTGGTTTCATCTCGGCTCACTGCCAGCTCCACCTCCCGGGTTCATGCCATTCTCCTGCTCAGCCTCCCGAGTAGCTGGACTACAGGCGCCTGCCACCACGCCCAGCTAATTTTTTTTTTTTTTTTTTTTTTTTTTTTTTTAGTAGAGACGGGGTTTCACCGTGTTAGCAGGATGGTTTCGATCTCCTGACCTCATAATCCACCCGCCTCGGCCTCCCAAAGTGCTGGGATTACAGGCGTGAGCCACCGTGCCGGCCATGAATACCCTTTTCAACATCAGCCTGGGCAAAGAATTTTTGGATAAGTCCCCAAAAGCAATTGCAACAAAAACAAAATTTGACAAATAAGACCTAATTAAACTAAAGAGCTTCTGCACAGCAAAAGAAACTATCAACAAAGAGACAACATACAGAATGGGAGAAAATATTTACAAACCATGCATTTGACAAACATCTATTATCCAGAATCTATAAGTAACTTAAACAAATCAACCTGCAAGAAACAACCCCATTTTAAAAACGGGCAAAGGACATGAACAGACACTTCTCAAAAGACATACAAGCAGTCAAAAAGCATATGAAAAAATGCTCATCACTAATCATCAGAGAAATGCAAATCAAGACCACAATGAGATACCCTCTTACACCAGTGAGAATGGCTGTTATTAAAAAGTAAAAGAACAACAGATGTCAGTTAGGCTACAGAGAAAATGGAACACTTACACACTGTTGGTGGGAATGTAAATTAGTTCAGCCACTGTGGAAAGCAGTTTGGAGATTTCTCAAAGAACTTAAAACAGAGTTACCATTTGATCTAGCAATCCCATTACTGGGTACATACCCAAAGGAAATTAGATCATTATACCAAAATACACATGCATTTGTGTGTTCATCATCATACTATTCATAATAGCAAAGACATGGAATCAACCTAGGTGCCCATCAATGGTGACTGGATAAGAAAATGTGGTACATAGACAGCAAGGAATACTATGCAGCCATAAAAAAAAGAAAAAAATCATGTCCTTTGCAGCAACATAGATGCAGCTAGAGGCCATAATCATAAGCGAATTAACACAAGAACAGAAAACCAAATGCTGCATATTGTTACTTAGAAGTGGGAGCTAAACATTGAGCACATTTGGACATAAATATTGAAACAACAGACACTGCAGACCACTAGAGAGGTGAGGGACAGAGCGCGGCATGGGTTAAAAAGCTACCTATTGGGTATTTTGCTCACTACCTGAGAGCAACATACCCATGTAACAAATCTGCATATGTAACCCTGTATTTAAAATAAAAGTTGAAAGTATTCTTAAATACTCCCTAACAAGAATAAATTATTTTTCTATCAAATTGTGTGTACACCTGTGCCAAAGAAAAAGTACATCAGAGATGTCAAGGGGGTGGGCAGATAGTTAAACTCACTCATCATGGGAGCATGAATTTTGGAACAACTTGTCAATATCTATAAAAAATAAGAATACAAATACCATTTGTTACAGTGGATTTTTTTTTTAAATTGATACATAATAATTGGACATATTTTGGGGGTACACATAATATTTTTGATACAAGCATACAATGTGCAGTGATCAAATCTGGGTAACTGAGTTATCTATCACCTCAAACATTTATCATTTCGTTGTGCTGGGAACATTCCAAGTCTTCTAGCTATTTTGAAATATTCAATAAATTATTGTTAACTACAGTCACCCTACTGTGCTATTAAACACTAGAACTTATTCTTCCCATTTAACTGTATGTTGGTACACATTAACCAACTCTCTTCATTCCTCCGCTACCCTTCCCACCTCTAGTAACCATCATTCTTCTCTCTACCTCCATGAAGTCAACTTTTGTATGAGTGAGAACATGTAATATTTGTCTTTCCATGCCTGGCTTATTTCACTTAACATGACGACCCCCAGTTCCATCCATGATGCTACAAATGACAGGATTTAATTCTTTTTAAGGCTGAATAGTACTCCATTGTGTGTGTGTACATATACATATATACATGTATGTGTGTGTGTGTGTGTGTATATATATAAGCTTTTCTTTAGTCATCCTTTGACATACAGTTAGGTTGATTTCATATCCTGGCTATCGTAAATAGTGTTGCAATAAACATGGGAGTGCAGATATTTCTTCAATATGCTGATTTCCCTCCTTTTGAATATACAGTCAGCGGTGAGATTGCTGTATCACATGGGAGATCTATTTAGATTTTTTTAGGAACCTTCACACTATTTCCCATAGTGGCTGTACTAATTCACAACTCCACCAACAATATGTAAGTTCCCTTTTCTCCACATCATCCCCAGCATTTATTTTATGTCTTCTTGATAATAGCCATTGTAATAGGGTGAGATGATATTGTATTGTGACTCTGATTTGCATTTCTCTGATGACTAATGATGTTGAGCATTTTTTAAAATATATCTGTCGGCCATTTTTATATCTTATTTTGAGAAACATCTGTTCAGCTCTTTTGCCAATTTTTAATCATATTATTTTCTTTTTGCTAGTGAGTTGAGTTCCTTATATATTCTGGATATTATCTCCTTGTAGATGTATAGTTTGCAAATATTCTCTCACATTCTGTAGGTTGTCTCTTCACTCGTTTCCTAGCTGTGTAGAACCTTTCCAGTGTGATGTAATCCCATCTGTCTATTTTTGCTTATGTTGCCTATGCTTTTGAAGCTTAGCCAAAAATTTCTTTCCCCAAAGAATTTCAGACAGCACTTCCCCTATGTTTTCTTGTAGTAGTTTCAGGTCTTAGATTTAATTCTTTAATCCATTTTGACTTGATTTTTTTGTATATGGTGAGAGATAAGGGTCTACTTTTCATTTTTCTGCATATGGACATCCTATTTCCCCAGCACCACTTATTGAAGAGACTGTCCTTTCCTCCACTGCATGTTCTTAACACCTCTGTTAAAATCAGTTGGCTGTAAATATGTGTATTTGTTTCTGGGTTCTATATTCTTTTCTAGTGGTCTATGTGTCTGTTTTTATGCTAGTACCATGCTGTTTTCCTTACTCAGGCAATGTGATTCCTCCAGTTTTCCTCTTTTTGCTAAGGATAGCTTTGGCTATTCTAGGTCATTTGCTGTTCCATATAAATTGTAAGATTGTTTTTCTCTATTTTTGTAAAAACATCATTGGTATTTTGGTAGGATTGCATTGACTCTATGGATCACCTGGGGTAGCCAATATAGACAACAGTATGGAGGTTCCTCAAAAACCTAAAAATAAAACTACCATATGATCTCGCAATCACAATTCCTGAGTATACACATGTATATATCATCATATCAAAAAGATACCTACGCCCTCATGTTTACTGCAGTGCTATTAACAATAACCAAAATATGGAATCAATCTAAGTGTCCATCAATGGATAAATTAATTTTTTAATGTTATATACATACACAATGGAATACTATTCAGCCATAACAAAGAATGTAACCTGTCATTTGTGACAAAATGGATGAACTTAGAAGACCTTCTGTTAAGTGAAACAAGACAAGAACAGAAGGACAAATACCACATGATTCCACTCATAGTGGGGATTTTTTAAAAGTTTATCTCATAGAAGTAGAGAGCAGAACAGTGGTTACCAGAAGCTGGGCGAGAGTGGGGGTGGGTATGAGGAGAGGCTGCCCAACAAAAAGTTACAGTTAGATAGAAGGAATAATTCTGGTGTTCTATTGCATAGCGGGGTGACTACAGTTAACAATAATGTATTTTAAAATAGAAGAGAGGATTTCAAATGTTCTCACCATGAAGAAATGGCATATATTTGAGATGACTGATATCCTAATTACCCTGATTTGATCATTAATAATATATATGTATCAAAACATCACATTGTATCCCATAAATATGAACAATTATATATCCATTAAAAACAAAATAAAACTTTTTAAAGGCTAAAAATAGATGCACTGTGCATCTAGTTTAATAAGCTAGAAAAACAATGTTATAAATATCAAAGAATGTACAAATGTAGAAATAAAAAAAAACAAAAATGAAATAGAAAACTAAAACAATAAATGATCAAGAAAATCAAAATGTGGGTTGTTGTAGTGGCTCACGCCTATAATCCCAACACTTTGGGAGGCCAAGGTAGGCGTATTGTTTGAGGCCAGGAGTTTGAGAGCAGCCTAGGCAACATAGTGAAACTCTGTCTCTACAAAAAAAATGTTTAAAAACTTAGCTGGAAGTGGTCACATGCACTTGTAGTCCTACCTGCTCTTGGGAAGCTGAGGCAGGAGGATCCCTTGAGCCCAGAAGTGCTATAATTGCACCTTTGCACTCCAGTCTGGATGACAGAGTGAGACCCTGTCTCAAAAAAAAGTTGGGTTGCTGAGGATTTTATTAGCTGAATAATAGTGACAAACTTCTTAAAAGACTGATCCAGAAAAAGAGAGATAGCGTGAATATATTAGGAATAAAAATGAATATCACAATGCTACAGAGATTCAAAAGACTTTAAGAAAGATTGTGAGGAAACAGGTACTTAGAGGAATAAACTAATGAAACTTCTCTGAGGGGCAATGAGGATATGTTTATAAATGCACATGCCTTTTGCTGCAGAAATTCCAACTCTCAACGTATATCTCACAACTGTACACAGAAATGTGCAAGGCTGTTTTCAATATCAATCACAAAGTCCATACCTAACCATAATGTTTCTATGTAGGAGACTATTTAGATAAATTATAAAACATTCAAATGACACAGTACTATGGAGTGATTAAAAATAAGGTAATAGGCTAGGTATGGTGGCTCACACCTATAATCCCAGCACTTTGGGAGGCCGAGGTGGATGGATCACTTGAGGCCAGGAGTTTGAGATCAGCCTGGCCAATATGGAGAAAACTCGTCTCTACAAAAAATAGAAAAATTAGCCAGGCTTGGTGGCACATGGCGTAGTCCCAGCTACTCAGGAGCTGAGGCAGAGAATCACTTGAACCCAGGAAGCAGAGGTTGCAGTGAGCTGAGATCATGACACTGCACTCCAGCCTGGGCGACAGAGCAAGACTCTGTCTAAAAAATAATAGTAATAATAATGAGGTAACATACCACACAAAAAAAATTATACACAAATGCTAACAGCAGCTTTATTAATAATAAGTAAAAAGTGAAAATAACCCAAATGTCCATCAACCGATAAATGAATAAACCTAAGTAGTAGTATATTCATACCTTGTAGAATTATTCATCCAGAGAAAGAAGAAAGTACTAATACATGCTATAACTAAGACAAACATTAAAAACGTTATGCTAAGGAAAGAAGCCAGACACAACAGGCCATTTATTGTATTATTCCATTTATATAACATGTCCAGAATAAGCAAATCCATAGAGACAGAAAGCAGAATCATAATTGCCAGGAACTGGGGAGAGGGGAGATAGGAGTGTCTGCTAATTGGGTACAGGGTTTCTTTTTTTCTTTTTTTCAGAGTTTAGTACAGATTCAAACTTTATTATAGAACAATGGGATGAGTAAAAGGATATATATATATATTTTAATTTCAATAGTTTTGAGGGTACAAGTGGCTTTTGGTTACATGGATGAACTGTATAGTGGTAAAGTCTAGGCTTTTAGTGTACCTGTCACCCGAATAGTGTACATGGTACCCCATAGACAGTTTTTCATCCCTCATCCTCCTCCCAGTCTCCATCCTTCTGAGATTCCAGTGTCCATTATATCACTCTGTATGCTTTTGAATACCCACAGCTTAGCTCCCACTTAAAAGTGAGAACATATTATATTTGCTTTTCCATTCCTGAGTTACTTCATTCAGGATAATGGCCTCCTGTTTCATCCAAGTTGCTGCAAAAGACATTATTTCAGTCTTTTTTATGGCAAAGTAATATTCCATGGTGGGTGGGTGTGTGTGTGTGTGTGTGTGTGTGTGTATATATACACACACATATATATTATATATATATATCATACATTCTTCATCCACTCATCAGCTTATGGTGACTTAGTTTGATTCCCTATCTTTGCAGCTGTGAATTGTGCTGCAATAAACATATGCATGAAGATGGAATTTTTTTTTTTTGAGACGGAGTTTTACTTTGCTGCCTAGGCAGGAGTACAATGGCACAATCTCGGCTCACTGCAACCTCTGCTTCCCGGGTTCAAGCGATTCTCCTGCTTCAGCCTCCCAAGTAGCTGGGACTACAGGAGTGCACCACCACAGCTGGCTAATTTTGTATTTTCAGTAGAGATGGGATTTCACCACGTTGGTCAGGCTGGCTTTGAACTCCTGCCATCAATTATCTGCTCACCTCAGCCTCCCCAAAGTGCTAGGATTACAGGTGTGAGCCACCGCGCCTGGATGTCTTTTTTAGATATGGCTTTTTTTCCCCCTTGGGTAGATACCCAATAATGGGATTGATAGATTGAATGGTAGATCTACTTTTAGTTCTTTGAGAAATCTCTAGACTGTTTTTCTTAGAGGTTGTACTAATTTACATTCCCACCAACAGTATATAAGCATTCACTGATGAAAATGTTCTAGAATCAGATCACTGTAATGGCAGCACAACTTTGTGAACATACTAAAAGAAACACTGAATTGAATACTTTAAAAAGTTGAATTTTATGGTATGTGAATTATATCTCAATTTTTTAATTATATAAGAAATAAAATAAGGATATGTATTTATGTCCTGATATAGAATATCTATAATATAAAGTTTTGTTAAGTAGCCATAAATCAATGTGTATCATGTACTTCCATTTGTGTTTAAAAGAGGATATACATACATGCTTGTATTTGCATAGAAAACATCTGTAAGCAAAGCAAATAAACAAAACATACAATGGCTGACTCCAGAGAGAGAAGACTTATTTTTCATGGATATTTTGGTTTCTGTAAATGTTCTGCCATGTGTGTTAGATGGCTTTACAATTAAAAAAATAAAGCATATGAAATATGTACACTAAAATTCTTCCAGTCTATGAGGCATGTATTAAAATGTGTTAGCCCTATATGTACCTATGATGAAATACAATTTGGTGAAATTATAAAACATAACCTTAACAATAAGGATGTTACTCTACAAAAACTTTTATTTTTTACTGTTAGACATGACACTTAAATACTCTAAAAATTGGAAAATAGAGGATTTCTCTTATCGGAATGAAAGAAAAATACAATATTTAAACTATGCCCAAGTCTCCAAAGTTTAGGCAAAATTTGAAATAATTAAAACCATAAAATCTCAAAGTTGAAAGGGAACTTTCCAGATCAAATGGGTCCTGCCACTTACACAATGCTTAATTTCCTTCTAAACTCTCATCCCTGTTAAGAAGTTAACTAGCCTTCCCTTACCACCTCTAGTAATGGGAACTCCCTATAATTTGAGATGACCCATTCAATATTTCATAGCTTTATCAGAAAAATCTCCTTATACTGAGGTGACATCTAACTCTTTGAAATTTCTACCCACTGAATCTGTTCTTTAAAATAAATAAATATATATATATATATATATATATATATATATTCTGTGAGTACATTTATTCATTATCTATTTACTTAATAAATTTATCTTAGGTTAATTAAATTATGAAATACTCTAAACCAGACATAATCATCCACATTTTTATCCCAAGAGTATACTTTTTCAAAATAAAAATTAATAAATTTAGGGACCTCTTTATATAAAAGAGTCTGGAAATAAGATTTCAGGCTTCTTTCCTTTTCTTTATGTATGCATAGTACAAAATTAAAGCACATTTTAAATGCTTAAAGAATTACATTTCAAAAAAACTTTATCTGAATCTCTGTTATGGGAAAGGTCACTTTCTACCAAGTATTACAATTACTTTCGCCCTTCCATCTGCTCCAGTAGACTCTTTGAGGGCAGCTTCCAGGTCTGATTCTTCCCTCACTGTACCAGCTAATGGAAAATAAGTGGCCCCAGGATCAGGGAATCTGAATTTGAGTCCCAGTTCCTTCTAAGTAGCTTGTTGCTTTTCCCAGGTCTCTTAACATTGCTGGGCTTCAGTTGCCTCATCTATAAACTCAGAGGGCTGATATATAGAGAGCTGTATTCAGCTCTGATATCTGTATCCCCTTTATCAGTGGATTTCAACTGCAAGAGCAGGGGAAAGCAATGCCACTGATATTATTTTGAAGCCATACTATCTAATTCCTTTAAGAGTAATACAACAGACAGGGAAAAGTAAATTCACAGTAAGCTACTGAAGTACCTAGGAAATTTATTATTAAAGCAGATAGTCTTTCCCTCAATCCAATCTACATTTACTATTTCAAAGAATGTAAAGCAATACCCTGTGCCAGTATTTTATGTCTCTAAAAAGGTTTGATGAGAATTATGTGATTACTAGTTAACCAGTACTGCAATAATATGTATGTTAATCATTACGTAAGCATTATACATAATACATTACTGAATTCAGTATGATACTCACCCCATTCCGACTTCAAAATTTTTCTCTCATGAAATCTGTCATCTATATATCACTTCACTTTTATTGCCCTTAATGCAAACAGGATTTTAAATAAGTAAATTCTTAAAGATATAAAAGACACATATGTGGTACATGTTTCTTAGATTTAGCATTTTGTCTTACAAACTAAGGAACTGTTGCCTACACAATGATCACTTTAAATAACTCTATTAGGGATATGGTTGCCCATTTTCTCTGGGACTCCTCTCTCTTCAGAGAAATTTTCTCTCTTTCGCCCATCAAACCTCCACTCTTAACCTCATTTCTGGTGTGTCTGAGTACTGGATTCCTTGGCGTTAGACAAACAACCTCAGATGGCCGAATAGGAACAGCTCCAGTCTCCAACTCCCAGCGCGAGCGACACAGAAGACCGGTGATTTCTGCATTTTCAACTGAGGTACTGGGGTCATCTCACTAGGGAGTGCCGGACAATCGGTGCTGGTCAGCTGCTGCAGCCCGACCAGCAAGAGCTGAAGCAGGGCGAGGCATCGCCTCACCTGGGAAGCGCAAGGGGGAAGGGAATCCCTTTTCCTAGCCAGGGGAACTGAGACACACAACACCTGGAAAATCGGGTAACTCCCACCCCAATACTGCGCTTTAAGCAAACGGGCACACCAGGAGATTATATCCCACACCTGGCCAGGAGGGTCCCACGCCCACGGAGCCTCCTCATGCTAGCACAGCAGTCTGCGATCTAACCGCAAGGCAGCAGCGAGGCTGGGGGAGGGGCGCCGCCATTGCTGAGGCTTAAGTAGGTAAACAAAGCCGCTGGGAAGCTCGAACTGGGTGGAGCTCACAGCAGCTCAAGGAAACCTGCCTGTCTCTGTAGACTCCACCTCTGGGGACAGGGCACAGCTAAACAACAACAACAACAAAGCAGCAGAAACCTCTGCAGACGCAAACGACTCTGTCTGACAGCTTGAAGAGAGCAGTGGATCTCCCCACACGGAGGTTGAGATCTGAGAACGGACAGACTGCCTGCTCAAGTGGGTCCCTGACCCCTGAGTAGCCTAACTGGGAGACATCCCCACTAGGGGCAGTCTGACACCCCACACCTCACAGGGTGGAGTACACCCCTGAGAGGAAGCTTCCAAAGGAAGAATCAGACAGGTACACTCGCTGTTCAGCAATATTCTATCTTCTGCAACCTCTGCTGCTGATACCCAGGCAAACAGGGTCTGGAGTGGACCTCAAGCAATCTCCAACAGACCTACAGCTGAGGGTCCTGACTGTTAGAAGGAAAACTATCAAACAGGAAGGACACCTATACCAAAACCCCATCAGTACGTCACCATCATCAAAGACCAGAGGCAGATAAAACCACAAAGATGGGAAAAGCAGGGCAGAAAAGCTGGAAATTCAAAAAATAAGAGCGCATCTCCCCTGCAAAGGAGCGCAGCCATCGCCAGCAACGGATCAAAGCTGGTCAGAAATGACTTTGACGAGATGAGAGAAGAAGGCTTCAGTCCATCAAACTTCTCAGAGCTAAAGGAGGAATTACGTACCCAGTGCAAAGAAACTAAAAATCTTGAAAAAAGAGTGGAAGAATTGACAGCTAGAATAATTAATGCAGAGAAGGTCATAAACGAACTGACAGAGATGAAAACCATGACACGAGAAATACGTGACAAATGCACAAGCTTCAGTAACCGACTCGATCAACTGGAAGAAAGAGTATCAGCGATTGAGGATCAAATGAATGAAATGAAGCGAGAAGAGAAACCAAAAGAAAAAAAAGAGAAAAGAAATGAACAAAGCCTGCAAGAAGTATGGGATTATGTAAAAAGACCAAATCTACGTCTGATTGGGGTGCCTGAAAGTGAGGGGGAAAATGGAACCAAGTTGGAAAACACTCTTCAGGATATCATCCAGGAGAACTTCCCCAACCTAGGGCAGGCCAACATTCAAATTCAGGAAATACAGAGAACGCCACAAAGATACTCCTCCAGAAGAGCAACTCCAAGACACATAATTGCCAGATTCACCAAAGTTGAAATGAAGGAAAAAATCTTAAGGGCAGCCAGAGAGAAAGGTCGGGTTACCCACAAAGGAAGCCCATCAGACTAACAGCAGATCTCTCGGCAGAAACTCTACAAGCCAGAAGAGAGTGGGGGCCATATTCAACATTCTTAAAGAAAAGAATTTTCAACCCAGAATTTCATATCCAGCCAAACTAAGTTTCATAAGTGAAGGAGAAATACAATCCTTTACAGATAAGCAAATGCTTAGAGATTTTGTCACCACCAGGCCTGCCTTACAAGAGACCCTGAAGGAAGCCCTAAACATGGAAAGGAACAACCGGTACCAGCCATTGCAAAAACATGCCAAAATGTAAAGACCATCGAGGCTAGGAAGAAACTGCATCAACTAACGAGCAAAATAACCAGTTAATATCATAATGGCAGGATCAAGTTCACACATAACAATATTAACCTTAAATGTTATGGACTAAATGCTCCAATTAAAAGACACAGACTGGCAAACTGGATAAAGAGTCAAGACCCATCAGTCTGCTGTATTCAGGAGACCCATCTCACATGCAGAGACATACATAGGCTCCAAATAAAGGGATGGAGGAAGATCTACCAAGCAAATGGAGAAAAAAAAAAGCAGGGGTTGCAATCCTAGTCTCTGATAAAACAGACTTTAACCATCAAAGATCAAAAGAGACAAAGAAGGCCATTACATAATGGTAAAGGGATCAATTCAACAGGAAGAGCTAACTACCCTAAATATATATGCACCCAATACAGGAGCACCCAGCTTCATCAAGCAAGTCCTTAGAGACTTACAAAGAGACTTAGACTCCCATACAATAATAATGGGAGACTTCAACACTCCACTGTCAACATTAGACAGATCAACGAGACAGAAAGTTAACAAGGATATCCAGGAATTGAACTCATATCTGCACAAAGCAACCCTAATAGACATCTATAGAACTCTCCACCCCAAATCAACAGAATATACATTCTCCTCAGCACCACATCGCACTTATTCCAAAATTGACCACATAATTGGAAGTAAAGCACTCCTCAGCAAATGTAAAAGAACAGAAATTATAACAAACTGTCTCTCAGACCACAGTGCAATCAAACTAGAACTCAGGACTAAGAAACTCAATCAAAACCGCTCAACTACATGGAAACTGAACAACCTGCTCCTGAATGACTACTGGGTACATAACAAATGAAGGCAGAAATAAAGATGTTCTTTGAAACCAATGAGAACAAAGATACAACATACCAGAATCTCTGGGACACATTTAAAGCAGTGTGTAGAGGGAAATTTATAGCACTAAATGCCCACAAGAGAAAGCTGGAAAGATCTAAAATTGACACTCTAACATCACAATTAAAAGAACTAGAGAGGCAAGAGCAAACACATTCAAAAGCTAGCAGAAGGCAAGAAATAACTAAGATCAGAGCAGAACTGAAGGAGATAGAGACACAAAAAACCCTCCAAAAAATCAATGAATCCAGGAGTTGGTTTTTTGAAAAGATCAACAAAATTGACAGACCGCTAGCAAGACTAATAAGAAGAAAAGAGAGAAGAATCAAATAGACGCAATAAAAATGATAAAGGGGATATCACCACGACCCCACAGAAATACAAACTACCATCAGAGAATACTATAAACACCTCTACGCAAATCAACTAGAAAATCTAGAAGAAATGGATAATTTCCTGGACACTTACACTCTCCAAGACTAAACCAGGAAGAAGTTGAATCCCTAAATAGACCAATAGCAGGCTCTGAAATTGAGGCAATAATTAATAGCCTACCACCAAAAAAAGTCCAGGACCAGATGGATTCACAGCTGAATTCTACCAGAGGTACAAGGAGGAGCTGGTACCATTCCTTCTGAAACTATTCCAATCAATAGGAAAAGAGGGAATCCTCCCTAACTCATTTGATGAGGCCAACATCATCCTGATACCAAAGCCTGGCAGAGGACAACAAAAAAAGAGGATTTTAGACCAATATCCATGATGAACATCGATGCAAAAATCCTCAATAAAATACTGGCAAAACGGATTCAGCAGCACTTCAAAAAGCTTATCCATCATGATCAAGTGGGCTTCATCCCTGGGATGCAAGGCTGGTTCAACATTCGCAAATCAATAAACGTAATCCAGATATAAACAGAACCAAAGACAAGAACCACATGATTATCTCAATAGATGCAGAAAAGGCTTTTGACAAAATTCAACAGCCCTTCATGCTAAAAACTTCAATAAATTTGGTATTGATGGAACGTACCTCAAATAATAAGAGCTATTTATGAAAAACCACAGCAATATCATACTGAATGGGCAAAAACTGGAAAAATTCCCTTTGAAAACTGGCACAAGACAGGGATGCCCTCTCTCACCACTCCTATTCAACATAGTGTTGGAAGTTCTGGCTAGGGCAATCAGGCAAGAGAAAGAAATCAAGGTATTCAGTTAGGAAAAGAAGAAGTCAAATTGTCCCTGTTTGCAGATGACATGATTGTATATTTAGAAAACCCCATTGTCTCAGCCCAAAATCTCCTTAAGCTGATAAGCAACTTCAGCAAAGTCTCAGGATACAAAATAATGTGCAAAAATCACAAGCATTCTTATACACCAGTAACAGACAAACAGAGAGCCAAATCATGATGAACTTCCATTCACAATTGCTTCAAAGAGAATAAAATACCTAGGAATCCAACTTACAAGGGATGTAAAGGACCTCTTCAAGGAGAACTACAAACCACTGCTCAGTGAAATAAAAGAGGACACAAACAAATGGAAGAACATACCATGCTCATGGATAGGAAGATCAATATCGTGAAAATGGCCATACTGCCCAGGTTATTTATAGATTCAATGCCATCCCCATCAAGCTACCAATGAGTCTTCACAGAATTGGAAAAAACTGCTTTAAAGTTCATATGGAACCAAAAAAGAGCCCGCATTGCCAAGACAATCCTAAGTCAAAAGAACAAAGCTGGATCGTCGGCTCACTGACTTCAAACTATACTACAAGGCTACAGTAACCAAAACAGCATGGTACTGGTACCAAAACAGAGATATAGACCAATGGAACAGAACAGAGTCCTCAGAAATAATACCCACATCTACAGCCATCTGATCTTTGACAAACCTGAGAAAACAAGAAATGGGGAAAGGATTCCCTATTTAATAAATGGTGCTGGGAAAAATGGCTAGCCATAAGTAGAAAGCTGAAACTGGATCCTTCCTTACTCCTTATACGAAAATTAATTCAAGATGGATTAGAGACTTAAATGTTAGACCTAATACCATAAAAACCCTAGAAGAAAACCTAGGTAGTACCATTCAGGACATAGGCATGGGCAAGGACTTCATGTCTAAAACACCAAAAGCAATGGCAACAAAAGCCAAAATTGACAAATGGGATCTAATTAAACTAAAGAGCTTCTGCACAGCAAAAGAAACTACCATCAGAGTGAACAGGCAACCTACAGAATGGGAGAAAATTTTTGCAATCTACTCATCTGACAAAGGGCTGAATCCAGAACCTACAAAGAACTCAAACAAATTTACAAGAAAAAAACAACCCATCAAAAAGTGGGCAAAGGATATGAACAGACATTTCTCAAAAGAAGACATTCATACAGCCAACAGACACATGAAAAAATGCTCATCATCACTCGCCATCAGAGAAATGCAAATCAAAACCACAATGAGATACCATCTCACAGCAGTTAGAATGGCAATCATTAAAAAGTCAGGAAACAACAGGTGTTGGAGAGGATGTGGAGAAATAGGAACACTTTTACACTGTTGGTGGGATTGTAAACTAGTTCACCATTATGGAAAACAGTATGGCAATTCCTCAAGGATCTAGAACTAGATGTACCATATGACCCAGCCATTCCACTACTGGGTATATACCCAAAGGATTATAAATCATGCTGCTATAAAGACACATGCACACGTATGTTTATTGCGGCACTATTCACAATAGCAAAGACTTGGAATCAACCCAAATGTCCATCGTGACAGACTGGATTAAGAAAATGTGGCACATATACACCATGGAATACTATGCAGCCATAAAAAAGGATGAGTTTGCTCCTTTGTAGGGACATGGATGCAGCTGGAAAATCATTCTTAGCAAACTATCACAAGAAGAGAAAACCAAACACGCATGTTCTCACTCATAGGTGGGAACTGAACAATGAGATCACTTGGACTCGGGAAGGGGAACATCACACACCGGGCCTATCATGGGGAGAGGGGGAGGGGGAGGATTGCATTGGGAGTATACCTGATATAAATGATGAATTGATGGGTGCTGACGAGTTGATGGGTGCAGCACACCAACATGGCACAAGTATACATATGTAACAAACCTGCACGTTATGCACATGTACCCTAGAACTTAAAGTAGATTAATAAAAAAAATTTAAAAATATAAAATAAATAAATTCACAGCTATTTGCGTTACAGCAAAAAAAAGAAAAAAGAAAAATCTAAATTCACTTATAGCCATAGCTCACATAAAGCCAAATTTAATGTAACATATCTGTATTTGAATAAATTCAAGAAAAGAAAAGAAAAAACTCTCCTCACAGTGCTTTTGCAATTTATTTGTGACAAATGAGTTGTAATTAAATGAATAAATGAAAACATTGCACCTAATCTCCAGTTATGCTGGATGCTTTTATTCCAAATTTAAAAAGGATATTTTATTTTAAACTTAAATCAAAGAGATTGGAACAAACCTAAAAACTCTTTCCAAAATTAAAATTTTCTTCTATGATTGAAAAAATAATAATAATAATAATAATTATTATTATTATTATTATTATTAATTTTGTGTTACTTTTACTGTTATTTCAGATCATTTGTAGCTCTGATGAGTCACAAATGCTTAATATTGTTATTATAAATGTGTTTTCATTGTTAACTTAAACATTACAAAAAAAAAGTATAAAACCAAATCAAAATAAATAAATAAATAAAAACTCTACTGACAAAGCAGGAAAATAGAATATAAAGCCACTCCAAAATGTCTCTTGAGTTAGGACAAGGAATAGTTTCTGGTTTCAAGACACAATTAAACTATAATAACTTACAAAAAATTCAGCAAGGCCAAAATAAGTCAAAATTCCTCTGGAAAGATGAGGGAGATGCATTTTTTCCTTCTTTCTCCTACAAAATATGGCTAACAACCATGGATATTGTATATAAAAACAGAAAATTGTTCTGAAAGGTGGCAGGAAGAAGCAGATGAGCTAGGGACCTCGGGACCCAAGGAATACCACAGTGGAGATTTTCCTGGGCATTCCTTTTGCCTAATATATTCAAGGCATAAAGCTGAAGAAGTTGGCAACCTAGAAATGACAGTAAGTACAAACCAAAAAAAGAAAAGAAGTCTGCTCTCTCTAGCCAGAGGACCAGAAAAAGAGCAGAACGTCAGGACAGAAAATTTTTAGACAATAATTACTCTACTCCAGCTAAACACTACAGAAAAAAATATGGCTGCACCCTCATCCACATCACCAAAGGCTTAGTGGGAATCCTAGACTTCCACCTTCACAATGCTGTAATGAAACACACTCCTTTCTGCCCTGGGATGGGGTTAGAAGAGGCCCAGTGGACAGCCAGGACTTTCACCACTATCCAGCGGCTGAGAGACCATTCCCCTAATGATGTCAGTAAAGGCTATGTGTAGAGCAGTAACAAGGCAATCTTAGCCCTCTCAGGCAGGGAGATATCACTGGAAGTCTAGTGAGGAGCCAGAACTTCCACCCTCACCTATCAGCAAGGAAAAACCACCCTCTTAGGTATCAAGAGAGGTCAATTAGGAAACCTGGATGTCTAGACCCACCTGGCAGTAATGAGGCAGTGCCCTCCCTCCCCTGACACAGCAGTATCAGATGAAGCCAGCTAAGACAGAAAGTTTCATTCATAAGACAAGATTTTAAATAAAAATAAGTAAATAAATAAAACAAAAAGTTTCAATGAGATCCAGAATCTTATGACATAATGCCAAAATGTCCAGGTTGCCATCAAAAATCATTTGCCATACCAAGAACCAGGAAGACTCAGCTGCATTAAAAAAGTATCAATAGGGCTGGGTGTGGTGGCTCACACCTGTAATCCCAGCACTTTGGGAGGCCAAGGCGGGTGGATCATTTGACGTCAGGAGTTTGAGGCCAGCCTTGCCAACATGGTGAAACCCCATCTCTACTAAAAATATACAAATATTAGCCAGGTATGGTGGCGTGCATGTATAGTACCAGCTACTCGGGAGGCTGAGGCAGAAGAATCTCTTGAACCGGGGAGGCAGAGGTTGCAATGAGCCAAGATCAAGCCACTTCACTCCAGCCTGGGCAACAGAGCAAGACTCTGTCTCAATAAAAAGAAATAAGAAGGTACCAATAGATGCTGACAGCAAGATGACAGAGATATCAGATTTATCTGACAAAGATTTTAAAATAGCCAACATAAAAACACTTCAATGAGCAATTATGAAAACATTTAAAACCAAGTCTCAGCAAAAAAATAAAGTCTCAGTAAAGAAATAGAAGATACAAAGAAGAAACAAATGGAACCTTTAAAAGAAAAAACTACAATAATTGTAATAAAATACTCAACAGATAGGCTCAACAGCAGAATGGAAAAGAGAGAGGAAAAATCAGTGAACTGTAAAATAGAACAACATTAATTACCCAACCTGAAAAACAGAGATAAAATAAACTGAAAAAAAAAATATGAATACAGAATTAGGGACTTTAGAGACTATAACAAACGATCTAACATTTGCATTATGAAAGAGAAGGAGAGAGAAAGAGGGTGGGGCTGTAAAAGTACTCAAAGAGATAAGAAACCTACAGAATCAAGAAGCCATGCAAATCCCAAATAGAATATACCCAAGAAAATCCATTCTAGGATAAAGAAAATGTGATATATATATATACACACACACACACCATGGAATACTACTCAGACATAAAATGGAATGAAATAATGGCATTCACAGCAACCTGGATGAAGGTAGCATCATTATATACATACCAGAATATTCTAAGTGAAGTAACTCAGGAATGGAAAACCACCAAACATCATGTATTCTCACTCATATGTGGGAGCTAAGCTATGAGGATGCAAAGGCATAAGGATGATACATAAGACTTTGGGGACTCAGGAGAAAGGGTTGGGGGTGGTGAGTGATAAAAGACTTCACACTGGGTACAGTGCACACTGCTTGTTCGATGGGTGCAACACAATCTCAGAAATCATCACTAAAGAACTTATTCATGTAACCAAACACCACCTGTTCCTCAAAAAAACCTATTGAAATTAAAAATACATAAATAAAATAAGAAATCGACTCTAAACCACATCATAATCAAACTTTTGAAAGTTATTAACAAATAAAAAATTTTAAAAGCGTGAGAGAAACACCTTACCTACCAGGGAAACAATTCACATGACAGCAGATTTTTCATCAGAAACCATGGAGGCCATAAGGGACACACAGAATTTTTCAAGTGCTGAAAGGTAAGCACTGTCAACTCAGAATCCTATATCAAGCAAAAAAAAAAAACAAAAACAAAAAAAAAAACTTCAGGAATAAAGGGGAAATTAAAGCATTCTCAGACAAAGGAAAACTAAGATTTTGTCACCAGCATACCTACCCTATTAGCTAAAAGAAGATATCTAAACCAAAAGAAAATGATAGAAGAGGGTATGTTGGAACATCAGGAAGGAAGAAAGAACATGGTAAGCAAAATATGTATCAATACAACAAATTTTCTTTCCTTCCTCCTCTTGTTGAGTTCTCTAAATTATGTCTGTTGTGGTGAAATATTTCTGTATCCTCATTGTGGAGGCAGTTACATGAATCCGTAATGTGATAAAATGTCACAGAACTATACACATACATTGTACCAATATCAATCTCTGGGCTTTGAAAATATACTATAGTTACATAAGATGTAGTCATTTGGGGAAACTGGGTGACGGGTACCCAGGACATCTCTATACTGTCTTTGCAAATTCATGTGAATCTGTAATTATGTCAAACAAACTTTTTAAAAAGTTTAGTCAAAACCAGGCTACTTCCTAATAGTGAAACAATTTTAAACCAAATTCTATCGGCATGAGTTAAAGGTAAAGTCATTCACAGTCTGGTGGTCTTTTTTTTTTCATTTTCTTTAATTATTTGCCAAAATAATTGACCATAATAATGAGTAATTTGCCTGCTAAAAGTGACCCTTACTAATTGATAACTATTAAATTGCTAATTTGTCATTTACCTCATTCTTTATATATTTCTTCTTGTATAAATGTCTTAAATAAAATGGCTAGAAAGATAAATTTGAAACTAAAAGCCTAAGTTCCTTTCATAACCAGATAATACTAGTTATATAAAATAATAACTAACATTTATTAAATCTTATCATATTCTAGGTACTATGCTTAACACTCACATACACTACTTTACGTATACTTTGAAGGTTTCCCCCTAAAAAAAAGTTGTACAAATTTTCTAGATTCAAATTAATATAACTTAAAACTTCATTAAACTGAAAATTTCCTTCCAATTCCTAGGAGAAAGACAAATGATAATATAAACTGTTTTAATTAGGTCCTAAAAGTAAGTATTAATATGTGTCTGAAGCTATAAACTTAGAGACTTTCAAAAGCCTAAGTTAAAGCCAGTCATGGGTTAAAGCCATGATTTTAAGTCCAAGGGTACACAGCTATTAAATAAATACACTTGGCTGGGCACAGTGGCTCACACCTATAATCCCAGCACTTTGGAGGCCGAGGCAGGTGGATCACTTGAGGGCAGGAGTTCGAGACCAGCCAACCTGGGCAACACAGCAACACCTCATCTCTAATAAAAATTAAAAAAAAAAAAAATTAGCTGGGCATGGGTGCCCACACCTGTAGTCCCAGCAACTTGGGAGGCTGAGGTGGGGGATTCCTTGAGCCCTGGAGGCAGAGGTTGCAGTAAGCTGAGATGGTGCCACTGCACTCCAGCCTGGGTGACAGAGCCAGACCTTGTGAAAAAAAAAGAAAGAAAGAAGAAAGAAAGAAAGAAAAGAAGAAAGAAAGAAAGAAAGAAAAAGAAAGAAAGAAAGAAGAAAGAAAAGAAGGAAGGAAGGAAGGAAGGAAGGAAGGAAGGAAGGAAGGAAGGAAGGAAGAAAAGACACTCACCCTTGACTATACAAATGAGCTATACTATTTATATAACAAATCTTTCTCTGTGTACATACTTTTTGTCTATACAAAGTCAAAATTCCCTCACAGGCACACGAAGTAAAGGTTCTCTCCTCACGCTTTTTATTTTTAGATGATGCTTAATATACGATAGAGAGCTCTGCTTATTGTTCTTTGTATTTTTTGCCAAAATACAGTATACCATTTTCACTTTCTACAAAACAATTTTTGAACAAAATGGCTCCAAAATGCACCTGGAGAGTTCATGCCACTAGTTAATTTACCTAGTCTCCGAATGGCTGGCAAAATAGCACGGGCTGATGCTGCAGCTGCTACCACGTTCTCAGTTGCTTCTGGAATTTTTAGTTTATTGGTGTAACGTGAGAATATATACATTATCTATAGTATGTCATGACTAATACATATGCAATACTAATACTATAAGCTTGCTTCTTACACTTACTTTCTCCATTAGAAAAACACTGACATCATTATGTTAATTATCATGGAAATTGATAGTATATCACGTTTTTGCTTTTGAGCAAAAACGAGAACCCATTAAGTTCATATTTTTTAAATGGTATATTAGACAATATGCCAGTTTCATGACCCTTCAGCCTTCAACCAGCCCACCTATCAGTCAGATACAATATAAAAAAATTGTATTACTCGCCTACTTAAAACTGCCAATGATTTCCCTCAGCAGCCTGTTATTCAAATCCCTCCATTTTCTGGCCCAATTTTTCTGTATTCTCTCTTACTACTAAATATCACTCAACTAAAGAGATCTCAAAATTCTCCCGTATATCCTTGTCTTTCCATTTTTATTTACACATTGCCTATATCTTGAATGTCTTCTCATATCAAAATCCTACTCAGCCACCAAGGCTCACTGTAAAACCAAGATCCTTGGTCAAACCTAACCTGACTATTCCAATCATTTCTACTCCTTCGGCAACTTTTTCTCAATCACCTCTTTCATGTCTATATATATCACCTGTCTAACAATATTGCAAGATCCTTGAAAGTGGAGGCCCTTGAGCAACTAATTTAACTTCTTTCTATGTATTAGTCATGTGTCCTTTTAAATCTTTTAGAAGGGTTGGATTAAATGATCCCTAGGGCTCTTCCTAACTCTTACACATCAATTGTTTGTGCCTTCTATAATTTATATATTAATCATCTGATGTTTATTTCAAATTATTTTATTTTATCAACACCTCTTACAAAATTACCCAGTCCTAGCTACCAGAAAATACTCTAAGTATTGCAATTTCCAGATGATAGGTTGGAAGAGTTGACACCTTAATCAAAGAGTCATAATTAGTAAACTAAATATTCATTCATTTTCTTACCAACAAACATTAACTAAAGCTCAACTCTGGAGCAGGTATCATGCCAGACAATACAGATAACTGAGTTGGCCCCTGCCCTCAAGGAATTCACAATCCAGGGAGAGACATAGAGAAGGAAAAACACTACTTATAATAAAGGTTGCTAAAGAGAGTCATGAGCAACAACACTATGGAAATACATGAAAGAAACACATAACAGGGGTTTGGGGTAGAGGAGGCTCAAGAAAACCTTCCCAGAAGAGGTGCTATCTAAACTGAACCCTGAGGGACAAAAAGTAGTCAGCAGTTTAGGCTGAGTAATAATATGGTTTGGCTCTGTGTCCCCACCCAAATCTCATCTCAATTTATAATCCCCAAATGTCAAGGGAGGGACCCCTAATTCCCATGTATCAAGGGAGACAGGTGATTGGATCATGGGTGCAGTTTTCCCCATGCTGTTCTCGTGATAGTTCTAACGAGATCCGATGGTTTTATAAGTGTTTAGAAGTCCCTTCTTCACTCTTCTCTCTCCTGCCACCTTGTGAAGAAGGTGCTTGCTTCCCCTTCACCTTCCACCATGATTGTAAGTTTTCTGAGGCTCCCCCTCCATCAAAACTGTGATTCGATTAAAACTCTTTCCTTTATAAATTATCCAGCCTTGGATACTTCTTTATAGTAGTGTGAAAACAAACTAATACAAGTAGCAAGTACAAATGTGTGATAAGAGAGCATGGCCAGTTTGGGGAAGTCCAAGTAGTCCCCATAAGGCTGCAACTTTGAATGGGGTGAGACAGGAGCTAGAGGTACAGGCAGGAGTCAAGTCATGATGGGCTTGTATACTCTGCTGAGAAGTTTTAATTTTTACCCTGAAGCAAATGTGTGGCTGATGTCATAGAGATAATATCTCCAGATAAGAAACTGATGAATGATTAAAGGTTTACACTACGGACAATGTATAGCAGAGACTGTTAGTTATTCCCCAATATCTGTTCTTCCCAGCTCATATAGTAATAAATTTTTTGATTGGTACATATCCATTCAGTGAAGGACCACATTTTCCAGCTTCTCTTGTAGCTAGGTATCACCAGAGGATTAAGTTCTGGCCAGTGGGATATGTGTGAAAGTGATGTGTGCAAATGCTAAATTACATCCTTAAAGGAAAGGAGTATGTTTTCTTCTGCCGCTTTTCCTATTCCTTTGAATATAATGTTCTTAGAGAAGATCAAAGAGAGTGCATATAATACCGTGAGTGCCTCACAGAATGAAGATAGAACTTTGTTCACCACTGCATCCCCATCACCTGGGTTAAAGAAGGTACTCGCTAATTTCTGTTGAATTAATTTGTGTAAAATACCTCATTTTCTCTCATTAGAGAAACAAAGTGTTGCCCTACATAGTAAGGCTAATTAAAGCTAGCGAATCTTCTTTATGTGCAGATAAAGCAGATCCCCCTATAAAACAGGTAGATGGACCTAAACTACATGCAGAGTCATTCTAAACCACTTAAGACTTTACCATTTTAGGCACTGATTTAAGCAGAAAATCAAACTATTGTGAAGTAACAGTTTATGAGTATAATGTAATAGGTTCATTTGTTAAAATCAATAAATGATACATTAAGTCACAGAAAACTCAATATTCACATTACTCAAAATCCTCTCTCCTAAATGATGTGATACTTTCTCATTCAGCATGCCCCTTTTATACCAGACCAATTTCGCTTGCCTTAAATGAACAGGCTTCTAACCTCTTTTAACATAGCCCAATATCACAATGGCTTAATAACCAAAATCTAGCCGTGAGAAAAGGTAGCATCGTACACACAAGCCAGAATTTCTAAATCAAGCAAGCTTTTTGTTTTTAACTCCGCGGCACCTGACTCCCTGATCCCAGGTGATGTCAACTATTGAGCTTAGCATAAAGAGGCACCTCCACCTAATTAATATAAAGGTATGCTTAGTTTTTTTATTCTAGTGACAGCAGTGCCATCTTAATTGATTCTATCCTACCTACTAGCTGTGAAATCACTACGCCTTTGCCATACATGGCAAAGCAGAAATTCCATCTATGCAAATAAAAAATATACTTAAGATTCACAGGAAATCATTTTATCAACTCACTTTAATTTCAACTAAAACTACTTTGACCCCTGAGTAGAAACAACCCAAGTATAGTAGGCATTTAAAAATACCCAAAAAGTGTAAAATGACGTTTCAAGATCATTCTGAAAGAAAAATTCGGTAAAATTAAAAGTAGGAAAAATCATAAAAAGAAAAAGAGAACAACCCAAGATTAACTCATTTTAAAAGACATTTATGTTCTTTAGGACATTTAATTATGTCTGAAGGTCATTTCTTAATAATAGAAGGAGACAGTAATTATTTAGTCTGAAAGATAACACTGACTGTAGCCTATTACTTTAATGAAGACCTGGGAACAGCCTGCCTCCCCCAACACACACACAGATGTTTGGTTTGGTAACTCCCACTGGACAGAAACATAGTCCTTGACTATAAACACTAACTGTATGTTTTTTGAAGTCTAAATAGCTGAAAAGTCAGTGGCCAAACTTTTTTTAATTCCAGTTATTTCATACTATCTGTACACAGTATCATGGAATACATTTTATAAGATATTTTTCAGCTACATGCAGTCACTCACACCTGTAATCCCAGTACTTTGGGAGGCCAAGGTGGGAGGACCACTTGCCCAGAAGTTCAAGAACAGCCTGGGCAACATACCGAGGCCTCATTTCTACTAAAAAAAAAAAAAAATTGCCAGGCATGGTGATGTGTGCCTGTGGTTCCAGCTACTCAGGAGGCTGAGGTGGGAGAAACATTTGAGCCCCAGAGGTCAAGTATGCAGTAAGCTGTGATCATGCCACTGCATCCTAGCCTGGAAAACAGAATGAAGCCCTGTCTCAAAAAAAACAAAAAACAAAAAACAAAACATTTTCCACAACACACCACCCCAATACTATGCCCCAGCCAAATAAAAGGTGTGAGGGAGTTGCTTTTACCTCAACCATCTGTCCACTAGTAACCTATGTCAGGTATAACGTTTAGAAGTATTTAAAAATATCAGTGTATACACATAAAATTTCTCAGAAATCTTTGGCTCTGGCCCATTATAGAGCATACACAGACAAGGAGGTAGCCACTCATACTAGTGGGTTTAGCAGTTTTGTTTTAAATACAAGTCTGGCTTTGCTATTTAGAACTAAGATCATACCTTTATGACAAATACAAATATACAATCAACTTGAATTGAGAATTCAAAATTAGATCAATCCATAATCCCTTGAAAGACTGTCACCGATCAAAATTAAATTAAAAGGAGGAAGAGCTCTACAGCAATTTGGAGCTAGAATGCAGAAAAACGGCCTGAGGTCTGTTAGACTGAGCATAAATCATGAACACTTTGCTAGAGAAGCAGCAGTACCAACAGACACACTACTTCCATCCTCTTTGTGGCCACATTTGTTTCAAAGCAAATTTCTCTTTTTGAGGTGACGAAAATGTTCTAAAATTGTGGTAACAGTTGCTCAGCTCTGTGAGTATACTAAACGCTACTGAATTATATTAAACAGGTAAATTGTATGATGAGTGAATTATATCTTAGTAAAGCCGTTAAATATTTTTTTAACACAGGATTGTGAAGTCAAATATTGTACACAAAAACAGAGCTCTGATTAGCTGCCAGTAAAAAGATTCTCAATTTGTTTTAACCTCTAAAGTTTTTTTCCAGTTTAAAATAAACACACCCACACACACATACACAGACATGCACCTGTGCACACACACACGCACATATGTACACATAGCTTTGGGCATTAAAATATTCAGAAATATGTTCCTTGCTTTTCAATAAGACCTCCTTGAAAAGTGCCTTCTTCAAAATATCTTTCCAACTTTAACACCCTCATCTGATCATTTCTCTGTATTTCTCTAGAATCTGTTTTCTAACATGCCTTTTTTAAATATCATGCTCCCTTATATTATGGCTTCTGTCAGAGACAGAATGAAAGGAAGTGTTGTGGTTAAAAGCATAGACTCAAGAATCAGACTACATGGATTTTATTCCTAGCTCTTATATTTATTAGGTGTGTAACCACAGGCAAGTTATCCAGCATCTATGTGCCTCAGTTTCCTCATCTGTAAAATGGGGCTAGTAATAGTTCCTACCTCATCGTATTGTTATGTGTTTAAACGTATCAATGCATCAGATGCACTTGGAAGGGTCCCAGGCTCATAATGAGTGCAATAATGATTTATTAGTCACTGGCTGGTAATAACATTTGTATTGGCCGATATCAAATTGACTCATGTTCTCTGTTGCCCCTGGCAAGATTACAACCTATTTCAGGGCAGTGAATACATTTTCTACCTCCTAGTAGAGTGCTTAACGTATAATTGCTTGTTCATAAATGTTTATGTGGATACTGTACCTATATGATACCAAAAATACTTATAAAATTCTTACTAAACCCAAAACTCATTTTGATAAATACCAAATTGTGCAAGAAAGTGTATAGGTATAGAATGTAGGTATCACAACTACTGACATTTTGCTTTAACCCCATCAATTGAAAGGCTACAGATATTAAAGGATCCTTTGGGCTAAAGAGCTTTTAATATCATTAGTACAAAAGCATTGGATTAGAAACTAAAGGCCTACTCTTAGCTCCACCTCACAGGATGTAACCCTTCTGCAATTTACTTAAACTCACTGTGCATACTCCACAGGAATAAACAGAATAAGGACAGTTAATCATGCTTCAAAAGAAAGATGCTCTAAAAATAAAGGGTATTATCTTTATTTAAGGTTTCAGCTAATGACCTAATGGTAGAGTAAGTCTAATTTTTCTAATATATATATATATATATTTGACTATTGTCTTTTTATCATCAAATGATACTGACAATGATCGCTATCTACAAATGTAGGTATCACTGATAATAAATATTTCACCAATATAGTGAGCTAAGCTTTTCAAGCACTTGGATATACATTATCTTAATAACATTCACAAAAACCTGTGAATATACAGTATATGACCAATGTGTTATCTGGTCTTTTCCCTTCTGTGCACCTGTGGCATTTCATAACCAAGGATTATCTGCCTCATCATTTGTCTGACATTGGAACCGAAGGGCATCATGTAAGAAAGTAGGAAAGGTACATTCATGTACTTTCAACTTAAAAGATTAGTCTATCCCTCTAACATCTAAAGCTGTTCTCAATACTCCATTTAGACTTATCCATTCATCAAAGCTGCTATCAAACTTTTATCTTCTCTTAAAGTATTATTTGATGTGTTATTAATCATGATAAAAACTTGAAATAACCATAACAACTCAAAATCCATAAAAAGACATTATTCACAACAGAATTATACCTCTTCTCAATGACTTAACTATTACAAATGCTTCAGTATTTTCTTCTTTGGGGACTTAAAATCTGGAACAATTAGCGATAAATCAGAAAAATGTGTGACCTCTGTGATTATCAGAAGACCAAATGTTTTCATGTTTAAAAGACAACATTGTTCATAGTATACATTATCCTGCATATCCCTTTTCCTTCAAAATGGATATTAAAATTTAAAATCCTATTAAACCAAACAGTATCACATTTAAATAAATATTGGGTTAATTGTATTAAAAACTGACATTTTTCTTGGATTCAATGTGATGCCATATTTGAGTAAATAATAAGCCAAGCATTCACCATAAACTTTCTCGTCTGCCAGAAAACTAGTGTTACTTCTAAACAGTCTAGTCACCACTTACGAGATGCACATTCGAAAAATAGCATTCCAGCTAGGATTAAGACAATATAAACAAAGAAGATACACAATAGCCCCTCACATTTCTGCTTCATATATGATTGGCAAAGCTCCTATAGTATGCTCCAAGTTATCAACTAATTCAGCCACAAATCAATGAAAAGAGTTAATAATAAGTAAAGTTATATTTCATATGTGGCTTAAGTGTGCTTAGCACTCTATATGCATTATTAATTTAATCCTTAAACTAGATGAGATAGTTTACAAGGGAGATAAACAAGGTTCAGAGAGGTGAAGCAAGTTGCCCAACAAGAGGCAGTCAGGATTTGAACCCAAGCCTATGATTCCAAGGTTCAAGATCATAGCCATTAAGCTCTACTGCCTTTCCACTAAGAAATATCCAAGAGTGAGGCCAGGTGCAGTGGCTCATGTCTGTAATCCCAGCAAATTGGGAAGATGAGGATTGCTTGAGCCCAGGACCAGCCTGAGCAACATGGTGAAACCCTGTCTCCACAAAAAATACATAAAATTAGCCAGGCGTGGTGGCATGCACCTGTAGTCCCAGCTACTTGGGAGGCTGTGGTGGGAGGATCACTTGAACTTGGGAGGTTGAAGCTGTAGTGATCCTTGGCTTTGCACCACTGCACTCCAGCCTGAGTGACAGAGTGAGACCCTGTCATCTTAAGAGGAAAAAGAAACATCCAAGAGTGGAACAGAAAACTTTGTTGAAATGATCTTTAGAAATGTATCGCCATTTTTTAAAAGTGGGACCAAGAAACAAAACTCTACAAGCTACAGCAAAACTCTTATCTCCTTTTACTGAACAGACTGTAAAAGCACTTCACACGTAGACTATAAAGACCATCCATTAATCACAATCCTCTATACCCATATCCTGACAAGCTTTGAGCAGTAACACAACAATATAACAATGTCAGGCCCTGTGAACTATGTCTGGCATGGAACAACAATGAAAGTGGGACTGCAATAATGAAAATCAGTTGAAAGATTTAGTGTTTGACTTACTCCATTTACTTTCACTCCCTTTCTTCACTGCCTTTTTCTTCTTCATCTTTCTCATCTGGAGCAAATTAAACCATCACGTTGTAACAGGCATTCCTCCAATGCTCTGCTGGCCTATTTTCAAAACCATCTCAAACTGTAGAAACCTTTTATCAACCTCAAAGCACATAATCCTTGACAACTTTCTTCTAGTATTAACTATTTTAGTGGACAGCAATTAACAAAGCAATTTGTACCCTATGTTGTAAATGAAAGCAACTTTAAAGTTAGCAAAAGTAAACTTCAAATCAGTGAGACAGGCAAGTGTGCACAGAACAAGGCAAAGCTTTGACACCAAGAACTGTGCTGCTTTAAGTTCGTGGTCCTTGTGTTCTAATAACCTCTAACCCTTCTTTTTTTTTTTTTTTTTGAAACAGGTTCTCACTCCATCACTCAGACTGAAGAGCAGTGGTGTGATTACAGCCCACTGCAACCTCGAACTCCTGGGCTCAAGGGATCCTCCTGCCTAAACCTCCCAAGTAGTTGAGACTATAGGCGTGTGCCTCCATGCCCAGCTAATTTTTTAATTTTTTGTTGTTGTTGTTGTTGTTGTTCTTATAGAGACAGAGTCTCGCTTTGTTGACCAGGATAGTCTTGAACTCCTGGGCTCAAGCAATGCTCCCGCCTAGGCATCCCAAGTGTTGGATAACAGGAGTGAGCCACTGCGTCTGGCCTAATAACCTCTAATCTTAAGATATCATTCCCTAGGCAGGTCCTTCATAGTCACCCTTAGCCATTACCCACCACATTAAAAACTCTGTAAGAACTCAACACATGTTTAGATTTAGACCATTAGACCAAGGGTAGCCATATGTACCCTTGAAATTGCGCAACAGAGAAAAACATTAATGTCCATTAACTTTTCCACAGGTCATCATGGGAATTTATGGCTATGAAAATGTTTGAGTGTTTGACTAAAAGAACAGATTCGGGCAGTACAGCACCACCTCAGTGTTTTCCAAAGGGTCATCTCAGGGTTACCACAGCTGTCCTTGTAAGCAGAGACTTTCTCTGAAATATTGGGGTTACCTCAAATTTTCTATGAATATTGCATTCTAAGGCAAATTCATGTATCTGAATTTGCTTAAAGATTTTTAAATAGCTACCAGTTAACGTTCTCCTAAATCTCTGTGTAAAACCCATGCTTCAAGAAAATACAAGCTGCTTTATTTTGCGGCTCCTGGGCGCACTACCTTGTCACCACCCAGCTCAATCAGTACATGTGCTCCACTTGAAAGGACCCAAAGTAATGGAAAGAGCACTAGATAGAGATTCTATTTGTTTAGACTAGCACAATGCTTGGAATATAATAGGCACTTAATAAGTATTTGTTGAATGAATTGGCAGGATGGTTTCAAGGACTAGTTTTCAACTGCAAGAAAATTGCAGAAAAAATCTTTTGAGACATATAATTACTGGCAACCCCACAAAAGTAAAGAAAAAAAAAAAAAAACAGGCCAGGTACAGTGGCTCATGCCTGTAATCCCAATACTTTGGGAGGCCATGGCATGAGGATCACTTGAGGCCAGAGGTTCAAGACCAGCCTGGGCAGCATAGTGAGACCTCATCTCTACAAAAAACAAAAACTTAAGAAAATATACCAATTGTATATTGGTAAAGAACAAGAAAATTCATTTTGTTTTAGTTTAGTCAGAAAGGAAAATGCTATCAAGATGTTATATAAAGATAATACCGTGGGGGATTGTGTTAGGATAATTAAAACCCAGTTCATATCATGGACACCAAGAAGAGTTTTCAATTAACTCTTGGGTTTTCCTTTGCATGTTTTTAATCTTAATGATGTCAAGTTTACAGAGGAAAATAAAGAATTGTAACGCACATTCATGTTCCCATGTAACCATGCAGGGCGCTGGGGCTAAGGAAGGTCAGGAATCATGTCTCATTTGTTTTATTCCTTTCTCTTGCTTTTTTTTTTGTTGTTGTTGTTGTTGAAATTGAGTCTCACCCTGTCACCAGGCTGGAGTGCAGTGGCACGATCTTGGCTCACTGCAACCTCTGACTCCCTGACTCAAGCGATTCTCCTGCCTCAGCCTCCCGAGTAGCTGGGATTACAGACACATGCCACCACGCCCAGCTCATTTTTGTATTTTTAGTAGAGACGAGGTTTCACCATGTTGGCCAGGATAGTCTCGATCTCCTGACTTCATGATCCACCCGCCTTGGCCTCCCAAAGTGCTGGGATTACAGGCGTGAGCCACCATGCTCGGCTTTCTCTTGCTTTTAATACAGATTTCTATACACATTAGCAGTTCAACAAATGTTCAACAACTACAAAAAAAAATAAGTGTCTAATCACATTAAATAAATTCTTAACTGAATTTCTTACCCTCGCCTCCACAAAAGACTCTCTTGTGCTAAAGAAGCATAGTTTGGTTTAAATAACAACAGAAAAACAAAAAGTAAAGTGCTCTGAATGGTATCAGATGAGAGTACCAACAGACGAGTCTTGGCTCATTTCAATTACATGACCCTGCCATATCTATTCCCTATGACATGAGGACCATTCAGCGAGTCCTCTATTCACAGAGTTACTGCATGAGTCAATCAGTACATATTTACATGGTAACTATTATGAGCAAGCTATTGTGGAAAGATAAAGTAGTTTATTTACCTCCCTAATCACCACCCACAGCAACAACATACTATGTGCAAGGCCTGATTTAAGCAGTTTACTGCAAAGTGTACAATCTCATTTAAAAATCTTGGTGCCAGATGTGTTTCTGAATTTAGAAATGTCCAGACCTTTAGACAGGAAATAAACTTCATATACCATATGTTATGTAATACACCATTAGGGTCTATGGTGCAACCCAATAAACATATTAGCAATTCTATAGCAAAACAAAATAAAGATCAACATTAAGTAGAACAAAGACCATAAATACCCTATGCCAGTTTAAGTCAGGTTTTGCCACCACATGAGTTTTGGCATCTAAGTTACCAAATAACATTTTTATCAGTTTTCAGAGCTTTTGAAATTTAAAAATTGCAAACAAATTGTGGGCCTAGGCCGGGGGAGGTGGCTCACGCCTGCAATCCCAGCACTTTGGGAGCCCAAGATGGGTGGATCACCTGAGGTCAAGAGTTTGAGACCAGCCTCGCCAACATGGTGAAACCCGTCTCTACTAAAAATAAAAAGTTAGGCCAGGAGCAGTGGCTCACGCCTGTAATCCCAACACTTTGGGAGGCCGAGGCGGGTGGATCACGAGGTCAGGAGATAGAAACCATCATCGCTAACATGGTAAAACCCCGTCTCTACTAAAAATACAAAAAATTAGCGTGGCGTGATGGTATGCACCTGCAGTCCCAGCTACTCAGGAGGCTGAGGTAGGAGAATTGCTTGAACCCGGGAGGCAGAGGTTACAGTGAGCCGGGATCATGCCACTGCACTCCAGCCTGAGCAACAGAGCCAGACTCTGTCTCAACAAAAAAAAAAAGAAAGAAAGAAAGAAAAAGAAAAAGTGGGCCTAGCTAATTCATGTAATCTTTGCAAGCACCATAAGAGGCAAGTTCTATTATCTCTTTTTTACATATAAGATAACTGAGGTACAGAGAGGTTTACTAACTCACCCAGCATCCCACAACTATTAAGTCTCCTAGCTGGAATTGAAACCTAGGTGGCCTAGCTCCAGAGCTTGAACTCTGAACAAGTATGCTCTACAACCTCTCTCAGAAACCACTTCAGAACACCAAACACATGAAAAGTAAAACAGTATTAAATGATCTAATATCAAAAAATTAATAGGAGAAACATCACAAGACAGCATTTATTCATTATTCAATAACTATTTACAAAGTGTATACCATGTGCTGGGTGCTCAGAACACAACAGTGAGCGAACCAGATAAGGTCTAGGTCGCCTTCATGAAGCCAGAGGCAAGTGGGGAGATGGCCAGGCATCAAAATAAGCATAATTGTGACACAATAGGGCAAGTGCTGTTCACCTTCAGATAGGGAGATCTAGTTCAATGAGGAATAGTGTAATAGGACCTGGGATTCGAAATGACAAAAAAGAAAGACATGGCATCCATTTGACAAGCACCTACTGTGCACCTACTCTATGCCAAGAATAATGCTAAGCACAAAAGTTCCAAACTGGGGAAAATCAGTTTAAATCAATAGAGATTTGTGAAAGAGAATAATAAGGACATATGGGAAAGTAGGCTGGGATCAAATCATGGAGGATCCTTGCTTGAGTGGCTCAGTTAAGGAGGAAGTTGATCCTGCAGGCACTGATCAAGGTTATTTTGCATGTTATTCCCCCACAATATTAGGATTTACTCCTATGGAATGTCAATAATCATCTGCATTCCTATTTGGGACCAACTAGACCTCAAAGCTGGATTGCTTTCAAGGAAGGGCTCAGGGCAATAAATTCATTGAAGCTTCAGGAAACACAGTAGCCCTAATCTCTCAAGGAATAAAAGTATGGCCATTTGAAAATGTTGGAGAGGCAACAGGTAAAAGAAAATGATAAGCCCTTCTTAAAATTCCAAAGGCCCTTTCTAAAACCTAGGTTATTCCTTTATACACAAATAAAATGTCCAACCTTCCAAAGGAAACATATTTCCATGAGAAAATAAGACATCATTCTTCGAAAAATAAATTCTTAAGTTGAACAATGATCTGATTTTTAATAAAGTTGGTGACAACTTACCTTATAGCACAAGTCACAATGTGACAGTGAAAGTAAACTGCCTTTCAACATACTCACCTCAGTGTTCCCATTCCCCCATCCCCTTACCTAAACAGAGTAGAGGAACTGGATTACATGATTATTTAGCATATTGATCATACAGTCTTTTTTTATTCTCAGGTATTAATATAAATGACTGAGTGAGTAGACATTCTATTTATCCTCTGCAAAACTTTTTTTTAATTTCCTTGGATAATTTTTTTAAGCCAATGACCTTCCCCAGGAAAGACTCTTCAGTGGCTTCCTATTGTTCTAAGAATCAAACCCAAATTCTTTCTCAGGACCTCCAAGTCCTATTTATCTGTTATTGAGCTGCTTCTAGGCTCTGTAACATCTTCTTTAATCACTACCAGCTCACTAGGATCCAGTCATGCTGACTTGCTTTCTGCTCTTCAAAAACGCCAAGTCTCTTTTTCCCCTCTCAAGGCCTTGGCTCTTACTCCTCTCTGCAAGAATGTTATCTGGGGAATGTTCTCCCAGGTCCTGACAAGGTAGGCCTATTCTCTCTTCTCTTTCAGGTCTCTGCTCAATCATCTTCTCTGAGAGGCCTTTTCTGACTTCCGACACTAAAATAGGCCCTTCCTAGTTATCTGTATCATATTCCCCTACTTATTTTCATTGCTGTTACTACAGTCTATAAGGATCTTCTTCATTTGTTTGCTTGTTTATTGTCTATATTCTCTGGTAGAATATAAGCACTGTGATACTCCACAAGAGCAAAGATCATGCTTTATAAGGTTTATCATTGTGCCTAATACAGGGCCTTGGCACACAAGTATCCAATAGATTTTGTAAAATAAATTAGTAAATGAATGAATGATACAAAAAACTGATTGTTATGAATATCAGTAACTTGAGAAAGCCGTTTTTATAATTTTGAGATATTTTCTCTGGGGCTATTCATTTCTCTACAGTCTTTCCACATTTTCTGAAATAATTCCTGGAAATTTGTTGTATTATTTCATAGCAATAAAAATACATCGGTTTCAATCAGTGGATTTAAGAAAAAAATATTTTCAAGAGGTTTTAGTGGTTTACCAAACATCAATAAAAATCAAACAATTTGAAAATTGGTCAGTCTCATTTCACTACCACAAGTCAAATTACATGAAGAAAGAGAATGTGAAATGTAAATAAAATGAGAAAGAAGATAATCCAATAAATAAGTGCAGTTACATTTAGTAATAACAGAAATATCCAGTCTGATAATCTCTAGGTGTACCAGATGGACTATCAAACACATATTGAGTCATATTGAAGATTTAGAGCAAAATGCTTATGGCTAACTCACATCCACCTTTATTCTTTTCCTGGCAAATATAGTCTTACTATGCAATCACATTACTAGCAATCTTAGCTTAGATTTTGTATCAATAACAATCATGAAAAGAAAAAAGAAAATAGTATAAACTCTTTTCCTTGAAAAAGTTGTAAGTTTTTATGTCTTTTGAGAATGGTTTGCTAAGAAAATTACAGATTTAGAAAGGTGGGCCTATTAGAATAAGTACCCTTTCCCTACTACATTCCGTTTTTTAATAAACCTCAAGTAAACCCAGGAATTTACCAAATCAATTGGGAAACTACAAATCATCTGCAAGTTATCTAACTAAATGGATAAGCAATAGGCTGTACTTTTCTTGTGAAAACTACTTTCTTCAGAACATCAACTAAGTCTTATATAATCACACTACACTTTTTGAAGTGTGTTTATAAAAATGGCAGATTAAAAACCTTGGGCTTTTTAATAATTGAAGCTCTTATTTCTCTGTTTTTTAAATACATCATTTGATGTTGCAGCAGAAACTACTCTCATCTCACTGCCATAGGAAGTGCCACTGGGACAGTGAAATTTAGCCATTATCTTCCTTCACAACCTGGTTTCTTCTGAGATTGCTGCCAATCAGTGCACACTGTGTCAATGGCAACACTAGGTCACACATCAGGCAAACAACTCTTTTACCGTTAAGTATGAGGCTATTAATAAGAACTTGCAGTTAAGAGAGCTAATATTTTTAGATGTAAAATGATGTCATAAATGCTGAATTATTTCATTTTTCTCAGTTTTTAAATTTGAACACTAGATACAGCCTATTTCCAAAAACACAGCTGCATATGTCAGCATGTGCTTGTTCACTGGTATTTGCCTCCACTGTGTGCTTCTCCATTCAGTTTTCTTCACACACTAATTGCAGTATGGAAGTGAGCAAATGAACCTCAGTATGGGAGCTAACACCACAACTACATGGGGAGAAAGTGATATCGCTAAGAGTGAGTAGTCTTTTTTGTAACTACGTGGTTTTAAAATACGCTGCTTTTAGAGGGTTTATACAAATATGAAATCTACTGTTAAGAAACTGTGGCTTCAAAAAAAATAATAAATTTTTAAAAAGCAGGTGCCCTCCAGAGACAGTTTTAAATCCCAGCGTTTCTTAGTCTCCATTCAATGTGCTTAGTTACCAGCCTATGCTAACTTGAACGACTTTATCCCAAACCACTAAAGTCCTCTGACTACATTAAAACTATGAACATCCCAGTTTACAATTAGAGAAATGGAGCCAGGCATCACAAGCCCCACCAATCCTCTCTCTCAGGCTGCTCAGCAGCCAGGGAAGAATCAGATATAGGACCATGTACGAAGATTGCGTACAAACATATATACATACATTTTAAGTGACTATTGTTCTTGGGCTAAGTTAATGAAACCTAGAAAGAAACTTTAAAGTTCCCTAGTTGATATTTACTAAGGCTATTTAGTGAAGGAATGATCTCATCACTTTCAGTAAACTGTAGCCTAGACTATAATCCTCCACGAAAATCATTAGTCAACTGTGATTAAACAAACAAACAAAAAAAAAGTCAAAATATTCAGAGCTGAAGACATTCAGAGCGAAGTTAAAAGGTTCGAGGAAGAAGAGGAGTGTGCTCCTGACTTGGGAGCCAGCAGAGGAGCCTCCTAAGTTAGAAGCTTCTGAAGGAGAGATGGATTAGGAGGCACAAAGCAGAAACTGTTAGAGGGCAAGAGATAGTGGGGCCGGGGCGGGCAGAGGGACCCCAGACCTTCAGGGCAGCAACAGCGAAGCCCAGAGAAGAAAATCTTGGAGAGATGACAAAGCAGCACAGGAAAGCCGGCTTCTGGGGTCCTAGAAGAACCCAGGCGTCCGACGGAGCCAGAAGGACCGGGAGAACGGGATGCGAAGGTGTACGGATGAGGGCGCGCACCAGCACGCGGGAGAAAAAGAGGGGGCGGCGGGCAAAACGAAGCTGGTTCCCTGCTCCTCTGCTCCTCTGCCCCTGGTACAGATCGCAACTCCTCGCCGCGCACCGCGCAGCGCCAGGTCCGGAGGCAGGGAAGCGGCTGATGGAGCCCCTGTGACTTCGGGACCCTGCCTCACCTTGCTCGCCGCGTCCTGGCGTCGCGCCGCTTGTCCGCCGGGTGCTGCGCTCCGAGGGCCAAAGAGGGAGTCTCGCGGCGCAGCCGGGGCTCCCTCCTGCTGCGAGGCACCAGCACCCGCACCTTCGCACCTCTGCTAGTCCCGGCCACTTCACCCTGTCCTGGCGCAAGCGGAGAGCACGGACCCTAACCCGAATGCCGCTCCAGTTATTTTCAAAACTCCCCGTTCCAGGCTTCCCGGGAATGGGAGCTGAGCTACTGCGGCCGCAGCGGCAGAGCCTCCGCCTGACCTCACCAGGGTGTGGGGGGACTGCTGAGGGAGGGGGGCGGGAACCCAGTTGGGGAGGGAGGGGGCAGTGGGGGGAGGGAGAGCGCGGGCGGGGGAAACATGGCGGCGGGGGTGGCCCCGGCGGCGCCTGCGCGGGAGGCAGGGTGGCGGGGAGCTGTGGCTAGGACAGTGTGTGGGGTCCCAACGGAACTCCCAGGCTGTAGCCAAAGCTTGACAGGGCCGGACCCTGAAGCTGAATGACCGCTAAGTGGCCCTCACGCCTTCGAAACCGGAGGGTCGGGTGTGAGCCCACATGGCTTCTAGTGCCGGGAGGCAGAGAAAGTGAAAAGTGTCAAGTATCCAAGGACAACAGTGCAGCCGCCCCGGGTTAGCCACTCCAAGGAGGTCCACCCGTGCATTCTGCCAGCCGTGGCCTCGGCCTCCTCATAGTCACGGCGGGGCCCCGGCAAAGGGTGTGCTCTGGAAGCGGTGCCACCTCACCTCAGTGGGGCCCACATCTCAAAATAAGCCAGACCCAGGCTCTCACACAAATACCACTCTTCTAGTGGGATAAGCGCTTCATCCCTCCCCCTCCCTGCTGCAGTACACAACATTAAGAAAGAGGAAGGATAAAAACTATAAATAACTGTTTAACATTTTACTGAGCGTCTGCTATGAACCAAGCACTGAAGCTTCAACTTACGTAATTCACAGCTACTCTGTAAGTTACACACTATTGTCTCCATCTTACAAGTGACAAAACTGAGGTGTATAGGTTAAGCAAGTTGCCAGAGGTTACGTAAATAGTAAGTGACAGAGCGGGACTCAGGATCCCAAGCGGTGTGATTCTGGCACCCAGGCTCTTAACTATGCGAACTGCTTCCCAACTCTGGTGGGACTGCTCTTCTAAGTCAGAATCTTGATTCTGTTCTATCAGCCTAGCCCCCAACAAAAACCCCCGTCAAGCCTGTTTTTCCCCTTGCTTGTTTTCTATTCATTCTTTGCCTTCTTGACGGTTACAGCCTGGGGCCACCTTCTTACACCTCTCCTTTGCCCTTCCTTGCCTTTCTACTTATAATTCCAGACTCCTCCTTGGGAAAATAAAGGGAGTTTGCTCTTAGCAACCAGTTTAATCACTGTTGTGATTTTTTTCTTTGGCTGTTTTTTGTTTTTTTTTTTTTCTTCAGGAAGTGATGCGGTGAGTGTGGAATCTTTATGTTTTCTAGGATTTCTCCCTCTGGGATCTGAGATCTTCAACACTGCTGACTTTGTATTTCAACTTACACTGAAATTCTAGTAGAAGGTTTTAGGTAAATTTGAGAATAATCAGCTACTCAAAAAATTGCTAGAACTAAAGATAATACCACATTGTTGGACTTTACCAAATATTCAAAGAACTCCAAATATACATAGAATTTGCATTATTACCATTTACCTGCAAGTGTATTGAACCCAATTCCCCTTTGTTAACAGGAATGCATCCATTGGCTTCTCCACTATGCTTATTCAATAATTATTGTACAGCTACCTTACACACTAAATGCTTATTAGGTAGAAAGCACCTTTTACAGAAGTTTACAATCTCACTGAGGTGATATATTTCAAGCAATCACTTTTAGCATGTATCAAAAACCTGGCACATAAGTTAAAAAAAAAAAAAAAGTACAAACTGAGCTGGTGTACACTCGAGTCACTGCTTTATCCTGCCATAAAAAGGTTCAAGTGGGGTTAGTTTATAATAAGTTTCTCCCACAGAAAGGCCAGTAAAAATGGGACAATCCAGTGTGGCCAAGCAGGCCTTATCTACACAAAGAGAAAACCCTCATAGCAAGGTTGTTGAGATGGGGACAACTATAGGATCTGCATTTGAACTACCAGTAGCTTGCACAGATTCTCAGTTAAAAAAGAAGAAGAAGAAAGAAAAAGAACTGGCAGTAAGATATTACAAATATACTTATCCAATAGAAGTCCATTGCTGTTTGGGTTCGGGTGCTTTATCTGAATACTTAATCTACTGGATAGAGCACTAGACTTGGAGTCAGAAGACAATTTATGTACTATGTGACATTAAGTTAGTGCTCTGAGAGTGTTTTCCCAAATTTCCAGTGGGGAGCAAAGTAATACTGGTCTGATATGCCCCACAGCATTGTTTAGGGTTTCAAATAAGATAACATATGGGAGAGTAAGTTGTATTTGGAGAAAAGGTCTTTAAAGAGGTCATTCAGTTAAAGTGATGTCTCTAAGATGGGCCCGAATCCAATATGACTGGTGTCCTTTTAAGAAGAGTTTAGGACTTAGACATATATGCACACAGAGGAAAGACCATGTGAGGATGCAGTGAGAAGGCAGCCACTTGCAAGACAAGGAGGGGCTTCAGAAGAAACCAAACCTACCGACACCTTGATCTTCTAGAATTACAAGGAAATAAATTTATGTTGTTTAAGTTACCCAGTCTATGGTGTTACACTTTGTTATGGCAGGCCTAGCAAATGAATACAATGGGGAGCATTTCAAATGCCAGCTAGAGTATCCGTTGACTTAGTTATTGTTCGTTGCTAAAAACACACACATTAATTATCTGTTTCCATGTGTCAGGAGTCCAGGTATGGTTTAGCTGGGTGCACTGCTCAGGGTCTCACAAGGCTGCAATCAAGCTTTTGGCTGGGCTGTGTCCTCATGTGGAGCTCAGAATCTTCTTCCAAACTCATTCAGATTGTTGGCCAAATTCAGTTCCTTGCAGTTACAGAATTAAGACCTGTAGCATTTACTGGCTTTAGAGGCAGCCCCTCTCCATTAGCAGTTGACAGCATGGTTGTTCTGCTTAGCCAAGGCCAACAGAAAAACAACTTTCTCCTCAGGAGGGGTCTAGTGCCTCTTTTAAGGTCTTTTACCAGATTAAGTCAGGCCCTCCCAAGATTATCACCCTTTTGATTAATTCAAAAATTAACTGTGTGCCTTGATTACATCTGCAAAATCTCTTCACCTTTGCCACATAATGTAACCTAATCACAAGAGTGATAGCCCAGCATATTCACAGGTCCCAACCACACCGAAGTGGAGAATGTATAACAGGAGACAAGAATCTTAGGACCATCTTAGAATTCTGCCTTCCATGTCCCAAATATTTGACAGTACCAATTAATTATACAATTATAAAAATTAACTAAGAGACCATACAGGCAGATGTGGGCACACACATGACATACATACACACACACACACACACACACACACACACCCCAAAGTGCACAGAGCCGGTAGCTGATCTCTAATCAGTCTAAAAGCATTTGCAAGCTTGCTGTGTGCCTAATGTGAAACTAAAAGATTTCAACTGCATTAACTCTGATTAATAACAAATTGAAAACTATTCAGGATACATTTTGTCTCTCTGGTAAATTTGCGTTTCTTCAAAACACTCATCTCATCAATTATTGAATGGAACCTATTATTGAATGGAATCTATTTTTAAAAACCCTCACAGGGCTTTGGGTAGCATACACAGAAGGGTCTTGCTTTAGAAGTTAGAGATAAATCTGACTAAAGAGGTGCAAGACCTGTCCTGAAAACTTTAGGCTTGAATAAATGTAGAGATATACTGTATTCATAGGGCAGAAGAATTGATATCATTAAGATGTCAATTCACTCCTAATTGATCTATAGTTACAGCACAACCCCGATCAAAGTACTAGCTGGCTTTTTCTGTAGAAATCGACAAGCTGATTCTAAAGTTCATATGGAAATGGACTAAAATAGCCAAAACAACTTTTAAAAAGAGCATTAGGGGGATAATACTACCTGATTTCAATTTTTACTGTAAAGCTACAATATTCAAGACAGTGTAGTATTGACCAATGAAACAGAATAGAGTCCATAAACAGACCCACAACATATATGGGCAAGTGATTTTCAACAAATATTCAAAAGCAATACTTCTTTCCATAGTGAGTACACCAATTTACATTGCCACCAGCATTCTCCACATCCACGTCAATACCCATTATTCATCCTTTCTATAATAGCCATTCTGACAGCTGTGAGGTAATATTTCACCGTGGTTTTAATTTGCATTTCCCTTGATGATTAGAGATTTTCAACATTTTTAAATGTATTTATTGGCGATTTGTATCTCTTCTTTTGAGAAATGTCTGTTCAGATCCTTTTCCCCCCTCTGGGTATATATTCAAAGGAATTGAAATCAGTATGTTAAAGAGATATCTGCACTCCAGTGTTTATTTCAGCATTATTCATAGTAGTTTAGTAGTCAAAACGTGGAAGCAATCTAAAAATCCATCGATGAATGAATGGATAAAGAAAATGTAGTATATATACACAATTAAATACTATACAACCTTAAAAAAAGAAATTCTGTCATTTGCATCCATGACAACGTGGAAAGAATTGGAGGAAATTATGCTAAGTGAAATAAGCCAGACATAGACAATACTGTATGATCTCACTTATATGTGGAATCTAAAAAAGTCTATCTCATAGAAACGGAAAGTAGAAAAGTGGTTATCAGAGGCAGGGGAAGGAGTAGGAAGCATGGGAAAAGTGAAGATGTTGATCAAAGGGTCCAAAGTTTCAGTTAGACTGGAGAATAAGTTTCAGTGACCTATTGCATGGCATGGTGACCGCAGCTAATAGTGTATATTTCAAAACTGCCAAAATAGATTTTTAAAATTCTCTCCTCTCACAAAAAAAAAAGATAAGTTGGTGAGGTGATGGATATGTTACTTATCTTGATTAAATCTTTCTATAATGTATACATAGACCAAAACCTCACATTGTATCCCACAAATATACACAAGTATTATTTGTCCATTTAAAAAATTTAAAGGCAATTCAGTGGAGAAAGGATAGCTTTTTTCAACAATGGTGCTGGAACAACTGGACATCCATGTGAACTAAGATCCACACCTAATACCATCTACAAAAATTAACTCAAAATGCATCATAGACCTAAATGTAAAATCTGGAGCTATAAAATTTCCAGAACTTTGGCAAAAACCTTTGTGACCTTGGGTTAAGCCAAGATTTTTTAGCTATGACACCAAAAGCATGATCCACAAAAAGACAAATTAATAAGTTGAACTTTATCAAAATTGAAAAGAAACAACTCTTCTATAAAAGACACTGTTGACAGAAAGAAAAAAGAAACTACAGACTGGTAGAAAATATGCAAAAATCATATCTAATATTAAAAGACTTGCATACAGAATAAAGAACCTTCAAATCTCAATAACAAGAAGATGAACAACAAATTAAAAAAAAAAACAGGTAAACTATCTGAACAGACACCATCAAAGAAGATATATCAAAAAAGCATGACAAACAAGCACATGAAAAGATTCTCACATCATTAGTCATTAGGGAAATGCAAATCAAAGCCACAATGAGATAACACTACAATGTACTAGAATACCTAGCACTAAAAAGAATAATTGTAATAAGTTTCTGCAAGGAACTACAACTCTCATATGTTGCTACTGTGAATGAAAAATGGTACACTCAATTTAGAAAATAGTTTGGCAGTCTTTTAAAAAGTTAAACATACACCTACCATATGATCCAGACATTCCACTCCTAGGTACTTACCCAAGAAAAATGAAAGCATATGTCCATACAAAGACTTGTACATTAATATTCATAGCAGATGTATTAGTTCTTAGCTAAAAATAGAAACAACCCAAAAGTCCATCAACAAGTGAAGTGATAAACTAGTACATTCATACACTGGAATATTACCCAGCCATAAAAAGGAATGAATGTACTACAATATGATATGCATAAAAACATGGATGAATCTCAAAATAACTATATCCAAGCGAAAGATGCCACACAAAAAAGTATGCGGTGTATTATTTCATTTATATAAAAGTCTATAAAATGAAAATGAATCTGTAGTGATAGAATGCAGATCAGTGTTTGCCTGGGGTGAGATCGGAGGGAGGGCAGAAAGGACAATTGGGTACAAGGGAACTTTTAGGGATGATAAGTATATTCCTTATTGCTTTTATGGTAATGTTTTCACAAAACATGTCAATATTTATCAAATTGTACACTTTAAATATGCACAGTTTATTGTATGTCAGTGATACCTCAATAAAGCTGTTAAAATTAGTCATGTGCCTTGACAAACTGCAGTATCTCTAGTTTACTCCCTTTTTGTGAACAAGAATACAAAGACAGGAATACAGTCAAGGCTCAGGAATGGTTTGGAATCAGGGACTAGAGTGATGGAAGGACTATCTCTGTCTCTTTCTGCACAGTACCAGGAAATCTACTTCATTATTCTCTTTTATCACAGATGGGGATTTTATGCTTTCCAGGCTGCATGATAGGACTCAGTTGGTCACATATCCCTGGGTTTTATCTCCTCTACTCAACAGACCAGACAGACTGAAGGCTGAAATCTCTGAAACCTAACTCTATATTCCATTGGAGTTATCTCTGACTGGCCATTTTGGTATCAGGTACCCAGTTCTGGATCAATGAACTAATCTCTGGCCTAGATTGAATCTAAACTAGATGGAGAAAATCTTAGCATAGCTGTTAAGAATTTGGGAAAACAAGCCGGGCATGGTAGCTCACACCTATAATCCCAGCTAGCAGGGAGGCTGAGGTAGGAGGATCACTTGAGGCTAGGAATTGGAAACCACCCTGAGCAACACAGCAAGACTCTGTCACAATAATAATAATAATAATAATAACTTGAGGATATAGTGGTCATGACTTCAAGTCAGTATTGAGGTTTCAGTTAGCTCCAAGAAGGCTTTTGTTATTTGCAACTAAAAGAGCTCTAACAAAATCACCTAGCATTTGTAATGGAGATATATGGTAAAAGCTAGAGACATCAAGTAGGCAACCACAATTTCTAAGGTCTCACCAAAAGACCTCCTGAGGCCTCCTCTTGCTATAAAAAATGTATTTCATGATTCTCATTGTAAACTCAAATTCTACCATAATTAGTAGAATGCATAACGGAGCATCCAGAAATTTAAGAGAAGGGAAGCCTCCTATCTTCTGTTTTCACCCTACCACATAGTTTTCCACCATGCTCTGAAGTTAGGACCATTAAACAGAGAACAATGGGAAAGACTAGCTTTTAATCAAATTGAAGAAAGGACATATCATTCTCACTATAAGTAACTACACTGTTGTAAGTAGCAAGAAATTAGGATGCCACCTAATACAAGAGGGGTCATTGCTCCCCTCACACAACACCCTATGAACACAGAAAATGACATGGATGATGTTGGAGTTCAGGGGGCTATTTTATTATTTTTAGAGAAAAGGTCTCCCTCTGTCACCCAAGCTGGAGTGCTGTGGCATAATAAGAACTCATTGTAGGCTGGGCACACTCATCCCAGCACTTTGGGAGGCCGAGGCGGGTGGATCACTTGAGGTCAGGAGTTTGAGACCAGTCTGGCCAACATGGTGAAACTCATTCTCTACTAACAATACAAGAATTAGACAGGTGTGGTGGTGCGTGCCTATAATCCCAGCTACTCAAGAGGCTGAGGCAGGAGAATTGCTTGAACCTGGGAGGTGGAGGTTGCAGTGAGCCAAGATCGCGCCACTGCACTCCAGCCTGGGCAACAGAGTGAAACTCTGTCTCAAAAATAAATAAATAAATAAATAAATCATTGTAACCTCGAACTTCTGAACTCAAGCGAGCCTCCCTCCCCCGCCTCCTGAGTAGAGAAAACGCCATTTTATTGTCCATACATTAGAGAATTTGTTAAATACCACTCATAAATTACAGTGGCATCATATTATACCAAACGTTCTATAGAAAAATAACTGAAAATTATAAAGGGTTTGCATTGCACATGAAACACCAGCAGTTATACTACTGACCAGTCGGAAGAGAGATAGGCAGCAAGAGCTGCTTGCTGAGTATATCAAATTTAGAACTGAACCCTTTTTTTTTTTGAGATGGAGTCTCGCTCTGTCGCTCAGGCTAGAGTGCAGTGACGCAATCTCGGCTCACTGCAAGCTCCGCCTACCCGGTTCACGCCATTCTACTGCCTCAGCCTCCCGGGTGGCTGGGACTACAGGCGCCCACCACCACGCCCGGCTAATTTTTTGTATTTTTAGTAGAGACGGGGTGTCACTGCCTTAGCCAGGATGGTCTCGATCTCCTGACCTCGTGATCCGCCCGCCTCGGCCTCCCAAAGTGCTGGGATTACAAGTGTGAGCCACCACACCCTGCCCAGAACTGAACACATTTTTAAAATAAAACAATATTTTGTCTACATTTGTGAAGATTTGGAACCACAGAAAGTTTTTAAGAAAAAAAAAATTACATTACTTTCAAGTATATAGAGAAATGCAAATTAGATTGGCTAAGAGTTCATAGAAACCCTTAATAGACCGGCTATATTAATCAGAAAGATAATCAGCCAAGTAAGGTATCCAAGTCTTCTCATATATTGTTTCCTGTAAGGACACGATTCCCCAGCCCTACTCGCCTAGACAACTTCCACAAGTCTTTAAGTCTCAGCTTGGTGCTTTTCTCCAGAAGACCTTTGCTGATACCTTAGACTAGAATGAGTATTTCTGTAATATTCCCAAAGCACCCTGTACTCCTCACATCATAATGTCATCCTGTTAATGTAAACCATTATTTATCTTCTTGCTAGAATATAAGCCCCATGAAGACCAGGTCTGTCTTGTTCTGTTACTGAATCCCAGTGTCTGAAGTAAAGCCTGTCACATTGGGACTGCACAAATAAATACTGTTGACTTAATTTGTTAACTCAAGTCACTAAAGAATTATGTTGTGTGATGGACTAACTATATTAGCTTACCAACTGTACCTAAAAGAGGACATCAACGGTATTTATTCTTCTAAGTTCTTTATACTCTCCTGATACGATCTTGTCTATAATACTGATGTTCTTGGCAATGTTTTTATTTTTCCACAGATAGGGCAAACTCTCAGTTTCTGTCTGAATATTCTCGGATTCTCAACTAGTGAAGTACACATTAATGAAGCTATACTGCATTCTGATTAGATTATTCTTGAAACTTCCTAATAACCACTTCATTTCAGGGATTAAAAAGTTTCAGAATGTGATGTGTCTACTCAACATGAATGATTTTAACTATGCAGCTCTTTTTGATTCAGGCCCTGTGTACCTTAGCTCAACATGAATGATTTTAACTATGCAACTCTTTTTTATTCAGGCCCTGTGTACCTTAGCTGCCTAAATACAGAATTTTGGTATAAATCCCACATTCATACATCCAAGATACAGGAAATTACATTTCAATGGCATTTATAATGTATTGGCACTTTAAGTAAAATTGGTTTTTTTACAACTGTTTCCTTACATTATAAATTATATCCAGCCAGAGGCTGCTCTTTAACTATCCACACTCATCTTGCTCAACGTCAACACTATGCTAATTAGAAGTGTAGCTCATTTGAGTGTCAGAAAAGTCCTGAACTCTTCCAGGCCTCCCATCTCAGTCCTCACCCCAACCTGCTCACCAATCAGTACTTGTCGTTCTTGGGTTTGACCTCCACTGATATTTCCTTGATTATTCTTAATAATGAGAATAATGAGTTGAGTTTATTATTTATTGAGTGCTATGATATGGCAGATACTGTACTCAACCCTTTAAAAACATTATCTCATTTAGTCCTTGAAACAATCCAGTGAGGTAGATGCCGTTAATGTTCCCACTTCACAGAGATGAGATCTGAAGCACAGGAAGTTACATCACTTCCTTAAGGTTTCACAAGTATTAAGAGACAGAGATGGGCTTCAATCCTGGGCAGGGCATCTCCAGAGCCTATGCTACAACATTTTTATGAAAATGTTAGTATACTGTTGTCACTCAGGGGAGGGCTTTCCCTCACCTTCCACCTTGCTCTGGCCTTCTCAGTGAAACAGAAAAATACATAAATTATATTACTTTTACTTGAGATACTTGAGTACAAACATGGCCAAAAAGAACATCTATTTTTCTCAATTTAATTTCATCATCATTCTCTTCCTAATCGCTACCTACACTCTATGTATTTGAAAATTACTATGGAAGATTCTCTTTACAACAGGAAAGTTATACATGGAATATCAATTTATCCCCACATTCCTTGTTATTGACAGCTCTTTCTTCCATGTTCAAACTTACCATTTAAAAACTGAGTCCGGGAACAGTGGCTCACGCCTCTAATCCCAGCATTTTGGGAGGCTTAGGTGGGTGGATCACTGGAGGCCAGGAGTTTGAGACCAACTTGGCCGACATGGTGAAACCTCATCTCTACTAAAATTACAAAATTTAGCCAGGCATGGTGCCGGGCACCTGTAGTTCCAGGCGCTCAGGAGGCTAAGGCAGGGAATAACTTGAACCCAGGAGGCAGTGAGCCGAGATAGCACCACTACACTCCAGCCTGGGCAATAGCGCGATACCCTGTCTCAAAAATAAAAATAAAAACCGAGTTATGCCACGAGTGGTGGCACCTGCCTGCAATCCCAGCTACTCAGGAGGCTGAGGTGGGAAGATTGCTTGAGCCCAGGTGCTCAAATCCAACCTGGGCAACAGAGCAAGACCTAGTCTATACTAAAAATAAAAAACAAAAATAGCCTGGCATGGTGGTGTGCACCTGTATTCCCAGCTACCTGGGAGGCTGAGGTAGGAGGATCATTTGATCATTTTCACTCCAGCCTGGGCAAATGAGTGAGACCCTGTCTCCAGATTGATGGATGGATAGATAGGTAGATAGATAGATATTTAATAGATAGATTGTAATTTTAAAAAATAAATTAATTTTTAAAAATTATATGAATAAAAAGTATTAAATTTTTGAGTTGGAAAGAACCTTAAAGATGATCCAACCTCTTCATCTTACAAGTGAAGGTCTCTGGATCAAGACTCAGTATGCCAGGCATTTAGTTAGTTAACTCTGCAAATAGTTATTGAGTACCAACTATGTATTCGAGATGGTGCAGAAGAGACAAAATTATGAGTTTGAAAAGCTTATATTCTAGTAAGGTAAGATAATAATCAAGAAATACCATAACATGATAATTCCAGGTAATGATATGTGTCATACAAAATAAAACAAGGAAATGTTTTATAGTAAGTGAGCAGTATACGTACTGAGTGATCTGGGATGGGAGAAACTAATTCTGAAGGGGTAGTCAGGAAAAACTGCTTTTAAGAAGTAAAATTTATACCGAGCTCTGACTGTTGAAAGGAAGTCATCCAAGCAAAGATCCGAGGGAAAATCACTGCAGAGAAGGAATGGTAAGTGAAAAGCCCTGAAGTGGGAATTAATTCAGTGCATCGAAAAAATAAAAAACAGCCATTATAGCTGAAGAATGGTAAATTATGGCAGAGTGGTAGAACATGATGTCATAAAGGTCGATCAAAACAAAATCATTTAGGGTCTGTGGACCATATCAGAAGATTTTGATATTATTCTAATTGCAATAAGAAACCATAAAAACGTCAGGTGCGGTGTTTCACACCTGTAGTCCCAGCACTTTGAGAGGCCGAGGCAGGCAGATCACTTGAGGCCAGGAGTTCGAGACCAGCCTGGCCAACATGGTGAAACCCAGTCTCTACTAAAAACACAAAAATTAGCCAGGCGTGATGGCGCTCACCTGTAATCCCAGCTACTCGGGAGGCTGAGACACCAGAATCGCTTGAACCCAGGAGGTGGAGGCTGCAGCGAGTAAAGTTTGCACAACTAGCCTGGACAAAAGACCAAAGACTCTATCTCAAAAAAAAAAGAAAAGAAAAGAAAAAAGTAAAAAGAAACTTTGGAGCAAGGCAATGATATGATCTGTCTTAGTATTTTAAATGACTAAGTGATGCTAAAATCTTAAGTCTGAGTACAACAATAGTTATACTTATCACTATTTTTCATTTGTGTACAGAATTGACCAGTTATGAGTTGAGTTTATTATCAATGTTTTAAGAAAACAATGCTGCCTGTGACATCCCGCCCCGGGGGCTAAAAGTGTCTGCCACCTTTATCTGCAACAGCACGGCCTTCCAGGAGCTGTTCAAGCGCATCTCGAAGCAGTTCGCCGCCATGTATTGGTGCAAGGCCTTCCTGCACTGGTACACGGGTGAGGCCATGGACGAGATGGAGTTCACCGAGGCCGAGAGCAACGTGAACGACCTGGTGTCCGAATACCAGCAGTATCAGGTGCTGGTACTGCTGAGGAGGAGGATGAGTTCGAGGAGGAGGACGAGTTCGAGGAAAAGGCCAAGGAGGAGGTGGCCTAGAGCCTCCAGTCACCAGGGAAAGCACCAATTCTAGAATTGGTGCTGTTAACTAACTAGTTAACTAACTAACTAGAATTGGTGCTGTTTCAACTTACCAACAGCAACTGTTTACCCAACTCCGAACAACACTACATGGATGTTCCTAAAGGCTAGAATTTACAACAGTTTAACTGTTTAGAAAGCTTTTTCACCAAACACCACTCCCTTTGTTTCCTTGTCCTTGGGAGCCAATATACAGACCATTAGTTCTTTTAATTTTTTTTCCTTTTTCATGGAAGGTGTGCACTCTTTATTCACTCCCAGCCTGCCCCGCTGTGTGTGCACTTGCTGTTTTCCCTGTCCACATTCCATGCTGTACAGACACCACCATTAAAGCATTTTCATAGTGAAAAAAAAAATCAGTTAATCAGTTTCGTAGTGGAAAAAAAAAATCAGTGAAATAAAAATCAGTTATCTAGTTAACTAACTAGTTATCTAGTTAAAATTTTCTGTCCCACCCACCTAGGATGACCCTCCTACATAACTATCATTATTTATTTCTCATGTATTCTTTCAGAATTTATATTTTTTATTTGAGAGTTAAATCAGCAAAACCTATTTTTATGGTTTTTAAAGTAGTGAATGGAGGAAAATAGGGAAGATATGATGGCATTTGTTAAAAGAGAACAATTTCTGCATAGTATGTTTGCTATTGGGTTTTATTAAGTAACTAAGGAAGTATTTGTTAAGTCCCTTCTCAAGCATGATTCTAGGTGATGCTATACATGTATTCCATATAAGAACATTATCACTATACTATGGTGAAACCAAAATTAGGTTTTAATGGATAACTTTACTTCATATGTAATAAAACAATTTTTATAAATGCAATATTCTCTAATCAAGAAATCCAAATTTTTTACTGAACAATTTAAAGGAAAGTGAACATTTAGAAAACAACTGATCAAATACAAACAACTGGAAAGAGTAAATGAGAAGTTAAAGAAAAGAAAAATACAGGAAACTTGGGGAAATAGCTTTAGGAATGTCCATAGTCATTAGCTTTCAGCCACCAGGAAGATGTCCAACCAAAACTAAGATTTGAATGCCTTCAGGGAAGAAGGAGTTTCAATATTTAGCAGTTTAGTTACTAAGAGAGTATCTGACCTAAATTCACAGTAGAGTAGCTCATATTTTAGGTTACCTCATACTAATTCATTTCTCAAGCTTTTAACTACATTTGTGATATGATGAACACAAAAACATTTTAAAACAAAGACCACACAGGAATTTTAACATTACTCTGTATTGGGCTAGCAAACTAAATAATGTACGTCTGATAGAAATCATAATGCAAAGCAACTACATCACATCATGCTGTACACAATGCCAGAAGAAAGGTTTGGTTAATCACGGGATATCACCACTCACATTAAATGTATCCTTGTATTTCCTCTGGGTCGTGTGAAAGAACTTTCACAACTGAATCAGTTCAAATATGTCCACGGTGTCTTAAATATCCTTCAGGGTTCAGCATCTCATTCTCAAGTGAATACTTTTCCATCCATTTGTGTGAGTATGCTCAAGTTTTTGTTTTTTTTTCCTTTTTGATAGAATGCAAGGAGAAATATGGTCAAATTTAATATCAAAAGCAAGCAGATTTTTAAAGTAGATTTTTTAAATGTACTTCATATGAAGTTTCCAGCTCTGTTACTTCTATTATCCTTATAGAAACAGATTGTGGGGAGGTAGAGATACTATTAATGGAATAGTTTGGATGGAACACAACATAAGCAAGTGATGCCTTTCAGTGGAGTGGAATTCAGGTAAACTTTGTATTACACAACTGTATTAGTCAGGGTTCTCCAGAGAAATACAACCAATAGGAGAAATATATATACATACACAGAGAGAGAGAGAGAGAGAGAGAAACTTATTTTAAGGAATCGGCTCACCTGATTGTGAAGTACGGAAGCCTGGAGACCCAAGAAAGGGTTGCTGTTGAAGCTCCAGTGGAAGGCAGTCTGTTGACAGAGTCCCTCCGTCTTGGGAGGGTGGTAGTGAGTCTTTGCTTTATTAAGGTCTGCAGGTCAGGTCATGTAAGCTGGAGTTCAAGGCAAGAATTGAACCTCAAATTGAGGAACGGGAGTGAAAATCAAGAACCCAAAGCAGGAGGCTACTTCTTTAGACTGAGCAAACCAAGTCGGGGTTAGAAGGAAAACTTGGAATGAGTATATTCAGGTTTCACTTCAGGTCTACAGATTGGATGAGGTCCACTCACATTGTGGAAGATAATCTACTTGACTCAAAATCTATGATTTAAATGTTAATCTCATTTTTAAAAATACCTACACAGCAACATCTAGAATAATGTTTAACTAAATATCTGGCTGTCAAGGCCTAGCCAAGCTGACACATAAAATTAACTATCAGTACAACCAATCACCAACAAATATTTCTTGAGCAATAGAAATATTCCTGGAAAGTGGCACATACATATAATTTTTATAGATAGAGGCCCCATGGGGCTTCATGCACTAATGTCTTTCCACCTGTAGCCCAGTCCTGCTAGTTTTTGAGGAATCCAAACAAAGGCAAACAACCCAATAAATGGTAGATTCAGCCACCCTATGCTTCAGACCTGGGAGATTAGTGGTCAAGCTCGAGAAGAGTAACAAGCTGGAAGACCTGAAGTGAAGCTGAGCATACTGCTTTGAACTTTGGACTCTTTATTATTTTCTTTTTAAAGTCAAGGACTTGCTCTATCTCGACTTGCTGTATCTCCAGGTGGAGTGCAGTGGCATGACCATGGCTCACTGCAGCCTCGCCTTGAACTCCTGGGCTCAAGCGATCCTCCCACCTCAGCTTCTCAAGTAACTGGGACTACAGGCATGCACCAACACGTCTGGCCTTTTTTTTTTTTTTTTTTTTTTTTTTTGAGAGAGACGGGGGTCTTGCTATGTTGCCTACATGGTCTTGAACTCCCAGCCTCAAGCATTACTCCTGCCTTGGCCTCCCAAAGCACTGGGATTACAGGTATAAGCCACTGTACCTGGCCTGGATTCTTGATTTTTTCACTCCAGTTCCTCAATTTGAGGTTCAATCGCTGCCCTGAAGTCCAACTTTTACTTGACTGGAGCCCAAATGCTCCCCTTCCCCCATGAATTGGTGCTATTTCAACTTACCAACAGCAGCTATTTACCCAGCTCCGAACAACACTACATGGATGTCCTAAAGGCTAGAATTTACAACAGTTTAGCTGTTTCGAAAGCTTTTTCACCAAACATCACTCCCTTTGTTTCCTTGTCCCTGGGAGCCAGTATACAGACCATTAGTTCTTTTAATTTTTTTTTTTCCTTTTTCATGTTCTACCGCTTCTCCACTAGCCTGTGCCAGCTTGCACAGATTATGGAAGTCCATGAAAAGGGAAAAAGGTAAAAATGAATGATCCAATTGTGAAATGAACAATCTCACTTATCCATTCTGTAGGATCAGATTCCTGACTATCATATTTTCACAGAACCAAGTACATTCATATTTGAGTGTGGATTCAGGTGCACCTTCTAGAACAAAACTGAGAAGTATACACTATTAACAATACAAACGTGATATATTCATAAGTCTTACTTTAATTCTACCACAAAGGGACTTTCTTTGTATGGGAATCACATATTCTAAAATTATGATCTTAACAGAAAAATGAACTACAAAAAAAGATTTTCAAAGGTGATTCATAAAATCATTTTAAATACATTTATATGCAATATTAAACCAGATTTGTCCAACAGTGCCTAGTTTGTAAATCAGACACCTATGAAAGACACATTTTTAGCTGATGTATATTTTTTATATACTGGATGATAATTTTTTTTTTTTTAATTGGAATTTCGCTCTTGTTGCCCAGGCTGGAATGCAGTGGTGCGATCTCAGCTCAATGCAACTTCCGCCTCCCGGGTTCAAGTGATTCTCCTGCCTCAGCCTCCCGAGTAGCTGGGATTACAGGCATGCACCACCACACCCAGGTAATTTTGTATTTTTAGTAGAGACAGGGTTTCTCCATGTTGGTCAGGCTGGTCTTGAACTCCCAACCTCAGATGATCGGCCCACCTCAGCCTCCCAAAGTGCTGGGATTAGAGACGTGGGCCACCATGTCTGGCCCTCAAAGCATTTTCATAGCCATTATTTCACCTGGCAGAGATGAGGACTCAGACACATGGAAGAAGGCAAGAAGCCCAGTTGTCAGAAATGGTGAAACAATGTCAAGGCAACAATGATAACCCAATACTGAAACTCAGATGGCTAGGCTAGAACTGCCTGACTTGCCCCTGTCTAAAATCAGGATTGGTCCAGAGACACAGGTGGGATTGAATCCGTGAGTGGGTGGCAAGCAAGTTAGTTCCTGTCTGTGGAGGCAAGCAATGGGGCTACGAAATAGGCAGCACCTGATGGCAATTTCATCCAAAAGGGCAAACAGCTCTAGACATCCAAATGAAGGGACATCTTGACTTTGGCACCTGGAGAATGTGACAAATTGGGCTGAACCTTTGAGAATATTACCTGCAGCAAATGCAACAGAACTTGGAGTAATCAAGTTGAACAGAAAATCCTTAGCAGCAGTTGATGTTGTGTTCACCATCACTTCTTGTTGAATCATCCCCCCATTGCTCCCCAAGATTTCCATGATAGATTCTCCTGCTTTGCCTATTGCCTCTCTGGCTACTCCTTCTCTGTCTCTTGCAAGTTCCTTTTATTGTCTTTCAATGTTCCCTAGCTCAAAGAATAGTACCACCAGCCACCTAATTATGCAAACCAGAAATTTAGACATTTTCCTTAGAATTTTTCTCTACCTCCACCCCATGTCCAAATTACCGTGAATTACTATAAAGTTTACCTGGTAAATATCTCCTTAATCTATTCACTTCTCTCCATCACCACTAACCTGGTCCCAGACACCACCACCTCCGACCTTGAATACTGGAACAGCCTCCTGGGATAGAATCTTGGCTCTCCCACATTCCAGCTATGTGTTCTTCAGCAAGTCTATTCACTTCTCTGAACTTCCTCATAGGTTAAGTGGGGACAATAACAGTAGCTACCTTGCAGGGTTGTTGCAAAGATTCAGTGACAAGATATATAAAATCCCTTTCAACAGTGCTTAATACAGTAAGTGCTACATCAATGATAGCTTTTAAAATATCCGCATTCTCACTCAACCCCCTTCATTATTCGCACCGTAACCAAAGTGGCATTTTCCAAAATAAATATGATCATATTCTCCCCACCACCACTACACACAAGCACCCACAGAACACTCTGACAGATTCCCATTGCACTTAAGATAAAGTCCAAACTGCTTAACATAGACTAGAACAAGGCAGTGCATGAATTTCTGCAGCATGAAGCCACAAATGAATTTTCCATTGTACTCTTTCACCTTCCTACTAGCCTACTAGCCTACTAGCCTTCTCTTACTTCCTTACACCCAACCTGCTTCCTGTCATCCCATAGCCTCCCATAGCCTTGTTCTGCCTGCCTGAAATGCTTTTTTTTCTTTCTTTCTTTTTTGAGATGGAGTTTCACTCATGTCACCCAGGCTGGAGTGCAATGACCCCATCTCGGCTCACTGTAACCTCCACCTCCTGGGTTCAAGGGATTCTCCTGTCTCAGCCTCCCGAGTAGCTGGGATTACAGGCACCTGCCACCACACCCAGCTAAATTTTGTACTTTTAGTAGAGATGGGGTTTCACCATGTTGGCCAGTCTGGTCTCAAACCCCTGACCTCAGGCAATCCACCCACCTTGGCCTCCCAAAGTGCTCGGATTACACGTATGAGTCACTGCGCCCAGCCAATGCTTCCATCTTTTAACTGCACCTTATCCTTTGGTTTTCAGCTCAAGCCTCACTTCCCAAGGAATGCTTTCCTGACCAAAGATGTATAAAATGCTCGGAAGCGGCCACATACCTTTCCCATTGTGTATATCATAGTGGTCACTTTTTATTTCTTTGTATGATTAGAGGATTAGTTTTTGCTTTTCTGACCTGATGGTAAGTTTCATGGACAGTAAGGAACTTGTTTTTGTTCACTGCTACCTCACCAGCATGTAGCACATATCTGGCACATAATAAGTGTTCAACAAATTGACAGACTCAATGAAAGAACGAGTGAACCACACTTGTGCATAAGGATCAAATGGAAGCAAAAAAGGAAATTGAAAGTTGTAATCATGCCTGTAGATAAGATTGTAAAATGGTCTGGGCCTTGAAACAGACTGTGAAAGCTAAACTTCTTTTTTCTTTTTTTTTTTTTTTCACTTTGAGATGCGGTCTTGCTTTGTCACCCAGGCTGGAGTGCAGTGACAGGATCTTGGCTCACTGCAACCTCCGCCTCCTGGGTTCAAGCAATTCTCTGCCTCAGCCGGCAAGTAGCTGGGATTACAGGCGCATGTCACCCTGCCGGCTAATTTTTGTATTTTTAGTAGAGACAGGGTTTCACCATCTTGGCCAGGCTGGTCTTGATCTCCTGACCTTGTGATCCACCCACCTAGGCCTCCCAAAGTGTTGGGATTACAGGCATGAGCCACCACACCTGGCCGAAGCTAAACTTCTTATACCAAAATTGTGTTTAAAGAAAAACAGACAGAGAAAAATGGAGCTTAGACTAATAAGAGAATCAGGGTGGAAGAGAGACGATTGTTGAATCCACTAAATCACGACAAAACAACGAAGCACAATTTTAAAGTTGCGTGCACACGCGCGCGTGTGTGTGTGTGTGCACATGCATATTTGCATTTAACAGTCTTTCACTTTCCAAGTTTTTTAATCACTCCTAAGCTATTTTTGATGGGAAAAGAAAATTCTAGGAAAAAAGGAGAAAGAATTAATAAGGATTCTTTTTAAAAATTGAGCAGCTAATGTATTTTTCTGATTCTGAGGCTCACACCATAGCAGTTTATAATAAAGCAAACATTCAAGCTAAGAGCCTAGGATTTGAATCCAGAGTTGCTGATGTCAGAGAGTTTTTATCCTGAGTCCAAGCCAACAAAATTCATTTGAAAAAGAAAAAACTGTTTGCACAGAGACCATAATAAAGCCTAACTATGTTTGAAAGATGTTTTTTGTTTTCTGTTTTCATCTTGCAGGAAATGTAAGACCAAATTAAAGTTGCATACAGCACATGGATTGGGGTTTTTGGCTTTTAATTTTTTGCTTCCTATATGACATTTATAGTTTCAAGATTTGTTATAGATTATTTTTTAGAAGAACAAAACAACACTGAGACTTAACACCATAAATGTTTTCCTAGGGCACAAACACACACATTTTTCATTATTATGTTGTTCAGAAATCCTAAATCTTTGACAGAGTAGCTATAGTTCATTAAGCAATTTGCCTCCCTATTCTGAGACTCAGTTTAGCATTTACAAAATGAGTGAGTTAAATAGATAATGTCTAAGTTTCCTTTAATGTTTTTAAATGTTAATTGTGGTAAAGAACACAAAACATAAAATTTACCATCTTAATCATTTTTAAATGCATTGTTCAGTGGTGTCAAATATATTCACATTGTTGTCCAACCAATTCCATAAATTTTTCATCTTGAAAGACTGAAACTTTATACCTATTAAACAATAACTCCCCATTTCCCCCCTTTGCTCAGCTCCTGACAATCATCATTCTGCATTCTGTGTCTAAGAATTTGACTTTAGATACCTTATATGGGTGTAATCATACAGTATTTGTCTTTCTATGACTGGCTTATTTCCTGCATGCTGATAATCAACCATATGAAAAAATAAAATGTGACTGGCTGCTTACTTCACTTAGCCTAAAGCCCTCAAGTTTAACCCTTGTTGTCACAAATAATAGGTTTCCTTCTTTATTAGGCTGAATAGTATTCTAATATGTACACACACCACCTTTTTTTTTTTTTTATTTTGAGATGCAGTCTCGCTCTGTGGCCCACACTGGAGTGCAGTGGTGCAATCTTGGCTCACTGCAACCAGTGTCTCCCAGATTCAAGTGATTCTCTTGCCTCAGACTCCTGAGTAGCTGGAATTACAGGCATGTGCCACCAAGCCCAGTTAATTTTTATATTTTTAGTAGAGATGGGATTTCACCATGTTGGCCAGGCTGGTCTCGAATTCCTGACTTCAAGTGAACCGCCCACCTCAGCCTCCCAAAGTGCTGGGATTACAGGTGTGAGCCACCACGCCTGGCCCACCTTTTCTTTTTTTAATAATTTTTAAGAGATAGGATCTCACTCTGTTGCCCAGGCTGGAGTGCTGTAGCATAATCATAGGTCACTGCAACCTCAAACTCCTGGGCTCAAGCTATCCTCCTGTTTCAGCCTCCCAAGTAGCTGGGACTACAGGAGCACACCGCCACACGTGGCTTCCCCCCCCTCCCCCCGCACCCCACAGACTGGGTCTCTATGTTGCACAGGCTGGTCTCAAACTCCTGGGCTCAAGCAATCCTCCTGCCTCAGCCTCCCAAAGTACTGGGATTACAGGGGTGAGCCACCGTGCCTGGTCTACACTACATTTTCTTTATCAATTCATTCATTGATGGATATTTACTTTGCTTCCACCTCTTAGCTATCACGGATAGCTTCTATAAACATGGGTGTGCAAATATCTCTTTTGAGACCCTGCTTTTAATTCTTGTAGATATATGGTCTGAAGTGGGATTGCTGGATCATACAGTAGTTCTACTTTCAATTTTTTGAGGAAACTTCATACTGTTTTCCACAGCAACCACACCATTTTACATTCTCACCAACGGTGTATAAGGGATCCAATTTCCCCATATCTTCACCAATACTTTTTATTTTCTATTTTTTTTTAAGAGTAATCATCCTAAAAGACGTGAGGAGGCATCTCATTATCATTTTGATTTGCATTTCTCTAGTGATTAGTGATGCTGAACATCTTTTCATGTGCCTGTTGGCCATTTGTCTGTCATCTTTGGAGAAATGCCTATATAAGTCATTTGCTCATTTTATAACCGTGTTGTTTTTGTTGTTGAGTTGTAATTCTTCATATATTCTGGATATTAACCACTTATTGAATATATGACTTGCAAATATTTTCTCCCATTCCATAGGTTGCCTTTTTACTCTGATGATTGTGACCTATAATGCACAAAAATTTTAAAGTTTGATTTAGTCTATTTTTGCTTTTGCTGGCTGTACTTATGTGCCATATCCAATAACCACTGCCAAATGCAATGTCATGAAGTTTTTCTCTATATTTTTCTTCTAGCAGTTTTATGGTTCTAGGTGTTACATTTAGATCTTTAATCTATTTTGAGTTAATTTTTGTATATAATGTAAGGTCGGGGTCCAACTTTATTCTTTTGCATCCAGATATTATTTTCCCAAAACTTTTTTTTTGTACAGACTGTGCTTTCTCCATTGAGTGATCTAGCACCCTTGTCAAAAATCATTTGACCATATTCCCTAGGGCTTATTTCTGGGCTGTCTATTCTATTCCATTGTTCTACGTGTTTGCCTTTTTGTCAGAACCACACCGTTTTGATTACTACAGCTTTGTAGTATGTTTTGGCATCAGGAAATGTGAGATGTCCAACTTTTTTCTTTTTCAAGATTATTTTAGGTATTCAGGGTCCCTTGAAATTCCATATGAATTCCAATCCATGAACACAAGGTGTCTTTCCATTTATTGGTGTCTTCTTTAATTTCTTCTGGCAATGTTTGTAGTTTTAGCATACAAGTCTTTCACCTCCTTGGTTAAATTTATTCCTAAGTATTTTATCTAAGTATAGTATCTTTTTGATGCTATTGTAAATTAAAGTGTTTTCACATTGTTCATTACTAGTGTATAGAAATACCACTGATTTGGGGGTATTGATTTTCTATTCTGCTACGTTGCTAAATTCATCTAACAGGTTTTGTGTGTGTGTGTGTGTGTGTGGAGTCTTCAACATATATGACTATGTCATGTATGAGCAGCGACCATTTTACTTCTTTCTCTCCAATTTGGATGCCTTTTCTTTTTCCTGCTTAACTACTCTTGTTAGACCTTCCAGTACCATATTGAATCCCTCTAAACCTTATCAATTTCCAAGTAAACATTTGTATATTTTACAAATTGTTAGCTGACAGAGTTGACAGCCTCTTCTTCCTCTATCCATGTTCTTATCATTCACTGATGGCTGTCAACTCTTTTCTCCTTTTGTTCCTCCTCCAGCATTTCTCCCCCAACAACTCAGCTCAGACTCCTTTTTTTTCTTTTTTCTTTTTTTTTTTTTTTTGTTGTTGTTGTTGTTTTTGTTGTTGCCCAGGCTGGAGTGCAATGGCGCAATTTCGGCTCACTGCAACCTCCGCTGGGATTACAGGTGCCCGCCACCATGCCAGGCTAATTTTTGTATTTTTAGTAGAGACAGGATTTCACCATGTTGTCAGGCTGGTCTCAAACTCCTGACCTCATGATCCACCCACCTCAGCCTCCCAAAGTGCTGGGATTACAGGCAAAAAAAAAAAAAATTCAATTAGCCAGTTGTGGTTGTGTGAGCCTGTAGTCCTAGCTCTCAGAAGGCTGAGGTGGGAGAATCATTTGAGCCCAGGAGATTGACGCTACAGTGAGTTATGATGGCACTACTGCACTAACTCCAGCCTGGGTGACAGACACTGTGTCTCTCAAACCAACCAACCTACCAACCAAATAAATAAATAAAACATGGTTTTGGCTTTTTGTATTCCACTGCTACATGTGATTATAACTGATCTTTGTTATCCAGAAGCACCTCACATAAAGAACATGTACTGGGCCAGGCCCAGTGGCTCACTCCTGTAATCCCAGCATTTTGGGAGGCCAAGACAGGAAGATCACTTGAGGCCAGGAATTTGAGACCTGCCCAAGCAACACAGTGAGACCCCTGTCTCTACAAAAAAATAAAAGAAAAAATTAGCCAGTCATGGTGGTATGCTCCTATAGTCCCAGATACTCAGGAAACTGAGGTGGGAGGATTCCTTGAGCCCAGGAGTTCAAGATAAGCCTGGACAACATAGGGAGATCCCCGTCTCACAAAAAAAAAAATTAAAAAGTAGGCGGGAGTGGTGGCGTGTGCATGCAGTTCCAGCTATTTGGGAGACTGAGGTGGAGGATCACTTGAGCTGGGAGGACAAGGCTGCAGTGAGCTATGATGACATTACTGCCTCTAGCCTGGGTGACAGAGCAAGAGCCTGTCCTAGAAAAAACAAAAACAACAGTTTATTCTTCTACTTCTAATAATCTCCACTCCTAATAATACCAATAAAATATTCACAATAGACTCTTCCTGTTACCAATGCATACATTTAAGTTCACAGGCCATAGAAAATTCTCAAAAAAAATCCCCTCACCACTTGTTAGTTGCTAACTCAGTTCATCTTCCACGAAAAGAAAACTTCTCTTGTCATCAGCCCCCAATATAAAAAAAAAGGAGGGAGAGGATTATGCGTTATGTCCTTGGCTGCCTCACAGAGTTGACCAGCTTGTTCTTTATGTCTTTGGGCCCATAAACACAAGCAGGTAGATATTAATACTTTTCTCGAAGGTATTCAGCCAATTCCTACATAAATGTTCTTTTACCTCCAGGGAGATGACTGTAAATATGAATGGTGCTTTAAGCTATTAAATGTTAATATGCTTAGCTCATTAAATCTTCTTAGAATAATCTGCAGTAAGGGAGGGTCTATAACATTCATATGCCTATCTGTATGTCTGCCAGGGGCATATGTGGTACCCAAAGAAGTATGGGGTAAGTCTCAACCAGAGCACAGCCTGAGTATGAATGCTGCTAAGTGGCACACCTGCTGCCAAGGGGAGCCAGCCAGTCCCAGATGTGAGTAACATGGAGGAGCACTAGAATGCTGAATATGAGAGTCATGGTGGATCGGGCCTCTTGAAAGAAACTGTCTGCAACATGTGAAAAAGAAAGTGGGGAAAGGAGGAATGGGCTACAACTTGGATTATCCTTACAGGATCTTCTTATTTTTCAAAATACCTCTAGATCCTTATAATTTTTAATTATTAATATTAAATACCTACAATGGAATGTCTGTAATGTGTATGCAAATTATAAAGTATAGCCATAATACCTGTAAACCCAATGTCCATCAAGGAGATAACAGAGTTCTGCTTTTGGCCTCTGAATTCCGGCCAAGTCTGTTATTTGGTTTTGATTTGGGGCTAGGTCTTTGGAAAGCTGAATAGCCAAGCCCACATCAACATCCTTTCGGTTTCCCTGAACTTGTGCATGATCAGAGAACAACATTTGGAATTATTATATCAAAATATCAAAATATTCAGCTTCAAATGTAAGCATTCTAGATGATAATTGGACTGAAAATTGCCTCTGTTCTCTAGATGTCAAAATTCTCAATCACTTGAAGCGTAAATACACATCTATGCAGGAGTAAAATGCTGCACTAATAAATAATGATTGAGGAAGCTATTAAATTTATGTACAAGCACAATGACTATGCACATCAAGTAGGTAAATTAACAGGGGATCCTAGCTACTCAGAGGCTGAGACAGGAAAATCACTTGAGGCCAGGAGTTCAAATCTAACATGGGCAACATAGCGAGATCCTATCTCTTAAAAATGAACAGTAGGCAAATACATTGAGAGTTAGTATAAATAATTTAAAAGAGTGTGTTTACTTGATAACTATATGAAAAAATTATATACTTTTCAAGCTAATAAATGTTCATAAAAATTACATAATAATTCCAGAGCAAATAGTATGGATTAGGTTGGATAGTAATTCAAATATTTTTTATTTGTTTGATGTACTTGCGTTTCCCACATGACACAACATCATCTTTAAGGAACGAATTTAATTTCAAGTATCTAATTCCATATAGGCCATAAATAAGACTTTTAAGGAAAAGTCCCTTTGAGGCCTTAGTATTTTGTGAGGATGAATTAAAAATCAGCATTGTTGCCTCTAAGTTTCACAAGGAGGAAAATTCCAAAATCATTTATACTACATCCATGACAAATTGTCTTCAACCATATACGTACTAGATATAATAAGACAGAGTATAACAAAGATGAAAATATTAAAGAAAATTGAAGCACCCTAAAAATAGCTTGTTCTGTACTGACCTCAGTTGATAGTGAGCATCTATTTAGTTTCATAAGTGTGTAGGTCAGTGTCCACAGGAGCAATCTAACAGTTAACAGTGTTAAAAAAAAAAAAAAAGTTCCTATACTGAAGGTAAAACTAAAACAATTGGGATATTAAATGGCTTAATACTGGAAGTATAGCAACAATACATTTTTTAAATGAAATTTCAGACTTGTTCTATCTCAGAAGTTCATTCTACAATGATGAATTTGGTTTGGGCTGAATATTACACTAGACCTTTTAGTATTTTGTATTTGTCATTTCTTCATTGTTTTTTATTGTTTAACCACATGTATTGCTTAGCTTTGCTCATAATTGAATGTTCCATTTTTAATTTTTAAATATATATGTGTATGTGTGTGTGTGGGGGGGTGTGTATATATATATATATATACACATACATACATACATATAATTTTTTCGAGACAGGGACTTGCTCTGTTGCCCAGGCTGGAATGCAGAAGTGCAACCATGGTTCACTGCAGCTTCAACCTCCCAGCCTCAAGTGATCCTCCCACCTCAGCCTTCTGAGTAGCTGGGACTACAGATGTGTGCCACCATGCCTGGCTAAATTTTTTTTTTTTTTAATAGAGACAAGGTCTCCCAGTCTGAACTTTCTATAGATGTATTATACTACATGAAACATTCTGGATGTTGACACTGGAGGTGAAATTGCTTTTTTCACTCATATTATGTTTATGAGATTTGTTTTCTTTTCTACATCATGTTTCATCTTATGTTTATGCATAAATTTATTTATCTATTTTCTGTCAATGGACATCAATGTTGAACATCGAGGCTGTTTATTTCTCTATTTTACTATTATTATCAAAGCTGCTCTAAATATTTTTGTACATGCCTCTTTATTTACATGTATAAGAATTTCTCAGGAGTATTCCCTGGAGTTGAACCATTGGGTTGTAGAGGACGTACATCTTCACTAGACAATACCAAAGTGTTTTTGAAAGTGGTAACACTAATTTATACTCTAACCACAGTATCCATACCTATTCTTTCCATGTAACTTCACAGCAATCTTGTGACAATACTAAGGTTTACAGGGAGAAAGGACCTGGATTGTGAAATAAGAATTATTATAGGTGCCAGAAGACCTGCTTTGGGTTCTGCTACTAACTTGCTGTGGAACTTTAGATAAGCTGCTTCATTTTTCTGGGCCTCAATTTATTTACCTCTCAAATGAAATGTTTGGGTAAGGAAATCTTTGTGAACTTTCTTCAGCTCCAAAATTATCTTATCTCTAGTTTACAGTTGAGAACACTAAAACACAAAATGATTTGCTCTGCCCAAAATATAGCATATCGGCAAAGCTCAAGTTCCTCATATGTGAAGGGAGGCTAGACAATATGATCTTGGATAGCACTTCCTATTTTATAGTTCTTGTGCAATAGTCCATATTTCAGAGCCAAGGTTAATCACCACCCATCGCATTAACTGATCTATTACTACAAATATTAATTAAGTACATTCTATGTGCAAGTAAAACATTATAGATACCAAGGAGATAATGGACATGTCCCTTGCCTTTCAGGAGCTAACAATATAACACAGGAGACAGGTAGGTAAACCAAGACCTATCCCACTATAGTGAGACAAGTGCTATGATGCAAATGTGCACACACCATGGTAGAAAAGAATACCAGTTGAAGGAAGTAATGCTTGAATGGCATTTTGAAGGGCGAGTTATCTAGATGATGGAGCAAAGTCTCCAGAACTTATCCCATATTATAGGTTACTGACTGTCAGCCCTCTGAAATGTAATTTCTGTGAGGTCTCAAATTGGACTTTTCCTGCCTTGTTCTTTGCATTTTTCCAAGCATCTAGTGCAGTGCTTGGTGCAGCGTAGTCTCTCAATAAATAGTTGTAAAATGAATGAAGAGTAATAGTACCTTGTCATCCTAAAACATGTAATAGTTTACAAAAATTCTACTCTATACATTATTGTAATTGATCTTATCAGGTCCTTTTGGTACAAGCAAAACACATGGGATTGAAAAATGGCCCCTCAATGTAAGCATGAAAAGAGAGTTTTAAAACACCTGATAAGGTTGTTGTTGTTAACTATACAAACCTGTTCTTAGCATATTTTTCTTATATATGAGGAAAAATTAAATCTGAAATGAGGAAAAAACTCTCTGAAACACAGTATCCTCCATCATTCCTGATTGCCAAAACAATTATCTCCTATTAAATGCATGAGGCACTCTCTTCCATATTACTTCCCTGCTTCTTTTGCCTGTATGTGCTCAAGAAATCAGAAAACAGACGTAGGACTAATTGCTATGAAAATCAATTCCTGTCGTTTTCTATTTTTATCATGACAATGAATGTTGGATTGTTGTATCTGAATACAAGAATGGTATTGTTCATGTAGAAGAAATAGACATGAAACAAAGAGCAGCTCTGTATAAAGAGTGGGGTGCACGTTTCTGAACTACTTCAGAAGTACTGCCTGAGATACCTCTTCAGTGTCTCATTCCTATTAATACTTATTTTCCTACAAACTGAACTGCTGCTTCAGAGCTATATTTTGAGACAATTATTCCAGATCTTGGCAAAGACCCAATCTGGGTCTCTGAGAATCTACAAAGGGGTTGGCAAAGAGTAGAGGAGGTGAGACTGCTGTTTCCCCAATCTAAATAGAGTCGTTTGGTTACTTTGTCTTTAGCACCTGTGTTCCCTCAGGTGCTAAGACCTTTATCACAATAAAGCTCCAGTTCACCCAAAGGTTAAGTTCTAAAATCACATATGGGGTAAGAGTCAAGATTACTATTAATAACCACTTAAATCTCCCATAAAATAGCATATAGTTGGTTTGTGAGTACTACCTTGTATGTAAATGTATTCTGTGAACAGGAATATTCTGTATATAATAGTTACATAGGAAAATATAACTTTCCATATTTTATTTTTTTATTTTTTTATTATACTTTAAGTTCTAGGGTACATGTGCATAACGTTTATATCATGTATAACTCCCCAATGCAATCCCTCCCTCCTCCCCCCTCCCCCTGATAGGCCCCAGTGGTGATGTTCCCCTTCCCGAGTCCAAGTGAGTCTCATTGTTCAGTCCCACCTATGAGTGAGAACATGCGGTGTTTGGTTTCTCTTCTTGTGATAGTTTGCTAAGAATGATGGTTTCCAACTGCATCCATGTCCCTACAAAGGACGCAAACTCATCCTTTTTATGGCTGCATAGTATTCCATGGTGTATATGTGCCACATTTTCTTAATCCAGTCTGTCACTGATGGACATTTGGGTTGATTCCAAGTCTTTGCTATTGTGAATAGTGCCGCAATGAACATACATGTGCATGTGTCTTTGTAGTAGAGTAATTTATAATCCTTTGGGTATATACCCAGTAGTGGGATGGCTGGGTCATATGGTACATCTAGTTCTAGATCCTTGAGGAATCGCCATACTGTTTTCCATAATGGTTGAACTAGTTTACAATCCCACCAACAGTGTAAAAGTGTTCCTATTTCTCCACATCCTCTCCAACATCTATTGTTTCCTGACTTCTTAATGATTGCCATTCTAACTGGTTGAGATGGTATCTCATTGTGGTTTTGATTTGCATTTCTCTGATGGCGAGTGATGATGAGCATTTTTTCATGTGTCTGTTGGCTGTATGGATGTCTTCTTTTGAGAAATGTCTGTTCATATCCTTTGCCCACTTTTTGATGGGGTTGTTTGTTTTTTTTCTTGTATATTTGTTTGAGTTCTTTGTAGATTCTGGATATTAGCCCTTTGTCAGATGAGTAGGTTGCAAAAATTTCTCCCATTCTGTAGGTTGCCTGTTCACTCTGATGGTAGTTTCTTTTGCTGTGCAGAAGCTCTTTAGTTTAATTAGATCCCATTTGTCAATTTGGCTTTTGCTGCCGTTGCTTTTGGTGTTTTAGACATGAAGTCCTTGCCCATGCCTGTCCTGAATGGTACTACCTAGATTTTCTTCTAGGGTTTTTATGGTATTAGGTCTAACATTTAAGTCTCTAATCCATCTTGAATTAATTTTCGTATAAGGGGTAAGGAAAGGATCCAGTTTCAGCTTTCTACTTGTGGCTAGCCAATTTCCCAGCACCATTTATTAAATAGGGAATCCTTTCCCCATTTCTTGTTTCTCTCAGTTTGTCAAAGATCAGATGGCTGTAGATGTGTGGTATTATTTCTGAGGACTCTGTTCTGTTCCATTGGTCTATTTCTCTGTTGTGGTACCAGTACCATGCTGTTTTGGTTACTGTAGCCTTGTAGTATAGTTTGAAGTCAGGTAGCGTGACGCCACCAGCTTTGTCCTTTTGACCTAGGATTGTCTTGGCAATGCGGGCTCTTTTTGGTTCCATATGAACTTTAAAGCAGTTTTTTTCCAATTCTGTGAAGAAGTCATTGTAGCTTGATGGGGATGGCATTGAATCTATAAATACCTTGGGCAGTATGGCCATTTTCACGATATTGATTCTTCCTATCCATGAGCATGGTATGTTCTTCCATTTGTTTGTGTCCTCTTTGATTTCACTGAGCAGTGGTTTGTAGTTCTCCTGAAGAGGTCCTTTACATCCCTTGTAAGCTGGATTCCTAGGTATTTGATTCTCTTTGAAGCAATTGTGAATGGAAGTTCATTCCTGATTTGGCTCTCTGCTTGTCTGTTACTGGTGTATAAGAATGCTTGGGATTTTTGCACATTATTTGTATCCTGAGACTTTGCTGAAGTTGCTTATCAGCTTAAGGAGATTTTGGGCTGAGACAATGGGGTTTTCTAAATATACAATCATGTCATCTGCAAACAGGGACAATTTGACTTCTTCTTTTCCTAACTGGATACCCTGATTTCTTTCTCTTGCCTGATTGCCCTAGCCAGAACTTCCAACACTATGTTGAATAGGAGTGGTGAGAGAGGGCATCCCTGTCTTGTGCCAGTTTTCAAAGGGAATTTTTCCAGTTTTTGCCCATTCAGTATGATATTAGCTGTGGGGTTGTCATAAATAGCTCTTATTATTTTGAGGTACGTTCCATCAATACCGAATTTATTGAGCGTTTTTAGCATAAGGGCTGTTGAATTTTGTCAAAAGCCTTTTCTGCATCTATTGAGATAATCATGTGGTTCTTGTCTTTGGTTCTGTTTATATTCTGGATTGCGTTTATTGATTTGCGAATGTTGAACCAGCCTTGCATCCCAGGGATGAAGCCCACTTGATCATGGTGGATAAGCTTTTTGATGTGCTGCTGAATCCGTTTGCCAGTATTTTATTGAGGATTTTTGCATCGATGTTCATCAGGGATATTGGTCTAAAATTCTCTTTTTTTGTTGTGTCTCTGCCAGGCTTTGGTATCAGGATGATGTTGGCCTCATAAAATGAGTTAGGGAGGATTCCCTCTTTTCCTATTGATTGGAATAGTTTCAGAAGGAATGGTACCAGCTCCTCCTTGTACCTCTGGTAGAATTCAGCTGTGAATCCATCTGGTCCTGGACTTTTTTTCGGGGTAGGCTATTAATTGTTGCCTCAATTTCAGAGCCTGTTATTGGTCTATTCAGGGATTCAACTTCTTCCTGGTTCAGTCTTGGAGAGTGTAAGTGTCCAGGAATTATCCATTTCTTCTAGATTTTCTAGTTGATTTGCGTAGAGGCATTTATAGTATTCTCTGATGGTTGTTTGTATTTCTGTGGGGTCGGTGGTGATATCCCCTTTATCATTTTTTATTGCGTCTATTTGATTCCTCTCTCTTTTCTTCTTTATTACTCTTGCTAGCAGTCTGTCAATTTTGTGATCTTTTCAAAAAACCAACTCCTGGATTCATTGATTTTTTGGAGGGTTTTTTGTGACTCTATCTCCTTCAGTTCTGCTCTGATCTTAGTTATTTCTTGCCTTCTGCTAGCTTTTGAATGTGTTTGCTCTTGCCTCTCTAGTTCTTTTAATTGTGATGTTACAGTGTCAATTTTAGATCTTTCCTGCTTTCTCTTGTGGGCATTTAGTGCTATAAATTTCCCTCTACACACTGCTTTAAATGTGTCCCAGAGATTCTGGTATGTTGTATCTTTGTTCTCATTGGTTTCAAAGAACATCTTTATTTCTGCTTTCATTTCGTTATGTACCCAGTAGTCATTCAGGAGCAGGTTGTTCAGTTTCCATGTAGTTGTGCGGTTTTGATTGAGTTTCTTAGTCCTGAGTTCTAGTTTGATTGCACTGTGGTCTGAGAGACAGTTTGTTATAATTTCTGTTCTGTACATTGCTGAGGAGTGCTTTACTTCCAATTATGTGATCAATTTTGGAATAAGTGCGATGTGGTGCTGAGAAGAATGTATATTCTGTTGATTTGGGGTGGAGAGTTCTATAGATGTCTATTAGGTCCGCTTGGTGCAGAGATGAGTTCAATTCCTGGATATCCTTGTTAACTTTCTGTCTCGTTGATCTGTCTAATGTTGACAGTGGAGTGTTGAAATCTCCCATTATTATTGTATGGGAGTCTAAGTCTCTTTGTAGGTCTCTAAGGACTTGCTTTATGAATCTGGGTGCTCCTGTATTGGGTGCATATATATTTAGGAGAGTTAGCTCTTCCTGTTGAATTGATCCCTTTACCATTATGTAATGGCCTTCTTTGTCTCTTTTGATCTTTGATGGTTTAAAGTCTGTTTTATCAGAGACTAGGATTGCAACCCCTGCTTTTTTTTGTTCTCCATTTGCTTGGTAGATCTTCCTCCATCCCTTTATTTTGAGCCTATGTATGTCTCTGCATGTTAGATGGGTCTCCTGAATAAAGCAGACTGATGAGTCTTGACTCTTTATCCAGTTTGCCAGTCTGTGTCTTTTAATTGGAGCATTTAGTTCATTACATTTAAGGTTAATATTGTTATGTGTGAACTTGATCCTGTCATTATGATATTAACTGGTTATTTTGCTCATTAGTTGATGCAGTTTCTTCCTAGCCTCGATGGTCTTTACATTTGGCATGTTTTTGCAATGGCTGGTACCGGTTGTTCCTTTCCATGTTAGGGCTTCCTTCAGGGTCTCTTGTAAGGCAGCCTGGTGGTGACAAAATCTCTAAGCATTTGCTTATCTGTAAAGGATTTTATTTCTCTTTCACTGATGAAACTTAGTTTGGCTGGATATGAAATTCTGGGTTGAAAATTCTTTTCTTTAAGAACGTTGAATATTGGCCCCCACTCTCTTCTGGCTTGTAGAGTTTCTGCCGAGAGATCTGCTGTTAGTCTGATGGGCTTCCCTTTGTGGGTAACCGACCTTTCTCTCTGGCTGCCCTAAGATTTTTCCTTCATTTCAACTTTGGTGAATCTGGCAATTATGTGTCTTGGAGTTGCTCTTCTGGAGTATCTTTGTGGCGTTCTCTGTATTTCCTGAATTTGAATGTTGGCCTGCCCTACTAGTTGGGAAGTTCTCCTGGATGATATCCTGAAGAGTGTTTTCCAACTTGGTTCCATTTTCCCCTCACTTTCAGGCACCCCAATCAGACGTAGATTTGGTCTTTTTACATAATCCCATACTTCTTGCAGGCTTTGTTCATTTCTTTTTCTTCTTTTTCTTTTGGTTTCTCTTCTCGCTTCATTTCATTCATTTGATCCTCAATCGCTGATACCCTTTCTTCCAGTTGATGGAGTCGGTTACTGAAGCTTGTGCATTTGTCACGTATTTCTCGTGTCACGGTTTTCATCTCTGTCATTTCGTTTATGATATTCTCTGCATTAATTAGTCTAGCTGTCAATTCTTCCACTCTTTTTTCAAGATTTTTAGTTTCTTTGCACTGGGTACGTAATTCCTCCTTTAGCTCTGAGAAGTTGATGGGCTGAAGCCTTCTTCTCTCATCTCGTCAAAGTCATTCTCTGACCAGCTTGATCCGTTGCTGGCGATGGGCTGCGCTTTGCAGGGGGAGATGCGCTCTATTTTTTGAATTTCCAGCTTTTCTGCCCTGCTTCTTCCCCATCTTTGTGGTTTTATCTGTCTCTGGTCTTTGATGACGGTGACGTACTGATGGGGTTTTGGTGTAGGTGTCCTTCCTGTTTGATAGTTTTCCATCTGACAGTCAGAAGGACTGTCTGTTGGTCTGTTGGAGTTTGCTTGAGGTCCAATCCAGACCCTGTTTGCCTGGGTATCAGCAGCAGAGGTTGCCGAAGATAGAATATTGCTGAACAGCGAGTGTACCTGTCTGATTCTTCCTTTGGAAGTTTCCTCTCAGGGATGACTCCACCCTGTGAGGTGTGGGGTGTCAGACTGCCCCTAGTGGGGGATGTCTCCAGGTAGGCTACTCAGGGTCAGGGACCCACCTGAGCAGGCAGTCTGTCCTTTCTCGGATCTCAACCTCCGCTTGGGAGATCCACGGCTCTCCCCAAAGCTGTCAGACAGAGTCGTTCGCCTCTGCACCGGCCCCGCTGCTTTCCCTATTGGACCTCAGCTGTGGGCTGTCCCCAGAGGTGGAGTCTACAGAGACAGGCAGGTTCCCTTGAGCTGCTGTGAGCTCCACCCAGTTCGAGCTTCCCTGCGGCTTTGTTTCCTACTTAAGCCTCAGCAATGGCGGGCGCCCCTCCCCCAGCCTCGCTGCTACCTTGCGGATAGATCGCCGCAGACGGCTGTGTTAGCAGTGAGGGAGGCTCCGTGGGCGGGGACCCTCCCGGCCAGGTGTGGGATATATTCTCCTGGTGTGCCTGTTTCCTTAAAGCGCAGTATTGGGGTGGGAGTTACCCGATTTTCCAGGTGTTCTGTGTCTCAGTTCCCCTGGCTAGGAAAACGGATTTCCTTCCCCTTGCACTTCCAGGTGAGGCGATGCCTCGCCCTGCTTCAGCTCACGCTGGTCAGGCTGCAGCAGCTGACCAGCACCGATTGTCCGGCACTCCCTAGAGAGATGACCCCAGTACCTCAGTTGAAAATGCAGAAATCACAGGTCTTCTGTGTCACTGGCGCTGGGAGTTGGAGACTGGAGCTGTTCCTATTCGGCCATCTTGCTCCGCCCCCAACTTTCCATATTTTAACTACATAAAAAGGAGGGTGTTCAGAACAGAAATCACAGAAGTGCACCTATTCTGTTACTCTGTTTATTGGTGTAATTATTTAATGCTTATCACTCCCACTAGTATTCTATCTCCATAAAGCCAGGAGACATATCTGATTTTGATGGTTTCTGTATCCTAAATGCCTACCTCAGCTGTGCTCAATAAATAGATGTCAACTGACTGACTTAAAGTTGAAATGGGAGGACACAGTCAGGATAAAAGATTCATTTCAGAACCAGGCTGTTCTGCCACCATAGTGACCTCAATGATGACAATGTGTCCTATGAGCTGTTGGGCCCTAAAGATCACCCTGCTGGTTAGCAACACTCCAGCTAGCTTCTATAGCACTCTGCTTCCTTCCTGCCAGCCTGAGAGGTGGACCAGAAGGAGATCTGTGATGGGTGGCATGTGCACACTAAAGGCCAAAGGCCAAATGATAATCATTTAACTACAGTTATTTCTAACTTGGGTCAATAAAAGTGTGGACTTCTATTATTTTATAAATTTAGCCTGCAATTTTACTTTGAGAATTTCTATGTTTACTGTTTTTAATCACTGCTACATGTGAATTTTATCATTTCAGAAAGGTACCCCTTCAGTTTCCAGCTCAGAGAAGGCCAAGGTACAACCTTCTTCAGTCATCCTGAATCTGGGTTCATCTAACACCAGCTACCGCATCATGCCACCTAAGTTCAACCCCAGTGAGATCAAAGTCATATACATGAGGTGCGCTAGTAATGAAGTCGGTGACACATCTGCCCTGACTCCCAAGATCAGCCCGCTGGATCTGTCTCCAGAAAAAGGTTGGGTATGACATCACCAAGGGAACTGGTGACTGGAAGGGTCTGGGGATTACAGTGAAACTGACCATCAGAAGAGACAGGCCCAGACTGAGGCAGTACCTTCTGTCTCTTCCCTGGTCATCAAAGCCCTCAAGGGACCAGCAAAAGACAGAAAGAAACAAAAAGCGTTAGACACAATGGAAATATCACTTTTGATGAGATTATCAACCTTGCTGGACAGATGTGGCACTGATCTTTAGCCAGAGAACTCTCTGGTACCATTAAAGAGATCCTGGGAACTTCCCAATCTGTGGGCTGCAATGTTGATGGCTGCCACCACCATCATGATATCATAGAGGACATCAACAGTGGTACACTGGAATGCCCAGCTAGTTAAGAAGTACAAAGGAAAATATTTCAATAAAGAATCATTTGACAACCAAAAAAAAAAGGTGGGGGGAGGGCAGATAGTACTCTTGCTCAGGACTTAACAAGATCTAGAAAAATGACAGAATAATCTGCTCCCATCTGTCAGTTAGGTTTCATTGTACTGACAACCTCAGCTAGCATCATGGACCATGAAGAAACAAGCTGAAAACACACAGGAGGGAAAACCTGAGACTTTTTTTTCTAGGCATATAATAAACACATACAAATAAAATGCCTTGATAGACCAAAAAACAAGGGAAATGGGATTATGAATGAGCTTTATTTTCCTTCTTATATTTTCCTGTGTTTTTTATAATTGTTCTATAATGATTATATGTTTTTTAAATCAGAAGAAGGGCAGATGCAGTGGCTTATGCCTCTAATCCCGGTACTTTGAAAGGCTGAGGGAGGAGGATCAATCGAACTCAGGAGTTCAAGACCAGCCAGGGGAACATAGCAAAACTCTGTTTCTACAAAAAATAAAAATAAAAATAATTAGCTGGGCATGGTGGCATGTTCCTGTAGTCTCAGCTACTTGGGAGGCTGAGGTGGGAGACTTGCTTGAGCCCAGGAGTTTTAGGCTATGGTGAGCTGTGATGGTGCCACTGCACTCCAGGCTGGGTGACAGTGAGACCATCTCTAAACATGAAAAAAGAAAAGAAAAAAAAGATTGTGAAAAACAAAAATTAAGAGACACTGAAAATCTAACTGTGATTATACTATTTTAATTGTGTAAAGATGCTACTTGATTATTTCTAACTTGGGTCAATAAAAGTCAGTCTCTTTCAGTTAGTACTTTTTTTGAGACAAAGTTGCAAATTGCACTCTGATCACACAACCATATCTTGACTTAAGTTTGTCTTGCATTTATTTCATTCACCACCTTGAAATAAGTACCGTTTCTAGGATGTTATCAGTGAGAGGCTTAGTAAGGGTCAGTGAAGAAAGAGAGAGACCATGGCCAGGCGCAGTGGCTCACTCCTGTAATCCCAGCACTTTGGGAAGCTGAGGCAGGCAGATCACCTGAGGTCAGGAGTTCAAGACCAGCCTGACCAGCATGGAAAAACCCTGTCTCTACTAAAAATACAAAATTAGCTGGGTGTGGTGGCACACACCTGTAATCCCAGCTACTCAGGAGGCTGAGGCAGGAGAATCACTTGAACTCGGGAGGCGGAGGTTGCAGTGAGCTGAGATCACACCATTGCACTCCAGTCTGGGCAACAAGAGCGAAACTCCAAAAAAAAAAAAAAGGAAAAGAAAGAAAGGAAGAAAGAAAGAAAGGAAGGAAGGAAGGGAGGAAGGAAAGGAGGAAGGAAGGAAGGAAGGAAGGAAGGAAGGAAGAGGTAGACCAGCCACGCTGCTTATTTCCATACATTTCAAGTGTGACTACCACCTTCTCACCAACCACCCCTTAACTTTTAGCATATTGACATTCTTTTTTTTTTTTTTAACAGGGTCTTGCTCTGTGGTCCAGGCTGGAGTACAGTGGTGCAATCTCAGCTCACTGCAACCTCCGCCTCCCAGGTTCAAGTGATCCTCCCACCTCAGCCTCCCACGTAGCTGGGACTACAGGTATGTGCCACCACACCCACCTAATTTTCATATTTTTAGTAGAGATGAGGTTTCACCATGTTGGCCAGGCTGGTCTCAAACTCTTGACCTCAAGTGATGCGCCCACCTTGGCCTCCCAAAGTGCTGGGATTACAGGCATGAGCCACCACACCCAGCCTAGTTACATAGATCATTTCCTTGCAAATTTAGCTACCATTTGTATAATCCACATTCTTCAACTGCATTCTATAAATGCAAATACATATGAGAAGAAATAAGGAAGTAACTGAATCACACAGGTAAAAAGTCATGGAACAGTTGTAGCTTCCTCATCTTACCTTAGGTCAAGCACTGGCATGATACATATACATCCTTTTAGAGATAAGGTTAATTTCCTTTATATGCCTCGAACCCCATTGAATTAGAGAACTACTGTATTGTAGTTTAAAATTAAAGGAATGGGTTCAGATGGAATGCAATATCATGGGAAGCACACTGGGCTGACCTCAGTTCTGAGCTCTGCTACCAAGTAAGATTTTGGGTTAAATGCTAAATTAGAAAGTTGAAATAAAAGAACTCCATAGGCCATTTGAGTTCTAAAATTTCAATATTTTTCAGATCCTAAACTGTGAGCATACCACAATATGTTAAGTGACAGCTCTTTGTTAGCAAATATTTTTTTTTCTCTAGCAGCACTGGGATTTTTGCATGATATCTGTAACTCACAGCATTCTGGCATCTATCTAAATATTCCTACTAGTGAAACATAAACCTCTTATAGTCTGTGGCAGATCGGGCATGTAGCTGTATTATCTTCATCTGTGATCCACTTATGGCTACTTAATTCTACCAGGTGAAGCTGAGTCAATGCTCTGACACAGGTCTTCCACGGTACACCTAGGTCCTGCCTCTAAAATTAAGCTGGAAAAACACTACTCAGTGCAATTCCAACTCACTATCTAGCACAGACTGAGAGCAATGATGTCACTTCATTTAAGACAAAACAAAACTTTGTAAATCGGCATCATGATGCAATTTTACATGAAGAGTATTGGCCAAGGCCAGGCATGGTGGTTCATGTCTGTAATCCCACACTTCGGCAGGCCAAGGCAGGAGAACCGCTGGAGCCTAAGAGTTCATGGTTATGGTGACCTGTGGTCCTGCCCCTGCACTCCAGCCTGGGCAACAGAGTGAGACTTTGTCTCTAAAAAAAATGTTTTTAAAAAACAATAATCTCACTATACTTCTATTCATAGTTTGCATAAGCAATTTTTGGGCCTTATCTATTCTAAGTGGATCACTCGCAAATCTTCATCTCCATCTCCGTCTCAGAATAATCTTCTGAGTTCTAGACTCATATCTCCAACTGCTGAATGGCATCTCTCCTACTTTTTTGTCCACAGACACCTGAGACTCAACATACTCCAAAATGAACTCATCATCTTCTGCCTCTGTTCCTTAAATCTACTCCTCTTCCTGTGTCTATGATCTCTGAGAACAGCAATGCTTTCATCTTAGGGACCTGGGTTTTAAACTTCAGCACATCATCTTTGACTCCCACTTCTCATAAGTAATCAGTTGCCATGTTCTGTCAAGTCATGTCAATCTCCCTTCAGCATCTCTGTCATCCATCTGCTCCGCGTATCCACTGCCCTATCCTCTAGTTAGGCACTATTCTCCCTAATTCTAGTCTCCAATTTCTCCCCATCAATCCATCTCTCACATTGCTGCCAAATAAACTTTCCAGAAGCACAGATATAAGATTTATATTCCCCAACCCCAAAACTTTCAGAGGTCCCCAATTCCTATAGAATATTGGTTTTCAGATATTTTTATTTTTCAAAAGCAAATGAATGCTATCTTAGACAAAAACCTGTCACAGAACTCCGGTGCATAAAACACACAAAAGTGATATCTTATTGAAACCGCCATTGCAGGTTTGTGGCTGAGACAGTGAAAGAGATCTGATCTAACCAACTCCGTCTTGCTTCTGGCCTCCAAGCTGTCCTTGTTCATTCCTGGGTGTAGGCTGAAATAACTTTGGGAGGAACTTAGTTTATAGTATATAGTTTAAAACAAAGATGATAATAGCCCTTTCCCAAAACAAACCTTCTTGCCTGTGGACTAGACTGCCTTTGTAGGACTAACAAATTAGCCACAGAATTAGAAGTTACGGTTTAGGAGTCACGCAGCTGGAGGCTACAAGATTCTGACCCTCCCTAAACTGCTCCTAAGATCAGTGCTTGAGATATTTTGCAGACCCTGCACTCGATGGATCAGCTGGTACCACCAGATCAATAAAGTGGCTCCTCTGATCTTGTGTCCCCCACCCAGCAACTGACTCAGCACAAGAGGACAGCTTCAACTTCCCATGATTTCATCTCCGACCCAACCAATAACCACTCTTGACTCACTGGCCTTCCCTCACCCGCCAAAGTATCCTCTGATCCCTGAATGCTCAGGGAGACTGAACTGAGTAATAAGAAAACTCCAGTCTCATGCACAGCCAGCTCTGCATGAGTTACTCTTTCTCTCTTACAATTCCCCTGTCTTGAGAAATCGGCTCTGTCTAGGCAACAGGCAAGGTGAGTCCATTGGGTGGTTACATTATTAACATGAATTTATTTTGTAAGTTAAAAATCATTACATCTATGTATTTTGAAATCAATCAGTGAGAAAAATGGGGCTCTTTTGATAAACACAAAAATCTGAAATCAAGGGCTAGGGAACTACGTTCTTATATTAACACCCAATTTGATTCTGTTTTTGTTTTTGTTTTATAATAGAGCTGGGTCTTAGGCTGGAGTGCAATGGCTATTCACAGGCACTAACATAGACCACTGCACCCTGGAGCTCCTGGGCTTGAGCAATCCTCAATCTCCCAAGTGGCTGCAACTACAGGTGTGCCCCACATGCCCCACTTACTTCTGTTTTTTTTTTGTTTGTTTGTTCTTTTTTTTTTTTTTTTTTTTTTGGTGGTACAATATTGAGAAAATTCTTACTCATAGATAAGTAGCTGCAAATGCTAACAATATTAGCAGTTCATCTTGTAAGATACTTTATTTGTATAAGACGCTTTACTATAAAGCCTACACAAAATAGGTCAAGAGGTAGCATAATTTTAATTCTCTCTAATATGTTAATTTTTATGTATTTTACATGGTTTTAATTTATTACAGTTTGAATATATATATATATATGAGACAGGGTCTGGCTCTATTGCCCAGGTTGGAGTGTAGTGGCACAATCTGGGCTCACTGCAGCTTCCACCTCCTGGGCTCAAACAAGGCTGCTGCCTCAGCCTCGTGACTAGCTGGGACTACAGGCACATGCCACCACGCCCGGCTAATTCTTGAATTTTTTGTAGAGACAGTTTTGACACGTTGCTCAGGCTGGCCTCGAACTCCTGAGCTCAAACCATCCACCTGCCTCAGCCTTCCAAAGTATTGAGATTATAGGCATGAGCCACCATGCCAGCTTCAACATACATTTTTAAAGGAGAAATTTCAACCAAGCATCTGTGGACCCCAGAAGCACTTATATAGAATCTTAAAGCTCATGAAATGTAATTTGAAACCCTTGCCATAAAAGAATGTGCTTGATGGTCTAGCCTCAATCTATTTTTCTTATCTTATTGTTTTCTATTGCCTTTTACACATTTTTTTTTTTTTTTTTTTTTTTTTGAGACAGGGTCTCACTCTGTCACCCAGGCTGGAGTGCAGTGGCTCAATCTCAGCTCACTACAACCTCTACCTCCTAGGTTCAAGCAACTCTGATGCCTCAGTCTGCAGTGTAGCTGGGACTACAGACATGTCTCACCACACCTGGCTAATTTTTGTATTTTTTGGTAGAGAAATCATTTCGCCATATTGGCCAGGCCAGTCTCGAACTCCTAATCTCAAGTGATTCACCCACATCGACCTCCCAAAGTACTGGGATTACAGGCATGAGCCACTGCGCCCGGCCCTTTCACACATGCTTAAAAAGAAAGTTGTTTTGCTTTTTCTAATTATTGCTGTGAGAATGTATATGTAAGAAAAGAAAATAATAAAACAGAGAAAAATTCCCCTTAATCCCTAAACCCAAGTATAACTACTAAAATGTTTTAGTGTAATTTCCTTCATAGTATGATTGATAGTTAGGTTATAGAGAACTATGCCAAGCACTTAAATAGAACTGTGCCAAGCACTTAGATATTATCCCATTAAATACTCACAAACACCCTATTATGCAATTAATTTTATTATTTTCACTTTACATTAAGGAAACAGAGAATAAAATAGGTTGAGTAACTTGCCCAAGGTCACATAGTAAATTGCAGAGCCTGGCTTCTCACCAATATGTCTGACTCCAGAGACTATGTACGTAACCACCAAATTGTATGGCTTTCCTTTTCATGCCCTCTTTCACTTACTTTAACTCTGCCCACATTAATTTGCTCTTCCCTGAAGACATCTCCCTCTGCTCATGCCATTTCCTTTGCTAGGATTTCCCTTTTCTCCATTTCTGCCTAGTCAAATCCTGCTTATCATTTAAACGCCACCTACTCCTGAAAGTCTTCTCTAACCCACTTCCAGCTCTCCCTTCTAGAATGCCCAATAATACTCTTTCCTGTACTTTTTCATCTACTCCCTTATCCTGTATCAACCTCCTCCCCTTCCCCAGCCTCCCACACTCTAACAAAGACAGCAGGAATTTACTATATTTGTCAGTGCTGAGTGACTAGTGGCCTTTCTCCAGTTCCCACGCTTTGGACCTAGGGCTGAGCAGTTACTCTAGGATGCAGCTACTGGGATAGAGGGAGGTGGCTTGGCGCTCTAATCCTAAGTAAAAACTGGAGCTCCTCTGCACAGAAGTCAAGAAAACTATTCCTTCTGTGATCTTGGCAAAGCCAATCTGCCACTCCTCCCCCTACTCCCCAACACTGCACCCCTGCTCCCAGGGCTCCCTTTTGCTTTTTTAACTTCTTTTCCCCTCAAGCCTGCCCTTGACATTCCTTTGAAGAGGATTTCCTCTTGATAAGTCATTCACAATGTGCGATAATGCCAGCTTTGTGATCTGTCCTGGGTTCTGCAAGGGCAGCCTTGGTGGCTAAACAAATTTTCTTTGCTTTATTTCAAAGTTTTTGTGGCCCTCTAAGGAGACCATTACAATTGAAAAGCAACGTTCTGGATCTGAGATTATGAAATGTAGTTCCATTGGAACTGTGTTTCTGGCTTCACAAGTCATCCCTAGGGATCCTGAAAGTGAGGACATGTTTATTCAACTCACTTGTTAAGGGTGAAAGCAATGGATTGTCTGTACATATGCCAACTGGAATGCAGCAGCCTCAAGTGACTGGGACTAGAAGCCCTGAACCTTCTGGGTGCATGCCATTTGTGGAAAGACAGTTTGCTGATGTATTTCTGATATACCACATTTTTATTACAGGGATGTGGGAAAATGTCAATCCCCAGCCTGAACTTTGCCTTGAATTCAAGATTTATACATCCAACTGCTTACCAGACATCTTTAACTGGATATAGGACAGACATTTCAATTTAACATGTCTAAATGAGTTCCTGATATTCCCTCCGCCCCCACCTACCCCACCCCCTAGACACAAACCCTTCTCTCCCCTCAGTCTTCTTATCTCACTAAGGGCAACCTCATTCTCTGATTGCCCAGATCAAAAACTTTAGTGTCTAATGTGGTAATATATTTGGGAAAAAAACAAACCTTAGTGCCATTTATGTCTCCTCTTTTCTCTTTTCCCTTCCACCTCAAGGTTTTGTGCTTGCTCTTCCCTCCACATGGAAGGCTCTTTCACCAGATGTCCACAAAGCTAGCTCCCTCACTCCCTCCAAGTCCTTACTGAAAACTCATCTTCTCATTGAGGCCTTCCCTAACCTCTCTCTAAAATGGAAAACAAATACCATGACACTTCCAATCCTCCTTCTTGTTTTACTATTCCCGTCAGGACTAGGGAGAGTTAACAAACCATGCATTTTACTTATTTAGCATGGTAGTAGGCTGACCACTCCGCTAAAAGTTTAGTTCCATCAGGGCAGGGAATTTTATCTTTTTTTTTTTGTGTGTGTGTGTGTGTGTGTATGTGTGTGTGTGAGCAACATGGCTGTTTATTTCACCTGGGTGCAAGTGGGCTGAGTCCGAAAAAGGAATCAGCAAAGGTGATGGGATTATCATGAGTTCTTACAGGTTTTGGGATAGGCGGGGGAGTTAAGAGCAATGTTTTGGGGGCATGGGGTACACAAAGTACATTCTCAAGGGTGGGGAGAATTACAAACAAACTTCTTAAGGGTGGGGGGAGATTATAAAGAACACTGATCAGTTAGGATGGGGTAGAAACAAATCACAATGGTGGAATGTCATCAGTTAAGCTATTTTCACTTCTGTGGATCTTCAGTTGCTTTAGGCCATCTGGATGTATACGTGCAGGTCACTGGGGATATGATGGCTTAGCTTGAGCTTAGAAGCCTGACATTCCTGTCTGATTTAAAATCAGTGAGATGTTCCTTGGGCTGGTTGGTCTGAGGACCCGAGGTGTAGGTGGATGTCATCATGGAGTAAGGATGAGGACAGTGGACTGGTCTCCCGAAGGAGTCCCGCTGATCCGGGTCTTCGGCACCAAATGTTTCACGTGTCTGTGTGAAGAGATCACCAAACAGGCTTTGTGTGAGCAACATGGCTGTTTATTTCCATTTTTATCTTCTTATTCACGGCTTTATCAGCAGTGTCAGAACAGTACCTGGCACATAGTAATCACTCGACAAACATCAAGTGAATAAATGTTGAATGAATGAAAGATGCCAGACCTGAATGAAGAACGGTTTCACCCTAGTTTAAAACTTTTCAAACTGCTTTCAGAGATTACAAGGGGAAGGGACCCAAAGGAGTAAGTTTCTGGACCTCCAATCCCCTGCCTTTACCAGAAAAGACCAAAATCTTACATATTGGTCTTCCATGCCAGCCTTATTTTAAAGGAAACATTACTGGGATAGCATTTTTTGTTTTGTTTTGTTTTGTGATGGAGTCTCGCTCTGTCACCCAGGCTGGAGTGCAGTGGGGGAATCTTGGCTCACTGCAACCTCTGCCTCCCGGGTTCAAGTGATTCTCCTGCCTCAGCATCCCGAGTAGCTGGGACTACAGGTGCGTGCCACCACGCCTGGCTAATTTTTTGTATTTTTAGTAGAGACGGGGTTTTACCATGTTAGCCAGGATGGCCTTGATCTCCTAACCCCGTGATCCGCCTGCCTCAACCTCCCAAAGTGCTGGGATTACAGGCATGAGCCAGCATGCCTGGCCAGTTTTTTTTTTTTTTTAAACTACTGTTCTAATTCTAAATAAATTAGATATTATAACCTCCCCAGACTAAGAACAATGACCTTGCTTCAAGAGGCTGGATCCACAAGATACTTCCTTTTTTAAAAAATTATTTTCCTCAAGAGACAGGCTCTCACTGTGTTGCTCAAGTTGGACTTGAACTCCTGGCCTGAAATGATCCTCCCACCTTAGCATGTGCCACTGCATCCAACTATACTAGATACTTTCTAGTATCTAGTTCCATGTTCCTCAAATGGGATCCTATGATGTGACTTGGGTGTCCCAGGAATGCCACGGAATATAAAAATGACACATTTTCCTGAGCAGCAATTTTACCCCAAAATTTGAGAGCAAATAATAATTTTCTATTCAAACAAAGGATGAAGCAGAATAAAAAGTTCTCTCATATATTTAGACAGTAAAAGACAAGCTTTAACAGAAATTATGTACTTGCAAGAAGCCACTTTAAACTACTCCTTGACTTGACAGAGGGTATATACTTTCCCTTACTATCAGAAAAAGTAGAATTATTTGAGAAGCACTATGTCCAGGTAATCTTCTGTACTGTGAGGGGAACAGAGGAGATTAGAAATAAAGAGGTGTCAGGCTGAGTGCAGTGGCTCACACCTATAATCCAAGCAGTTTGGGAGGCCAAGGCAGGAGGATCACTTGAGCCCAGGAGTTCGAGATCAGTGTGGGCAACATAGCAAGACCCTGTCTCTACAAAAATAAAAAATTAATCAGCTGTAGTGGCATGTTCCTGTGGTCCTAGCTACTCGGGAGACTGAGGTGTGAGGATGGCTTGAGCCCAGGAGTTCAAAGATGCAGTGAGCTATGGTGGTACCACTGCACTCCAGCCTGGGTGACAGAGACTCATTGCTAAAATTAAATACATAAATAAGATAAAATAAAAAGTAAATTTAAAAAAATTTAAAGAAAATATGCTATAGTTGGAGCCCTTAAGAGCATGTAGACAGAACTACTTCCCCAAAGAAGCCTGGGCCAGTGGAAAGAACAGCAAAACCTGAAATTGCAGTAAAGTATTGGTTTTATTCAATAGATACTTACTGAATACCTACTCCATATTCAGTACTAAAATTTAAAAAGTATAACATGAGGGGTTTTTTTTTTCTTTTTCTTTTTCTTTTTTTTTTTTTTTTTGTCAACCTACTCACCAAACATGGTTTTTTAAACATTAAAATGTTTTTAACAGTTACCACAATTATAGTTACCTAACCAACTAAAAACAGTGCTGGTAGCAATTAGGGACAGTGGAGCTGGCAAATATATAAACATCTTAAGTGCCCCTACTGATTGATAAGTCTGAGAACTCATTGGCTATAATGAGTCTGCATCTAGAAAGCATAATTTTCACTGGCAGCATTTTCCATCATGGCTATCATTTATAGTGGGTTCATAATATTTATTGACTTCTTAGGAAGGAAAGTACCAGAGTCATGGATGAGGGGATGGTTGATCTCCACAACTAATCTATGTAGCTATTCCACAGTCACAAATAATAAAGATGAAGAGCTCTGGATTGAAAAGAAGAAAGAAACCCCAGCTCTTGTACTAACTCTGCCACTAAATCACTGTGTCACTTTCCCTCCCTAGGCCTCAGTTTCCTCATCAGTAAAATGAGGACTTTGGTGGATGAGATCCTCTCAAATGTTCTTTCTAGCTCTGATATTCTATGAGTCTATAAAACCCACATTCATAGCCAAGCCACTCAGTGCATGTACATATCTGAAACAGTCAACAACCACCACCACTGTGTAAGCGAATAAACAGTCAGGGGAAACCCCGTTAAACAAATGGACTTTACTCCCTAGTCTCATTTTCAACAGAGAGGAGAAAGAGTTCAAATTCCAAGAAATACCCGAAACACCACCACTTCACCCTCCTCCCACCCCGTTCCAACACAAGGTTATTCTTCAGCACTTCAAAAGTCATATCAGAGATTGTCACAAGTCCAGATCCAATCTACCAAACCCCACTTGGCATGTTGGCAGATGTGGAAAGCATTGAACAGAATGTGGTCAATTACTATTAAAGATTTAGAAATGATCTGGATTTAAATCTATCATGGTCTAAACAAAAAGTTAAGAAGACCACAGGCCCACATAGGAAGGTGAGAAAGTCCACATGGGAAAAGAAGTGAACGCCTGCTCAGTCCTTGGCTCCACTTCAGTTTTCTCTGAAAGCAACAGCATTTCTTTCTAGATGCTATCTGGCCACACACCACCTGACCTCATTTCAGGGGTTTAAAGCATTTCGTTTTCAGGTTTGGTTTTTAAAATACTACCAAATAATGAAGGGTCATAGCTAGAGGGCCCTCAGAGAGGAAGTAGGCCAGGGCTCCAACTGGTAGCAAGTGGATTGTATTCAGCACATTTTGTGAGATCAGCATAGATTTAAAGAAATGGTGGATTTTAAAAATATATTTGATAAGAGCACAAGCTCTCCTGTTCCTCTAGGTAGTCACCACTCCTGGACTTCCACTGAATAGCGTGGGATCAAAACACTCTTGAGTTTGAGCTAAGACTCAGAGACCAAACTTTCCCATGACACCATTGCTGCCCTGTAGTCTCCCTCCCTTTGCAGCCACAAGCCTTTTCACCAGCTGCTATCCAAAATCAGCTCAAGCCTTCTCTGAGAAGACTCTTAATTTGGACCTGACAGTGCTTCCCCCTTCACTTCCTTCTATACTTTAGCATTTCAGCAAATGTGGGAAAGCACTTTTCAAGTGGGCCTATGTACCAACCCATGGGTCTTTCTCCCCATTGCAGACAGGGGACCAGTGTAAGCCACCGTGGGGTCTGCAAGGTGTTTCGGAGCTGCCAACAGCCAGAGCTGAAGGTTCAGACAGTCATGCAAACACAGGAGCCTCTGTGTATTTGCAATTCACTAGAAGGCAGGTCCATCCAAGGGGTTTTAGTTACCAAGATATTGAAAAAGCCAAAAATACAAAAAGACCTGGTGACAGAGGGCTGCCGCCTGGAAAGTAAGCAATATAGTGAGTCCCTAAGGTACTTTATTTGGGTTTCTGTAAGAATGTCTGCCATGTGTTCCAGATTATCCTGGACAGTCCCACATTTCAATACTATGTCCCACTGTCAGATCATGTGTTCCAATTTGTTGTTTCAAAAATGTAAGTACTAGGCCGAGACATATATTAGTTCTCCACGAGGAGAACAAGACAGTCCTGGCAATATTTATTTGGTGAGGAGATGAACAAAAGTATCTCAGGATGTTTTCTTTTTTCTTCCCTTCAAATTTATTTTTTTAATAGAGACAGGGACTCACTCTGTTGCCCAGACTTGAATGTAGTAGCATGAACACAGCTCACTTCAGCCTCAACCTCCTGGGCTCAAGCGATCTGCTCACCTCAGCCTCCCGAGTAGTTGGAACTGTAGGCACACAGCACCATGCCTAGCTAATTTTTTTTTTTTTTTTTTTTTTGGTGGAGTGGGGAGGAGACAGGGGTGTCATCATCTTGTCCAGGCTGTTTTCAAACTCCTGAATTCAAGTGATCCTCCTGCCTTGGCCTTTCAAAGTGCTGGGAAGCCACTGCAATGGGACTCAAATTCATTTCTTACCTCTAACACAGGCTGGCTTTTACTCCCACTCTCATTTCAAACTAAGACATTAGAATTTGTACTTGGCAGTGATAGAAGCTGGCATAGAAAAGATAAAAATTATAAAATATTATTTAAATCAAATGACGCAAAGTGGAGGCCTAGAAGCATTGTCTATGTGGTGCACATGGTTTATTGCTTCTTTTTTGTAAAAGGTACTAACATTTAAAAAGTGGGAGATTTCACATAAAAATCTATATTTCCATCTATTCTTGAAAAATCAGAAAGTCAGGCAATAGTGAGCCCATATTCTCCTGTGGCAATGATTGGCCAGAGCTGAAAAGAAGTTGCCCCATTAGACCAGACATGCATTCTCTGTGCATGTGGTGAGGTAGCCACATTCCTTGCCATTCCCTATTGCCTCCTTGACACTGCAATTGGGTATCAGGAGCCCTTTATCATTGCATTTGAACTGTTCTTTTCCTTCCAGTAAAGAAGGTGAAATATTTCTCCTATCCATGCCTAACAAAAATAAGAAAACAAAAGATAAATATGGACTCTATATTTCAAGGAAAAAAATGGAGAGAAGAGCATTTTTTACAGAAGTGAAGAATATTACTACATATTCAATATGCAAAACAAATGTGTCTTTCATGAAAATACAATCTGGCTTGCACACTCATTTAAATCACCTGTCTGCCCTGACAGGCATCTGAGTTGCCACTTCTACTTTAAATGAACAAATATTAGTCCTAGTGCCCTTTGCAACTAAGAGGACAGTGCCTACTTAGGTTCCAGAATTTTATTCTGTTCTATTATTTAAACAGATGCTGACTCAGGAAATTAGGCAATAAAATTCTTTCCTTAGCTGGGCAGGGTAGTGCCCACCTATAGTCTCAGCTACTCAGGAAGCTGAGACAGGAGGAACCCTTGAGCCCAAGTGTTTGAGGCTTCAGTGAGCTATGATCATTCCACCGCACTCCAGCCTGAGCAATCGAGTGAGACCCTGTCTCTTAAAAGAAAAGGGAGAAAGGAGGGAAAGAGATAGGAAAGAAAAGGAAAGGAAAGGAAAGGAAAGGGAATGGAAGGGAAGGGAAGGGGAGGGGAGGGGAGGGAGAAAGAGAAAGGAGGGAGGGAATGAAGAAGAAGGGAAAGGAAAAAAAAAGGAAAGACCTCTTTCCTTTTAATTTTTTTTTTTTTTTTCTTTTTTTTTTATTATACTTTAAGTTCTAGGGTACATGTGCATGACGTTTATATCATGTATAACTCCCCAATGCAATCCCTCCCTCCTCCCCCCTCCCCATGATAGGCCCCAGTGTGTGATGTTCCCCTTCCCGAGTCCAAGTGATCTCATTGTTCAGTTCCCACCTATGAGTGAGAACATGCGGTGTTTGGTTTTCTCTTCTTGTGATAGTTTGCTAAGAATGATGGTTTCCAGCTGCATCCATGTCCCTACAAAGGATGCAAACTCATCCTTTTTTATGGCTGCATAGTATTCCATGGTGTATATGTGCCACATTTTCTTAATCCAGTCTGTCACAGATGGACATTTGGGTTGATTCCAAGTCTTTGCTATTGTGAATAGTGCCGCAATAAACATACGTGTGCATGTGTCTTTGTAGTAGAGTAATTTATAATCCTTTGGGTATATACCCAGTAGTGGGATGGCTGGGTCATATGGTACATCTAGTTCTAGATCCTTGAGGAAACGCCATACTGTTTTCCATAATGGTTGAACTAGTTTACAATCCCACCAACAGTGTAAAAGTGTTCCTATTTCTCCACATCTCTCCAACACCTGTTGTTTCCTGACTTCTTAATGATTGCCATTCTAACTGGTGTGAGATGGTATCTCATTGTAGTTTTGATTTGCATTTCTCTGATGGCGAGTGATGACGAGCATTTTTTCATGTGTCTGTTGGCTGTATGGATGTCTTCTTTTGAGAAATGTCTGTTCATATCCTTTCCCCACTTTTTGATGGGGTGTTTGTTTTTTTCTTGTATATTTGTTTGAGTTCTTTGTAGATTCTGGATATTAGCCCTTTGTCAGATGAGTAGGTTGCAAAAATTTTTTCCCATTCTGTAGGTTGCCTGTTCACTCTGTTAATTTTTTTATTTGTTTACCTTTCCTATGGTGCTGATCCTTCTTATTTACAATGCTCCAGTTGTGTAAGCGTATCTAATCCATTTTAGAATTATCTAATGTATCTAATGCCACAAGGAATACACACACACACACCTTCTAGTTGATTTTATCTGTATAATAAACTCTCACTCTGAGGGTGGAATTTAAATGATGCTATGCTGCTCTTTGGTATCCTCCACAATAAGAGAGCACAAAATACTGGACAAGCACTGATATACTCCTTTTTTTTTTTTTTTTTTTTTTTTTTTTTTGAGATGGAGTCTGGCTCTGTTGCCCAGGCTGGAGTGCAGTGGCCGGATCTCAGCTCACTGCAAGCTCCGCCTCCGGGGTTTACGCCATTCTCCTGCCTCAGCCTCCCGAGTAGCTGGGACTACAGGCGCCCGCCACCGCGCCCGGCTAGTTTTTTATATTCTTTAGTAGAGACGGGGTTTCACCGTATTAGCCAGGATGGTCTCGATCTCCTGACCTTGTGATCCGCCCGTCTCGGCCTCCCAAAGTGCTGGGATTACAGGCTTGAGCCACCGCGCCCGGCCTATACTCCTATACACTTAACATTTTTCCCAGAACTCTCTTATGGTATATATATATATACCACTTTTCTATTATGTATTAGACAGTTTGTAACTCTCCCATTCAATCTGAAGTTGGCTGAAAATATAATTTGTGTCTAGTTCATCTTGGTGTTCTTATGGCACATAGTATAGAGACTTTCCCTGAGCACGTACTCAAACTATATTGGATGGATGGATGGATGGATGGATGGAGAATGGATCAATGGATGGACGGATGACAGAATGAATGGCTCTCTCTCATCATCCATCACTGCTTAACCATTTTGTTCTCTTGCTTCATCATTTTTCCTTTGAGGACCTGTGGGTGGAGTCAAAAATCTGGCTACAAAAGCAAGTAAAGGTAGTAAGAAAAAAATGAGTTTTTCTTTAAGTTTTTACACTTAGATGAGGCATAAATACAGTTCCTTAATTCAACACAGATACAGATATATGAGACCATTCAGTCAGTCATGATCAAAGCCATCTGCTACTCTGAGGCCTACCTCACCCCAGCAGGCTGTTTCACTAGTAATTTGTCTCTTAGTTCAGCCTCATAATCATCTCCTGTGAACACTAGTTCTGAAAGGCACTGCCTAAAATACTGGGCTCTGTTTCCACCCAACCCTGGCCTAATGACTTACAATATAATCGAGGATATAAATTTTGGAGAGAACATAGTTTGATGGTATCCATATTCTGTCCTTTGATTACTTTTAGAGTAGACCATGTTTCAATGTACTATAAAGTTAGCTAACACTAATTATGCTTTTCAATTTTTTATTTATTTTTATTTTTTGAGACAGGGTCTCACTCTGTTGCCCCAACTGGAGTGCAGTGGCATGATCACAGCTCACTGCAGCCTCAACCTCCTGAGCTGAAGCCATCCTCCACCTCAGCCTCCCAAGTAGCTGGGACCACAGATGCATTCCACCACTCCTGGTTATTCTTTTATTTTTTTGTAGAGACAGGGTCTCACTATTTTGCTCAGGCTGGTCATAAACTCCTGAGTTCAAGAAATACTCCTGCCTCGGCCTCCCAAAGTGTTGGGATTACAGGTATGAGCCACCCTGCCCAGTCATGCTTATTTTTTAAAGATTACCTCTTTGACAGTCTTTTTTATTATTAGTTAGTTCTGCCATGTATGGATAAAACCATAAGTGGTTACTAAGACTATACCTGGTTTTTAAATCATATTCCTTTCCATCCATTCAAATGATCCTTGTTCCTAACCACCGAAACATTTATCCTAGATTGGTCCTAGACCATAGACCATTATAGCCAGAAACAATTTTAAAGATTGCCTAGTCCAACCACCTCATTTTACAATGTGTTAGTTCCTTATTGATGCTCTAACAAATTACCACATACTTAGTGACTTAAAACAACACAAATTTGTTTTCTTATAGTTCATAAGGCTAGAAGTCCAAAATCAGTCACACTGGGCTAAAGTCCAAGTGTTGGCAGTGCTGGTTCCTTCTGGAGGCTCTAGGAGAAAGCCCTTCTCCTTGACTTTTTCAGTTTCTAGTGATTGCCTGTATTCCTTGACTGATAGCTCCTTTCTCTATTTTCAAAGCATATCACTCCACCCTCTACTTCTATCATCACACTGCTTCCTCCTCCTCCTCTGAATCCTCTTGCCTCTTTTTATAGTGACCATTGTGAATATACTGGTCTCACACAGATAATCTAGGCTGATCCCACCGTATCGAGATGCTTAATTTAATCACATCTACAATGTCCTTTTTACTGTATAAGGTAACAGACACATCTTCCAATGATTAGGACATGATCATATTGGAAAGGGGCATTATTCATCCTACCACAATAAATGAAAAGTTTGGGGTCCAGAAAGGGGTAGTCACCTGGCCCAGGTCAAGTACTTAGTTAGTGGCAGGCAGAGCCTGCACTCTAGGTCTCCTGATTTTCCAACCACCATTCATGACACAGCAAATCTTTACAGGGTTAAGCACTTTGTGTCTTCCAAGGTAACAATCAGCTAATCTGATAAACCACCTTGAAATGGCTAGAAAACAATAATCAGGATCCACCTCCCTTTTCCAGCGAATATCTTTTTATTCTAGCATGGCCTTCCAGAGTTACTTTATAGTGAGAATGTCAGAGTAGATCAAGAAGTGGAGGTCAATGGGAGTGACACAGAGGAGAGATGGGCCAGACTAGACTTCTTAGGATGATCAAAAGTGATGGAGGCTGAGCTGATTAGCAGTAATGTATAACCTTGTTGAGAACTCTGAAAATTACTTTATACAAGTAGAATATACAATCCATTACAGTCAATACATGAACAAATTCATGAATAGTATATACCCTCTCCTATTGGCATCCATTAAAGATCAGAGAAAATAGACATTTTTCAGCAGGTAGCAAAAATAAACACATAAGGGAAATTATAAAGTATATTCATGAACAATGAATCAAATTAGTATAATTAAGCTCTTATCAAAGCAGATGCATTTTTTCTTAATGGTATTAATGATAGATTTTTAAAGGATCTTTTGAAATACAGTAGTATGGCGAACACCATATTCCTAAATAATTTCCTTCACACGTAAGCCAAATCTATAAATTTCACATTCATGACAAGTTGAATTCACCACCTCCTAGCCTGACTATGAATGAGTGGTTGTGACATTTCAGAGAACATAGTAGGAATACTGAAAACTTTCACTTTTCATTTATTCTGACACTACACAGAAAGCACAAATTCTATTTACAATAAAGAACCATGACAAAGTAGCACTCCATCTTTTGGTTACAGTTAATTCACACTAAATATAAAATTATTGATTACTGCCCAGACATAAGCTACAAAGCATAACTCTAAAGATCAATGAATTTAAATGGCACCAAAACTGTAATGAACATCCAGTCAGACAATAAATTTAGTGTAGTATATCCCTAAAGGGGAATTATCATTAGATTCAATACTTTATCTACGTAGGCAAACGTGTCTGTACAGAAACGGTACATTCCTCTCTACAGGCAAGCCATAGAAATCCAGTTTATGTATTCCATTACTAACAAAGAATTCACAATGAAAACAAAAAATAGCCTTTTGAAGAAAATGGTGGGACCTCCAAGCAAAACAAAGTCAACAAATTCGATATCTTAACACATAAGTCTGACTCACAACCATTAGATTCTTATTGTTTCTTCTCCAAGTTAATCAGCTAACCTTTAACCCAGTCATTGGAGACACAAGCCCTCCCTCTAGGATGCCAGGTCCTACCCTTGTTCAAACACAAGGCATCTTCTCTTCAGTCACCCAAGCCTGATCTACCAAGGTCCCTGGAGCTGTCAGCCCTTCTTTAACAAGCCTCCTTTCTCTTGCTGTGTGGGGACTTTCCATCCTCTCTAAGCCTCAATTTCCTCATCTGAAAAATGGGGATAAGAAAACAATAAATATCTCATAGATTTACCATGAGAATGAAAGATGTAATTTTAATATAGAGAACATGGCTGGGTGCTTGCCACACAGTAGGTGATTATTAAAAGATAACTAAAAATGATAACAGCAATGACAATTATGAGTTTTCTCCACTTAATTTACCTCCAGCTGGACAGATGAGATCCTCACACTTGCTGTGTTTCCATCAACTTAGATACAATAATTCCAATTTTTTCTGCAAGGTCTTTTACTTGGCCAGCCCTACCCCCCACCCCATATCTGGCCTGAACATAACTTCTGGTCAACTGCCAATCTTTACAAATGATGAAATTATGTATCTAAAGCCCACAGTTAGACTGACACAAAATCATGGAATGTTAGAGCTGGAAAGTACCTGAAATATCAATATCACCTAGTCCAAGGTTTCCCAACTTAGATTGCATTGTGGTCCAGGTTAGTATTGAAATTCTTTACCCTGGACAGCAGGAATAAGATAGGGAAGGTGAGGAAGGGCAAGGCAGGAGTCAGGATTTGATTTAAAATGTTGACTTGCTCTATTATGTTTGGAAAGATCAATCAAACCCAAACTTCTTCTTATTACAGAGGGAAAATCTAGGAGTCATGCAGGTTAAGCAATTTGCTCCAAATTATACAAAACATTAGTGGCATAGGTTGAATTAGCATCCAAATTTCCTGGCTCCCAATCCAGTGCTCCTTCTTCTATACCATGCTGCTTCTGGGCATATCTTTATATTTGAATAGACTCTATCGAGCTTGAAGCTGTAAAAAATTATTAACATGCCTGGTCTAATAATTTGAGCTGTGTATTCACACCATTAAGGGTCTTTTAAGGCTCTCCCCAAAAGGATAAACTCTCAACTATTTGCCTTATCTGCACCAGGGCTCCAGCTCTATTCAACTCTAAACTATACTGGCTGCTGGCTCTGCTACTCATCATATTCTGTACCCACCTAGCCCTTTACAGTTACATGTTATTTTCCTCCTGGTAATAATCTGTGGCATCTGGCCCTTAGTAACTATTCAGTGTGGAACTGCAGACTAACAGACCAAATGAGTAACTACAATTTGCCTCTCTGTATTGACAATGGAGCCTCATGCATCCTTGGATAACAACCAATTTAGATTGACCCAATTCTCAGGACCTTCCTACACCACAGCAACTATAGGGGCAGGGAAGATGAGACTCAGGGAGCTCATTACTTAGTAAAAGCAAGACTAGTTCGCAAGCTGATGACTGATGGTGGGTAATACAGCTCTTTTATTTATTTATTTATTTATTTATTTATTATACTTTAAGTTCTAGGGTACATGTGCATAACGTGCAGGTTTGTTACATATGTATACTTGTGCCATGTTGGTGTGCTGCACCCATCAACTCGTCAGCACCCATCAATTCATCATTTATATCAGGTATAACTCCCAATGCAATCCCTCCCCACTCCCCCTTCCCCATGATAGGCCCCAGTGTGTGATGTTCCCCTTCCTGAGTCCAAGTGATCTCATTGTTCAGTTCCCACCTATGAGTGAGAACATGCAGTGTTTGGTTTTCTCTTCTTGTGATAGTTTGCTAAGAATGATGGTTTCCAGCTGCATCCATGTCCCTACAAAGGACGCAAACTCATCCTTTTTGATGGCTGCATAGTATTCCATGGTGTATATGTGCCACATTTTCTTAATCCAGTCTGTCACTGATGGACATTTGGGTTGATTCCAAGTCTTTGCTATTGTGAATAGTGCCGCAATAAACATACGTGTGCATGTGTCTTTATAGCAGCATGATTTATAATCCTTTGGGTATATACCCAGGAGTGGGATGGCTGGGTCATATGGTACATCTAGTTCTAGATCCTTGAGGAATTGCCATACTGTTTTCCTAATGGTTGAACTAGTTTACAATCCCACCAACAGTGTAAAAGTGCTCCTATTTCTCCACATCCTCTCCAGCACGTGTTGTTTCCTGACTTTTAATGATTGCCATTCTAACTGGTGTGAGATGGTATCTCATTGTGGTTTTGATTTGCATTTCTCTGATGGCGAGTGATGATGAGCATTTTTTCATGTGTCTGTTGGCTGTATGAATGTCTTCTTTTGAGAAATGTCTGTTCATATCCTTTGACCACTTTTTGATGGGGTTGTTTGTTTTTTTCTTGTATATTTGTCTGAGTTCTTTGTAGATTCTGGATATTAGCCCTTTGTCAGATGAGTAGATTGCAAAAATTTTCTCCCATTCTGTAGGTTGCCTGTTCACTCTGATGGTAGTTTCTTTTGCTGTGCAGAAGCTCTTTAGTTTAATTAGATCCCATGTGTCAATTTTGGCTTTTGCTGCCATTGCTTTTGGTGTTTTAGACATGAAGTCCTTGCCCATGCCTATGTCCTGAATGGTACTACCTAGATTTTCTTCTAGGGTTTTTATGGTATTAGGTCTAACATTTAAGTCTCTAATCCATCTTGAATTAATTTTCGTATAAGGAGTAAGGAAAGGATCCAGTTTCAGCTTTCTACTTATGGCTAGCCAATTTTCCCAGCACCATTTATTAAATAGGGAATCCTTTCCCCATTTCTTGTTTCTCTCAGGTTTGTCAAAGATCAGATGGCTGTAGATGTGTGGTATTATTCTGAGGACTCTGTTCTGTTCCATTGGTCTATATCTCTGTTTTGGTACCAGTACCATGCTGTTTTAGTTACTGTAGCCTTGTAGTATAGTTTGAAGTCAGGTAGCGTGACGCCTCCAGCTTTGTCCTTTGACTTAGGATTGTCTTGGCAATGCGGGCTCTTTTTTGGTTCCATATGAACTTTAAAGCCGTTTTTTCCAATTCTGTGAAGAAACTCATTGGTAGCTTGATGGGGATGGCATTGAATCTATAAATTACCTTGGGCAGTATGGCCATTTTCACGGCTCTTAAAAAGGATGAGTTCATGTCCTTTGCAGGGACATGGATGAAGCTGGAAACCAACATTCTCAGCAGACCATCACAAGAACAGAAAACCAAACACCGCATGTTCTCACTCATAGATGGGAGTTGAACAAGAAGAACACATGGACACATGGAGGGGAACATCACACAATGGGGCCTGTTGGGGGTGGGGGGCTAGGGGAGGGATAGCATTAGGAGAAATACCTAATGTAGGTGACGGGTTGATGGGTGCAGCAAACCACCATGGCACGTGTATACCTATCTAACAAAACTGCACATTCTGCACATGTACCCCAGAACTTAAAGTATAATAATAATAATTTTTAAAAGACTGGTTTTAAATCCTAGCACTTTAGGAGGCCAAGGTGGGATGATCACTTGAGACCTAGGCAATATAGTGAGACCCTGTCTCTACCAAAGAGAGAGAGAGAGAGAGAGAGAGAGAGAGAGAGAGAGAGAGAGAGAGAAAGAGAGACTGGTTTTGATCCTAACAAGTTGACACACTTTTGACCTGGTCACTTTTTACTAGAGTTTTTTATAGGTTTAACTTCTGCCTGATTTCTTTTTCAGTTTACCTTTCTTCACTGGACAACCTTAGCAGAGTACCTGGCAAATAGAAGGCAAGCACTCCACAAAGGTGTAATGAACTCAACTTCTTCTTGCTACTTGAAATCTGCTTCCCAATCTTCTCCACGACATGTGACTGGGAGTCGTACGGAGTTCAGTTACCCTTAAAGTCAAAAGAAAAAGAGACCAGGCGTGGTGGCTCACGCCTGTAATCCTAGCACTTTGGGAGGCCGAGGCAGGTGGATTGTCTGAGCTCAGGAGTTTGAGACCAGCCTGGGCAACATGGTGAAACCCTGTCTACCAAAATACAAAAAAAAAAAAAAGGTGTGGCAGCATGCGCCTGTAGTCCCAGCTCCTCAGGATGCTGAGGCAGGAGAATTGCTTGAACCCAGGAGGCAGAGGTTGCAGTGAGCTGAGATCGTGCCACTGCACTCCAGCTTGGTGACAGAGCAAGACTCTGTCTCAATAAATAAATAAATAATAAAAGAAAAAGAAAGATGGTCTTCAGCATTATGACCTTTGGTATGCTGGATTTTTAGCAGTGCTGACCTTGGTTTTTGCTTTGTTGGCTTGGAGTTTTTATTTTCTCCATTTTCTGATACATATGGCCTTGCCTGCCTTAAGCAGTATAAGTGTAGGAAGCTGCCTGAGTTTAGGCAATCCTTCCCTCCAACCTCAGCCATGACATATACAACATAGTAGAGGCAAGATGCTAGCTATGTGGAGGGCTTTGACAGCTACCAGACTTAATTCTTGGCTCTACCACTTACTTCCCAGCTGTGTGACCTTAAGCTGTTTCACTTTTTTGTGCCTAAGATTCCTTATCTATAAAATAAGAATAACAACAATACCTACCAGTGGTATAAGAAAAAAATATACTTGACTCTGTCCCCGGTTCCTGGCACAAAGCTCCTAAAACTCCTGGAATTTCCTGAGTGATAGGAGTGTCTTGTTATTCATAACGAATCTTTCTCAAACAGACCTGGGTTTATTCTATTCAGCTGATGCAGGGTAGGGACCCTAGATAGCTTCTGGATGGGAGCTGTTCACAAGAAAGACTAAATGTGACTAGAGTGTTGGAACTTTCAGTCGCACTCCCAGACCTCCAGGGAAGGGAAGAGGGCTGGAAATTATGTCCTATAAAAACTCTTGAAAAAGGAGATCTAGAGAGCTTCTGGGTTGGTTAACATGTTGATGTGCTGGGCAGGAGGGCATGGAAGCTCCATGTAGCCCCCACCCCAGGCCCTCATGTCATTTCTTTCATTTAGCTGTTCCCAACTTGCATAATAAACCAGTAATTATAAGTAAAATGTTTTCCTGAGTTATTTGAGTTTTTGTTTGTTTGGTTGGTTGGCTGGTTTTTTGTTTTTGTTTTTTGAGATGGATTCTCACTCTGGGCACTACATCAGCTCACTGCAACCTCCACCACCCGGGTTCAAGCGATTCTCGTTTCTCAGCCTCCTGAGTAGCTGGGATTATAAGTACCCGCCACCATGCCTGGCTAATTTTTGTATTTTTAGTAGGGACAGGGTTTTGCCATGTTGGCCAGGCTGGTCTCGAACTCCTGACCTCAAGTGATCTGCCTGCCTTGGCCTCCCAAAGTGCTGGGATTACAGGAATGAGCCACCACGGCTGGCCTGAGTTCTGTGAATTATGGAATTATTGAACCAGAGAGGGGTTGTGGGAATCCCTGAATTGGTAGTCAGCTGGGCAGAAGTGTAGGTCATCTGAGAACCCCATTTGTGGCTGGTGTCTGAAGTGGGGGCAGTCTTGTGTGATGAAGCCCTTAAACCGTGAGGTTTGGACTAACTTCAGGTAGCTAGTCTCAGAATTTAATTGAACTGTGGACACCCAGTTGATGCCCACAGTGAACTGGAGAATGTTTTTGTGTGTATGAAAAAAACACCCTGTATTTGGTGTATTTGACACCAGATACAGCTCAATCTTGGCCTCCTCTCCATCTCCACTGAATCTCAGCATGCCTCACAGCTGAGTACATATGGGTTTGACTTAAAAGGCAGAACAAGACACTAAAAAAAACAACAGACCGCCTCACAGAGTTGTTGTGAGGATTAAATATAATAACTTGTGATATACAGATTAGTGATTAAGAAAGAACAGCTATTACTATTAGTTGCATGACTGCTTCTTCCATAGTTTCTGAATCATAACCAATGTCTTCTGTCAGAACCCCAGCCAGGTTGGCTATGACCCTCAGTCTCCATTTAACCCTAACAACTGCTTTTCTTCTTAGACCAGACCTGTATCTCCCCTCTCTCCTCTCTCCTCTCTCTCCTCTCTCTCTCTCTCTCTCTCCCTCCCTCCCTCCCTAGCTACTAGCTGAATTCCTGCTGAAATTAGATGGTCATCCATACCCAGCCATCTACCCCAAAGCATGACATTGCCATGTGCCTTACTCATAGCTCCACCTGTGCTACTAGGCCCAAACCCTCAGATGAGACCCTCTGGACATAAATGCTTGCCAATTCCAGGTGAAATTTTGCTCCATCTCCTCAGATGCTGGGACGTGGATAGCAGGCAACTATCCTTGGATGAGAGCCTTAACTGCTGATTCAGCTCAGTCTTGACCTCCTCCCCATCTCCACTGAATCTCAGCATGCCTCACAGCTGAGTACATATGGGTTTGACTTAAAAGGCAGAACAAGACATTAAGGTAATGGTGGTCTCATGACTTTCAGAGTGGCTGACACTAACAAAGATCTTAACACTAACTTCAAAAGAATTTAAGACTAAGTACCAATCTTCCTGGAATGTTCAAGAAGGTTACCTTTTGTCTAAAAAAACAATCATTTTTTTCCATGTGATTCACACATTATCAGAGGTCTCTGACTTCCTTTTGAGTGTCCAGATATTCCAGCAAAAAATTTTAAATATTACATTTTCGTACATAGAAAGGACTATTGAGACCATTATGGCTCTCCTGCAACAAGAATCTGCTTGTCTGAGACCACCACAGGAGGCAGAATGAATGGTACTTCTCTGTTGATTTTTCTTAAGGATCCTAATCCAATTACCTTCAGTTCTCAAGTCAAAATAAGACTTTCCTGGACAAAGATAGAAGTGAATTCATTAGGACAAGTGAAGTCTGTTGGTTCAAAACCAAACCCCAAACCATCATACATATGTATCTTTCTTTATATAAGTCTTGTTTCTAAATGCGCTGCACGTGAAAGGCTTTTTAAAAATAAATCAGCCCACATTTCAAGCACACCAGAGGAACTTGCTATTTAAAGGAATCTCTGTCAGACATTTTGTACAGCAAATAACCACCCATTAATTTATTTGCAAAATTTGGATTTCCACACATTGCCTTTACTTTAAGGGAAAAATGGTAACGTATGTTCTACTGATTCCCAGAAGTACAAAATCATGACCAGATCATGCCAGAATCTTATCATCTCTGCATTATAGCAACAATCAGCTAGAATTGTCTCAGTTCCTGGTTACTGACACATAGTGCCATAGAATCTCAAACGGCCTTGACAATCAGGATCCCACTCTACAACGGATCTAAAATAAGCTGCCTCCCCAGAACCAAGATTACCAAAAAAAATGACCAATCTGGCCACAAAGATATTTTTATGCCTATTCCAAGCACAGATCACAGACCATGTACCAGGTAAAGGTACACATTCTAATCAGAGGGATAAATGCTAGAATCATGTGCCAAAAGTGGCACCAAATGTGGCACCCAAGATGGCTGCAGGACACTTACATTCTAGTGCAATCAACAACGTGTGAATGGGCCAACATACACCGGAGTCACTGGTAAACAGCAGCCAAATTTTCTATAGGGGATGTCTGGAAGCCAGGAGGAAGACAGCAGCAGTCCAATTTAGAATTGCTGAGCTGGGGGATATTTAGAAGGGATGAGATGAAGAGAGAGAAGTTTTCTCACCCTTTTCCAGGCAGCCAGCACCCTGTCCCATTTACTGCCCTAAGCTTTTCTACTTTTTACAACTTCTTTATACTTTTTGACATTTCAGAAGCCACAGGCATCCAAAATCCCCACATTTCCTGACAGCTCTCTCTCTCTCTCTCTCTCTCTCTCTCTCCCTCTCTCTCTCTCTCTCTCTCTGCCTGCTTCCAGCTTACCTATCAAACAAACCCTCAGAGTTTCTCATCTTTGTTAACATGTACAGGATTCAAATGGTAGGATTAATTTTGTCTAATTTAAACAATAATTCACTTTGAATGTTTATGTATATGCTCCTTTCTCCTATCAAGGACTTGGGATAGCTTTCATTTGAAAAGAGAAAACAACAGAAGAGAAAGATAAACACAACTTTGGGGGTTTTTTGAGACAAGATCTTGCTATGTTGCCCAGGCTGGTCTTGAACTCCTGGGCACAAGAGATCCTTCTGCCTCAGCCTCCTGAGTAGCTAGGACTGCAGGCATGTGCCACTGAGCCCAGCTGAAACACAATTCTACAATGGCAATTTTAAGGGGATGGGGTGTAATGAAGTGGAGAACAAAGCAACATAGTTCAGTTAGGTAGCTTTTCTGGACTAAATACAGGGATATAACTAAATACAGGGATATAACTTAGAGAATCCTGGGGAATAAGTGGTAAATTTATGCCTTTGACTCTCCCTCGCAAATATCAACTGTCTCAGTCAGTCTTTCACTGAGAGAACAGGGGTATACTTGAACTGGGCTATAATTGGGGAGATTTCCCCTTAGGTGGTAAATAATTAAGTGCCAAACTGAGTGGCAGTCAGTGCTCTCAGAGATCAGAGGCAGAGAGATCATTGGGCACTATAGCAAGTGGGAAAGTTTTCCTGGAGCAAGCCAGAGAAGAGGCTGGAATTCTGCATGCCTGAATGACTTATTTTCCACTACTCTTTCTCAATGATCATGCCTATCCTCCCGGAAGCTTGGTAAAAAGGGGTCCTGTTTCCCATACAGCTACTCAGCAAATGAATGAACATCCCATCTCATAAACATTTCAGGAGATTAAATCTAAATCTTTATACCTGATAAGTGAAAACATTTGGCCATTTGGGGTCCAGAGGAGTCAAATAATTGGCCACTATAATTGCATGGCCTTCACTAGAATGGAAGCAACTGCCCCTGAAATGACCTGTTGTCTGTAGCCCGGGGAAACTGTGTCTATAACTTGCTCAGGTGCCTTAACTCTTGGCAGAACTGATATTCAACAGTCCTGAGGTATGTATGGGGTCATAGGCTGGGTTCCCTGCCCAATGTGCATATCTGTCTAAAGACTCTACTTCTCACCCTACCTGATTTGGCCTGCCAGAGACCACACATATTTACACATGTATTCAACACAGCTCTCACCAGAAGGACATCCATTATGTACTAAAAATAATTAAGAATAGGTAACACTTCTATAGCACTTATTGTGTGCCAATAGCTATTCTAAGCTCATTACACATATTAAATCATTTAATCCTCATGAGGTAAATATCGTTATTATTGCCATTTCACAGATGAGAAAACTGAAGCACAGAGAAGTAAAGGGACTCGCCATGAGTTTCACAGTCATACATGGCAAAGTGGCGATTTCAGCCCAAGCTGTTTGGCTCCAGAGTCTTTGCTTTTAACAATTACATTATGCTTTCTGATCTGTAGAGCAAGAGGCAAAGGACTAACTATCCTATATTATCCACGTTGGTTCAGATGGCATATAACATATAGCCCAGATAGCATGGTGATTATCAAAAGAACACAGACTAAGCTACCAAACACATGTTATAATTTGAGAAGAGCTGGACAGGATCTCTGGCCCAAAAATCTCTCTCACCTCCTGCAAAAATACCCCAAATTTCCACCATTAGAAAGTCACTTCTCAGCCGGGCACGGTGGCTCACACCTGTAATCCCAGCACTTTGGGAGGCCAAGGTGGGCAGATCACCTGAGGTCAGGAGTTCGAGACCAACCTGACCAACATGGTGAAACCCTGTCTCTATTAAAAATACAAAAATTAACTGGGCATGGTGTTGGGCGCCTGTAATCCCAGCTACTTGGGAGGCTGAGACAGGAGAATTGCTTGAACCCGGGAGGAGGAGGTTGCAGTGAACCAAGATTGTGCCACTACACTCCAGTCTGGGTGACAGAGCAAGACTCCATCTCAAAGAAAAAAAATAATAAAGGAAGTCACTTTTCTGTATCTTAGAGTCTTTTCCATTTTCAAAAATTCCCTATGAAAAGGTATCACTGAGAAAGGTAATCTCTTAAATAATTATCAGGCATCTACAGTGTGATTTTTAAAACAGTAAATTGGGCTTCCAGTTAGAAGAGGGGTTCTAATTCTGGCTCTGTCAATTATTACCTATGTGACCTTGGGCAAAATGAGTGGATCTTGGTGTCTTTATCTGTTAAATGGCAATGCTACCACCTTCTGCAACTCCCTCATGGGATTGTCATTGGAATTTAATGGTTCCAAAAGCATTTTGCAGACTTTAAAATTAAGATTATACAACTATAAGGTATTATTGTGATCAGCTAAACCTCTGGTAAGATTAGATAAGTTAGTTGAGAACCAGAGAAATGTATGCAGCCAGTTTAAGGTGGACAGACTGACAAGGCATGGTCCAAAAAGAATTATGTCACAAGCTAAGCATGGTGGTACATGCCTGTGGTCCCAGCTACTCAGGAGGCTGAAGTGGAAGAATCACCCGAGCCCAGGAGTTCAAGGTTCAAGACCAGCCTCACAACATAGTGAAACTCCATCACACATACACACACACACACACACACACACACACACACACAGACGAATTATGTCACAGGCAATTCAAACTTGTCTGCCCAGGCAGAGATGGCCACCACCTGACTGAGTCTCTTTCAGGCAGGCTAACACTTTAGCATGAATCTCCTCTGGTTGTCCCTGGCTCTTCTTGGCTGTGGCCTCTATGACTGGATACTCTGGATTGGTATTTCAGGTTCCAGAGCCCCAGGTTTGGTCCTAGGTTCTATGCCTTAGTGCTCTTTCTTGAACTTTCTCTTCTAGTGTGCTGGTTCTGGCAGCGGCACCACCTATGGTCCAATACACCTTTCCACTGACTTCCTCAACTCACTCAGCCTTCCAGTTACAGCAACGCCCCAGATCCTTGCTTCTCTGCCTCAGTCAACAAGTATCTAAAACAAGTATCTATTAAGTGCCTGTTATGTGACAGGAACAGTGCCCCTCTACCAGGTAAGTGGTTTCTATGTCTGTAACAGCAGGGAACTGGAGGTGACAGGCAGGGCACAGGGGCACCAAGATGCAGGAGAGGAACACGGAAAAGTAAAAGGCAAAAAGGTAGATGGGAGCAGTGGCTCACGCTTGTAATCCCAGCACTTTGAGAGGACCGCTTGAGGCCAGGAGGTCAAGACTAGCCTGAGCAACAGAGGGAGACCTAGTGTCTATAAAAAATGGTTTAAAATTAGCCAGTGTGCATGTGTCTTTATAGCAGCATGATTTATACACGTATGTTTATTGCGGCACTATTCACAATAGCAAAGACTTGGAATCAACCCAAATGTCCATCTGTGACAGACTGGATTAAGAAAATGTGGCACATATACACCATGGAATACTATGCAGCCATAAAAAAGGATGAGTTCGTGTCCTTTGTAGGGACATGGATGCAGCTGGAAACCATCATTCTCAGCAAACTATTGCAAGAACAGAAAACCAAACACCGCATGTTCTCACTCATAGGTGGAACTGAACAATGAGATCACTTGGACTCGGGAAGGGGAACATCACACACTGGGGCCTATCATGGGGGGGGGGGAGGGATTGCATTGGGAGTTTTACCTGATGTAAATGACGAGTTGATGGGTGCTGACGAGTTGATGGGTGCTGACGAGTTGATGGGTGCAGCACACCAACATGGCACAAGTATACATATGTAACAAACCTGCACGTTATGCACATGTACCCTAGAACTTAAAGTATAATAATAATAAAATTTAAAAAATTTTTTTAAAAATTAGCCAGTGGTAGTGACACGTGCCTGTGGTCCCAGCTACTTGGGAGGCTGAGGTGGGGGGATCGCTTGAGCCCAGGAGTTTGAAGCTGCAGTGAGTTGTGATTGCACCACTGCACTCCAGCCTGGGCGACAAAGTAAGACCCTGTCTCAAATAAATTATACCAAAAAAAAGTAAAAGGTAAATAAAAATAGTCGTGTCTGCTTCACTCTTTTGTAGAACAGAGTGTGATTGTTACAGAGGGAACTTGATGAAGCATTTACTGTGTGTTGCACACTTGGGACAGGTAGAAAGACATGCTCCCTGAACTAGAAAGACAATATAAAGGGGTAAATAGACAATCACAACTTTCTGCAAGGGCCTAAGCACCTCTAAGGAAATATCATTTTGTAAAGAACCTCTCTTTCATTGGTCACCAGTTTCTCCCCCTAAAGTTGCTAAAGCCTAAAAGGGCTTAGGTAAAACATAATACAGCAGTTTGAATTGAGGGGCCAATGCTGTGTTTGAAATATAAATTGTGATAGGCTACTTTTCTTCTGCCATATATATTTTCCCCTGGTTTCTTTTTTAAGTTTTATTGGGATATAACCTACATACAGTAAAGTGCACAAATCTCAAGTGAATCACTCAATAAAATTTTACTTATGTATATACACATGTAACCACTGCCCACATCAAGCTAGAAAATATTATAGCACACCAGAAACCTCTCTTGTACCACAAGATCAATCCCATCTGCACCACAATGAGGTAACCACTATTTTGATCTCATGTAATAGTCTTTTTTATATATTTTTAGCACTGGGAAGTTAGATTTGTCTGGGGAGCTCTAGCTCCTGAATACTGGACCTTCTTCAATGTACTTGGGCAGCCCAACCCCTAAATATTTTGCCATCTTCAGTGTGCTCAGGCTGCTCAGACTCTATTTTTCTGACTACTCTCCCTCCTCCATAACAACATCCAGCTGTCACTAAAAGAAGGAAGGACAGCCAGAGGAAACAGACACAAATAAGGTTTATTCCACTGTTAGAACTTACTGACAAAGTGTTATCACTTTGCTAGAGGGCCAAGAAAGGACTCAGCTTTGTTTGAGAGCCCATGGGGTATTTAGGACAACTCCACCTAATCTGTTACCCTATTAACAGCATGCCTTCCTTGAAGCAGAATGAAAATGTCACCCTTATTTCCCCTTTGGATTAGAGAATGTCCCTTTATCTTCTCCACTGGAACTCAGGAGAATGGAGGGTATCATCAAATTTGCTTGTGATCTGTCCATACACTGTGAATCCGTGTTGTGCTCTAAAGGTCCGCCCAACTAACAAGACTGCTCTTTGCTTCACCTGTGCAATGAAGGAATGAGTATGTAATCAAACCAACACATAATAGAAGCAATCGTTACACAATATCAACTATAATGAAGGTTGATACATGGTACAATGGTATACAAGAGGAAGGAGAATCTGAGTGCAAAAATATTTCCCAGAGGAAGCTGTGCTTGAGTTCATTTGAAAGAGGGAACCGCGACTGGGTGCGGTGACTCCTGCCTGTAATCTTAGCACTTTGGGAGGCCGAGGCGGGTGATCAAGAGGTCAGGAGTTCAAGAGCAGCCTGGCCAAAATGGTGAAACCCCGTCTCTACTAAAACTACAAAACTTAGCCGTGCATGGTGGCAGGCGCCTGTAATCCCAGCTACTCGGAAGGCTGAGGCAGAGAATTGCTTGAACCTGGGAGGCAGGGGTTTCAGTGAGCCAAGATCGTGCCACTGCACTCCAGCATGGGTGACAGAGTGAGCCCTGTCTCAAAAAAAGAAGGAAGGAAGGAAGGAAGGAAGGAAGGAAGGAAGGACGGACGGACAGGAGGAAAGGAGAAAGGAAGGAAGGAAGTGCATGGGCACAGGTTTGGATATATGAAAGGACATGGAATTATGTGGGGACTCAGCTCAATGTTGCTACAGCATGAAAAGATAGACATATGAGGAGATAACTCCAGAGAAAAAGATAAAGCCCAGATCATGAAGGACTTTATATGACCTACAAAGAAGTTCAGATTTACACCCTAGGCAATGGAGAACCACAAAACTAAAGAATTTTTAGTTCGAAAATGACCCAATCAGATTTGTATTTTTAAAAAGTTACTCTTCCAGCAGTGTGGAGAACTTAATAAAATAGGGGTGAAACTGAAGACTGCCGCAATGATCCGGCGGGGGCCTGATGAGATGCCTATAGAACATCCAGGCGGAGATATTCTACAGGCAGTTAGACATGCAGGTTTGGAGCTTAGAAAACTGGGCTGAAGGTAAGCTTCAGAGTCATATGTATATAACTGATCGTGTTTAGACTGTTCAGTGAGAAATACAGGACAGAGTACAAGGTCAAGGTTAGAGCTTTGTGAAACAACACTGAAGGTGTCAGCCAAGGAAGAGGAGCCAGAGAATGAGGTAAGGGGTAAGATAAATAAACAAAAGTTGAAGATTATCACAGAAACCAAAGGAGGGAAGATTTTTAAAGAGGGAGTGGTTAATATTTCATATGCCATAATACATTGCAAGATAAGAAAAGTGTCCAGTGGTTTGGCAATATGGAGGTCACTGGTGACCTTAGTGAGAACAATATCAGTACTAGATCACAACACATTAAAGAATGAATGGGAGTGAGGAAGCAGAGGGAAGTAGTTAGCTTAGCTAGAGCAGGAAGAAAGGAAATAGAATATCTAGAGGGGAAAACCATAGCTAAAAGGGGCTGTGCATACGATGGCATATAACTTTGCCAGAAAATATTATTCCACTGGAGGTGTTGTCAAAGGGAGCCAATTATCAGGTTAAATATTGGCCAAAATAACTTTTAAGACAGAGATTTTATGATTCCTACAGATAAAGGGTGATATGGCTGGAGCTTCCAACATAAAGGTTTTCTCAGGTTCAAAGGAGCTTCCTGAACTGTCAAGGTGGAACAAAAAAAATTAAATACATTTACCTTTTGCTGTAAATATTAAAAATGATTGGAAAGTGAGAATGCAACAGAAACCATTTTTAGGCCTTTGGTTTTTAAAGGCCTAAAAGGCTAAACAAAAACACAACCTATGCAAAGGTGGGATACAAATCATTTGTCTTCCTAGGATTTTACCGAATTGGTATATAGATAGAATTTTTTAAATCCTGTGTGGCTGTAATTTACTGACAGAAAAAGCAAGTCAAAATACAATGGCCCAGTTGGGTATGGTGATGCTTGGCTGTAGGCCCAGCTACTCAGGAGGATCACTTGAGCCCAGGAGTTCAGGACCAGCCTAGGCAACATGGCAAGTGACTCTGTCTCTTTAAAAAGGCCTATAATTTATAATTTAACATATTTCTTTTTTTGTTTGTTTTAGAGACAGGGTCTCACCATCTTGTCCAGGCTGATCTCAAACTCAAGCGATCCTCCTGCTTCAGTCTCCCAAAGTGCTGGGATTACAGGCAGGAGCTACCACACCTGGCCTATTTTTCTTACTAAGTACATGAAAACATCTTTAACATCTTCACAACATGGGCTAGGAAGATATGCAATTAAAACTGGGAGCTAAAATACTCATGGATGATTCATATATTCAGTCAACAAACATTTATGGAGCACCTATATGAGCCAGGCATTGCTCTAGTCACTGGATGTTAACAACAACAACAAAAAAGATGTATTTTTGGCTCTTGGTACAATGAGCAAGAAAAAAAAAGATGTTTATGTAATTCTTTCTAAAACTTGATCAACACAGTTAGAAGAACTGCCATCTTTTCCAAAATATTTGGGTTTGTGGTAATTTATATTTAAGGCCATATTTATCTTACTATATTTAAAGCATGATATATTAGAACAGGGGGACCATAAAGGATCACTGGCCTATCCTAACCCATTTCACAGATGGCAAAAGTGAAGTGACAAGAAGTTTAAAATACAACTTTCAACTATTAGAGCCAGGGTTAGAACCCAGAATTCAGCACTCTCTGTACCAATGAAAATCACACAAATAAAACCACATCTCTCCCCAACACCTGCACTCACCTCGACTACCTCTTTTGATCAGTTTTTCAATAATCAGTTCTACATTTTTCTCGAAAATAAATAGCAAAGTGTCTGTGGCTCTATGACCCTTGGGCACTTGGCCCAGTTTTTAAAACATAGAGCTTAGTAACTGCAAACATCTCTCATCAATGCCTTCGTTATTGGGAGGTGGGAGTGGGGGCAGCTGGCAAAGATTGCCTAGCTTTGGGCATTTAGCTAAAACGTCCAAAATTCCAGGAAGATATCGGGGATGTTTTATCTTCATTGTCTGGCTTCTAGGGAGAAGAATGTGTTGTCTTAAAATTTCTATTCAGAATTTTAATTAAATTGTGGCCCGTGGCAAAATAGAAAGACATTAAAATCAAATGCTAGTGTCTTTTTGTTTATTTTATGAGCTCTCGTCTCTGACTAGTTCTTGCTGAAATAATTAAATGTCTTTTTCAGCAAATGGACTGTTTAGGCTATTTAGTTTTATGTTTCTTATAACCTGGCAAGTATGTGCTTTATAATTCAGTAATTTCTGTTCTTCCCCCATCCCCATTCCCACATATACATACTTTTCTCCTCTCTCCCCACACAGCCTGGCTAGAAGGTTTCTGTCCATCAGAATGGCATGAATGCACCTGAAGACCAAAGCCTCCTCACACAAACTGGTGGAGATTGTTGGAGGCTGAGCACATTGCATTTGACATTAATGGGTCAGAGGTGCTTCTAGATTGAAATTGGTGAAGGTGGGAAGAACTCACTGTGTAGTTAATGAGGCCTCTTGATCTGAGACTGACGCCTGAAATCTCATCTTTACTGATCCATTGTATTGCAAGAAGGGAAAACAGATCCTAAAAATATATAAAATCTAGGTCGGGCGTGTGGCTCACGCCTGTAATTCCCAGCACTTTGGGAGGCCGAGGTGGGTGGATCACTTGAGGTCAGGAGTTCAAGACCAGCCTGGCCAATGTGGTGAAACCCCATCTCTACTAAAAATACAAAAATTAGCCAGGTGTGGTGGTGTGTGCCTTTAATCCCAGCTACTTGGGAGGCTGAGGCAGGAGAATCACTTGAACCCAGGAGGCAGAGGTTGCAGTGAACTGAGATCACACCACTGTACTCCAGCCAGGGTGACAGAGCAAGACTCCATCTCAAAAATTTAAAAAATTAAAAATTATATATATATATATATTCCACATGGGAAAGGGGACAGCAGAATTTACCTGGAGGGAGTAGGGGAGATGCTGTTCTTCTGTCTAGTACAACACCATTATACACCCTTTGGTGATAAAGCCAAAGCCTGAGGCACAGTCTGAAATGGGGAGATTTACTCAAAGGGGTCTAACTGCCTGCATAATAAAGTAGAAAGGAGAACTTTCTCGGGATAAAGAGATTGTTCTTGTGCAAAATTATTTTTGCTTCCCCTGAATAGAGCCCCAGAAATAGGAGCTGGAAAGAGAGTGCAAGAAGAGAGGATGAAGATGGTAAAAAATTAACTCTGTAATTATAATAGCTAACTTCCAGTGCATGTTTACTACGTTCTTCCAGGCATGGGGCTAAGTGCCTTTCCCCATTACTTCATTCAATTTTCCCAACAGTCTTATGAAATAGTAACCATTAGTCTCTTCATTTTGCAGATCTATAAGTTGTAGTTCAGTGATATTATATGACTTACTGAAGATCTCACAGATACTAAGTAACAGAGTGGGCAGTCATACTTGTCTCCTCCTCTAACTTCTCCAAATGAAAGGGGGAAATAGTGTGAACATTTAAAATCTGGGCCTACAAGCTCTTAGGCTCACTTCACCTGAATGATAACGTTGATAACATCGTTGGCAACAGGCTGATAGGAATTGGATGCTCATTATGTGCTAAACACTGTGCTAAGCATTTTACACAAGTGAGTTCATTTACTCCTCATAACAACACTGTGGTGAAAATATTTTAATTCACTCTATTTTACAAATGAAAAAAAAAATGAAGTCTTCAAGGTTAAGCAACTTGCCCCAGCTAGGAAACAGAAAAGCTGTGGAATAAGAGCAGCCCCCCACAACATGGTGGGATACTGGGGCTTAACAAGAGAACCAGCTACCAGTAGGATATTCTTATAGAGACAAGAGACAGCCAAGGCTCCCCCAGAGAAACTGCGCCTTCAAGCCTAAAACAGCCTGAAGGCTGAAAAAATGGACTGCTGGACCCGGATGAAGCCCAACCTTTCCTAACTGATTCTTTCTGAATAAGCCCACCTGCGCACTGGAAACATAGGGTGGAGCCTCGGGAAGTTCTCACCCTTTGCAAGTGGGAGGAGCCTGGCCTTTCCCGTTCCTGTGTAGGGACCTGGGATTCAATCTGTGAGGCGTGAAACCTGCTAGCAGGACTCTCTCGCTTTGCTAAGAGTTATTTTTCATTTTTCCTTTTTGCCTAATAAATTCCATTTTCCTCACCTTTGTATGTGTCGGTGAGCGTAATCTTTCTTGATCATGTGACAAGAGCCCAGTTTTAGCTGAACTAAGGAGAAAGTACTGCAACAATTCTTTATAATAGGATGTGGCCAGGAATCTTCTGGAACCCTGATATTTGATATCAAATTTTACATTGTTCCTACTCTATACTGTGATCCTGAAAAAGTAAAGCTTGTAACATTTATACCCTATGCAGTGGAGACATAATAGAGAATTAAATATTTCAGTGTGGGGTAAGGACTGCTAAAAATAGAGAAAAGAAAAAAAATATTGGTGAATGAATGAATGAATGAGTTCTATCTATAATCAGAAGTTTTCCATTTTTAATTCTGCTGCCCTGTAAGCTCCATCTCTATGATTAGTTGAATCCTTTTACATGAGTTTTGAATGCACCAAAGTTTTGAATAATGAAAGGTAATGAATAAGGGAAAGGACGTATTTGTGCTTAGATAAATAGGACGTGGAAAAATCTCAAAGGAAATAGCTCTTCCTGAAAAAAATATGTAAAATATAACTTGTTACATATTTACCAGTGCTTTAAAATACTTTTTGAAATTTCTTCCCCCAAGATATCTAAAAAGGTGACATGGGAAATCTTTGTTTTTGTAAAAATAAACAATTAAACAGATGGTACAATGAAAAAAAAAAAAAGAATGCCAAGAGGAAGGGTAGAAGTGAGCTAAAAGGGAACCAACACTTACTGAGTGCCAATACCAGGCCCTTTTATATACTATAACTCGTGTAATTCTCACAGCAATCCCAATATCTCTATTTTATAAGTAACAAAATTTAGATTCAAAAATTAAATAACGTGCCCAAAGATTCACATATAGAAAGAGATGGAGCTGGAGTTTCATCTCTGGCCTGAATTTGAGTTTGAACTCTGTCTAGAACACTCACTGCCTCTTCAAGTAGAGAGTTGAAAAGAGAAGGGCATTTTAATTAAGTGAAGAAAAGAAAACATTTCAGGCTTAGAAAGACAAAACATATGGCAAAGAACTTGTGGAAAAGTTCAAACCAAAAACAAAAAAAGACCTTAGGAAGCTGAAAGGCAGGCTTTGACTAAGATAACCTTTAGGAAAGCAGTAAAGTCTGGAATTCTAAATTCTCTGTTATCAGTATTTCCTCACTTGGTAATTGTAGCAACTCAGCTGGAGCAAAAGAGTAACAACTGTGGCCAAAAAGGCAGACCACAGCAAGCAATGCAAGATGGTGGCGGGTAAAGACAGCAGTGTCCCCAAGGCTACTGCTCAGAGACCTTTCCCTAGCCTTTGAATAGCAGAAGGGATGGCAGGGCTTACAGTCAGCCCACAGCATCTACCCCTCACCTCTCTCGACTTTCTTCCTGATAATCCGGCCCTGCCCATACAGCTATCAACAATTAGTTTTTTTGGGGCCTCATAGTGTTCGGTCTTCTTTTCAGGATTACACTAGGTCATGCAAGTCGTATCTAGCCCTTAGAAGTAAACACTGTTCCCTACATCTAAAATACCCACTTCACTTGTGTTTTTCCGGTTCCTCCAAGGAGTATATGTCAAGACCATATTAACATGGAAAGATGTTATTATGGGAAATGCAGGTATGAAAGAAAATCAGGAGGGAGCTATGATGAAAGTCTGACCCTGAATGAGGGAGAGGAAGAGGAGGTTGGGTGGAAGCATCCTAGAGTATTGTGTAGACTAAAGAAGCTTCTGCAAATTCTTGAGCCAAATTTGCCCAACAAAGGTGTCCACATGTCTCCCAGGAATGAGTCTGTCTTACTATTCCCACAGTACTCAGTTATGGGAGGCGACAGCCCATGGGAAGCACCAGAACACATCAGCTGAGGCCCTCTGTCAATTACACTCTCTATTTTAGGAGGTCTTCCAGGCACATTCTAATGGCCCCCACATGATCTCTGTCTTCTCTATCACTTCTTCTTCCACATATCTAAGCTCAAGGATCACTTTATAAGTGATGCCTTTCCTGACTCCAACCCTCCATCCCAATCAAAGTAAACTTTCCTTCAGAGAAGTCATCTCAGTTTATATTTATATATTCATTAGTGTGATTATTAGATTAATGATTATTTCCCTTGCTAAGTTTTAAACTCCACGAGTGCAGGGACCATGACTGTCTTTTTCACTGCTTTGTCCTTAATGCCAGCCACAGTGACTAATAGGTACTCAATGAATATCTGTTGAATGAATGGATGTGGATAAATAAATGTCAATGAACAGATATGGGTTAAATAACCAATTATGTTCCTCAACCTAATGGAAACTGTATAAAACCCAGGGCTAGGATGAGGCAGACATAGCTTTAAAGAGGTGGGAGCAAATATGTAGGTAGCTTCAGGATAAAATGGTGACCAAGGATTCTCAAGCTGACATGAGCAACTACAAGCTGAGGCTGGCACCTGCTAGGCCAAACTGACTGGGATTCATGCCAGGGAAATTACGGTTAAAAAAAAAAAGAAATAAAGAAAGAATGACTGAGAGTAAGGCCATGCCAACAAAGTCTGTGGATCTTAGCCTTATTTTTAGCTCAGGTCTTCCCTGGTAGCCCCTCCTAGTCTTAAAGGGACCACATCCTCTGATGAGGAGAGACTGGGTGATGGGGTGGCAGTCATTGCTTAACACCCATCTATTGACAGCCCTACGATCCTCCAAGAGCTTCTTGAAATTTCACCTTTCTGAGACTCAGCTTTCTCTTCTCAAAAAGGGACAAAATTTGACCTCATAGAATTCTTAGATTAGGATTAGAGAGAATAATATGATATTATTTCAAATAATATGTCATGGGATCTAACATACTTCCCTGAAAACTCTTAGTATCTTTGTGCCAAAAATAAAAGGAAGAATAAAAATTAAAACAAAACAAAATCTTCCAGTGATTCTCCTGATGAAAACATGGCTTTGGACACAAATATACACAAAATCTTCACACATTTCAAGACATTTTGGAAATATCTTGTTAAAATGGACAATCCCTGATTTAGTGGACTCTGAGTATTGGCCTGTAGGTCAGAAGATATAGAAAATCATAGAATTCTAGGATCTCTGAGCTGAGAGCGTCTTTTAATATTAGTCCAGTTTGCAGTAGTGAGCTTCAAGGATGCTAGAGAAAATCACTCATTGTCAAGATCCCATGTATCTGTACATCTTCACAGATTGGGACTTTGAAAGACTATTGCTAAAATTCATCGTCTTCTCCATAGCTGGAGCAAAATGTGAATTTAGTCTGCAGCCAAGTGTAACGAGGATAAAGCTAACTTCAGCCTGGGACTAGGGTATAAACTCATGCATATTTCTTAGAAAAGTCATGGTGCGTCATTAGGGTAATTAGCCAACACTGTTGAAAATCACATAAACAGTTAATCTGTTCCAATTTCTGATTGTAATTAAGTGATTATGTGGTCCTTAAAGTCCAGAGTCTTTTTCTATTCTTGTCTGTTTTACTGACTCACCGAGTGAGGGGACTAACTCATTTAACCTTTCTGTGTCTCAACATCTGTAAAATCTGGACTACAAATACTTAAACTGTGTACAAAGCCATTTATACTTCATCAGTTCATTCAGAGCATAACACATCACCTTCTAAGTTAAAACAATAATGCTCTTGTTAAAACACATTAACTCCAAGACGGACTTCTACTGATTTTGTCGATTATTTCCTGGAGCCCACCACAGTGAGAACACAAGTCAGAATAAAATGTAGTTCCCGTCCTAAAATGGTGAGTCCCAAACACCAGTCCACAGACTTCAACTGGTCTGTGACAATGTTTTCACAAGTCCATGGCAAAATTCAAAGAAAAACAAAGAAGATAATGAGGGGAATGTTTCATGACTTTAAATTTATATTCAGTTTTAAAGACTTTCCTTTATTACAAATCTATTATGAGTATTTCCTTTCCATTTTTTTTTCTTGGCAATGAAATGTTCTTTATTTTATTGTGGCAGTTGTCTCTTTAACATCCTCACTTAGCATAACAAAAAAAATTGGCAGCTCTTGGTCAGTCTATTTTTTTTCTTGAATTTTGTTGGTCTGCTAACTCAAGATGTATGTGAACCACTAAATCACTTACCACCTACTTAAGGAATATGATTAATCCAGTTTATAGTTTAATCTAGAAAATTGCTTACATTTGTTACTTAGAAGTTCTGTTCTAGGAATTGTTTGTGTTTATAATTAGAAGCTCCAGAAAAAGAAAACAGATTTTAAGCTCAAGATATTGCTAAAAAAACAAAACAACAGCAAAAGGAACAAAGCCAATAAGAACCAAATGGTGTCAGTCATGTAAAAGACCCTCAATAAATATTTGTCGAATATGTAAATAAATTATCAAATGAAACAAATATAGATTCAAATAATACCTAGACAGCAGCTACTAAAAAATAAGCCTGGGCCGGGCGCGGTGACTCACGCCTGTAATCCCAGCACTTTGGGAGGCCAAGGCAGGCAGATCACTTGAGGTCAGGAATTCGAGACCAGCCTGGCCAACGTGGTGAAATCCCCTCTCTACAGGAATACAAACATTAGCAAGGCGTGGTGACAGGCGCCTGTAATCCCAGCTACTCAGAGACTGAGACAGGAAAATCGCTTGAACCTGGGAGGTGAAGGTTGCAGTGAGCTGAGATTGGGCCACTGCACTCAAAAAAAAAAAGAAAAGAAAAGAAAGAAAAGAAGAGAAAAGGAAAATAAAAGAAAAAAGAAAGGAAAGGAAAAGAAAAGAGAAAAACCCTGATGGGCAAAAGCAAAATTTTCACTCTTTGGTTAAAATAACATGAAAAATGGCTTCTTTTCAACTAGAGATAACTACTGAGTATTACACCCTCAGCCTAGGAAAGGCCTGTAGCTCATTTTTCTCTCTTGACAACAAGAAATGAAAGCGGTCAGAGAAAACTGAAAACATTTAGAAAATTATTTAGACTCATAGAAATTAGGGACAGAGACCGGAAATCACCCAACTCATTCCCTTCAATTTAGATAAGGAAATAGGCTCAGAGAAACTTCTCCAGGTTACCTATGCTTTGGGGTTTGGACCATAAGAACAAAACCAAGATACTGCTGTCATCTAGTGGCAGTATACCCTAATTGCAGGAAAATTGTCTAGGCATTGTTTTAAAGATTTATTGAGTATTCAAACTACAAACTTAAAAGTTTTTAAATACTTCCAAAGGTCAGAGGAAACAGAGACATAAAGATAGGAAACATTCAAATTAGAATTCATGGAGGAGGGAATGTACTCTGAGGATAGTGAGTTGCAGAAGAGCAACGGGTCTAGAGACAAAAATGAGTATAAAGTATTTGAGGAATATTGAAGGGTAGTAAACAATAATTGACTTGTGAAAATATCTACTATCTTCAGATTTCTCCTTTGATAGAATTCATCAACACCAGATTACCTAAGAGCTTTTACTAGTAACCAGCCACTAGAACATGGAAATAGTCTCGCTCAACTGAAGCTCACATTAAAATTAATACTCATGTTACACAAAGATACACTGAGTAAATACAAAATAGCATATGTGCAAGGCCATTGGAGGGAGTGTTGTTTGCAGTAGCAAGGGACTAGAAACAAATGTCCACCAATAAAGAACTAGTTGACAAAAAATAGCAGATGTTGCAAGGATGTGGAGAAAAGGGAAAGTTTATACACTGTAGTGGGATGTAAATTAATACAACCTCTATGGAAAATAGTATGGAGATTTCTCAAAGAACTAAAAATAGGACTACCATTTGATCCAGCAATTCCACTACTGGGTATCTACCCAAGGAAAAGAAATCATATCAAAAGATACCTGCACTTGTATGTTTATCACAGCACTATTCACAATAACTAACTAAGTGTCTCTCAGTGGATGACTGGATAAAGAAAATATGGTTATCAATGAGATACCGTCTTACACTGGTCAGAATGGCTATTATCAAAAAGTCAAAAAACAACAGATGCTGGTGTGGCCACAGAGAAAAGGGACCCCATTGGTGGGAATGTAAATTACTTCAGCCACTGTGGCAGGCAGTGTGGAGATTTCTCCAAAACCTTAGAAATATCATTCAACCCAGCAATCCCATTACTGGGCATATACCCAAAGGAAAATAGATCATTATACCAAAAAGACACATGCACTTGTGTGTTCATCATCATGCAATTCACAATAGCAAAGACATGGTATCAACTTAGGTGCCCATCAATGGCGGACTGGATAAAGAAAATGTGGTACACATACAGCATGAAATTCTGCAGTCATAAAAAAAGAACAAAATCACGTCCTTTGCAGAAAGACGGCTGCAGCTGGAGGTCATTCTCCTAAGTGAACTAACTCAGGAACAGAAAACCGAATGCCACATGTTCTCACTTACAAGTGAGAGCTAACATTGGGTACTCATGGACATAAAGTGGCAACAATAGAAACTGGGGACTACTAGAGGGTAGAAGAAGTGAGGTGAGCAAGGGTTGACAAACTATTAGGTGCCCTGCTTAGTACCTGGGTGACGGGGTCATTCGTATCCCAAACTTCAGTATCATGCAATATACCCAGGTAACAAACCTGTATATGTACCCCCTGAATCTAAAATAAAAGTGGGGAAAAAAGAAAACGTGGTGTATATATACACAATGGAATATTATTCAGGCATTAAAAAAAGAATGAAAACATGTCTTGTGATAACATGGAAACATGGATGTAACTGGAGGCCATAATCTTTTTTTTTTTTTTTTTTTTGAGACAGAGTCTCACTCTGTTTCCCAGGCTGGAGTGCAGTGGTGCAATCTCGGCTCACTGCAACTGGAGGCCATACTCTTTAGTGAAACAACCCAGAAACAGAAAGTAAAATACTGCATGTTCTCACTTATAAGTGGAAGCTAAACAATGGGTACACAAGGACATAGAGCACGGAATAATAGGCATTGGAGACTCCGAAGGGTGGGAGGCAGGTGGATGAGAAATTGCTTAATGGTTTTAATGTACACTATTTGAGTGATGGTTACACTAAAAGCCCAGACTTCACCACTATGCAATGTATCCATGTAACAAAACTACAGTTGTACCCCTTAAATTTATACAAATAATAAATAAACTTACATTTAAAAGGACTAGTTTAATAAACCATGATACATCCACACAATTGGCACTATATAAGCTGTTAAAAAATAAAATAATGAGGAAAATTTCTATATACTGATATATCTCCAGCATCTATTATTAGAGGGAAAAACAAGTGAAAAACAATGCTCATAGTATGCCACTTTTTGAAAAGCCTACTCTAAAGGAAAACACACACACACACACACACACCCCTACATACAACATATTTGCTTATAAAGATGATTATCCATAGTGGGAGGCAACAAGGTGGAGGGAAGGATGGCCTTGAGACTTCTTTAAATATATCTGGTTATATAGTTTGACTTTGGAACAAAATTAATCAAAAAGAAAAAAAACATCCCTAAAAATAGAAAGCAAACTGAAACAAATGAACTTAACTTTACAATAAGTTGGTGACAAATCCACATAGAGAAAGAAAATTTCAACTGCACTTTAAAACATAGAATTTTGATTGTTCATTCCTAATTGGACATATTCTCAAGACACAGAACCACAAAGAAATTCTAAACTGCATTTAGTAGTTTTATTGTTTTTTTTATAGCATTAACTATTTGATTTACTTATTTATGTATTTATTTAGAGACAGGGTCTGGCTCTGTGGCTCAGGCCGGAGTGGAGTGGTACAATCATGGCTTACTGCAGTGTCAACCTCCCCCGGGCTCAGGTGATCCTCCCATCTCAGCCTCCTGAGTAGCTGGGCTTCAGGCACGCCCCATCATGCCCAGCTAATTTTTTCTAGTTTTTGTAGAGACAGGATTTCATCATGTTGCCCAGGCTGGTATTGAACTGCTGAGCTCAAGCGACCTACCTGCCTCCGCCTCCCAAAGTGCTGGGATTACATGTGTGAGCCACCACACCCAGACAGTTTTCTTGTTAATGGTCATTTTGTTGTTTTTATTTTGGAACTAGTATAGGCAATTATGTTAATATTATTGAGAGCCAAGATGTTCAAAATAAGAGAAAGGAGATACTCATATAAATTCAAAGAATTTAAGTAAACATCCTGTAATCTTAAATTTGAATTAGAAATAGCACTATAAACTTGTTTGTTTCTTTTTTTCTTTTTAAACAAAAAGGTAATTGCTATCTCTGACCACTACAAAGACCTAAAAGTAATAACTACTAATAGCAATGAGCACCACTGGCACACAAATCGTAATCTCTGAATATCATTCCCCACAAAATAAAACCACCACTCCTTAGAGAAATGGCTGACTGCAGGTCTGGGGCAAGGACTGTACTAGATGAACCAGGAATGTCCTCTTGTACTAGAAAGCAAGGAAGTGATCAGCAACTACTATGATCATGTCAAAAAGCCTCAGGAGCCAACTTGAAAGGGCTCCCACTGGCCTAATATGGGTCAATTTGGGTATCAAAATTAAAAATCACTGTGATTTATGAAATACATCAAATACATAAAAGCCCATAAATTTATAATGATCTAATACAAAAACATTAGTCATCGTTGGAGTCTGCTAGGACACCAAATCATCCTGAATTTTTTAAGTGAAAGGCAAGAATCAAGTAGTTGTCCTGCCTTTCCTGTAAGAACTGTACTTTAGAGCAGTGGCTCATGCCTGTAATCCCAGTGCTTTGGGAAGCTGAGGTAGGAGGATTACTTGAGCCCAGGAGTTCAAGACCAGCCTGGGGAATATAGTGAGACCCTGTTGCAACAACAACAAAAAAATAATAATTAGCTGTGATGGTGGTACCTGTAGTCCTAGCTACTCAGGAGGCTAAGGTAGGAGGATCGTTTGAGCCTAGGAGTTCAAGGCTGCAGTAAGCTACCATCACACCACTGCACTCCAGTCTGAGTGACAGAGTGAGACTCCGTCTCAAAAAAAAAAAGAGGAAAAAATGGAACTGTATTCTATGATAGCCACATAATTGATGAGGGAAATTTCTTCTTTTTAAATTTATTTATTTTTTTTATTGTTTTGGGAACTGCTCCATTTCAATTTTTTTTTTTTTTTGAGGAGTGGGGGTTCTTCTTGATAGAAGAATTCCCACTAATAAATTCAAAAAAATAACAGCACTGAAAAATCATTAATTTCCAACCCCTAATGAAATAATGGATCTAGGCAATAATCATCAGTGGATGCTAAAATCATTAAGTTAAAGGTTGATGGGGCACTTTCTACTGCAGGAATCAGTCTGAAACCACCTGAACCCCGCCAATCAATTTTAGTATTGTAAAAAGTGAGACGTCCTGACTTATATAGGCTTTCTGATGGGATGCAATAAGGAATAAACAACACCACTCATGAGGGATTCTTGCCTTAAATAGTGAACCTGATTTGTTCCAAGGAAGTGCATGAGAAAATAAAAGTGAACCTGAATCTAATCAAATCTCTAGTGGGGGGATTATAATCGTGGAAACAGAGTTTTATTTGTATTTTATTAAGGAGTAAAAGAGCAAAACAATCCCCACAGCTAGGGCAATTTGACTGCCCTCAAATCAACTCCTATAGACTCAGTCTGCCCCAAGCTCTTGAACGAATCCTATTTATTCATTAAACAGAAATTAAGGAGCCTGTTTTCCACAACTTAGACGACTGCATGGTGTCAACTGGTTATTAACCCTCCCATAACACCGTGTCTTAAACTCAGATCTGATTATTGTTTGCCTACCTTAATCCTTGTTCCTACATTCCTATCTGGTTAATTTGCCTGCTGCCTCAGTTGCTCTGAAACAGGGGCTTGGCTTTACTCTTACTCAGACTAGGTCCCTGACCTTGAATCCCAACCCAGCTTCTGGGCCCCCACTCCCTGTTGCTAACCACCTACTTGCACCCTTGTGTCTTGCCCACTCCCTGGCTGCCTGTTTTAAATTTCTTGCCATTTCTTGACCTGACATCTTGTGTCAATTTGACCCATACTCTTAAGAGTTGTATAAAATATCAGACCATGTCTTGTTAGTTTATAACATTTTGAGGCAGGTTGGTGACATTATTCTTGTTTGGAAATAAGACTTAAACAGCATGTAAAATATTTGTTTCTGGCCCCACATCACATCTGGGGCAGCACCTCTACAAGCATCCTCAGTCTCCTTAAATCAGGAGCAGTAGACTCAGCTCTGAATTCTGCTGCAAGCTAGTTGGCAAATGATTCCATTCTGTCCAAGCCACGAATCCCTCCCCTTCCTCTTCTCTGTGTCACTGCTGTGCCTTCCTAGCCATCTGCTCTTTCTCCAGTCCACTCTACCCATGCTCTGATGGTAATGCTTTTTCCTCTCCCTATCTTTAACAGCTTCAAGCATTTTCCTCTCCTATCTTTAACAGCTTCAAGCATACATGTCCGTTTCTCAGTGACTGTTTTGACTCCGTGGGTATGCACTTCTATTTTTTAAGTGCTTTCTATTGTAAAGTAAAACAGATAAGGAAAACCACACAGACATATGGCTTAACGAATTTGTTTAAAGCAACACTCTTGTAACCATCATCAGGTCAAGAAATAGATCTTTGTCAGTCACCCCAGAAGCCCCCTCCATGTGTGCTGCCCAGATCATAAGTATCCTCTTTGCTCATACATAACGATTGTCCAGATTTTTATAGTAATCAACTCGTTGCTTTTTTTAAAAAATCATTTTATCACATAAATGTGCATCCTGAGATATTATATTTTAGTCTTGCTCATTTTAAAAATTGATATTTCTTTTAAGTCTCTTTTAATCTACAAATTCTTCCTCCATTCTTTCTTTTCCTTATAATTCATCCGTTGAAAATCCCAGGCTCTTTGATGAATAGAGTTCCTTGGTCTGAATTTTGCTGATCAGTATGCCAATTAACTGGTTATTTACTGAACTGAACTTCGGCTTCCCCTCTTCCCACCCATCTTACTATGGCAGGATTGCTGCTTATAGGAGCTCTCTATGAGCTCTCACTTCACTCTCTAGCATGACTCATTGAAAGAAAACAGTTGCCTTGTTCCCAGCTGCTGCCACTGAGGGCTCCACTTGGCTGTTTGAGTAGCTGGCTGGCTGGTATCAGGAGCTCATCCACGTGCCTCCAGTGTCCACTTCATGCTTTCCATTCCTCTTGAGGAGAGATGCATTGTGATTCCTGAGAACTGGAAAGGTAGAAACTTGAACATCCAGAGTGGTATCGCCCCTTGAATTTCTGAGAACCCCAATCTCTCCCATTGCTGGCCAATTCTAGTGGTGCAGTGGGAGGATTAAGCAGCATACAAAGCCCCAGTTGAATTCCTAAATGTTGGTCTGGTTGGTTAAGATTCTGGGGATTTGATGTATTTTAAAGGTATTTTATATGTTTAAGTGTACTTTATGCAGCTTAAAAGAAAAAAAGTGGGCCAGAAGCGGTGGCTCACATCTGTAATCCCAGCACTTTGGGAGGCTGAGACAGGTGGATCACCTGAGGTCAGGGTTCAAGACCAGCCTGGCCAACATGGCAAAACTCCATCTCTACTAAAAATACAAAAATTAGCTGGACATGGTGGTGGGCACCTGTAATCCCAGCTACTCGGGAGGCTGAGGCAGGAGAATCGCTTGAACCCAGGAGGCAGAGGTTGCAGTGAGCTAAGATCGCACCACTCTACTCTAGCCTGGGCAACAGAGCAAGACTTCGTCTAAAAAGAAGAAAGAAAGAAGAAAGAAAAGAAAAAGAAAGAGAAAAAATAAGTTTAAAATCATAAATACAACAATATTTCAGTCACACTCTGTGTTAAATTGGGCTTTTGTGGGCACACCACAAACTCTAATCAAATATAGCATTGTTTCTATGGGAGACCAAATGCCAAATTCCAAGTATGCCACTAACAAAATGTGGGAATAGTCCCTTTTTATAAGTTTCAGGCCTGCCCATCTGGTCAACTATATCATTTTAGATTCCCGTTTAGGCGAACTGGAACCTGGAATTATTGTCTCTCTCAAGGCCTTTCCCTAATGAAGGCTTACATGTTCTTACCCCTAAGCATCTCCTCAAATGACTTAAAATATAATTTCTTTGTCTATATCCAAATAATGGAAAATAATGATTCTCTGTGATGTAAAAGGAAGACCAAGAATATTATTGCTTCAGGCAACCAAATATTCAAAATTTGACCACCATAAAAACATCATGATACTCACCAACCCACTAAAAGCTCTGGAAGCCAATACAGTTATTAGACAAACTGAGCATCTCTCCAGGAAAAACAACCCCTCCCCACAAACCTTTTAAACTTCCAAGCAATATATGGAATTATTTAGGATTTAAATGTGAATCAGTGGCAGCTGGGAAATTTCTAGATTTTGAAATATGATAGTTTCCATTTGCTTGCAACCGGTTAATAATCTGTTCCACTTTAAAAGCATCACATCAAAGATAGAGGCAAAATGTAATAATAATAAAAACAAGATTTCCTTCATTCTGGAACTCCATGGTAATGATTCTTCAGTTTCTTAGATTTATGACTAATTAAATTGGGTCCAGAAACACCAAGTTAATTTTTAAGGCCTTTCAAATAAGCCAAATAAGTATATTGAGCCAAGATTCATTCATATTCAGATTTCTAGGACACTCTGATTTGATAATATATGTTCCATACAATGCAGTAATGGTTAAATCAGGGCTCTACTGAGGCATGAGCCTCATGTAACAGAGCTGCAATTTAATGCAGCATGGCCTTGAGTGCTATAGCAACAGCACCTGCTATCTTATTTTAATAAGACCCAGGAGATATTCTGGAGGTTTCTATTTTACTAAATTTTCACTTTGAGTTCTAGCTCTGTGTAATATTCTTGTAATGTGAAAAGGGAGCAAGAGACTTTAGCAAAGCTAGGAAGATTCAAAATTTGCTATGGGAATAGTAGACAGTCCAGGAAAAATTGCTAGGATGGCATTTTCATATGTCATGTTCTCCCTATCTAAATGTGTCATTATAACAAATAATACAAAAGTATAGATACTCGAAATACTATTCAGTATGTATACTTAACAAATAAGATTTCTAATACATAAAATCTCATCCATGCCTCAAAAGAAAAACAGCGACCCAAATGAATTACATAATTCATGATCAACAAAAGTGAAATGTTTATTATCAAAATATAAAGAAGGCGTCAAAGCTAAAACTTTTGAATCCAGTAATTATACAGAAGTTTTTCTGATGAATATTTATATAATCTTGGACACAAAAATTTTAAAATACACATTTACTTTTAAGCACATATGGAACATCTACTGTACAAAAATTGGCCCTGTAATAGGCAGTAAAGCAAGTTTCAGATCACACCAAAGAATCAATATCCTACTGACCTCACTAGAAAAGAATAACAAAATAATAAAAATTACATTGGAAATGAAGAATATTTCTAAATGATTCATTAGCCAAAAAGGAGAAATCCTAATGGAAATTAGTCAATGCACAAAACTGCAAGTGAAAACACTATGTATCAAAACCTGAGGGACATAGCTAAAGCAGTAATTATAAGTAAACTTATTTCTCAACGCTTGAAAAGAACAGTCTGTAAATTAGTTCATAAGTCCTCTTTCTGCTTAATAAAAAATAAGTAAATTAGTGACCATGTTGTCCAACCCAAGAAGTTAGAAAAAGTAACAAAGATTACAGAACTTAATAAAATAATTAAAAAAAAAAAAAAAAAAAAAAAAAAACAGTGGCCAGGCCCAGTGGTCATGACTGTAATCCCAGCACTTTGGGAGGCCAAGGTGGGAGGATCCCTTTTGAGAACCTGAGTTCGAGACCAGCCTGGGCAAGAGAGTGAGCCTTCACCTCTACAAAAAAAAAAAAAAAAATGAACAAAATTAGCTGGGCATGGTGATGCGTGCCCGTATACCCAGTCCTTGGGAGGCTTAGGTGGGAGAATTGCTTGAGTCTGGGAGGCAGAGGTTGCAGTGAGCTGAGATCATGCCACTGCACTCCAACCTGGCAACAGAACAAGACCTTGTCTCAAAATATATATATATATATTATATATATATATATACACATATACATATATAGTAAAGAGGTATAACAAAACCAAAAGTTTATTTTCTAGATACACTAATGAACTTTAGGAAGAGACTTGGCAGAAACTTTGGGCATCTCAAGTGCACAGCTGATTTTGCCCTCAGGATATTTTATGATATAGGTCAAGCTTGTAAAAAGTAGTGTAAAGCTCACTATACAAAGATTAGAGTCTGGGACCCACCCAGGACATGGGTTCCAAGAATAACTATAAAATACTCTATTTTATAGCTCAATAAAATTGAGGAAAATATGGAAAAAATAAACAGATGAAAAGGTGGAGAATTTCACCAGAGAATTGAAACACACATACGCAGACACACACATACACACTTAAATAAATACTCTAAAACTGAAAAATAAAATATATATAAGATTAAAAGATATAAGGGTAGGAGAAAAAACAACACTGTCATTATATTCAAATCATATGATTAGATTGCATAAAGGGACTAATAAGAGATATTAGCAATACTATTAGATAAAAGATTAATATGAAGATATCGGCAGGCACGGTGGCTCACACCTGTAATTCCAGCACTTTGGGAGGCCAAGGCGAGTAGATCACTTGGGGTAAGGAGTTCAAGACCAGCCTGGCTAACATGGTGAAACCCCATCTCTACTAAAAATACAAAAATTAGCCAGCCGTGGCGATTCGCGTGGTGAGGCTGAGGCAGGAGAATCGCTTGAACTGGGAGGTGGAGGTTGCAGTGAGCTGAGATCACACCACTGCACTCTAGCCTGGACGACAGAGCGAGACTCTGTCTCAAAAGATAAATAAAGAAATAAGAAAATATCTGTTGTGTTCTTATGTGCCTGCAGCAAATAGAATATGCAAATTTAAAAGAAGGCAGACTTTAAAAAATAGCAACAAAATTATAAAGTATCAAAAAAAATAACAAAATACATAAAAGGCTTTTGGGGAGAAAATCATAAAACTTTACTGGAAAACAAAAGACCTTAAAAAGAGAGAACTATATCATGTCCTTGAATGGGAAGGCTCACTTGGTGTGGTAGCTCACACCTGTAATCCCAGCACTTTGGGAGGCCAAGGTGGGCAAATCACCTGAGGTTGGGAGTTCCAGACCAGCCTGACCAAAATGGAGAAACCCCATCTCTACTAAAAATACAAAATTAGGCAGTGTAGTGGCACATGCCTGTAATCCCAGCTACTCGGGAGGCTGAGGCACGAGAATCACTTGAACCCAGGAGGTGGAGGTTGCAGTGAGCTGAGATCACACCATTGCACTCCAGCCGGGCAACAAGAGCAAAACTCCATCAAAAAAAAGAAAAGACAACTGGCCAGGTGCAGTAGCTCTGTAATCCCAGCACTTTGGGAGTCCGAGGCAGGTGGATCACCTAAGGTCAAGAGATCGAGACCATCCTGGCCATATGGTGAAACCCCGTCTCTACTAAAAATATAAAAATTAGCTGGGTGTGGTGGCGCACACCTGTAGTCCCAGCTACTTGGGAGGCTGAGGCAGGAGAATTGCTGGAACCCAGGAGGCGGAGGTTGCAGTGAACCAAGATCACGCCACTGCACTCCAGCCTGGTGACAGAGAAAGACTCTGTCTCAAAAAGAAAAAAAAAAAAAAGAGAGAGAGAAGAAGGCTCATTGTCATAAAGATGTCAATATTGCCAAATTAATCCTTAAAGTTAAGCAATTCTGATAAAAATCCCATTACGATTATTTTAGAGATTTTGTAAATTGATTCTAAAATTCACAGGAAAGAGCAAAGAACCAACAAGAATGAGGACACACATGAAGAAAAGCAAAGCAGACAGAACTGGCTTTACAGATTTTATTCTAGAACTAGAGTAATCACAACAGTGTGGCAACGGTGTAGGACATACAGATAGCCCAAAAGAGAAACAGAGTCACCAAATAGAGAAACAGACTCATGCAAACTAGATACATAATAAAAGTAACATTACATATGAATGGGGAAAGAATGAAGTATTCAGTGAATGGTGCTATTCATCATTTAAAACACACACAGAGGCCGGGCACTGTGGTTCATGCCTGTAATCCCAGCACTTTGAGAGGCTGAGGTGGGAGGATCACATGAGCCCAGGAATATAAGACCAGCCTGGACAACATGGTGTGACCCTGTCTCTACAAAAACTAAAAATAATTAAATATAATAATTGAAAAATAAACATAAACATACACACACACAATTCAATATAAATATGAGAATAAAGCCTAAACATTTAAAGTCAGGGTCTTTCTCTGTAGCCCAGACTGGAGTACAATAATGCAATCATAACTTACTGCACCCTTGAGCTCCTGGGCTCAAGTGATCCTCCTTCTACAGCCTCGCAAAGTGCTGGGATTGTACGCATGAGCCACCAGGCCCAGCCCCAAACATTTTTATAGGAAAAGGAACTATCTCTATGACTTCAGGATAAGAATTTAACAGGATACAAAACGTACAAAAACATATAGGAAAACAATGAGATATTGTCTCATTGAAATCCTAAATGTATGCACACTATAAAAAATATAAATACAAACTACAGATCGGGAGGAAATAATGGCTACTCATATAACAAAGGATTTCTATAAAAATATATAAGAACTCCTGTAAATCATTACCAATCCAATAGGAAAACTGGCAAATAATAGCTAACATGTATTGTGTACTTTGTATTAGGCACTGTTCTAATTGCTTTATATATATTATCTTATTTAATCCTTAAAGGACATGAATAGGTAATTCACAGAAGAAGAAACTCAAATGGTCAATAATTATGAAAATATACTCAGACTCATTAATAACTATTAAAATAACAAAATTTTTTTAAAGAATAACTAAATTAAAATGACAGATATTTCCTAGCTACTAGATTGGCAAACATTATAAAGTCTGACAATACCAATTGTTGATGAGAATGTGAAACTATATTAACTCACACACGACTGGTAGATTTACTACACTAGTGCAATTACACTGGTTTAAATTATTACCTTTACTTTGGAGAGTAATCTGTTGATATCTGCTAGAGTTGAAGATGCAAAATTCCACTCCTGTATATCCCTAGAGAAACTCTCATACAATGCACAATGTATAAGAATGTTCACTGCAGCAATAGCAAAAGAAAAAAAAATAGAAGTAACCTAAATGTCCATTAACAGAAGATAAGATAAATTGTGGCATAGTCATACAATGGAATTTCATTTTACTAGAGTCAAATCAATGAATAAAACTCCATTAATTCATCTGAATTCAATAACACAATGGTGATCATTTAAAAAGGCAAGTTATAGGCCTGGCACGGTGGTTCATGCTTGTTAGCCTAACAATTCGGGAGGCCGAGGCAGGCGGATCACCTGAGGTCAGGAGCTCAAGACCAGCCTAGCCAACATGGTGAAACCCCATCTCTACTAAAAATGCAAAAAATTAGCTGGGCATGGTGGTACACACCTGTAATCCCAGCTACTCAGCAGGCTGAGGCAGGAGATGCTTGAACCCAGGAGGCGTAGGTATCAGTAAGCCGAGATCGTGCCATTGCACTCCTGCCTTGGCAACAGAGTGAGACTCCGTCTCAAAAAAAAAAAAAAAAAGGAAGTTATAGAAGGTTAAATACCAGGTGGTCCCATTAGTAAAGTTTGAAAACATGTAGAACAATATTTTGGGGGTTTTATTGTTGCTTTGTTGAGACAGGGTCTCGTTCTGTCACCCAGGCTAGAGTGCAGTGGCATGAACATGGCTCACTGCAGCCTTGACCTCCTGTGCTCAAATGATCCTCCCACCTCAGCCTTCCAAGTAGCTGAGATTGCAGGTGCATGCCACCAAATCTGGCTAATTTTTTTCTTTTTTGTTTTGTAGAGACAGGGTCTCTTTTGGCTGCCCAGGCTGGTCTTCAACTCCTGGCTTCAAAAGATCCTACCACCTTGGCCTCCCAAAGTGTTGGGATTACAGATGTGAGCCACCGCTCCTGGTCTGACAGTATTGTTTATGGATACCTTCATAGATGTGAAAACTACTAAAACAAACATGAGAATGATAAACACCTAATGCAATACCCTGGGCTGCTGTTGGAAACTCCAGGAAGAGTAATTCACATTGTACAGCATAGAATTGTTTTTCAGGAAAAGCCATTCACAGCCTGGAAGGAAGGAAAGAGGATGGGATTCGAAAGATGCAGCCAGGGACCTTCAATTGTACCTGTCATGTTTTATCTCTAAAAAAAAAATAATAATAATAATAAGCAAATAAAAAGAAGTGAAGAAAATAAGGCAAAAATGTTAGATTTGAAAGAAGTGGGTGGTGAACACCTAGGTGTTCCTGATGTTTTCCTTTATGCTTTTCTGCATTCTTGTAATATGTCATAATAAAAGATAAATGGATGTGGAGCAAGGCACTCATCCAGCAGCTGAATTGCTAAACAGAACCAAACTGAGAGAGACAAAGAAAAGAGCAAGAGTGAAATGGGGAGTGCTCATCACTGATTTAATTAATCTGAAGAGATATTTTTCCTTGATGTCCTTCCACAAATTTTGTTAAATTCGGTCTTCCTATGCATACTACACTCCTACAGATCTTTCCTTACCGCCAACCCCTGCCCCTGCCCGCCAGCACTTCTTAGATGTGTCCAGTCTGAGTATTCCCAAGACTACCCTTTTTCTGAGCTCTTCCTTCCCTTCAATAGTTAGGGGTGGGGAGTATTTTGAGCCCCCACTCCAAGTATTGAGAGAAGTCCGTTGCTCTTTCCCACAGCTGATATTTATCGTGCACTTAATTATGGGCCTGGCATTATTCCAAACATTTTACCACCATTATCTCATTTAGTCCTCACAGCAACTTTATGAAATAGGTTCCTTTTTAGCCCCACTTTCAGGATGAGGAATTGAGGCTCAAGGGGTTAGTTGACTTCTTTACGGCCACACTGCTAGTAAGCAGTGGCCCCCACTGGTCTAATTCCAGTACTCTGAAATTTCAATTTCTCATTTCCACTAATCTCTTGATCTCAGTAACATCTTGACTTTTATAGCCATTCTTTTCTATGTCTCATACAGACCTAAACATAGAATGAAGCTCTTTTTCCATTAATCACCCCTATCAAAAGGATACATGTAGAAGCCTTTTGAAAGATGACACTACTCACAACATAGTAAACAACATGAAATATTATCCTTGTCCAGTCCCATCTCACTGAATGTCTCATTGTTGAATTTTATTCCGCATGTTTCCTATCTGCCACGTTGCACCTCTCTTTCCCTTCTCTTTTCCCCGTCTCATTATTCTTACCTCCCTTCCATCTCACATCACCTCCATTAAACTCCTGTTTTTCAAGCCAACCATTTGTATAATGAGAAATTTAATTCTTTCTTCTTTATTTTCCCCTTTCAAACAATGTCCAGAGTTGGGGTGAGGGATATTGGATTCACCATTCAAACTCAAACATGCCATCTAGACATTTCCTTAAACAAAGAGGTATCTCCCTGGACATGAATGATGCCTCTTTTGTTTCATTTTTTTTCTTTTTCCTATTTCTGTAACAATCCTGACACCATACATGACCCTTTTCTTATGTAAAAGTGTCTGCAGTTGATTCTTGCTTTAAATAAAGAGTTTCTTTTTCTTCTCACCATACCAATGCCTATGAGATTTATTATCCTCTTTATTTCATATGATTTGCATCACTTGATTTTATGTATCTAATTTGAAAGTCTGACATTAAACAATAGTTTCCTCAAAATAAAGCAGACTCCATAAAACTGCTGAACCATCTGCCTGACTAGTGTTATGTGTCCTCCTTAAAATTCATATGTTGAAGCCTTAACCCCCAGTACCTCTGAATGTGACCTTATTTGGAGATAGGGTCTTTACAGAGATAATGAAGTTAAAATGAGGTCATTAGGGTGGGCCCTAATCCAATATGACTGCTGTCCTTATAAGAAAAGGAAATGTGGACATGGGCATGAATAGTAGGAAGGCCATGTGAAGATACAAGGGAAGATGACCATCTACAAGCCAAAGGAGAGAGGCCTGGAAAAGATCCTTCTCTCATGGCCCTCAGAAAGAACAAGCTCTGTCAATTCCTTGATTTCTGACTTCTAGGCTCCAGAACTATGAGAATAAATTTCTGTTCTTTAAGCCACCTTATTTATGGTACTTTGTTACAGCAGCCTTAGCAAAATTATTATCACTACAGAGTACAAGTTCTTCGGCTTAAAATTCAGGGACATCCAAAATGTGGTCCCAACCTCCTTCTCCAGCATTCTCTTACCCTATGTACTTTAAACCACCCAAAGCTCCAAATGATACCACTTGCTGTTACTGCATTTGGCTCCACCCCCTCCCACATGCATGCCTTTGCTCAGGCTCTGACCTCTTGCTTGGATGGATCTGTGCCTCTGGGGTCCACCTCAGATACTACCTGCTTTAAAGACTGCTCTCAGTTCTCCACCTAGAAACTCCCTGAAGCCAATCAGACAGATCTGGGTTTGTTTTGTTTTGTTTTGTTTTTTGAGACGAAGTCTCACTCTGTTGCCCAGGCTGGAGTGCAATGGTGTGATCTCAGCTCACTGCAACCTCTGCCACCCGTTCAAGCAATTCTCCTGCCTCAGCCTCTCAAGTAGCTGGGACCACAGGCATGCGCCACCGCACACAGCTAATTTTTGTGTTTTTAGTAGAGACAGGGTTTTACCATGTTAGCTAGGCTGGTCTCGAACTCCTGACCTCAATTGATCCTCCCGCCTCCACTTCCCAAAATGCTGGGATTACAATTTGAACCTAGCTCTACTACTTACTAGTCGTGTGGCCTTGAACAAGATGCTAAATGTATCAGAGTTATATATGAGCATGAGAAAAGTTACTCATTCATAAGGTAAGTGTTGCGAAGCTTGAGTGAGATGATGCCTGTAAGGCGCTTAGCAAAGTGCTTGACACAGAGAAAGCATTCTGGAAATGCAAGCTTTTATTCTATTTTGTATTATCTGAATCACAATGGCATTTTATATAAAGCTCCTTTATGCCACTTACCATATCTGTAATGTCTTGTTAATGGGATTAATCATGTAAATTGCTACTGATTTAAGACAATCATGCACAGTCTCCTACAGAATCAAGAGAGCTATCAGTCAGTCAGTCCTGACAGTCCTTTCCATATCCAGGCCAGGTGAAGTTTCCACTCTTGAGTCAAATTCAGCCTCAGGCTCCACACCTGGTGGTGCCCTTCCATCAGATCCTCTGAGTCTCAACTCTGCAACCCTACCCTCTGTTATTTCACCCCAAGGGACCTACAGGCTTTGGTTTCTTGGAGGCTGCCCAGCAGCTTTTCATGCCAGAGTCATTGTTAATAAGTTTGGTATTATAGTCCTTTGCCAATTAAGACCTTCAGCACCAGACAAACCTGGGCTTTATTCCCAAGACCATCATTGTAAGCAGTGTGACTGACCTTGGGCAAAGTACTTGACATCTCTAGGACTCACTTTACTTATCTGTAAAATTAAGATAATAATTATTCTACCTAATAGGTGCCTGTGAGGAAACAGTCTAGGGAAATGGTATTTGGCGCTACAGGGCACTAAGCAAAAAATGCCATCATCACCACATTTCTTATAATTCGTAGCAGATTATAAAGTCCTTGAGGATGGAAAATATCTGCACATAGCAGACTCTATAAAAGTTTGTTGAATTAAATTCTGAATTTTGATGTAAACAAACCTGAAAAGTTTATATCCATGACATTTATTCTGAAAGAAACAGGCTTGCATCTAAATGAAATTAGAACAGAGAAGTACATTGTTTGGATATGATCAAACTTAAGTTATAATACTATGCAGCCAATGGATAAAGTGGGTTGGAATTTTTCATGTCATTTTTGCTATTCAGGAAGAGGACCAATGAAAAGTGTCGAATGAACAATTCACCGGGCTGTTTTATTTGAGCTACATTTCCACAGTTACAAGAAGATATAACCACTTGAAATTTTAATTGTCTTTCCCAGGTGATGATGGCCAGATCTGGTAACATGAATTAACCTCCATTTTTAACATCCCTTTTTTGGTGGGCTCCGTGGCTCACAACTGTAGTCCCAGCTACTCAGGAGGCTGAGGTAGGAGGATCGCATGAGCCTGGGTTCGAAGTTTCAGTGAGTTATCATCATACCACTGCACTCCAGCCTAGGTGACACAGCAAGATCCTGTCTCAAAAGAAAATCCCTTTTTTGATAGTTGACATTGTCAAATCGCCTTTCCTCTCACAGAGATTTAAAAGCAAAAACAAAACAAAACTTTTATGGTATAATTGTACAGTTCAGGGGGAAACTGAGCCAGGGAAGTTGATCCATAGCCTGGGGGTCTATAGGCTGTAGTATACCCAGGGGGTCCATGTGGAAATCTAAACCCTTGAGATATTTTTTTGAAACCTCAGTAGATAGAAGCTGGGAGAAAAGAAAAGCAGTAACAACAAAATGCTATTTCCAAGTGGCAAGCAGTTTCTTTCTAGCAAGTAGTGGAGTTGTCAATGTTCCTTTAAAGGAGACTTTTCCTTTGTTCTGGGAGAAAACACCCAAATGAATCCTCTATCCAGATGTTAAACAAAGACTTTCTTCTGAAGTGAAGATAGGAATTCAATTTCCTCCTTTCAGGGTGATAAGGTTAAAGGTACCCTCTTGGAAGCAGAGCTACATCTCTGTAGACCAGGATACATTAAGAGAAAGTATGTCTCTGGTGGAAGAGAAGTGGCAAGGTGTCCATCCCCTGCCACATTCTCTGGACCCATTTTGGGCCTTGTAGTTAGAGAAGTGGGTCAGAAGTAAATTGCAACTCTTTTCAGAGGAGATTTTATGATATTCTATACATAAGATAAACTGCTTTGGGGCCAAGATGACAAAATGGAACAGAGTTGGGAAAAGGACCATTCTCTTGGCCTCTTCATCTATCTTTTCATTCATATGTTCAACAAATCCTTATCACAAACCTACTTGGCACTAGGCACTGTACTAACTACTAGAGAGAATGGTGAACCAGATATTCCAGATGGCTCCCTTCATTCCCTTACATTCTGGTGGTATATTAGTTATCTATTGCTGCATAACAAATTATCCCAAAAAATAGTGGATTAAAAAAAAAAATATTATAGAATACACAAATGTTCAGTGGAACAAAAAAGTATAGAAATAAAGACCAGTTATATGAGACTCGATATATACACAAAGATGGCAATTCAATGAGTATCGAAAGGTTAGTTTATTTAATTCAAAAAAGTATCTGGCACAATGACTATCATCTAAACAAAATTAAGTTTACTATCCATCATACTGCCCTTTAAAAGTAAATTCAGGGGGGGCGGAGCAAGATGGCCGAATAGGAACAGCTCCAGTCTCCAACTCCCAGCGCAGCGACACAGAAGACCGGTGATTTCTGCATTTTCAACTGAGGTACTGGGGTCATCTCTCTAGGGAGTGCCGGACAATCGGTGCTGGTCAGCTGCTGCAGCCTGACCAGCGTGAGCTGAAGCAGGGCGAGGCATCGCCTCACCTGGAAGCGCAGGGGGAAGGAATCCCTTTTCCTAGCCAGGGGAACTGAGACACACAACACCTGGAAAATCGGGTAACTCCCACCCCAATACTGCGCTTTAAGGAAACAGGCACACCAGGAGAATATATCCCACACCTGGCCGGGAGGGTCCACGCCCACGGAGCCTCCCTCACTGCTAACACAGCCGTCTGCGGCGATCTATCCGCAAGGCAGCAGCGAGGCTGGGGAGGGGCGCCCGCCATTGCTGAGGCTTAAGTAGGTAAACAAAGCCGCTGGGAAGCTCGAACTGGGTGGAGCTCACAGCAGCTCAAGGAAGCCTGCCTGTCTCTGTAGACTCTACCTCTGGGACAGCGCACAGCTGAGTCCAATAGGGGAAAGAGCGGGGGCGGTGCAGACGCGAACGACTCTGTCTGACAGCTTTGGGGAGAGCCGTGGATCTCCTAACGCGGAGGTTGAGATCTGAGAACGGACAGACTGCCTGCTCAGTGGGTCCCTGACCCCTGAGTAGCCTAGCTGGGAGACATCCCCCACTAGGGGCAGTCTGACACCCCACACCTCACAGGGTGGAGTCACCCCTGAGAGGAACTTCCAAAGAAAGAATCAGACAGGTACACTCGCTGTTCAGCAATATTCTATCTTCGGCAACCTCTGCTGCTGATACCCAGGCAAACAGGGTCTGGAGTGGACCTCAAGCAATCTCCAACAGACCAACAGACAGTCCTTCTGACTGTCAGACGGAAAACTATCAAACAGGAAGGACACCTATACCAAAACCCCATCAGTACGTCACCATCATCAAAGACCAGAGACAGATAAAACCACAAAGATGGGAAGAAGCAGGGCAGAAAAGCTGGAAATTCAAAAAATAAGAGCGCATCTCCCCCTGCAAAGGAGCGCAGCCCATCGCCAGCAACGGATCAAAGCTGGTCAGAGAATGACTTTGACGAGATGAGAGAAGAAGGCTTCAGTCCATCAAACCTCTCAGAGCTAAAGGAGGAATTACGTACCCAGCGCAAAGAAACTAAAAATCTTGAAAAAAAGTGGAAGAATTGACAGCTAGACTAATTAATGCAGAGAAGATCATAAACGAAATGACAGAGATGAAAACCATGACACGAGAAATACGTGACAAATGCACAAGCTTCAGTAACCGACTCGATCAACTGGAAGAAAGAGTATCAGCGATTGAGGATCAAATGAATGAAATGAAGCGAGAAGAGAAACCAAAAGAAAAAAGAAGAAAAAGAAATGAACAAAGCCTGCAAGAAGTATGGGATTATGTAAAAAGACCAAATCTACGTCTGATTGGGGTGCCTGAAAGTGAGGGGGAAAATGGAACCAAGTTGGAAAACACTCTTCAGGATATCATCCAGGAGAACTTCCCCAACCTAGTAGGGCAGGCCAACATTCAAATTCAGGAAATACAGAGAACGCCACAAAGATACTCCTCCAGAAGAGCAACTCCAAGACACATAATTGCCAGATTCACCAAAGTTGAAATGAAGGAAAAAATCTTAAGGGCAGCCAGAGAGAAAGGTCGGGTTACCCACAAAGGGAAGCCCATCAGAATAACAGCAGACCTCTCGGCAGAAACTCTACAAGCCAGAAGAGAGTGGGGGCCAATATTCAACGTTCTTAAAGAAAAGAATTTCAAACCAGAATTTCATATCCAGCCAAACTAAGCTTCATCAGTGAAGGAGAAATAAAATCCTTTACAGATAAGCAAATGCTTAGAGATTTTGTCACCACCAGGCCTGCCTTACAAGAGACCCTGAAGGAAGCCCTAAACATGGAAAGGAACAACCGGTACCAGCCATTGCAAAAACATGCCAAAATGTAAAGACCATCGAGGCTAGGAAGAAACTGCATCAACTAACGAGCAAAATAACCAGTTAATATCATAATGACAGGATCAAGTTCACACATAACAATATTAACTTAAATGTAAATGGACTAAATGCTCCAATTAAAAGACACAGACTGGCAAACTGGATAAAGAGTCAAGACCCATCAGTCTGCTGTATTCAGGAGACCCATCTCACATGCAGAGACATACATAGGCTCAAAATAAAGGGATGGAGGAAGATCTACCAAGCAAATGGAGAACAAAAAAAGCAGGGGTTGCAATCCTAGTCTCTGATAAAACAGACTTTAAACCATCAAAGATCAAAAGAGACAAAGAAGGCCATTACATAATGGTAAAGGGATCAATTCAACAGGAAGAGCTAACTCTCCTAAATATATATGCACCCAATACAGGAGCACCCAGATTCATAAAGCAAGTCCTTAGAGACCTACAAAGAGACTTAGACTCCCATACAATAATAATGGGAGACTTCAACACTCCACTGTCAACATTAGACAGATCAACGAGACAGAAAGTTAACAAGGATATCCAGGAATTGAACTCATCTCTGCACCAAGCGGACCTAATAGACATCTATAGAACTCTCCACCCCAAATCAACAGAATATACATTCTTCTCAGCACCACATCGCTTATTCCAAAATTGACCACATAATTGGAAGTAAAGCACTCCTCAGCAAATGTACAAGAACAGAAATTATAACAAACTGTCTCTCAGACCACAGTGCAATCAAACTAGAACTCAGGACTAAGAAACTCAATCAAAACGCTCAACTACATGGAAACTGAACAACCTGCTCCTGAATGACTACTGGGTACATAACGAAATGAAAGCAGAAATAAAGATGTTCTTTGAAACCAATGAGAACAAAGATACAACATACCAGAATCTCTGGGACACATTTAAAGCAGTGTGTAGAGGGAAATTTATAGCACTAAATGCCCACAAGAGAAAGCAGGAGAGATCTAAAATTGACACTCTAACATCACAATTAAAAGAACTAGAGAGGCAAGAGCAAACACATTCAAAAGCTAGCAGAAGGCAAGAAATAACTAAGATCAGAGCAGAACTGAAGGAGATAGAGACACAAAAAACCCTCCAAAAAATCAATGAATCCAGGAGTTGGTTTTTTGAAAAGATCAACAAAATTGACAGACCGCTAGCTAGACTAATAAAGAAGAAAAGAGAGAGGAATCAAATAGACGCAATAAAAATGATAAAGGGGATATCACCACCGACCCCACAGAAATACAAACAACCATCAGAGAATACTAAATGCCTCTACGCAAATCAACTAGAAAATCTAGAAGAAATGGATAATTCCTGGACACTTACACTCTCCCAAGACTAAACCAGGAAGAAGTTGAATCCCTGAATAGACCAATAGAGGCTCTGAAATTGAGGCAAAATTAATAGCCTACCCACCAAAAAAAGTCCAGGACCAGATGGATTCACAGCTGAATTCTACCAGAGGTACAAGGAGGAGCTGGTACCATTCCTTCTGAAACTATTCAATCAATAGAAAAAGAGGGAATCCTCCCTAACTCTTTTTATGAGGCCAACATCATCCTGATACCAAAGCCTGGCAGAGACACAACAAAAAAAGAGAATTTTAGACCAATATCCCTGATGAACATCGATGCAAAAATCCTCAATAAAATACTGGCAAACCGGATTCAGCAGCACATCAAAAAGCTTATCCACCATGATCAAGTGGGCTTCATCCCTGGGATGCAAGGCTGGTTCAACATTCGCAAATCAATAAACGTAATCCAGCATATAAACAGAACCAAAGACAAGAACCACATGATTATCTCAATAGATGCAGAAAAGGCTTTTGACAAAATTCAACAGCCCTTTATGCTAAAAACGCTCAATAAATTCGGTATTGATGGAACGTACCTCAAAATAATAAGAGCTATTTATGACAAACCACAGCTAATATCATACTGAATGGGCAAAAACTGGAAAAATTCCCTTTGAAAACTGGCACAAGACAGGGATGCCCTCTCTCACCACTCCTATTCAACATAGTGTTGGAAGTTCTGGCTAGGGCAATCAGGCAAGAGAAAGAAATCAAGGGTATCCAGTTAGGAAAAGAAGAAGTCAAATTGTCCCTGTTTGCAGATGACATGATTGTATTTAGAAAACCCCATTGTCTCAGCCCAAAATCTCCTTAAGCTGATAAGCAACTTCAGCAAAGTCTCAGGATACAAAATAATGTGCAAAAATCACAAGCATTCTTATACACCAGTAACAGACAAGCAGAGAGCCAAATCAGGAATGAACTTCCATTCACAATTGCTTCAAAGAGAATAAAATACCTAGGAATCCAGCTTACAAGGGATGTAAAGGACCTCTTCAAGGAGAACTACAAACCACTGCTCAGTGAAATCAAAGAGGACACAAACAAATGGAAGAACATACCATGCTCATGGATAGGAAGAATCAATATCGTGAAAATGGCCATACTGCCCAAGGTGATTTATAGATTCAATGCCATCCCCATCAAGCTACCAATGTTCTTCACAGAATTGGAAAAAACGGCTTTAAAGTTCATATGGAACCAAAAAAGAGCCCGCATTGCCAAGACAATCCTAAGTCAAAAGGACAAAGCTGGAGGCGTCACGCTACCTGACTTCAAACTATACTACAAGGCTACAGTAACCAAAACAGCATGGTACTGGTACCACAACAGAGATATAGACCAATGGAACAGAACAGAGTCCTCAGAAATAATACCACACATCTACAGCCATCTGATCTTTGACAAACCTGAGAGAAAACAGAAATGGGGAAAGGATTCCCTATTTAATAAATGGTGCTGGGAAAATTGGCTAGCCATAAGTAGAAAGCTGAAACTGGATCTTTCCTTACCCCTTATACGAAAATTAATTCAAGATGGATTAGAGACTTAAATGTTAGACCTAATACCATAAAAACCCTAGAAGAAAATCTAGGTAGTACCATTCAGGACATAGGCATGGGCAAGGACTTCATGTCTAAAACACCAAAAGCAACGGCAGCAAAAGCCAAAATTGACACATGGGATCTAATTAAACTAAAGAGCTTTTGCACAGCAAAAGAAACTACCATCAGAGTGAACAGGCAACCTACAGAATGGGAGAAAATTTTTGCAACCTACTCATCTGACAAGGGCTAATATCCAGAATCTACAAAGAACTCAAACAAATTACAAGAAAAAAACAAACAACCCCATCAAAAAGTGGGGAAGGATATGAACAGACATTTCTCAAAAGAAGACATCCATACAGCCAAACACACATGAAAAAATGCTCATCATCACTCGCCATCAGAGAAATGCAAATCAAAACCACAATGAGATACCATCTCACACCAGTTAGAATGGCAATCATTAAGAAGTCAGGAAACAACAGGTGTTGGAGAGGATGTGGAGAAATAGGAACACTTTTACACTGTTGTGGGATTGTAAACTAGTTCAACCATTATGGAAAACAGTATGGCGATTCCTCAAGGATCTAGAACTAGATGTACCATATGACCCAGCCATCCCACTACTGGGTATATACCCAAAGGATTATAAATTACTCTACTACAAAGACACATGCACACGTATGTTTATTGCGGCACTATTCACAATAGCAAAGACTTGGAATCAACCCAAATGTCCATCTGTGACAGACTGGATTAAGAAAATGTGGCACATATACACCATGGAATACTATGCAGCCATAAAAAAGGATGAGTTTGCGTCCTTTGTAGGGACATGGATGCAGCTGGAAACCATCATCTTAGCAAACTATCACAAGAAGAGAAAACCAAACACCGCATGTTCTCACTCATAGGTGGGAACTGAACAATGAGATCACTTGGACTCGGGAAGGGGAACATCACACACTGGGGCCTATCATGGGGGGGGGAGGAGGGAGGATTGCATTGGGGAGTTATACATGATATAAACGTCATGCACATGTACCCTAGAACTTAAAGTATAATAAAAAAATAAATAAAAAAAAAAAATAAATTCAGACATTGGTACAAGAATTAAGTTTAAAAAATAAATGATTGCAAGAACCATTAGGCACAATCTATGTAATGCAGTAGGTTTGGCAACCTTTAACGAGACAGAACACCAGAACTATAAAGCAAAGCCTAAACATATGGGTTATATAATTTTTTAAACCTTTCTATGAAAAAGACATAAACAAATTAAAAACAAAAATATGTGGGAAATAAAACATTAAACATATGCCAGATAAAAGTATGATATCTACATACTCATAGCTCATTCAAACTCAAAGACAAACAACATGGTAGGAAAATAAATAAAGATATGATACAAATCCAAATGTTCATGAAAAACAATAGCAGTTGATAAATTGCAAATTTTAAACACATAAGTAGATATTTCTCACTCATTGATGGCAAATATTTAAGTGCTAACACACACTGTTGGCGGACAGAAAAGGAGAACTATACTCTCATAATAATGCAAGTATTACACCCTTTTGGGAAAGCAATCTGGAAATATCTATAAAAATCAAAACTACCCATACCCTTTGTGTCAGCAATTCCACTCCGTAAATCTATCCAAATCAAAAAAAAAATGAGTATGAACAGAGTACACAAATATATACACAAAGATATTTACAGCAGTATTGTCTAGAGTGGCAGAAAACTAGTAACAAAAGGCATGACTTTCCACAGAGAAAGAAATGAATTAATAGTGACTCTACACAAGGAATAGTACAGGCATTAAAAGGAATTAATTAGATCTGTACAGTAAACGTGGAGGAATTTTACTGTTGAGAAAGAAAAGCTAGAGGCAGGTAAAGTATATAACTTGATACTTTTTTATGAACAACTTTTTATTTTTTAATAATTATTTATTTTTTATTATACTTTAAGTTCTAGGGTACATGTGCACAACACGCAGGTTTGTTACATATGTATACATGTGCCATGTTGGTGTGTTGCACCCATTAATTCGTCATTTACATTAGGCATATCTCCTAATGCTATCCCTCCCCCGTCCCCGCACCCTATGACAGGCCCCTGTGTGTCATGTTCCCCTTCCTGTGTCCAAGTGTTCTCATTGTTCAGTTCCCACCTATGAGTGAGAACATGCAGTGTGTAGTTTTTTGTCCTTGCGATCGTTTGCTGAGAATGATGGTTTCCAGCTTCATCCATGTCCCTACAAGGGACATGAACTCATCCTTCTTGCGGCTGCATAGTATTCCATGGTGTATATGTGCCACATTTTCTTAATCCAGTCTATCATTGATGGACATTTGGGTTGGTTCCAAGTTTTTGCTATTGTGAATAGTGCCGCAATAAACATACATGTGCATGTCTCTTTATAGCGGCATGATTTATAACCCTTTGGGTATATACCCAGTAATGGGATGGCTGGGTCAAATGGTATTTCTAATTCTAGATCCTTGAGGAATCGCCACACTGTCTTCCACAATGGTTGAACTAGTTTACAGTCCCACCAACAGTGTAAAAGTGTTCCTATTTCTCCACATCCTCTCCAGCACCTGTTGTTTCCTGACTTTTTAATGATCGCCATTCTAACTGGTGTGAGATGGTATCTCATAGTGGTTTTGATTTGTATTCTCTGATGGCCAGTGATGATGAGCATTTTTTCATGTGTCTGTTGGCTGCATAAATGTCTTCTTTTGAAAAACATCTGTTCATATCCTTTGCCCACTTTTTGATGGGGTTGTTTGAGTTCTTTGTAGATTCTGGATATTAGCCCTTTGTCAGATGAGTAGATTGCAAAAATTTTCTCCCATTCTGTAGGTTGCCTGTTCACTCTGATGGTAGTTTCTTTTGCTGTGCAGAAGCTCTTTAGTTTAATTAGATCCCATTTGTCAATTTTGGCTTTTGTTGCCATTGTTTTTGGTGTTTTAGACATGAAGTCCTTGCCCATGTCTATGCCCTGAATGGTATTGCCTAGGTTTTCTTCTAGGGTTTTTATGGTATTAGGTCTAACATTTAAGTCTTTAATCCATCTTGAATTAATTTTTGTATAAGGTATAAGGAAGGTATCCAGTTTCAGCTTTCTACATATGGCTAGCCAGTTTTCCCAGCACCATGTATTAAATAGGGAATCCTTTCTCCATTTCTTGTTTTTGTCAAGTTTTTCAAAGATCAGATGGTTGTAGATGTGTGGTATTATTTCTGAGGGCTCTGATGAACAACTGTTTTTAAACCCTATATATGTATATGTCTTTTTTTTTTTTTTTTTTTTTGAGACAGAGTCTTGCTCTGTCACCCAGGCTGGAGTGCAGTGGCACAACCTCTGCTCCCTGCAAGCTCCACCTCCTGGGTTCATGCCATTCTCCTGCCTCAGCCTCCCAAATAGCTGGGACTACAGGCGCCTGCCACCACACCCGGCTAATTTTTTGTATTTTTAGTAAAGATAGGGTTTCACCATGTTAGCCAGGATGGTCTCGATATCCTGACCTCGTGATCGGCCCACCTTGGCCTCCCAAAGTGCTGAGATTACAGGTGTGAGCCACCGCACCTGGCCTATATGTCTATTTTCTAAAAAAAAAATTTAGAGACAAGGTCATGCTATGTTGCCTAGGCTGGACTTGAACTCTTGGGCTCAAGCAATCCTCCCACCTCAGCCTCCTAAGTAGCTGGGACTAAAGGCATGCACCACCATGCCTGGCTTTATATCTACTTATTTTTAACATAGGTATATGAACCTGAAGAAAAAGATGAAGAATATATACACCCAACTGTTAACACTGGGTTAACTAGGGTAACAAGGAAGGAACTAAAAAATGGAAAACTGCATGTGTGTGTAAATACACACAAGAAGTGAATGAGAAGAGGGCAACCAACATATTAATGGTAGTTATTTCAGGGTGATGAAATTGCAGGTGATTTTTCACTTTATTCCTTATATTTTCTCTATTTTATTTTTGTATTTTTAACCACAAACATGTTAGTTATCTAATCAGAAAAAAAGAATGTCTATTTTTACGGAACAAAAGACAGGAAGAAAAAAGCAGTATTTAGTTTTTTCCGTGTGTGCCAGTGTCTCTTGCCAAAATAGTGTTTAGTTTTAAACAGCTGTGCATGGATGGATTTGAACACAGCTAGAAACAGAGAAAATGATTTGGAAGCTATCACAATAGTGTAGGTGTGCCATGACAATGATCTGCTCTAGGGTGATGGCTAATCAAACAGAAAGAAAGGAATATAGTTAAAAATTGCTTTGGAAAAGGGACCAAGAAGGCTTCGCAATTTGGGGGCACCCGCATGTCCACACACACCACTCCAAAGCATTAAACCAGAGCATGCAGGACAGTTCTTCAGTTTCATGGGTCAATGGCACTGTGGTACTGAGGTTTGTGCCTCCCAACAGTTGATATTCCCTAATAGTTAAGCAAAACAGGCAGGGTTAGAGCATTTTTATTTTCACTAAGAACCTCATCAGTCCTTGGCCAAGCATATTTCCTTTGCTCAAAGGCGAAAGGGGGGAAGTTTTTGTTTTTGAAGAGGAATAGGGAGCGACTATAGTAGACTTTGCTGTGGGATCATTTTTATCAGTTAAGTTGCTGTACAAATTCTTATAAGTGAAATACTCATGTATGCATATATAAATGTACATGGGTTTATAGACATAAACACAGTCATGCTCCACATAAGGACATTTCAGTCGAGTATAGATTACACATATGATGGAGGTCTCATAATAATGGGAAATTACTGAAAAATTCCTGTTGCCTAGTGACATCACAGCCATCCTAACATCATAGTGTCACACATTACCTTCTATATGTTTACGTATATTTTGAATATTTAGCATTGTGTTACATTTGCCAACAATATTCAGTGCAATAATTTGCTGTACAGGTTTGTAGCCTAGGAAAATAGGCTATACTTATGGTTGAGGTGTGTAGTAGGCTATTACATCTAAGCTTGTGTAAGGATACTCTGTGAAGTTTGTACAAGAGAGGAATCATCTGATAACACATTTCTCAGAATATATCCCCATCATTAAGCAATGCATGACTATATATGTTTTTCTACCACTTTATCTGCCTATATGCCTATCTATCTATGTATTTAAACTTTCTTTTGTTCAGGAAAGGATTTAAGGTAGTTCCTAAATATAAGACATTTTGTACTTTCAAGAGAGCTACCTCTTGAAAATAAGTTCTTTCAGCCTTTATTTTCAAGCCATGTCTCTCTGTCTGTAAGGACCAGAAAGAGCATTATCAATCTGGTGACTTTGCCTAACTGAAGTTCTAAAGTAAACCTTCTGAGAATTGTTCCAATCTATCACTGTACAAATGATTTTGAAGATGGTAAGCAGTCTAAATCCCGTTTGTTGCAGCCAATTCAGTCAATAAATGCTTGCTGAACTGCATGTTATAGTCAATATAAGCAGGCCCTGAACAACTCTAATTTCAAAAGCAGGTCCCAAAAAAGGAGATAATCATCTGTAAAGTGCTCCAAAGTCAGGCAGTTCTGGTCATAGCTAAAGTGAGATCCTGCTGACACAATCTCTGTTCATCTCCAGCAAAGTTTGCTTTTGCCTAGAATGTATTTCTATATCCTCACTGCCCCCTGCTTCTTCCCCATGAAGGCAGCTTGATATAGTAGAGACAGGGAAGCCTGAGTTCAAAGCCTAACTCTGACATGGACTAGTTGTGTGACTTTAAATGATTCATTTGGTCTCTCTGAGCCTCAATTTCCCCATCTGCAAAACGGAAATAATCATAGCTAGATCAGAAGGTTTCACTGAGGGTTAAGTCTAAAGTTCCTGGCTCTGATTAATATTAATTCATTCTCTTACCCCCTTCTCTGCCTTGAGAAATTCTACTTATTCTTCTAGGCCCACTAAAATTGTCACCTCCTTTGTGTCACCTTCCTTCAACCTCTCTACAGATATAGTTAATTATGCCTTCCTCTGCACATTCATAGCACTTGGATCAGATCCATACTACTAGACTACTTACTTACCACTAGACTACTTACCACAGTAAATGATTTTCACATCTGTCTCAACAGAGTCAAGGCTCTTTGAGGCCATGGCCTATATTGTATTCATTTTTATATGCCACAGTATCTTGTAACTGTGCCAGTGCTCACATATAATAGATACTCAATAAATATTTGCCAATAAGTGTTCAGGTATCAGCAAAGAAATAATGCCAGCTTGATATTTCAAATAAGTCTGGTGGTATGACCTAGTTAAGTGTCACACTTTGAGGTTTTGGTTTGCTTTTCCATCATTCAGCTATAGAGTTGTCTGAGAGGGTAAAGAGACCTGTTGGCAAGAGAAGAAACAATGTGTCTACTTTATTTAGATTTTTAAAAGGCCTTTGACAACTAGGCATAATTCCAAGGAAAACTTTGCATGTAGACAGAAAACTGCCTCTGCAGCCACTTCACCTCCACATGCTGAAATCTTACCCTTTCCCATGCTGTCTTTGGTATCACTTCCTCCAGGAAGCCTTTCCTGATTCCCCCAACCTCATGGGGTTCCACACTGCTCTGAATGGCAGGGGAATTTTGCCTGTCCTCTTTTGTGGCACATCGAATAGTTTGTTTTTCATATATAGAGTTCCTTGAATATCTAATCCCCCTACCAGGCAAAGAACAAGAGAGAAGAAGTGGGTCTTACCTCTAGCACCCCTGCAGCATCTAGTATGAGACTGTATACATAGTAGGTATGTAATCTACCATTGTAATCAATGGATTGAATATATAAACAAGTGCCCGCTGAGTGAGAAGAGACTGCATGTAAAAGCCCTGCTAGAATGGTCAAAGGTGAATCTCCCAGGAATGTTGACATCAGAGAAGGGAAAGAGGAAAGAAAGGCAACCAGCTTTTACTGAGCATGTGCTCTTTAAGCTCTTTCATATGCTGGAAGAAAAATCGATTTGGGTGTCTATTACACGCTAGGCTCTGTGTTAAGCATTTGGTCATACATTGTCTCATCTGATCTCCTGACAAGAACCCTGAAGGACAGTCTTATTCTCCCCTTCATCACTTTTTTCCTTTCCACATATGTATGTATGTATATATCCTGTATATATGTATATACACACACATATATATGTGTATATATATACACACACACATATCTATATGGAAAAGAAAAAAGTGATGAAGGGGAGAATAAGACTGTCCCTCAGGGTTCTTGTCAGCTGAGAATAAAGGAATATATATATGTGTATGTGTGTGTACGTGTGTGTTGAAAGGGTCTGATATAATAGATATATATATATCAACACATATAGATACATAGATATCAACATATATGTGTGAGTGTGTATAAATATATGTGTGTGTACCCTTCTACTGTATCAACCCCTTTCAAGGGTCTGATTACATAGATGCATATTTCAACATATATCTATATCAACATGTATATATGCATGTATGTATATCTTTATATATATCAGACCCACAGCCAAGGAAAAGGCATAGTTCCTGATCATAAGACGTTCACCAGATGAGTGAGAAAGACATTCATGTAAACAGACAATCACAATACAGAACAATAAGAAATATTTTGTAAAAGAACTTTGAGAAAGTTCCATACTTCAAGATTTTTTAAGCCTACTATGTTTGTTATCAAGACAACACTTAAAAGTGCAGTCATGACTTCTGTAATCCAATCTGTCCTTCATTTCCTTTATTCTCAGCGGATGGCTTAGTCTTCTCACTGGAATGATAAAGATCATCCTGTATGAGCAATCTGGCTGCTGCAAGTCACCTTTAAAGCTAGGCCTGAGATAACCTGGGGATTACAAACTCAAAGCCCACCCTGGCTAAGCAGGCCGAGTGTGAGTGCATCTGCATACATGGTGTGAGGGGTGGGTCTGTGGTTGATTAGAGAGCAAACAGTCCACCTAAAGGGGGCAGTAGCAACTCACCTCCAGCTGACCCACGTGAACTAATGCAGACCTAGTGCTATCAGAGCGTCTGGATTTTTCCAGAGAAACCAGAAATTTGAATTTGTAAATTGTAAAATCTCCCAGTTTTTCATTGCTGACTCAAAATGTTTGGAATGTTGTATAGGCCAAATAAAATACAAACACCATTTTGTGCTCTTTAATACAATAAAAACAACACAAAAAATTAACTATCATGGACTCGACCTCAACATACTGTACCTTGCTGAATCTCTCCTGGACTCTGCATATGAAAGCACTGCCATCATCACTCCCTGCTATCCACATCCTTAGCCCTGGAACCAGTGGCTTCCTTTGAGACAAATCCAGGGCCTTTTCTCCATTCTTATAAGCCTTGACCACTGCAGCACTTAGCCAATATTGCTGTAAGACCCCAGTTACTACTTGGGCCAAGACAACAGGAACAAGTTTGGATCTCCATCCCCACTGCTACTGCCTTATATCCAATCATCTTGCTATCTCCCGGATAGAAACTGTGGGTTTCTGCCACATTTCCTGACTGTGTTTGATGCATTGTGCTTGAGTATCTTGAGTCCTCTTTTAATACCTTATTCTCAAAAACACAAACCTGATCATGTTGATTCTCTATTTAAAACTCTCCACTAGTTTCCACTTTCTTCCAGGAAGATGTCCAACGCTCTTCATGCCCCAGCCCCTTCTTGTTCCTTCAGTCTCATCTCCATCACTCCACACCTTCCTTAATCCCTACTTTTGACTTAGCCACGCTATTAAAGCTCCCTGTAAATGCTACGCCCTTCAATGCCCCAATACCTTGGCATATACTGCTACCTTTGCCTAGAAAATCCTTCTCCCAGCCCCCTTTTCCAAGGAAACTCCAACTACTCCTTTGACCTCAACTCAGATTCAGCTTTCCTGGGACCAGCCCTATCAATATACCCAACTATGTCGTACTCTCCTATGGCCCTCTATGAAATGATCAGAGCACTTATCTCACTGCTATAATTGTCTGGCTCTTCTGCTAAACTGTAAAGACCTAAAATATGAGAACTTTAAAAAAAATCTCTGTATTCCCACTCTCCAGCATAATGCATGGCACATGGCCGACACAATAAATGTCTGCTGAATGACTGTGAATTTCCTGTATTAATTAATAAGTGTCTTTATACCAAAAAAAGACCCATCTCATTGCAGCTTGGCATGAGACAAAAACAGCATGGAACACACAGAAGAGGATATGTAGAACTTAGACAAGGAGAAAAAGATAGAAATCCAGAATACACCAGAACAGCAACAATTTCCTAATCACAAAGATAAGGGGTCTTCCCCAATTCCTTATTGAAGAGGAAATTGAAAATAACATTAGAACCTGGAGGGGTACAGTGGCTCATGCCTGTAATCCCAACACTTTGGAAAGCCAAAATGGGAGTATCACTTGAGCCCAGGAGCTCAAAAACAGCCTGGGTAATATAGTGAAACCTAGTCTCCACACACACAAAAAAATTTTAATGTAACCAAGCATGGTGGCACATGCCTACAGTCCCAGCTACTTGGGAGGCTGAGGTGGGAGGATCACTTGAGCCTGAGAGGCGGAGATTGCAGTGAACTGAGATTGCACCACTGCACTCCAGCCTGGGCAACAGAGCGTGATCTTGTGTCAAAAAAAATAAAAATAAAAACCTGCCAATATAGGGTCTGTGGTTTGTTATAGATAATTATGTTTCAGTTTAAATTACACTGAATTCTATATAATCCTTGCCTGCATTGAGTCATTTTTAGCTAAGTCTTTTTGTTGTGTTAAAGTACTGTTAGTTGAACTGTATGGATTCCACCTGGCAAATGCAGTTAAAGTTCTGATGCCCAGAGGGGGAAGACCAGGAAAGGAGCAGATTTTCCCAAATGGGACCTTAACATGGCTTATATTTCTGCTTGGGAGTGCTACCAGGACCACATTTTTAGCCGCTCTCACATTTGCTCCTCACAGCTGCACTGAGCACCAAGCCGAGGAGGTATTATTATCCCCATTTCAGAAATGAGGAAACGAAAACTGCAAGATTAAATAAGTTGATTTGTGTTCCTCCTGCCTGGGGCCCCCAAGCATAACAGCAGCAGCTTCAGCAATATTCCTGCACCTGCCTTCATCTAGTCACTCCTATGGTAATCCCCACATTTTGGAGCTAAGAGGCTTCAGTAATCATCTGGCTCAAGCCTCCCTGTTTCACAGTGAACTCATGTTTCTAGCACTTTCACCAACCTGAGGGAGGAAAAGCAAAGGGGATTGGCCAGAAACCAGCTCCTTAAATCCCTCGGTTTCCCCAGCAGGGGCTCAGGGGGCATCATGTGCTCTTGCCAGTCACGGAGATTTTCCTCTGCAGTTGCTGGTATCCATCTGCTCTATTTGTGGCCTTAGCTCATCTCTGCTGCTGTGGCCCCTAGCCTCAATGTATTCAAATAACAGAAACTGAGCAGCAGAGCAGTGATGTGACTTGCCCTGTGACTCCAGGTAAGGGAGGAGCAGATACTAAACTTGACATCAGTTTTCCTGACTGCCAGTGAAGAGCTCTATTTACCACACCATGCTGTCTTTTAAAAGGCAACAGAAGCTGGGGCATGTCAAACAGTATCGTATCACATGAAGAGCTTGCTGCTGCTTTGAATATCAAATATTATAGCCACCCTTTATTAAAACGCTAAAATGGAATTTCAACATCCTTTGAGCATGGAGAAATTTTTAATCAAAAAAGACTCTACAAAAAGGAAATTAAAAACACAAACAGATACCCAAAGAGGAAAACTAGAGGCAATGTGCTGCTATAGAAAGAGGGTGTTAGACAAACCACAAAAATGTATCAGCAAAACCACTTCTCTTAATTCTAGCTCCAGGAACCATTTGCAACAGAAACAATGCACATGCTGCTGCTGCAGAGAACCTGGGTGAGCAGTCAGCCCAGCCCACAGAAAGAGCGACTGAAGAGTCACAGGCTATTAACTCGAAAAGAACTGAGGACTACAAGCTAGAAGCAGAAAGTGACAGAGCCCTCAGTCAATCTGCAGAGATTGACTGTGTGTTCATTAATGTCTCTTCACAATAGTCCAATAAGCATGGCCCAGTGTTTTAAAGCAGATCAAGACAGTGGCTCCTCACCCTGCAATGCTGCTGAGACCAGGAGGCACGTCAGTGTCTTAGGGAGAGAAGGTAGTGCTGTCAGTGAGTTCCCCAAAACACCCCAAGATTGGGTGTGTGTGCGAGCGTGTTCACACACAATCATCTATGGGCATTATAAGATATCCATTACATACCCCTATAGGGCCTAGCTCACAGGAATCACTAAATTAAATTGACCCAATATTAATAATAGCCAATAATTATTGAGCATTTTAATGTATTATCTCCTTTAATCCTCTCAATAACCTTCTGAAGTATGCACTTTCATTGTACTCATTTTACTGCTTGCACAGAAAGGTGAAGGGGGCCAGGCGCAGGGCTCACACCTGTAGTTCCACAACTTTGGGAGGCTGAGTTGGGAGGATCGCTTGGAGCCTAGGAGTTAGAGACCAGCCTGGGCAACATGGCAAAACCCTGTCTCTACAAAAAAAGTATTAAAATATTAGCCAGGTGTGATGGGGTGAGCCTGTAGTCCCAGCTACCCTGGAGGCCGAGATGGAAGATCACCTGAGCTCAAGGCTGCAGTGAGCCATAATAGCACATCTGCACCCCAGCCTGGGAAACAGAGTGAGATCCTGTCTCAAAAAAGAAAAGAGAAAGGAAAGGAAAGGAAAGGAAAGGAAAGGAAAAGAGAGAGAGAGGAAGGAAGGAAGAAGAAGGAAGGAAGGAAGGAAGGAAGGAAGGAAGGAAGGAAGGAAGGAAGGAAGGAAGGAAGGAAGGGTGATTTGCCCAATGTCATATAGCTAGTAAATATCTGAGCTAGAGATTCACCAACTGGCTCTAAAGCTGAAGTTCTAAACTACTGCAGACCATAAGGCCTCCCCATCTCTGGGTTTTATTTCTCAGTAAATACACACCTCTCTGATTCTGAGATAGACTGAGATGCAAAGAGTATATTCTTTATTAAAAAAAATAGCTTCCATTTATTGAGCATGTACTATGTGCCAGACACTGTTCCAGGTACTGTATTATTTCATCTAACCCTTACAACAATCCAATGAGGTATGTGCTATTTTTATTCCCAAGTTACAAATGAGGATACTGAGGCCCAGCGTAGTATGGCAACTAATTGTTCGGAGGCAGAGATAGAAAATGGTAGACCTGCCTGAATGTAATGTGAAAGACTGCATAAAGAGTCTCCTTGCTTATACCAACACTTGGTACAATCAGCCTGTAGTGTGTTGATAAGTGTTTAACAACTGGATCTCCAAGGAAGAAATAAAGGGCCCTTAGCTCCAGGCAAGATGGAGTAAGCATACTCCACCCTCCGTTTCCTACTGGACAGAATTCATGGGGCAGCTATTTGAAGATGCTGAAAAGTAGATAGTAGCAGGCCATTTGGGGAAGAAAACCTGAATTCAAATATTACCAAATCGATGGTGAGTTTACTACTACCCCCCAATCTACCCACCCCTCCATCTCCAAGATATTCCCCAGCCTAAACACAACACAGCCTGAAACCTGAAAGTAGGCATCAGCACAGCACAGAGAAAGCTCCAGGAACAACTCTTATTTCTGGCTTAAGGACTAGGAGAAGAATCTCCTAATGGTCAAGAGGTGTCTCTCCCTCTCCTCTCCCTCTCCCTCTCCCCTTCCCTCCCCTCCCCCTCCCCCTCCCCCCTCCCCCTCCCCCTCCCGTCTCCATTCTCTAATGACCTAATCCCCTGGCAACTCAGCGGCCATGGTGGCAGAAGAGCCTGCATGGGCCCTCTCCCCTCCCCCTCCCCCTCCCCCTCCCCCTCCCATCTCCATTCTCTAATGACCTAATCCCCTGGCAACTCAGCGGCCATGGTGGCAGAAGAGCCTGCATGGGCCCAAACTTTCCTTCTTGATTGGTGAACCTATGACTCCAAGAAGGTGGGGTAATACCACATCTAAACCATGCTTTTTTGTTGTTATTATTGTTCTGCTCACAAAAGTGTGTAACAGAGTGGAGGAAATAAAACCCCTGATTCCTGGCTAAAGGAGCCCCAAGGAACCATAATGTATCAGGGAGATTGCAGAGAGGGAGGAGCTCAGGAAAGTGACCCCATAAAGTAATGCTTGGGCTCACCCCAGCTGTGCATGTATGGATCTGATCCTAATCACCCTGATCCTAACGACCCTGCCAAAAACTTCAAGAACTGAACCACAAGATGGGTAAATACTCAGGTCTCAAATTAATCACTGGGTGGCAAAAGCGTAGGACAGATTCAAACAGCAATGCAAAGGTTTGAAAACGGAACTGAACTACAACCACAAGAGATGGGTTGAAATTGCAGACCATATCTAACCAGGTCAATTGTCTGCTAAAATATCAACGTCTTTCATAGGACTTAAACAAGAACCAGAGTCTTATAACATCATATTCAAAATGTCCAGGATGCAATAAAAAAATACTTGGAATATGAAGAACCAGAAAAATCTCAATTTAATGAGAATAGACAATCAGCAGATGCCAGTGTCAACACATATGTAGTAATTATCTGACAATAACTTTAAAATAGTTATCATAAAAATGCTCTTGTAAGCAATTGTAAACATTCTTGCAATAATTGAAAAAGTAGAAAATCTCAAAAAGAAATAGAAGATATAAAAGAGAAGTAAACGTAAAATTTATTTATTGATTTGTTTCTTTTTGAGACAGAGTCTTGCTCTGTTGCCCAGGCTGGAGTGCAGTAATGCAATCTCACAGCGGCTCACTGCAACCTCCACTTCCCAGCCTCAAGAAATTCTCCTGTCTCAGCCTCCCAAGGCACGCACCACCAGGTCCAGCTAACTTTTTCGTATTTTTAGTAGAGATGGGTTTTCACCATGTTGGCCAGGCTGGTCTCGAACTCCTGACCTCAAGTGATCTGCCTGCCTTGACCTCCCAAAGTGCTGGGATTACAGGCGTGAGCCATCGTGCCCAGCCCAAATGTAAAATTTAGAAATGGAAAACACAATAACTAAAATTTGAAACTCACTCTAGGGGATCAATAGCAGATTGGAGATGACAGAGGAAAGAGCCAATGAACTTAAAGATCAATCAATAGAAATTATCCAATTGAACAAGAGAAAGAAAAGAGATTTTTAAAAAACATATCTGATTTGTAGTGTTTGCTGATTCCGTACTGAAAATATTTCCACCATGGCCAATGTCAGGGTACCAACTACACATCAGGGAATGCATAGTCGGAAGGAGATGCACACAATTGGCTCTTACCCACAAATATTGCTCACTCCCCAGGCAAAACCAGCAGTACCGGAGGCTATTGAGTCTCAGCTTTCTGATCACACACACACTGAGGCTGTTGATCTCCTTTTTAGGCACTCTCAACTCCATCTGAGCTGTCCCTGGTGTTCTTCTCAACCTGATTTCAAATGGATAAAAATGTGCAGAAGGCATACAGTAGAACTGCCAAGGCCATCCCCTCCACCTCTAGAGGAAGTCTGTATGTGTGAGACAACATTTCTCCAACAAGGAAATGAGCTAAATGACTTCAGCTAAAACCAACAGTACGTTTCTCAAATTAGGAGCCTGATGTCTGACACAGATAAAATGTGGAAAACATAACCTAGATGAGCAAGTACAGGGTGGGCACACATCCTATATATGGAATGGCAAAGCTGGGCTTATAATTGATCCTCAGGTCTGTCTTGTCACTGTGGAGCTTTGGACCAAAAGCCATTGTAGCATTCCAAATACAATCCCATGTTAAAATTACTCAGCACCCTCAAGAAAGGCTGAAAAACACAGTAGGCTGGAAGTTTCAGGGACAGGGATGCTATTCTGCATAAGAGTCCGTTGTTTGTCAACAAGCAAAGTTTCAGGGTAGGGACGGTTCTGAAATTCTTATACAGGGCTCCATGGCATCAAAGATCCAAGATCTAGAGCCCCTGCAATGGCTTATGAGTTTTAAATCCTCAAAGCCACAAATATCCCAAAATGTTCCTCTCTAACCTACCATCTCACTTGTACACAAGACCCAAAGGTCCAGAGCGAACGAACGACTTTCTCAAGGAACTAACTAGAGAGGTTAGTTCCTCTCTAACCTAACCATCTCACTTGTACACAAGACCCAAAGGTCCAGAGAGAACGAACGACTTTCTCAAGACATTTTATGACCTTGAGAGGTCATATGGCTTTGTTATGAGCCACAACAAAAAACGAGGTCTTCTGATTCCCAGTCCCGTGTTTTTTTTCCTGACATCACACTTCCTCTTACACTTCCTTCCCTGAAAAAGATTTATCTGGCCAATGGTAATAGAGATGAAAAAGTGTGTGGTTTAGAGGAGAATTAAAAAAAAAAAAAACCTAGTGGGCCAGTCACAGTTGACTCTGATAGCGTCAAGGAGGAGGTCAAGCTAGTGATATTGTTGTTGTGTAAGCTAGAAAATGGAAACGCATTGTGAATTGAGGAATTTGGATAGTCCCCTCTAAGAAGTTAGCAGGAACACTGTTTTAAGAAGTGCTCAGGGTGCAGCTGCAGTGCTATTACAGAGCTGTTGGGAAAGCTCAGTGCCCAAGGTGGTAAATGTATCCTGGGTGCTCCCTGCTACCACCCCACCTCTGTAGTATACACTGCCAAGTCTGGCCAATTGTTTGACAAGGCAGCTGTGTGCGTGCCTGTTAATTACACTGTGGAGCACCAAAGTGCAGTGTCAGGCAGCTGTCTAGAATATCAAAAGGCTGCTAGTGGAACAGGCCAGCTATAAGGGCTCTCTTCAGAGAAGTCCATACAGCAGCTGACTCTCCCTCCCCACCTCCCTCTACCCTCGCCTACGCAGCCCCCTTTAAAGTCTCATTATTAAGGTTGGAATTATATATTTTCACAGAGTTACATTAGAATCCATAATGGAACGAGTGTCGCTGATCTTTCTGACATGCCTGAACGAGATGAATGTGAATATTATCTTACATTTCTGCCTCTCCTAACGGTAATATTTCCCTTGAAACCAATATATCCTTTGCAGTATATTTAGCCCATCTGGTCAGAATTAGTTTCAACTAATTCTATGCTTCCAAAATAATGGCAGCTAACACTTACATGGGGCTCCGTATGTGCCAGGCATTTTATATAAAGTAATTTATTTACTCCTCACAATAACCCCAGGTATATGTTATTAGTATCCCCATTTTATAGATGAGGAAACTGAGACTTAGAGGTTAAGTAATTTGTCCATATCACACAGCCAGTACACAGCAGAGCTGGTATTGAAACCTAGGCATGTTCCTCCTCCATTTCCATGCTTTTTTGTTGTTGGTGGTGGTGGTGTTTTGTTTTGTTTTGTTTGACCAAGTCTCTTTCTGTCGCCAGGCTGGAGTGCAGTGGCACGATCTCGGCTCACTGCAACCACCGACTCCCTGGTTCAAGCGATTCTCCTGCCTCAGCCTCCTGAATAGCTGGGATTACAGGCACATGCCATCACGCCCAGCTAATTTCTGTATTTTTAATAGAGACAGGGTTTCACCATGTTGGCCAGGATGGTCTCAATCTCCTGACCTCATGATCCACACACCTCAGCCTCCCAAAGTGCTGGGATTACAGGCATGAGCCACTGTACCCAGGCTCCTCCATGCTCTTAACCACTAAAATGATACTGCCTCAACCAAAGCTAATGGTGCAAGCCCAACATCCAACATTAATCTAGCTTCTATAATATACATATGTTTGATATTTTGTTCTACTTGCTGCCTTTAGAGTCAAGTCAATTTTCTCCATCTCTTTTTCCACAAATACAAGGAGGGAAAATTCAGTGTCCTGGGGTGACACTGGGTGATCAAGGTTGACTAGGGTGATCAAAGAAGGCTTCATGGAAGAGGAGGATTTTGAGTTGGACCATGAAAATTTCAAGTCCGCCTATCAGAGGTTAAAGGAGTTAGAGAGGAAAGGTTATATCTGGCAAAGGGACCAATGTGAGCAAATTCACACAGGTAGCAATGTTCACAGGAAATAAGTTAAGCTGTGAGGCTGAGGTACTGCTGGTGTTCCTGGATCACAAAGAGATTTAGCTCCGATGTGAAAGATGGACTGATAGACTGGTATATGGATAAGGAGAAGGAGGAACAAAGGAAAACGTTGAAGCGTACGTATGTGTCTGTGTGTGTTTACATGTGTGTACATGTGTACGTGTGTGTATGTGTGTACATGTATGTGTGTATATGGGGTGTGTGTATGTGTGCATGTGTGTGTATGTGTGTGCATGTGTCTGTATGTGTGGGCATATGTGTATGTGTATGTATGTGTGTGTCTGTGTGTGCATATGTATGTATGTGTGGTATGTGTGTGCACATGTGTGTATGTGTGTACGTGTGTATGTATATGTATGTGTGTACGTGTATCTGTGTGCATATGTCTGTGTGTATGTGTGTAGGTGTCTGTGTGTGTGTGTCCACGTGTGTGTGTGTGTGTAAAATAAGAAAAAGCTGCAGAAGCTGGTGATCATTTACCCATAATTTGTTTTCTCTCCCCCCTCCTTCCACCAAGACTCTGTCTGTCCATCACATGAGTTATTCACTGCCAAGCAAAAGCCTGATACTGCTGCATTCATCATTCTCTGAAAGTTAAAATACAAGTGATTACAATTTTCTATTTCCGCCCCCTAAAAACAGGATTAAACTTTTTATGAAATTCTAATGCCTAACCTAATGTCCCAGCTTACTGAAAGCCCCCTGATATGCAGCCACAGCAGTGCATTTTCCACACTCTTAAAGCTTACTTCCTTTCAATACCCTCAACTTGTTAAAAAAATAAAATAAAATAAAATAAAATGATGTATCATTTACATACAGCAAAATCATCTTTTGTTAAATTAGTTCTATGAATGTTGACAAACCTCCAACAAAATCAAGATAGAAAACTGTTCCAATTCCCTCATGCTGCCCCTTTGGCCCCACCCCGCAGCTCCTGGCAACCACTGATCTATTTTCATATAAATGGAATTATACAGTACGTAGCTTCTTTCACTTAGCATACAGCATTTGAGTTTCATCCATTGCATCGTGTGAATCGGTGTTTGTTCATTTTTATTGCTGAGTAGGATTCTACTTTATAGATGTTCTATAACTTTTAACCATTCACCAGTTGTAAGACATTTGGGTGGTTTCCAGTTTTTAGCAGTTATGAATAAAGCTGCTATAAACATTGGCATACAGGATTTTGTATAAACGTAAGTTCTCATTTCACTTGGGTAAATACTTATCTGATAAAAGGCTTATACCCAGAACATATAAAGAACTCGGAAAACTCAATAATAAGAAAACAAATATTCCAATTTTTTTAAAAAGTCGAAATACTGGCCAGGCATGGTGGCTCACGCCTGTAATCCCAGCACTTTGGGAGGCTGATGCGGGCGGATCACAAGGTCAAGAGATCGAGACCATCCTGGCTAACATGGTGAAACCCCGTCTCTACTAAAAGTACAAGAATTAGCCGGGCGTGGTGGCGGGAGCCTGTAGTCTCAGCTACTTGGGAGGCTGAGGCAGGAGAATGGCGTAAACCCAGGAGGCAGAGGTTGTAGTGAGCCGAGATCGCGCCACTGCACTCCAGCCTGGTGACAGAGTGAGACTCCATCTCGAAAAAAAAACAGTTGAAATATTTCAACAGACATTTCATCGAAGAAGATAAACTGATGGCAAATAAGTCCATGAAAAGATGCTCAATATAATTAGTTGTTAAGGAAATGCAAATTAAAACCAAGATGATATACCACTGTGTACCTATTAGAATATAAAAAAAAAATTAAACTGAAAATACCAACTGGTGGCAAGAGTACAGAACTAAAGGAACTCTCAAATATTGATAGTAGAAATTCAAAATGGTACAGCCACTTCGAAAAACAGTTTAACATTTTCTTATAAACATAAACTTGCCATACATTCCAGCAATCCCACTACTAGGTGTTTACCCAAGTGTTTTCAATCACATTTCCAGGATGGGTTTTTTTTTTCCTGCCTTCTTAATCAGAGTAAAGTGAATATAATCTAATTATAGCTTGATGACTTGGGTCTAGCATTATAAGCACTATTGGATTATACTGGGATCCTGTTTTAAGGTCTGGCTTCTGGGAAGAGAAAAGCTGTGTCTACTTTATACCACTTTATGTTTTAAGTACTAAGAATACATATAGAGAGGCAAGAGAGTCCTTATCTTACAGGTAGAGACAACACTCAAGGCTGTTGCGGCCCATATGATTATTTGTCTTTTGCTCAATAGCCTCTAACTGCTGAGCTTTTTCCAGTTTTTGCATATGTCTTTTAAAATTCTACTCCACCCTTGCATTCAAGATTTTGGCTGTTATTTCTCCTGATTCTCGGTGGACCTGCTGCTAATAGCTTCTCATCTAATTTGCTGTGGGCCAGCAAGCCAGATAATGAAGTCTATCAGAATTGTGTACAAAATAAGGTTACTGATTAAAGTTAGGATCTGACTGCCTCTCTGATGCTTCTCCCACAGGATAAAGTCCATGGTCTTGATGATAGTTATTTTGACCTCTTAAAGGCCTTCTTTGTTTCCTTCCAGGTTCTGGACATCTTCCAGAAAGGCTACCTAAGATTATTGGCAGTCTAAACTACAGATAATGGGGATGTTACCACAGTTCACATCTACCATAATCTAATCTGTTGAAATCTTTGTTCTATCTCCATGCTGTACAGAAGGATAAGTGAGCTTTATGATCTAGGGGAACTAAGTTTGCATAACCTTAATGTAGTTAACAACAGAACAATAGAGAACAAGCCATTAACCCAAAGAGCAAAGGCAAGGGCTGTTAGGACAAGAAAATGAGTGAAGATAAAATATATGCCAAGTTCTGCCTCCTACACTCAAAAGTCTCTATTTCTCATTGGGACTACTGTATTTCAAAGAAAGTGCGAGTTTTGTTTTTTTTTTTTTTTTTTTAAGTGTGTATATCCCATTTTCTATCCATCTTGAATGGAAAGTCATTCAGCACATGCATCAGCCTCTCACTACAATTTACAATTGTCCTTCTAGATTTGAAAGGCTTTGTGACCTCTCAGAGGGACTGAATTACAACTAAAATTTAGCAGTAGAAACAGCTGTTTCTATGGATGCTTTTTTTCCTCTTTCACCTTGTTAGAGAAGAGTAAATCTTCAGAAATTCAAGTAAAATAAAGAAACTACTTACTTTCTTAAATAATTTCTGCTTTACCAAACAGAATCAGACCTTCTATTGTCTCCCTTTTTAAAAAAATCAGTGAGTTTTGGGCAAGGTCCGCTAGAGAAAGGAGTCTAAGATTCATCTTTGCTTTGTGCCAATACATTGTCTCAAATACATCAGCGATTTCCATTCCAATGAAGAGTTCAGTCACTTGCTGAATAAAATAATTTTCCACAGCACAGGAAATGAGGAGATTGGATATTCTATCAGATGGGCAACTGAACAAACAGGGCTCCAGGTGGCTAATGTCACAGGATGAAGGCACCCAGGGGAATAAGGAGGCTTTGGGGTTTCAATGGGCTTCTCTTCATCAACATCCAACACAACGTAATTGCATTTCCACCACGATAGCAGGACTTTTCCAACCATCCCCCAGATAATAATATTCTAATGTAATGCAGTTCTTTAGAAGGACACAATTATTGCAATACTGAGCTATTTATTTCCTTCCTTTCTTTTAATTATCTATCTTTGACCTTAGTCTTAAAAAAAAAAAAAAAACTCTCTTTTTGTTGGCTAGTTCCAGCTAAAGTTACCCTATTGAAGAAAATGGACCCCTGTTATTTCTATGAAAGATTTTAAAAGGTTGAGAAATTATTTTGTCCGTTTTATTTTAATTAAAATTGACTATGACATTTTTCTTTCCAAGAAACATCATTTCCAAGCTCTGCTTCTGACGTAATTGCATGCTTTAAAAAAAAAAAATCCCTAAATGACTTTGTGTCAGCGAAGTGACTAATAGCATTCACTACTCATAAAGAACAGCTCATTTATGTTAGCTACATTTAGATAGTTCTCTATGCAACATGAAGTTAATTTGATTAACTTAGCTGAGCACTGTACTGCTCATGGCACATCTTCTTCAAAACCCTTAAATCATATTAAGGAAATACTGTCGGCTCTTTTGTGTGATCATGGTTTTGTGGTTACGTTTTTGTAAAAAATCTTTATGTTTTAGGGACACATGTATGAAACAATAGGATGCCTAGGATTTGCTTCCAAATAATAAGGGGGAAATGGGGCATGAGATTAAATGAGAGTGGCCATAAGATGACAATTGCTGCAGTAGAGTGATGGCTGCATGAGGAGTTGCCATATTGTTCTGTTTACTTTTGTATATGTTCAACATTTTCCATAGCAAAAAGGTGAAAACCTTTAATCACTCTAATGCCCAAAATGTATCAACTTCTCAAGATAGAAAGGCTAAAGAGGAAATAAAATTATAAAGAAAAAGAAAAAAAATTTTTAAGTATCAACTCCTTAGTCTGTCTTTCAAAGCCTTGGTTAAACTTTGCATTTACAAAGCTAATTTGTAAACCTAGCCTCTCCCTATTTCCACTCATGCAACCTCTGCACCAGCCAAACTGGACTACTGACAATCTACTGAAAAATATCTGGTATATACCCACTTCTGGATTTTAGCACATTTGATCCCCTCTGCCAGAAATGTCTTGCCTTTCCCATATCTATCTCTGTCAAATTCCATCCAGTCCCATATCAATGTCATTTGTTCCATGAAGGCTTGCATTATCCCTCATTGGAAATCAAATCTTTTCCCATGATAGTCTGTTTGCATTATCTGTTTAATTATTACATGATTACCTCATTAAATGAGGTATAAATTTAATGGCAAAATTGTTCACAGAAAAATAATGATTTGGTATAGTTCAGTGTAAAGATGGTATTAGATCAAAATTTTATTGAATATTTACCTGAGATGCAACAGTGTGAGTTATTCTTGAGGCATTATATCAGGAACGGAATCTGGTCCCAAATTAAGTATATCTGTACTTAACTTTTAACCACAGATTAGAATGATGGAAGGGAAAGCATGACATTATCAGTAAGCATTTACTGGGTGCCCATCAAGAAACGGGAATGCCCAAACACTAGTCATAACCATTTGCACAGACACAGTTTCTATCCCTCCAGAGCTTTCAAACTAAGCTTTAAAATACAGGCTGGGCGCGGTGGCTAAAGCCTGTAATCCCAGCACTTTGGGAGGCCGAGATGGGCGGATCACGAGGTCAGGAGATCGAGACCATCCTGGCTAACACAGTGAAACCCCGTCTCTACTAAAAAATACAAAAAAACTAGCCGGGCGAGGTGGCGGGCGCCTGTAGTCCCAGCTACTCGGGAGGCTGAGGCAGAAGAATGGTGTAAACCCGGGAGGCGGAGCTTGCAGTGAGCTGAGATCCGGCCACTGCACTCCAGCCCGGGCGACAGAGCGAGACTCCGTCTCAAAAAAAAAAAAAAAAAAAAAATACAATTGTCCCTTAGGATCCATGAGGGCTTGATTCCAGGACACCTGCGTATGCCCAAATCCTTGCATACTCAAGTACCACAGTTGGCCCTGTGGAACCACCGTATAGGAAAAGTTGGCCCTCCTCATAGGCAGTTTTGCATCCCAGAAATACTTTTGTTCCTCATTTGATTGAACAAAAAATCTACGCGTAAGTGGACCTTCGCTGTTCAAACTTCTGTTGTTCAAGGATCAACTGCAGATGCAGATGGACAGGCCCAGATAGACAATAAGTATTTCTATTTCAAGAGTAAGCATATTTGACATGGGAAATCTTCTCATGATACAATATTAAGTTAAAAAAAGGGCAAACTACTAAACTATATATATATAAAAAATGACCCTATATAAAAACATGATCCTAGTTTTGTAAGAAAAAAGCAGTCTCTATATATAGAAAAAAAGAAAAAGGAATTACAAAAAAAGTTAACAGTAGTTATTTCTAGGTGATAACATGAGAGAGAATTTTTTTCTTTTAGCTTTTTGGTACCTCTAAAATTTTTATAATGTGCAGCTATATTTATATGAGGGAAAAATAATGATTTTTAAAGTATATTTAGAAAATTAAATCTCATACCATATACCAAACGGATTAGCTATTTGAATCTGAAGTACTAGAACCATAAAAATACTAGAATAAAATGTGGGCAAAGTTTTTATAATTTCAGGGTGGGAAAGATCTAAGATGCCATATAGCCCAAAAGCCATAAAAGCAAAGATTGATCAATTTGACTATATAATCTAAAAAAATTGTATCACAAAAAAAATCATTAGCAGGAAATCAAAGACAAACTAGAAAAAACAGCAACACACCCCACAAACAAACGGCCAGTTTCCTTAATATATAAGGACCCCTACATATCAATAAGACTAAGGCCAAGAACCCAATTACAAATTAGACAATGGATATAGATAATTCACTTAAAAAGGAAATAACTATTTCTCTTAAACATATGAAATATGTTCAGTCTCATGAATGTGCAAACTAAATCTAGAATATGTACAACTACAATATGTATCAGATAAAGAAAGATAAAAATAACACATTCTGTTGTGAGAGTGTGGGGAAATGGGCACCCTCATACATTGTTGATGGGATTAATAATTATTTTGATTGCAATAGAGACAATTTGGTAATTTCTATCAAAATTAAAAATATACCCACCTTTTGACCCAGCAATTTCCATTCAAGGGATTTAACCTACAGATATACTCCCGTATGTGCAAGAAGACCTTTACAAAAATAGGCATTAGAGCAATGTTTGTAATAGCAAAAGATTTGAACCATCTAGACGTCCATTAACAAATTATGCCTCATCCATACATTGAATTGGGCATTTTTACACGTACTGATATGAACTACCTCCAAAATAATGCTAAATGAAAAAAGTTGAGTGTTGATGACTATATAAAGTATGTTATTATTTGTATTGTATAAATGCTTAGAATGTCTTTGGAAAATAAATACAAATTGGTGGTAGTTATTGCCCTGGGAAAGGAAATTGAATGGCTCTGATTAGGATAGAAGGACAACTTTTCACTTTTTGAGTTTTTTAAATGTATTTACTTATTTTTACTGCTTGGGATTTGCACCATATGCATGTATTTGTTATTCAAAACTTATTTAAAAGTGATGACAGTTTAAAAATCCCTTAAAAAGTAGATATATGCGAGAGTAATAGTTCAAAATATCCATGTTCCAACAAGCTTTGGATCAGTGTATGAAAGCTTAAGCCAGCAGATAGAGGGCAAGGTCACCGATTTTTTGAATATAGAAAGAGAATGTTAAGCTATCAAAGTTAAACAATGAGAGCATCTGTAAGTTAGAAGAGAAGAAAATCCACATAGCCCTACAAATACAATATAACATTCAACCAAGATTCATGAATAGAAAAAGAAGAAAACTTAAAAAGTTATACTGTACCCTAAGAAAGAATATAAGTATGTTACCTGAAAACAAATCTCCTGACACTAATGACAGAGATATAATAAGAGGTATTAAGGAGGTAACAATAAAAATTCGACTTTCCATTGTATTGGAATACAATCATGTTATTAGAAGCTCTGGTCCAATTTTTTGATAGGGGATTCAGGCTCTGTCTATAACCAAGGGGAAGTCTTGGGTCTTGGGCAATTTGTGGTCAGGTATGCCACAGAAGAATCAGTGATTACTTTTCTTCCCTGGGAATCGACCCAGTGCGCGCGCACACACACACACACACACACACACACACACACACGACCCACAGTTCAGCAAGAAGCCCTTTCCTTTTTTTGTTGTTGCTTTTATTTGTCACTGCTTTTCTGCTCTCTTGACCCCAATGCCATGCAGATGAATCATCTGACAGCATCATTGACTTTAACTTTTGTTATTTATGATATTTATTACAGTCTTACCCTTCACTGCTCCACTAACAGACCCACCCATTTTGCCCCAGGAGCAAACCAAAAGAAATGTGATTTACAAGGGAAACTGTAGTCAATCAGAACCATGCTGATTCGTTTAAGAACAGTGAACAGACAGGATCTAGGGAAAATTACATAAACCTTCTAAATAAGTAAATTAAATATCACTCAAGACACAATGGCTTCTCTCAAATGCACATGAAGAAGGCAGCCAGAAACAGGTTTTAGGAAGAGCCACAAAAATGATCTAACTTACGCAAAACCAATAAAGCAAATTCTCTTGTGGTAGGTGGACTGCTGAGAAGCTTTCTGGGTGAGGTGTTATTCAAAAGTGCAAAAAGTATAGGGTAAGCCACAGGACACTAGGAAATGCCCAGAATACCCTCTGTGTGCCACCATAAGCTATTTAAAAGACCTGGCTATATTTGGTCTCGTGAAACCACAGACTAAGTAGATTTTCACACATATATTCCAAAACCAAGTCATATGAAATGTTTATTGTACCTTGTCTACATTTTACATGTAAATTATCATATGGTTTCTACAACGGTTTGCTTTTCCGTTTTATCAGGAATGCTACCTGAGTAGAAGGTTGAAGCAGAGTAGGAGCCTTGACATTGTCTCTCCTGACATCTAGTGGATGGATACCAGATACCACAGTAATTATATTTTCAAAGGATTAATTTTGAGTATGATGGATATTCTCTCTCTCTCTCTCTCTCTCTCTCTCTCTCTCTGTCTCTGTCTCTGTCTTTCATATGCTTTTTAAAAATGATCAAAGACTTTTTTAATCATGTTTAAAGGTAGAAAGCAAAACTAAATCCCTATTGAATTACACATATATACTGGTCAGTCATATCCACCAAACAGTCATGTTTTTCTTTTTTCTTCTTTTTATTTCCGTTTTTTTTTTTTTTCTTTCTTTCTTGAGACAGGATCTCGCTCTGTCACCCAGGCTGGAGTGCAATGGTATAATCTCAGCTCACTGCAGCCTCCGCCTTCTGGGTTCAAGTGATTCTCGTGTCTCAACCTCCAGAGTAGCTGGGATTATAGTCGTGCACCACCAAACCCAGCAAATTTTTGTATTTTTAGTAGAGATGGGGTTTTGCCATGTTGGCCAGGCTGGTCTCGAACTCCTGGCCTCAAGCGATCCACCTGCCTTGGCCTCCCAAAGTGCTGGGATTACAGGTGTTCACCATCATGCCTGGCCTACAGCCATGTTTTTCTATTTTTCCTTAGGATGACCCCATAATTCCACAGGCTCTCTTTTTGTAGGCATCCAAGACAGCAAGGCCTAGTGATGAAAAGCATAGATTCTGTATTCATTTTCTGTAGTTGATGGAGCAAACCATCACAAACTCAGTGGCTTAAAACAATACACATTTATTACCTTACACTTCTGGAGGTCAGAAGTCCTAAAAAATCAAGGTGTCAGTCTAGCTGCATTCCTTCTGGAAGCTCTAAGAGAAAATATAGGTTCTCACCCTTTCTGGCTTCTAGAGGCTGCCTACATTCCTTGGCTCCTGGCTGCATTTCTCCACCTTCATACTTCAGGATATATATCTTAGTCAGTGACCCAACCTTCAATGACACGACAGTATTTGTTTGTCTTGGATCAATGTCCAACTTGCAATGATCAATTAAATTATAAGAACATTTCTGGGGGCAGAGGCATTGTTCTGCAAGAGAAAATGATCTTTAGCCCCTAGAAGACGTGTTTGTTACTCAATAGTTTTTTAGGTATATTGGGCATTATATAGGGGTTCAGGAAATCTGGCTCCTAATTCTAGATCTTTTACTTATCTGGGCACTTAGATGGAGTATACAGTGGTATATAAAGACACCCAGAGAATTGCCACCTAATTTCCAATCTCCCCTAATTATTTATTTTTCCCCAGCTTTATTGAGGTATAATTGACAAATTAAATTGTATATATTTAAGGTGTACAATGTGATGCTTTCCCTAATTTTTTTGTAGAGATAGTGTCTCGCTATGTTGCCCAGGCTGGTCTTAAATTCCTGGACTGAAATAATTCTCCTGCCTTGTATTGCCAAAGCGCTGGGATTACAGGTATGAGCCACCACATCCAGCCAATCTAATTATTTTTCGATACTTGAATTTGAAGGAAAAAAGGCAAGGTGCAAGAAGTCATTTATTCAACAAATGGAGGTAAGATAATATGAAAATAATTCTGGAAAAAGATGACATTGAGCCTTAATGCAAATAACAAAATGACCTATGCTGGGTGCAGTGGCTCACATCATAATCCCAGTGCTTTGAGAGGCCAAGGCAGGAGGATCACTTGAAGCCTGGAGTTCCAAACTAGCTTAGGCCAGCATAGTGAGACCCTATTTCTACAAAAAAAAAAAAAAGAAAAAAGAAAAACTTAGGTGGGCATGGTGGCAATCATGTAGTCCCAGCTACTCAGGAGGCAGAAATGGTAGGATCTCGAGTCTGGGAATTTGAGGTTACAATGAGGTATGATTATACCACTACACTCAAGTCCAGTTGACAGAGTGAGACTCTGTCTCTAATAAAGATATAAATAATTTTGAAAAGAAAATGCTCTATATAAGATCCTTTCCTGCAAACATATTTTGATAAGTCAGAGGAAGGAGACAGTGCAAATGCCTGTCTTCAAGCCCCGAAAGGCTAAGGGCTTGAAGTTTTGATTGGGGAGAGGCCAGGAATACCCACGGCCAACAGTCTCCTTCATGAAAGTACAGACAGCTGGCTCACTGTGAGGAAATGTTTAAGATCTTTAGAAATGTTATGACAAATACAAAAACCTTTTGCTCCTGAGACAGTGACTCTGGAGATGAACGTTGTGTGACGAGATATTTACTTGCCTCTTGAGGAAGTTCCTTTCACGAGACCCTTAGCCCTCCATTGCACACCTTTTCAGTGAAATAGCACTAGAGACAAAAAAAAAGAATGCCATGCCCTTCAACCAAATGGGAAAGAAGTGTGGACTAGGTTCATCCAATGGGGACCAGAGTGGCCACAGAGAGAAACAGCGTTTATGGCAAACTCGAAGAATAACAATCAGGAAGACCAAGTTAAGTTACCAGTCCCATTGTAAGAAAAAGTCGACTTCTGCAGGACAGGAAGCTCTCACTGAATAGAGTTTTTGGCAAGGCCTGACAAAACAAAAGCTGTCATCCCTACTGAAGTGAGGTCAACATGGAGCTATGAGGAAGGGGCCATTTCACTTTTTCCTTGATATGTTACTCAGTAAGTATGTGTGAAAATGGTCTGAAAAGCAACATTCCTTCCCCAAAGCCTAATGCCTATCAAGACACCAGGGTAACAGCTTCCAAAGCACCAAGATATCTTTAGCCACCCCAAAGGAGAAAACTTCATTTTGTGCACAGTCTAAAAGGTTTGAGACCTGAGTTCTGGGATAACTTACATGGGAGAAATTATGGTTTCCGGGTATCCAACACTTTTTTTTTTTTTTTTTTTTTTTTTTTTTATGGAGTCTCACTCTGTCGCCCAGGCTGGAGTGCAGTGGTATGATCTCGGCTCACTGCAACCTCCACCTCCCGGGTTCAAGCAATTCTCCTGACTCAGCCTCCTGAGTAGCTGGGACTATAGGTGCACCACACCCAGCTTATTTTTATATTTTTAGTAAAGACTGGGTTTCACCATATTGGCCAGGATGGTCTCGATATTTTGACCTCAAGATCCACCCGCCTCGGCCTCCTAGAGGGCTGGGATTACAGGCCTGAGCCACCATACCTGGCCCCTGGTATCCAACTCTTTTATAGGCCAATAGTCAGGCCCATTAGTGTGAGAAGCCAATCAACACTGAATAGGCAGAATAGATTCAGTCTGCCCTGTTTATTCCTCATCATGGTATTCATTATTCAACAAGCAACTACCTACAATTCTGCAGTCCAGGAATAGAGCTGGGTCTCTAAGCAATAAAGTTGAATAAATTGTTGTCAAGGGACATACATTCTAGAAGAGAAGGACAGACATCTACAAATACAGTAAAAAAACAGTATGTGCCTTAAAAGTGGTGTGAATTATGTGCTGTATCATGTTATATAAAGCAGAGATTATTTCTGCCTTGGGAAGGAGGGGTTGGGAGAGACATAGGGAAGCTCAACTCAGAAGTTGATTTTGAGCTGAAACTGAAAGGTGGAAATACTCTGAACGTGGTTTATTCTCTTCTATTATTTATCTATTTATTTCAGGGAATGTAGTTCTGGCCTAGCCCCATTATCTAGACCACTCTGCCACACACACACATATTTGGTCGGTTCTCCTCCCCTTAGTCTATTCCACCTACTAACTGTTACTGCCAGCTTCCCTAGCTCTCATCCCCCTCATGCTTCCTCTATCTATTTATTGGTGCTTAAAATCACCTGTTGCAACAGTAATCCTTTGGAATTAGGGTGACACGTGAAGCAAGCTGTTTATGCCAACTCACAACACTCCCCTCTGACCAGATACTGTCTTGTATCAAACAAACCCTCTGTGACTGAAGATAAGTTGATAATGAAAGAGTCCAAATTTAAAGGAGCAACAACTGCTCCTCCTCCCCCCAAAAAAAAAGAAAAGAAAGAGAAGAGAGGAAAATTTATTGCCCCATTCTAGACATAGAAGCCTGTAAAAACTGAGTAAGGATAAAAAATACTATTCTACAGTTTGAGATGCCCAAGTCAAGAGTAACAGTTTAGTTGAGTGACAAATACATATGATAAATACTTAAGTAAACATCACTTCATGCTACAACATGTCTGGTTTATTTATCTATTTACTTATTTATTTATTTTTAACTTATTTATACACTGTACTGCACTTGCTTCTGAAAAGATTTGATACAATTTGTAGTTTTTAAAGTGCATGGATACATGTACCAAAGACGATGAAAATAAAGCTATAACTTACATACATCAAATCTCTAATAGAGACAGGAAAAGTGAATTTATCAGGAATCAGGGATGAAATAACTACTATTCAGTATTCAATAATCGAGTATTCAGTTTCCCTCTGAACATCCTGAGGGCCAAAAATAGCTAAGCCGAGGCAACCCCTCCCCCTAAAAAATCCATAGCTCTTGCTGTCTCAACAACTTTGATTCTTCCATAGAAATAAACTTTTTCCAGGTACTAAATTCAAGATGGCATTTCTCATGAGAGTTCTCAGGTAAAGACAAGGAATATTGCAATCATTTTCAATAAATCATTCTCTGAAAGATACAGAATTGCTTTATGTGACTATTTACTAAACTACCTCTCAATAAAAGTCACAGATATTATGTACAACTGTATTTAGAGAATCTGAGGGAGTGTCTGCTTAACATCTTAGTGGCTGTCTCTCAAATATCTTCAACTACTCTTTCATAGAAGCTGACCAAAGTCATTTCAAGATGGAGTTCACCGGTGAGTGCCTCAAATACAATGTTTGAGATAGGAGTCAGCATGCCTCTGCCACAGAAATTGGGGAGCCAGGATAGTGAAAATCGAGGAGCATGGTATACATTTTATCATTCACACAGCTAGTTGGCAGGACCAACTTCTGTGTCTGTGTATTTTTTACTTTTTCAGCAAGAGTGGCCATTCTGCACAAAATGTTAAGAGAAACTGGAACTTCCCAGGGCAAGGCTGTGTGTCCTATGTGTACTCTGAACTCTGTCTTTCATCAAATTTTGCCTGTCCTATTTCTGTCAGTGCAATTCTGCTTATTAACAGTTATTCCGTAAAAATAGTTCTAGTTGCCCAATGAAGATTCAAATGAACAGATAAATGTTAGTATCTCCACAAAGCAGATTCCAATGTATTTACAGAGTAAAATTACAATCAACATCCTAACCCCACAGTAAAATGAACTAGGAGAATTTTAAGGTCATCATTCCCTGCCTTAGCAATATACATTCAACTTGACCTTGAAAAGTGACTAGTCTATAGTGCTTCCTGTTGATCAGTGTTTCCTATCAATGGAGGTAGAGTACAGAGTGTAAATAGAACTGGTATAACAAACATTGTACAGAGATAGTAGGTCTAATTGTTCCACTGTGAATGAAATTTACAATGATTCTGTTGACTCATATCTCCATCAACAATTTTAGGTCTCATTGCTATACCCTATCTTGCCTTTCAGTCTTCCAAATGGAAGAAAAAACTGGATTCATTCCTTACACCACAAACCACAAACCAGGATAAATTCCAAATGAATTAGAGATTTCAATGTAAAAATAGAAATCATTTTTTAAAAATGAACTCTTTCCTACTTGGGAGGCTGATGCAGGAGGATACCTAGAGCCCAGGAGTTCGAGGCTGCAGTGAGCCAAGATCATGCCACTATACCCCAACCTGGGCGCTAGAGCAAGACCTGTGAAGAAGAAGAAAAGAAAAGAAAAGAAGAGAAGAAGAAGAGAAGAGAAGAAGAAGAAGAGAAGAAGAAGAAGAAGAAGAAGAAGAAGAGAAGAAGAAGAAGAAGAAGAAGAAGAAGAAGAGGAGGAGGAGGAAGAAGAAGGGGAGGAGGAGGAGGAGGAGGAAGAAGAAGAAGAAAAAGAAGAAGAAGAGGAGAAGAGGGAGAAGAGGAGGAGGAGGAGGAAGAGGAGGAGGAGGAGGAAGAAGAAGAAAGAGGAGAAGAAGGAGGGGGAGCTGGAGTTGAACAAAAATGTGTCATAACCTTCTTTCCCTTTTTTTAACTTTCGAGGCGGGGTCTCGCCCTGTCACCCAGGCTGGACTGCAATGGCACGATCTCAGTTCACTGCAGCCTTAAACTCCCAGGCTCAAGTGATTGTCCCACTTCAGCCTCTCAAGTAGCTAGGACTACAGGTACATGCCACCATGCTTGGTTAATTTTTTAATTTTTTGTGGAGATGGAGGGTCTCACTATGTTGCCCAGGCTAGTCTCAAACTCCTCAGCTCAAGCGATCCACCCGCCTCTGCCTCCCAAAGTGCTGGGATCACAAGCGTGAGCCACTGCGTCAAGCCAATTAACTTCTTTTTCTAATAAAGGAAATTAATACTAGGTTACCTGCAAGATGGTTAAATATCCTTTATGAAAAACTGCAATTCATAATTACAAAGTTAATTTGGGAGAAAGAAACAAGTAAGAATAGGCAAGAAACTCCTGAAAAATAAGAGCCTAGGGGAGGAGCACTAACTCCATCTGATACTAAAATATACCATTAAAAACCTCTATAATTAAAATTGAATAAGACAGACCAATAATAGAATGTAAAATATGGAAATAGATCTAATTACATATGTAAGTTTGGTTTATAATGAAATTAGCACCTCAAATCAGTGAGGAAAACATGGACTTCTTAATAAACGCTATTGAGATAACTAGACAGCCATAAGGACAAAAGGTAAAATTGGATCCATTCCTCACACCATAAACAGGATAAATTACAACTGGATCAGAAATTTAAATGAACAGAAAACAATATCAGTACTAGAAAATACGTGTGAACTTCTCTATTACCTAGGAAAGAGAAAATTCTATGACTCAAATTTTAACAGCAAAAGAAGATAAATTTGATTACATGAATTTTTTCAACTTTTGCATGCCAAAAAACCATAAGCAAAATAAACAGATAAAGACAGAAGATGTTAATATCCAGTCCTGAATTTGAAATGAAAATATGAGTTGAATGTATAATAATTTCCTAGCTTTGTTCACTGAAAAGATCTGGAAACAACATTCAGCTCAGTAGTAATGAGCATACCAAATGCCCTGATTTTGGTATCTAATAATATTCTTCATTAAAAGGAACCATTTCTCCTTGAAGAAGTGGCAGATTTCAGGACTGAGCAGGAAATGTATATGTTGAGACTGGAACATCTTGTTACACCAGACATGAAGGAAGCTATCAAAGGCTTCTAGGACCATATCAAAAGGAGTCAGAAGCCAGATTGAAAAGTCCCAGTTGCCAGAGATGGTACAATTCCAGTATCAATAAAAATACTAGCTGCAGTGTACTGAAGCCCATCAAATATATTTAAACCTATGAGTTCATAATGATGCTAAAGGAAACAAAATTTGGTCACTCTTGGAGGAAGCAAGTAAACCAATTCATTATTTTGAAAGATGGCAAATAGTGGGAAGAACTCCAGCACTCATCCTGCTTTGTCTATATAACCTGTACCTCAAGGTAACCAAATGGAAGATATAGGAGAGTTTTATTTATTATGGAAGTATTCCAGCTGATAAAGAAGGGATGATAGAATTAGAACATCACCATTTTGCAACTTTTAATGAGTTAATATATGTAGATAATCATCAATGGCGGGTGACTAACATTCTAAAAGAGAAAACCAGACCTTGTGCGCTTTCTGATAGAAAATCAACAAAACCACATAGTTGGAAACTTCAGGACAAAGGATCCAGTTTCATGAACAAATAGATTACAATAAATTAAGAGATAGAGAGACAATGTATAGATTAAAAGAATTAAGATACCTAGAAAATAATCACAAAATCTGGTTCTTTTTTGGGTGCTGAGTTAAATAAACAAGCAATGGAGAAAATGGCATTTATGGGGCAATTTGAAATATGAACACTGACCCAATATTTGATAAAGAAATTATCAACTTGCAGGTGCAATAGCAGTATTATGGTTATTTTTAAGTGTCCTTATCTTTTAGAGATACGTACTAAAATGTTATTGATTAACTTTATTTCATCTAATTTAATTCATCAAAATACTATGTTATTGATTAACTTTATTTCCTCAAATTTAAGTCATCAAAATACTATTTTGCCTTGAAATAATAAAGGTGGGGAGAAATGGGCGAGGGTAGAGATGAAACAAGACTGACTATAAGTTGATAATTGTTGAAGCTGGGTGATAACTACATGAGGACTCATCACACTAGTAGTAGAGTGCTGGATCTCAACCTTCCTGCTCACAAAAGCCCTTTTTTTTTTAATTTCCAAGAATTTTGTCATCACTTTCATAGTTTGAAATTGACCATGGTGGGAGTATTTACATCATGAAAATCAACACATGCTACAAATCAGCCTCCTCCCCAAAAGCCAGTTGTCAAATTTGCCAGCACACTACTGCTACTCTGTCTACTTTTGTACATTTCTTACTCAACAAATATTTATTGAGCACCTTCTATGTGCCAGGCACTGGGCTAGATGCTAGGAATACAGCAGGGAACGAAATAGATACTATCTCTGCTTGTATTGATTTCCTAGAGCTACTATAACAAAGTGGCATAAACTGTGTGGCTTAAAACAAACCAATTTCTTCTCTTGCAGTTGTGGAGGCTACAAGTCCAAAATTGAGGTGTTGGCAGGGTTATGTTGTTTCCTCTGAAACCTGCGGAGGAGTCCTTCCTTGCTTCCTCCTAGTTTCTGGTAGTTTACCAACCATCTGGCCTTCCTCTGCTTGCAGCTGCATAACTCCAATCTCTGCTTTTATCATCATACAGCATTTTTCCTATGTGTCTGTGTCTTCACATAGCCATCTTCTTATAAAGACACCAGTCATTTTGGACTAGGGGCCCACTCTACTCCAGTATCACCTCATCTTTTTTGTTCTGTTGCTGGTTTTGTTTTGTTTGAGACAGGGTCTCACTCTGTTGCCTAGGCTGGAGTGCAGTGATCTTGGCTCATTGCATCACTGCAACCTCCACTTCCTGGGCTCAAATGATCCTCCTGCCTCAGCCTCCCTAGTAGCTCGGACCACAGGTGTGCTCCACCATGTCTGGCAAATTTTTCCATTTTTTGTAGAGACGGGGTTTCACCATGTCACACAGGCCAACCTCATCTTTTTAAATTCATTTTTAATTTTGTTAGAAAAAAAAACAGAAAATGTATTGGTAGGAATGTAAATTGGTATGGTCATTAAGGGAAATGGTATGAAAGTTCCTCAAAAAAATTTAAAATAGAACCATCATATGACTCAAATGAAATCAGCATTTCATAAAGTCATCTGTGCTCTCACATTCACTGTAGCATTATTCACAATACCCAAGATATGGAAAAAACCAAAGTGTCTGCCCACAGATGAATGGGTAGAGAAATTGTGGTATACATATACAGCAGAATATTATTCAGCCTTCAAAAAAAGGAGATCCTGACATTTGCAACAACATGGATGAACCTGGAGGACATTATGCTAAGTGAAATAAGCCAGACACAGAAAGACAAATACCACATGATCCCACTTATGTGCAGAATCTTTAAAAAGTGGAATACATAGAAACAGAGAGTAAAACAGTGGTTACCGGGGCAGAGGGCTGGAAGGGAGGGGAAATAGAGGCCTATAGATCAAAGGGTATAAAGTTGTAATTATGTAGGATGAATAAGTCAGAGATTTAATGTACAGCATGATGACTACAGTTAGTAATATTGTATTGTATACAAGAAATATGCTCAGAGAGTAGCAAGAGTAGAAGGAATAAGGTGCTCTTACCACCAAAAAGTAGGTATGTAAGACATATAGGTTAATTTGCTTCACTGTAGTAATTACTTCACTTGGTATCATTGTATAGCAAAACATCATGTTTTATGCTTTAAAATATATACAATATAAATAAATAAAACAAAAAGTTCCTTCTTAATCATTTTTAAGCATAATATTTAGTAGTGATAAGTATATTTATATTGCTGTACAACAGATCTCTAGAATTTTTGCACCTTGCAAAACTGAACCTCTATACCCATTTCCCCTAGCCCCTGGCAACCACCATTCTACTTTCTGTTTCTATGAGTTTTACTCCTACGGATACCTCATATGAGTAGAATCATATAGTATTCATCTTTTTCGTGATTGGCTTATTCCACTCAGCATAATGTTCTCCAAGTTCACCCATGTTGCAGCATGTGACAGGATTTCCTTTTTAAAGGCTCAATAATATTCCATTGCATGTATATACCATGTTTTCTTTATCCATTCATCTGTTGATAGACACTTAGCTTGCTTCCACCTCTTGGTTATTGTGAATAATGCTGTATTGAACATGGGAGTGCTAACATCTTTTTGATATCCTGCTTTGATTTTTTTTCTTTTGTACATGTTTTGATATTCCAACAATAAAAGTAAAAAATATGTAAAGAAACAGATAAAGGACTATAACTCAGGGAATAAAATACATGGAAAGCATAACTAAACTATGATATAAATGGGATTTTTATAAGTATTAAACTCAATTTTTTAAATAAAGAAATAGTCTATCTTTTCAACAGTTACGTATTGATCTTACCTAGAAATAGAAGCAACTAGAACTAAATGAGATTTTCTAAGCAAACATTGCTTTTTGCAAAATAACTGTAATCGATGTACACATATCAAATAGCAATACTTCATTCTAGCATATAAATCAATGAAAGTAAAAATGAATTTTCTTATCATATTCATTTTCCAACACATAATGTTGGTATTCTGTTTTATGTACAGGAACAAACACTTGAATTGGATGCCTAATGATTCCTTTGATTGTGAATACTGAATTGTAATTAAGATGCACACACTTAGCTCCCATATTTGTGTTGTCTCAGTATTTGTGAGGATGTAAATTCAAACATTTCTCAGTTTCAAAATAATTGTGATTATTAGAGTTGAAGTGGCTCTTTTTGTCTTTGTATTTTGCCTGGTTTTATGTCAGTATAAATTAGCATAAAATAAGTAGTGAATGATAGGGTTGAAATATCGTTATTCTTTTCATCTAATGCGTTACAATGGAGGAGAATAAAACAATCATTAGTGAGTGAATGGGAAATCAGATGGAAGAGATTTAGAGTACCAGTGTTCTGTGTTTCAATAGTTTAAGAACCCCATGTATGCTTCAGAATTATGAATATTTGTTTCCACAGAGAGTCTTCCAAGACTGCCCTTTGTTCATATGACTTGGCTCCACATTTGTTAATTTTCTACATTTTTTTTTTTTTTTTTTGAGACAGAGTCACACTCCGTCACCCAGGCTGGAGTGCAGTGGCGCAATCTTGGCTCACTGCAACCTCCACCTCCCAGGTTCAAGCGATTCTCTTGCCTCAACCTCCTGAGTAGCTAGAATTACAGGCACACACCACCATGCCTAGCTAATTTTTGTATTTTTAGTAGAGACGTGGTTTCACCATATTGGCCAGGCTGGTCTTGAACTCCTGACCTCAAGTGATCTGCCTGCCTCGTCCTCCCAAAGTGCTGGGATTACAGGCATGAACCACCATGCCCAGCCCAATTTCCTACAAATTGTAGATAATAATATGATCCTAGAAACTATACTGGTTTGTTATTCTTGATCTTGTATGCCTTCAAGATATATGCATGCCATTCCCATGTAGGCCTAGAGAACTCAAGGAATTGGTATGAAAAGTCATGCCTTCAGCAAATTTTTTTTTTCTTAGACACGAATGCAATTTGGTCCACATTCCAGGGGAACCTATGAGGATGTAGAGCTACAAAATGGCTGCAGATATCTAAAAGATTAAAAGCGTGCTTGGGCAAATACCTATTCAGCAGGAGCACATAATGAACAATCATGTTGATACATCCTCTGTCTCAATAACACGGCCAGGGGCACAGGCACAATGCAGAGAGCATGCTGGGGGGACTCAATAGGCCACTGGGAGAACAGAGCAAGCTGATGGGGAAATGTGCCATGGACCACTTCAGTCTTTGCCTACTGGCTTACCCTAACCTGTTTAGGAGTACTACCCCACACTCTACAACAACGGCAGAACTAAAATTTAAAAAGTACGTTGGAGACAGGCAGCAGCCAGAGGTTAGAAAAGAGAACTAAAGCCCTTGCAAATCTGGCCTGGAGCATGCCAGTCTATAATGTTTCTGCTAGAAAATGGCTATAATTCTTCTCCCAGGGTACAGACTTGCCACCTGTGCTCTCCTCTAATTATCCTTGATCAGGTTTATGCAATAGGAAGTTATGTTTCAGTGGCTGTGATTGGGCCCAGGGCATGGCTAAGTCTATAATTACTAGCTGGTTAAATCAGAGCTCTTCTGGAATTTAGCAGCCATTTGTGTAAACTGCCTCAATATTTTTAGACTGCAAACTTGTCCTTTTATGCCTCTGTAGGAACTCAGAGATGAACAAGTAATAGTTAAGAAAAAGCAAATTTTTCAGTGAATTAACAAATGTGCAAAACTAAGAGAGCTAGCCACAGACAGGAAAAATGAGTACTCACTGTAGACAGAAGTTACATACTCCCTCAATAACCTTTCATGAGGTAAAAATATATGCTTTTAAGGGTACTTCCTATTTTGGAATACCAATACTTTAAAATGTGTTCCTCCAGTTGGCCGCTGAGAATATTAGTTGAAAGATAGCTGTCAGAAAACCCAGATTCAAATCTCAACTCTTCCACTTATTTTCTAGCTGTGTGATGTTAAAGGAAATAATTTCATCTCTCTGATCTTGATTTCTCATTTTAAAATCTTCCTAACAATACCACAGAGCTGTTGTGAAGATCAAATGAAATAACATAGAACATTTTGGTACAGTAATGGCACTTAATAAATGCTTGGTGATGAAAATAATAATAGATTCTCTTATTAAACTAAACAGGTTTTCTGGGGTCCCTAGGAGAGAAGGGAGATTCCTTTGCCTGTGTCCCCTCTCATCAACCCCACCCTTTGATGCTAATTAGAATTACATGGCAGAGTTAATGAGGGGAATTCTTTCTAGCTGAAGTGAGCGAGCCATGTTTCTCCTCCAGATTGAGAAAGGCTATTCCCAAATGGTGTTCTCTTTTTTCTCCCTTTATAATGCCCCGAAATGGTACAGTTGATGAGGTTAAAGAAAATGGTACATAAACAATGAGCTAATTATTTCCAAAGGACATGAATACTCATATAATTTAATGCAGGTGGTGCTTAATAAACAATCCTTTCACTGAGTAAACAAAAGAGGGAAATTGTGAGTAATTTAGAGACATCTAAGTGAAATCACTTATGGTTCCTTATGCATGTATGTCTTAAGACTTACCTATCTATTTTACTGCTCACCTCTCAGATATGTGCCATTGGAAGAGCCTGGCAACACAAATACATGCAAATATCCTAAATCAAATGCATATGTGTAGATCCTGCACTTTGCCTAGAGGTGAATAAAAAGAATTGGAGTCACTTGTTTATGCACTTGGGCAGCTGTGCTATTGGACCAGTGCCACACTGATTCCCCACTGAAACAAAGGAAGCAAACTCTGTTTTCAAGAAAATAATGCCTAATGCTTTGGCCAAACAGTTGTCTCCAAATGTTAACCTCCTTAAAGAACACCATGGTAATTATGAATATATGATTAAACAACATTTGGAAAGATTACCTGTGTGGGTGAGAGATATTTAACTTTTCTCATCTTAAGCCACCAGTACTGTGGTCATTTACTTGGGCGTTAAAGGGCAATGCCTGACATTTGGCCTTTGGTGGATTTTACAGGCTGCTTGTAAGCTTAAAGGTTTTGCCTGGTTAAATCAAGTTTTATCACAGAGGCTATTTGCAACTTTATGCTCTGTCTCACAGAAATGTCAGTGTTTGCCTTTGCTCTGAACTGGGCATAGAAACTCAAGGTACATCCCAGACAAGCTCTGAAAATAGAATATCCTTGGTTTTAGGTCTATGTTTTTAACGTACCACAAACAACCTGTATGAAGCATTCATCTTCACTAAGAATGCTGTAAGGCTTCTGGATGACCGAGCAACAAGTCTTTTGGGAGAGACTAAATGCTCATATCTCTCCACCACATTGTAAATTTCCAATGTGTGTTCCTTTATTCTCTTCCTGGTGGAGGAAAAACATCTTTGATAATAAGCTTGAGAAATACATTTTCTATGGATTCTGTGGAAATAACTATCTCATTCAGTATGGGAAGTTGAACCTCAGCTGGGCTTGCACTGCAGCTTGGCAGGCTTCTTGTTGACTCCCTCGGGAATTTCTTAGAACAGTTGTTCTAAATCCAAACTGTTTCCCCTGCTCTCAAGCCCCCAGTCCTACTCCAGCTGTCCCACTTCTCACATATGACCTCACCACCTACTTCACTGCAAAGACTCTGGCCACGTAGGCTCCCTCATTCCCCTTCCTTCTTCAAACTGCATAATGCATGACACTTTTGCCTGAACTCTACCACAACCCTTCTGTCTCAAAAACAAACAAACAAAAAACAAAAACAAAAACAACACTGTATCTCGGGTATGTCCTCTACTTGGATACTTGATCCCAATCCCTCTTCGCTTCTGAGAGAACTTGTTCCATTATCTATTTTTAGTGGCTTCTTCCCCAAGGTCCATGTTCAGAGCTCTCCTTACTTTTGACCCAAGTTGCCATCCTATTTCTCACCTTCTTTACACAAGCCAGATTTCTCACTGACTCTTTTCTCAGCATTAGGTCACTTCCTAACCCTTTGCGACCTAGTTTCCACCCGCCACTCTATGACACTCTATTCAAACTGCTGCCTTGAAAGTCAGCAATGACATAACCATTGGCAGATTCAATGGTTTTTTTGTTGTTTTTGTTTTGTTTTGTTTTGTTTTGCTTTTTTAGAATTCACCCTGCTTGACCTCACTGAGGCTTTTACCAATGGTGACCAACTCATTCCTTTTAAAACTCTCTCCATAGCTTCCATGGAATTACCCTGATTATTTTTTTTTAATTTATTTTTGTAGAGACAGGTCTTGCCATGTTGCACAGGCTGGTCTCAAAATCCTGGTCTGAAGTAATCTGCCCACCATGGCCTCCCTCAGTGTTGGGATTACAGGGATGAGCCACTGCACCTGGGCCAGGTTAATTTTTCTCCTGCCTCTTTGACTACTTCCAGTTTGTTTCCTTTGTTGGCTCCTCTTCCTCTATCTATCCCTCAAATGTAAGCACTCTCCACGGGTCCTGTCCTTAGCCCTCATCCTTTCTACTCTCTCTTTTAATGCATGTATTTTAATGCATGTGTCTTTTGAGGGAGGATAAATTTTTGTTGCTGTGAGTTGAATTAGATATTTGGGGCAGCTACTTTAGGTGATCATTTCACATATTCAATTACCTTCTCAACATGGATGACTACCTAATTCCTCTCATTCACTCAGGTATACATCCATCGATTATTCACTGAGCATATACCATATAAGTAGAGTTGACTATACAATTTATTCTTCCAATTGGTATTTTTGAGCATGAAAGGAAGCACTGTTAATGCTTATGTCAGCACAACAGGCATAAATTCAGATTGTTCTGGACAAACTGAGACATATGGTAATCCTAGGTATAACAGTCTCCAAATAGTGTGAAGCTACAAAAGTAAATTGTCAATCTATTCTGTTCTCAAAGAGAATTTAGCTTAGTAGAGTGATAATACATGCACATAAATAAACAGAATACTATTAGAAAGTGATAAATACCCTGAAAGAGGTACAGATAACTGTACTGAATTTTCGGGATGAGAAGAGATTGTTTTCATCTTGAAAAATCAAGCAAACCTTTGTAAAAGCAGCACTCAAGTAGTCCCTGGACACATAAAGATGATAGTGAGTGTGAGTTTCACATGGAGGGAACAGCATGAGCAGGACTCCACTCATGATTCTTCAGTTTGTGTGCTGCAGAAGAATGCCACACCTAAGGGGACACTGTTCACACTGTGAACATTTTGAAATTTTTTATATTTTATATGTGTATTTGGGGTTTTCTGAGACATGGTCTTTCTCTGTTGCCCAGGCTGGAGTGCAGTGGCATGACCTCAGCTCACCGTAGCCTCAACCTTCTGGGCTCAAGCAATTCTCCCACCTCAGCCTTCCAGGTAGCTATGACTACAGGCATGTGCCACCATGCCTAGCCAATTTTGTTTTATATTTTGTAGAGAATGAGTCTCACTATATTGCCCAGGCTGGCCTTGAGCTCCTGGCCTCAAGCAATTCTCCCACCTCAGCTTCCCAAAATGCCGAGAATACAGGCATAAGCCACCACACCTGGCCAAAATTTTCATGGTAATAACTTTTTTGTTATTTCAAAGATAGATAATTTGTATATTTTTTACAAAAATTTTCTAGTAGGTGGCAGGAGAATGACATTCCTAACAATCAGTATATTACAACAGTTTTCAGACAGATGGAAGTAAAGCATTTTGAGGAAGAGACACCTTTTTCTATTTTGTGCCAAGAATCCATATGGGCTGGCGATGATCCTGAGTATGTGCAAAAGCATCAAAGAGAAAATTGTGGAGCATAATAGGACAGAGAGAGTACATCAGTCTGAGTAAAGCACAGGTGCCTGAGAAAACACAGTGAATAAACAAACTGGGAAAGTAGATTCAAACCAGATTGTGGAAGTCCTTGAGTGTCAGCATAAAAAAGTCAGACTCTAGTCAGTAGTCACAGGTCAAACTGGTTTTAAGGAGTTACTGGTTTTAAGGAGTGACAATGTATAAAGTAGTTTCGAAAAGCAAGGACTGGAAGTGAAGACACCTGTTAGAAAGCTATTGGCCTTCTAATGTAGGCAAACATTTCCCAGAGTGAACTCTGTAGAGCTAATTCTATTTCTTCTGGATTTCAATAACACCAGACAGCAGGAAAGCAGAAGCAGAGAAAGTTGTCATCTCTTCATAACTCTAACTCTTCTACATGTCTACCTGAATAACCTGCCAATACTTCATATTCACATGCCCAAAATCAAACTCATCCTCTCCCTCCTCAAAACTATTGCCTCAGAAAAAAACCCTATTTCCTCTATGAGCATAGACACAAAATAAGGGTGGCTTAAATAAGATAGAATTTCAGAAGTCAGCAGTCCAGAGCTAGCATGGCATCACCATGAAATCTTCAGGGACCCAGATTCCTTTTCAGTGTACACTCTGCCATTCCTAAGGTATGTGTCTTCGTGGCCCAAGATGCATATTGGTATCCAGCCATTACATCCATGTTCCTGACAGTGTACTGGAGAAAGAAGAGAAGAAATGTGTGATCTCTACCTTTTAAAGGAGAGTCCTTGAAAGTATCACATAACATTACCACTTTAATCTCATTAACCCGAACTTAGTCACATGAACACATGCAAAGAAAGCTGAGAAATAGTCTTTTTGCGAGTGACAATTTGCTCAACTAAAATTATTTTTGCTTTACTAAAAAAAGAGAATGGATATTGGTTATTGGGAGGTAACTGGCAGTATCTGCCACAGATAGTAAAATCTTTAAGGCTGAGAGGGAGAGCAAGGCAAAGGAGGAGATGTCAAGGATGACAAGTTTTCTAGTCTGGGTGGCTGGGAGAAGAGTTTTTCTCTTATTTACAACTGTACTTAATCCTGATATACTCTGGAACAGATTAATTTATTTTAAAGAAGAGCTTTAAAATAGTTTCCCTACTTGGAGCAACACAGAAGACACTATACTAATAAAGTCTCACTAGCAGGAGATTTAGTTATAGCTACGCATATAAATTAGAACTAGAAAAGAGACGTTTGGAACTTTAGCTATTATAAACTGCATTAGCAGGAATCAGAGTCTATATTACCAGACTTCCAAACAGATGTTATTATGCAATGACCCTGTTTTATTATGATTATGCCTGGAAATTATATTTCCAAGAAGTTCAAATGCATTACTGCTTCTTATGATTTTTAATCTAATATACATGATAGGCTTATAAGCTACATAGGAGACAAGTAATTTAATACTGATTTTATGGTAGGGTTATGAATAAATTAATGCTTATGGTCATAGGATTTCTCAGATAGCTTCAACCACCAAGTCTTCTTCTGGGCTCTCTAGCAAACAAGTCCATTTCTCCCAAGCAGTTGGTGATCCTAACCTTTCCATCTGTTACCTCTCAAATGGGGCCTGAGTGTACACCATGAGTCAGGGACAGAACTAAGATTAGGCCTACATCCCTCAACATATCCAGTCTAGATTACATGGGCCAATATGATTACTCAAAACAAAGTTATTTCTCTCCCAAAGAGAAACTCCCCATTTGCACAGGCCAACCACCCAAAAGTATATCTTAAAAATGGTGATGGACTGACTATTCAAGTCCCAGACCAAGAGAGATGACAATCATCTTGATAGGGACCTTTTCTACTCCATACTTGATCAGCAGATATAGGAAGAAAGGAGATTAGGGAGTAAGAAACAGACAGGGAGTAGCAAAAAAAAAAAAAGGGGGGGTTGCTTATATTTTGCTTTGCTTTTGGATTTTTCTAAAAAATGTACTGACCTAAACAATATCTTAATGAGGCAGGTCAGTATTTACAGTCTTTCGAACCCCATTTAACCTTTCTGTGCCTCATCTGCTAAGCATCTTGGCCAAGATCACATACCAAATCAGTGACATAGTCATCATGAGGCCTCAAGCGCCTGGTTCCCAGTTTCATATTTTAAAGAAGCAAGTGACAGAAGAAAGGGAAAAACTGGGTCAGAGAAACAAAGTTGGCCTGAAAAATCTGTGTTTCAAAATAAAGCCAATTACATAAAGACATGACATTTCTCAGCTAAACAGAAAAATTAGTCGAGGCCCCAACATATTTCTTTTCCAATTGACATATACAGGCACTTTTCAATGGCAAGAAAGCAAAATGAATCTAGCCTCGTTGTCAATTATTTTATCTAATGAAGTTCCATTACTTGTAAAATTTGAGTAGAGTTATGGAAACAAACAAGCTAAGCAATTGGCTAAAACAACAGAGCTATAAAGATCCAACTAAGTAAAAAAGGTGTATATGCTAAACAAAACATGCCTAACACCAAAGACAGAGTTTAAAAATATTAGTTAGTAGAATCTGTGCTTTAGATTCCTGATCATCTAAATTCTTTGTCACCATTTTCTTCTCTTGTCTCCTTCAGGAATATTTTTAGATTCCTAAATTTGTACTCCAGCTTTGATAGCTGCCTCGAATCCTATCAATCATGGTGCCTTCTTTATAATTATTTTTTTACCCTTGCTTTCTGGCCCAGATATCAATTCTTCCAGCTCCTTTGACTTTTGTCTCCACTTGCTCACTGTCTCTCTCTCTCTGTCTCCCTCTCCATGACAAACATACACACACACACACACACACCAAGGAAGGGGAAACTCAGGCAGGTTTCCAGTGCTTTGCCCTGGGGAATATGAAAGAGGCCCAATTTTTCTTGTTCCTGGGACTAAAGCACTGTGAGGAAACATTGCAGTGATGGAACCAAGCAGCTTTACTCTAGGCAAAACCGATGACAACCAAGCAAAGTTGCTAGTACAACTGTGAATGTGCCCACTTACCTGTAGTACTTCTCTCTAAACATACACACCAATGTCCCCCACCCAAATTCTATTTTTTTTTTTTTAAACTGTTCCTTCCTCTGGAGACCCACCGAAAATCTAGGGGATGCCAGCAAACTTCCATGTTTTCTTCTACAAGTATAGCCATTCAGAGACACCAGGACTCACAACTGGCCTTAGTTGGGGGATAGGGGAGAACTGAGCAGATGATTATTCCCAGGTCCTCCGTAACCAAAGTGATTCCTCTACATCAACCATCAACCAGAGAATCCCTCTGGAGTACTATGCAGCATTCTTGGCTGTTATATGTCATGAATATAACATTATTGCATGCCAGAATACAGAGAATGTAGGTATGCTACTGATAAGCCCATAACCCTGCAATGTCACCAGTTGAGAATTGCCCAGTACTGCAGGAAAAGGGAGTGGCCTACCTCTGACCCATCAAGACTCTGCATGCCACTCCACAGTCCAGGCCCAGCACAACAACCCCAGACCAGAAACTTGAGTGCTGGCCTCCAAGCCACAACTCAGGGGCCATGGACCAGAAGCAGAGTCCACCTCAAGTACATCACGGAACTTCTCAGGACTTTCACCCTGGCAACTCTGGGAATACTTAGCCTTGCTCTCCCTAAGGGGGTAGCTTCCTTTCTTTCTAAGCAATTGTTCAAGATCACCTAGTGTCGCTGTTGTCATTGTTCTCCAATCAATCATTTATGCTTGTTCTCATCACCTAGAATCTGGACTCTTGGCTCCATAACCCAATGTCAATACTCATATGTGTGTGTCCCCTCCTTCAGTTTTGGTGACACTTTGGGTTCCCTTCGAAGATCAGAGGTTTGGATCTCACCCAGATTTCAGCTGTGCTTATTTTGTTTGTTCTTCCAAAATTGAAGTCGAGTTACTTTATTTTGATTATATAAGTACTCTATCCTCAGTGAAAAAAAATTTAAAAAAAAATACAGAGCACCCAATAGAGAATGGAATAAAGATGAAAAAATGATCCATGATTCCACCATCCTGATGATGCTTTCTTCTGCCTCAGCTAAGAATTTCCTAATAAAGCCTTGAGTAACTCCACCCATTCATGTTGTGCCACCTCTTGCAATTAGATTTGGTTCAGTAGGCACAGAATGAGAGGATCCAGAACTTTGGTCCTGAAAAAGGTGAGAATATTGGAATTCTCCCTCTCATTGTGTGCTGGCCATAAGGTGTATAAGTGGGTCCATCATCCCTATCACCATTTAAGTCCCATAGCCATGTTAGATACCTGGGGCAGACATTGGGGAAATGTAAGTAAATAACTTCAGGCATCTGACCTGGACCTCCCCAATCCTCCCCGCAGAACAAGCACACTCAGACATCAATTTGAGACCCTTAAGAAATTTTGGGGCTGGGCCTGGTGGCTCACACTTGTAATCCCAGCACTTTGGAATGCTGAGGTGTGAAGATCATTTGAGTCCAGGAGTTTGAGGTCAACTTGGGCAACATAACAAGACCCTGTCTCTACAAAACATACAAAATTTAGCAGGGTGTAGTGGCGTTCCTGTAGTCCCAGGTACTCAGGAGGCTGAGGTGGGAGGATCACTTGAGCCCAGGAGTTCAAGGCTGCAGTGAGCTGTGATTGCACCACTGCACTCCAGCCTGGGAACAGAGAGAGACTCTGTTTCAAAAAAAAAAAACAGAGAGAGAGAGAGAAAAGTTTGGGGAAACTGAGATGTGTCTGCTTGTGTGTGTGTGTGTGTGTGTGTGTGTGTGTGTACATACATACAAACATATTAGATATTCATATGTAATATGGTTTATTACTCAACTCATTTTAGCTTGTGTGATTTTTTAAAAGAATTTCTCATAATTTTTGTTTGAATCTAAAATCTTCAAATAAATGTCTTGATTTTTCTACAGGCAATTATTTCTCTATTACAAGATATTTAAAGTTGAAACTTTTACAGTTTCATTCTTTTTTTAAAAAAAAAAAAAGGGACGATTTTTGTGTACCAAGACAGCCATCAATTTTAAACTGCTTTCTTACTCTCCCTCCATCTGCTCATCTTAAAAAGATGAAACCGCTTGTGATTCTAGAGTAAGGAATGAGCTCCACCCGGTGGTAAGATTTTGAAGTGCACCAAAGAAAATACCACTAAGTACACTTTCTGAACCCAATTTTCTGTCTTCCCTCTTTGTCTCTCACTCCACCTACAAGATTTTTAGAATCGTCATCCTAGAAACTCATAGAGAAGGGGGGTTAAAAATGCAGATCACATCCTTCAACAGACTGTAAATCCTCTTCCACAATATGCTCAAAATGCCAAAATGGACAAAACTAAGAATTTATGCAGGAGGTTGCAAAATGTTTGTGTGCAAAATCAGACCTTGGCAACGACCTTGAGCAGTAGGATATACATAACTACCACAAGCTTGTGTTCCAATAATGAAACACTAGGCATAAATGGGTTAAGCAAAACCTTTCACTTGGTTCCTACACTCGATATTGGGTAAGAAGCTACATTTAATCCAGTAAAACAACTGGAGCCTTTTTAACTTGATACAAAACATAATAATAGCTAACAATAACTGAGTACTTGTGTAACAGGCTGCTCTATGTGATGTGATGTGTGTATAAATTTAATACACAACCCTATAGGGGAGGTAATATTATTAGAACCAGTTTGTAGATGAAAAAACTGGGGCCTAGAGAAAATAAGTAAGTTGCTCAAGGCCACAAAGTGGTAGAGCCAGACTTGAAGTCAGCTAGCCCAGGCTCTAAACCACCATGCCATACTGCTTCTCTATAACTCAAATTGGACATAATCTTTCTCAGAATAAACAACTTGAGGCCAGGATCTTGTCCACATTCTTTCTCAAAAATAGCCAAAGGCGAGACAAGACCCCTGGTTCTATTTTTATTTATCTTATGGTCATTACAGATTTGCAACTCTGGCTTACTGCCCTTGTTCTTTCTCTACTCTGACAATGATTCTGTTTGTGAGTTTCAGTAAAAAGTCTTGTAGCTGAAAGCCTGGGTTTTATGTCTCTTCACCATTTATCTTGTGCCTTCTCCCCCAACTCCCACCCTATTTCAGCTCCAGCCTCCTCAAACATCATTCATTTAAAATCATGTTGAAATTGACACATTCTTTAAAATCCACCAATATTAATACAATCAAAATCAGAATTTTTCCTAAAACATTTGTGTGTACACACACACACAAACACACACACACACATACACACAAGCACTAATTCTCATGGAAAACCTTAAATGGTATTTTACAATACTTTCAACATTGCTACCAAAACCATATTCCATTAAGGGGAAAAAAAAAACCTTTTCTCATTCATTCATCCAACAAAAATTTATTGAGCTTTTACTTCTCCTAAGCTGTGGAGACACAACAATGAAGAAGCCAAATATGGTCCCTGCCCTGATGGAACTTACAGTTCTGAATATTATTCAAGATATATAAGAAAGAAGGAGATGACTCTGACCTAGGGATGCCTTCTAGATTTTTTTTAATGCACTACCTTCAAATTAGAGCTACCAGTATGCATACCCTCAAGCTAGGTGACAAAAATGAAAGTTTACAATCTTTGTAACTCCACTGGCAGAAAATAAAACCCATGAGTATTCCAATAGGAGGAAAACAGGATTGTATTCTATATTCAAAAATTACCAGATGACAGTTTTCTCAGACTGCCAAAAATGGAAATTAGAGAGGCATAGGGCTGCCCTGGAAGCCACCTTGCCATGGCATCTTGCCTTTTGAATTTGGAATTCCTTGCTAAACTAGAGGCAATCTGGAAGTAGCTCAGCCTGATCCAAATGAGAACCTTGGGTAAATTCCTCCTTGTCTTTTTATGCCTGTGATCCTTGGGTACCACCCAAATTGCAAACTCTGGCTGACATCAACAACCCAACATTTTTCTTGATGCCACTCCTCTTTACTGCCCTTCTCTACCCAATTTCGTGCTGCTCCTCTCTCTCCCAACATTTCCACTACACCATCTGGATCTTGTTCCATTGTAAACAAAGTCCACTTCTCAGTCTGCTACTTCTTCCCTCCATCTCACTCCATGCTCATTCCATCTCCTTTTTTCTAACTGAAAGCTGGCTCTCTACCCTGCAACCCCATGTCCCATATAGCCATATCAAGGTTGGTCTTTCTTGCACAATGTGCATACTGTGCAAGGATGAGGGTTAGGGAGAGTTGTGTCACCATTCTCCTTAGTCCCCATTGCATTTTCTAAACAATGAAGAAGCCAAATATGTATGCCAGGGACCATATTTGGCTTCTGCATTGTTGTGTCTCCAGAGGTTAGGAGTAGTAAAAGCTCAATAAATTTTTATTGGATGAATGAAGAGGTAGGCAAACATTTTCTTCTTTTTTTTTTTCTTTTTGAGACAGGGTTTTGCTCTGTCACCTAAGACAGGGTCTTGTTCTGTCACCCAGGCTGGAGTGCAGTGGCATGAGCCTACCTCACTGCAGTCTCAAAGTCCTGGGCTCAAGCAAACTTCCCACCTCAGCCTCCGGAGTAGCTAGGACTACAGACACACAACACCAACATGCCTGGCTAATTTCTTTTTTAGAGATGGAGTCTTGCTATATTGCCCAGACTAGTCTCAAACTCCTAAGTTTAAGTGATCCTCCCACCTTGGCCTCCAAAAGCACTGGATTACAGGCAGGAGCTACTGCACTCAGCCAAATATTTTCTTAAACTACCAGAGAGTAAATATTTTAGACTCTGCGGAACATACCAGCTGTGTTGCAACTACCTGACTCTACGGTTATGGCTTAAAAGCAGCCATAAACAATATATAAACAAATAAGCATGACTGTGTTTCAATAAAACTTTTATTTGTTTATATTTTTTATCTTCAATTTTGTGGGTACATAGTAGGTATATATATTTATGGGGTAGATGACATGTTTTGATCCAGGCATGCAATACATAATAATCCCATCATGGATAATGAGGTAACCATCCACCCAAGCATTTATCCTTTGTGTTACTAACAATCCAATTACATTTTTTGTTATTTTTAAATGCCAATTAAGTTATTGACTATAGTCACCCTGTTGTGCTATCAAATAGCAGGTCTTAGTCATTCTTTCTAACTATTTTTTGTACCCACTAACCACCTGTATTAGTCCGTTTTCATGCTGCTAATAAAGACTGGGCAATTTACAAAACAAAGAGGCTTAAGGGACTCACAATTCCATGTGGCTGGGGAGGCCTCACAATCATAGTGGAATACGAAAGGCACATCTCACATGGCAGCAGACAAGAAAAGAGAGCTTGTACAGGGAATAATATCTAGTTACATGTTAAATGAGATAATGTATGTAAAACAATTAACACAGTACCTGACACCCACGGGTGCTCAATAAATGACAGCTAATAATAAGAGCTCAGATTAGCTGGTGACTATATTTCCTCCTTCACTAAGACCTTTAAGTGTTTCTTAGCCTGGGTTTCCCAGAAAGCAGAGCAATGGTTACGTGTTACTATTTGGATGAAGCGTAAAAAATGCTGAAGTTCAACCATTTCGACATACAGAAATCATATTGTTCAACTTAATACGTTATTAGAGAGTACAATCCCCGGGAAGCAGAAGGGAGGAAAAAGGGAAGATGAAGGAATGAGAGTCTATATAAAGGTGCGTTGGTAATCAAGCTTAAGCCCCTGGGACCATTTTCAGAGAGATAGTATAAACATGACTTGCATCTCAGATCAGTGGACAAGCAAGACGGAAAGAGAACTAAAGGTCCAGTTCCAATCTTTTTTTTTTGTTTTTTGTTTTTTGCTTTTTGTTTTGACAGTCTCACTGTCACTTACCCAGGCTGGAGTGCAGTGATGTGATCATGGCTCACTACAACCTTGAACTCTTGGGGCTCAAGCAATCCTCATGCCTCAGATTCCCAAGTAGGTGAGACTACAGGCATGTACACCATGCCTGACTAACTTTTACTTTTATTTAATTTTGTTAGTAGAGATGGGGGGGTCTTACATTGTTACCCAGGCTGGTCTTGAACCTCTGGCTTCAAGGGATCCTCTCACCTCTGTGTTGGGATTACAGGCATGAGCCACCACACCTAGCCTCCATCTTTCATGAATCAAAAGTTTGCTCTAAAGAAAGGCAGCGTTAATTCCCCTGCATCTCTAGGCTGCACTCTGCAGCAGCACCCCAGCCAGAGGCAGAGTGGGCATGCAATGCAGAGCTGACTGTGAACCCCCACATAAGTCAGTCAGAGTCCACTCAAAAGCAGGGGCTGAGACTGAAGCAATAGCCAAGAGCCCTTGACACGATGATGCCAAGAGGATCCTGAACTGGTGTGTAAGAAGTGGTTGATACACAGAGTGAAAGTCCTTGACTTCCTTTTCACTCCTCAAACTGTCCTGTAACTGTAATACATTCTTCCTTTCCATAGGAGGAAGGACATCTCTCCTCCTGTTTAGGCTACTGTCCACCCCTCTACCCACTCCCTACTTTTCCCACTCACATCTGTACTCTCAATTTCAATCCTTCCCACCTCCCCCAGGAACTTTTACCTTCAACTTCTCCCACTCTCTTGATCTCTTCCCCTCTACCTACTTATGTCTGCTCAGGTCTTTCCTTTCCTTAAAATAGCTTTCCTTTACTTTGTGCAGGCTTCTAGCTACTTCATTTTCTCTTTCTTTCTCAGTAAAATATCTTAAATGAGTAATCCAAACTTACCATCTCTACCTCAGAACAATATGAACAGATCTCATTGTTCTACTGAAACACCTTTGCTGAGGCCATCGCTGACCTCCCTGTGATCATATCGAATAAATACATTTCTGTTTATATCTATCGTGGTTTCTCTGCAGCATTTGATCCCGTTGCCTGCTCTATTCTTACTGAAACTCTTTGGCAGTTCAGTTACCATGATACCATTATTAGCTACTTCTCCTAATTCTTTTGCTGGCTTCTTTTCTCTCAGCCTCCATCCAGTCCGTAAATGTGGAGTTCTCCAGAGTCCTTTCCTCAGTCCCCTTCTTCTCTCACTCCACATATCTTCCCTGGAATTCAAGTATATTTTGTGCTGATGACTTCCAAGTTTCTATCTTCAGCCAAACCTCTTCCTCAGCACTCATCTTCAAACATATGTATCCAGCTGCTTAATGGGCATTTCCAGAAGACACTTGAAACCATTTTAAAACCTAAACTCATTATCTCCCCAACAACCTCCACCCCAATCTTGCCTTTTTTTTTTTGAGAGGGGGTCACTCTGTCGCCCAGGCTGGAGTGCAGTGGCATGATCTCAGCTCAATGCAACCTCTGCCTCAAGGGTTCAAGCGATTCTCCTGCCTCAGCCTCCCGAGTAGCTGGGATTACAGGTGCCCACCACCATGCCTGGCTAACTTTTGTATTGTTAGTAGAGATGGGAGCCTGCTAACCATGTTGGGCAGACTGTTCTCAAACTTCTGACCTCAAGCAATCCACCTGCCTCAGCCTCCCAAAGTGCTAGGATTACAGGCGTGAGCTACCGCAACAGGCCACCAATCTTGCCTTTAAACCCTATCTGCAGATAATGTCTGTTCTCATCATTACACTTTACATTTTATTCAACAATTAATAGTTAAGCACCTACTCCATGCCATACAGTGCTCTAGATACTTGCTCTGGTCTCTCTGGTTTTTTGTCGGGTGTTTTGTTTTGCCACACCTCATCTGGAGCTCTGGTTTCTCTGACTTTGCCATATCCCAGCACCTGATACTTGGTCCTGGTCCCTTCCATTTTGGCTAACCTTTAAACTCCTCCACCAGGGAAGGATTTGGACCCCAGGAACTGGAATTGCTCATACAAAAATCTTGGACTCCTCCTGGCACCACTAAGGTCAGATGAAGCATCTGGACCAGAGTAGGGCTACAGTCCAAAAGAGCACACCCTTCACAGGGTCCAGCACAGGGCACAGGGGATGGGCAGTGGGGGATGGAAATGAGAATGAGAAGGAATAGTGATCTGCTCACTGTAGCTCTAAGAAGCTAGACCTATGCCCACCAACAGGTACTAGGCACTATGTAAAATGCATAGCCAATAACCCTTAGCATACTCAGTTCAAAGACTAAGTCCTGAACTTCTCAGACTGACACACACCTTCTATCCCATTCTATCTCTTTAGTCTTCCATACACAGACTTCAAATAGTCTTTCTCCACATTGTGTCCTGGAACTGGATACAGATTGAATCCCAGGTTGAATTTCAGGTAATGGTTTTGGCTCTTTCCACTTAAAATTCTGTTACTGGTACCGGCAATGTTCTGACTACCTGTACTGGCCCAATGTTGAGACTCAAGAACAAGTGAGGGAAATGATTGGTTAGGCAAGATTACAAAGTGCCCTGGATATCAGATTGAGAACCAAGGATTTAACTTGTAAGAGGTAGGGAGTCTATGAGGTTTCTAGGCAGGAAACCAAGATGATAAAAACAAAAGCCATGTTTTAGAATCTGGTAGAGTAGTAGGAGTAGTTGTAGTGAAGATTGACTAAAAAGGAAGACCGGAAGCAAGGAAAGCCATTAGAGACCTATTTCAGCAATCCAGGAATGAGGTAATTAGCCTATCCCAGTCAACTACACTTGCCTCATCTCTTCAGGCTTAATCCTTCGTCAAACAGACCATGAAATCTAAATGGGGAACCTTCAGGCGGCATTGGAGGACAGATGGCCATATTTGGAACAAGTTCAGAACATTATATGACCAGTAAATGAAATTGATATCACTGCAGATCACTCGTTGGATGGCTTCAGTTTTTAAATAGGGGTTCTTTTCCACTGTAACATAAATACCTGAAGTGTCTCCTTTACTTTGAGTGCTAACATTTGGGACTATTTACTAGGGCACCACCAATAATAGGAGATGACTCTCTCCTAGATTGTCCAAGCCTTATTTCGCAAGTTGCCCTTCATCAGGCTTTCATTTTAGAATTGTATTACAGGGTCTAAAAAATAAGCTGTCTGATTGCTCACACAGCTTTTGCAGGGATAGCCTTCAAAAGGGAATATTAATTAGTTATACCTCTAGATCTGAACAACAACTAATGTTACAATATTTATAATGATTTTTGACCAATTGACTCCAGTTTTATTTACTCATATAAGGAAATAAATTTTACTTATTTGTTCCTATATATAACTGACTTCTCATTTGAATCTTACCATCAATGGTCCATGGTTACTGTAATCAAGATTTAGAATGAAGGGGTGGAGCTAAGAACAGTGGCTCATGCCTATAATCCCAGCACTTTCGGAGGCCAAGGCAGGAGGATCACTTGAGGCCAGGAGCTCTAAACAAGCCTGGGCAACATAGTGAGACTCTGTCTCTACAAAAATAAAAATAAAAAATAAAATGTAGGGGTGGAAGAGAGTAGTAGACAATCTTACAGAGAAAAATTGTAAGCTTCTATTTGAATAGTAATTAGGAAGCCAATTTGATAAACTAATAAAACAAAGAAGATAATTAGAATTAGGAATAATATCCATAATTTCCTAAAATAAAATGTCTTGTGAGACAAACTTTAATAAAGTTATTGGAACATATTTTTACCTCAGCTGTAATGTATATACTGTACATGATATCTAAAAGGCTCAGAGATATATTACATAATCTACAATAAATTAGTATGAGATACAGTTTAATAACATCATCTAGATATAATTAGAAATAAGTTCAAGCAAAAGACACATCCAATAAAGAACTGTTATTCAACATATACAAAGAACTCTTAAAAGTGAACAATATGAAAACAAAAAAACTCAGCTAAAAAATAGGCAAAAGGGCTGGGAGCAGTGGTTCACACCTATAATCTCACCACTTTGGGAGACTGAGGCAGGAGAATCGCTTGAGCCCAGCAGTTTGCGACCAGCCTGGCAAACAAAGTGAGACCCTGTCTCTTTAAAAAGTAAAATAACATAATTAGCTAGATGTGATGATGCACTCTTGTGATCCCAACTACTCAGAAGGCTGAAGCAGGAGGACTGTTTGAGCCTAGGAGGTCAAGGCTGCAGAGAGCCATGTTTGTGATGCTGCACTCCACCCTGGGTTACAGAGGGAGACCTCGTTTTAGAAATAAAATTAAAAATTAAAATTAGGCAAAAACCTGAACAGACCTCATCAAACAAGATATACAAGTGACAAATTAGCATATGAAAAGATATTCAACATCATATGTCATTAGGAAGTTGCAAATCAAAACAGCAATAAGATACCACTACACATCTATTAGAATGGCCAAAATTCAAACCAATGACACCACCAAATGCTGATGAGAACATGGAGCAACAGGAACTTTCATTCATTGCTGGTAGGAATGCAGAATGCTACAGCCACTTTGAAAGACAATTTGGCAGTTTCTTACAAAACTAGATATACTCTTACCAAATAATCCAGCAATCACCCTTCTTTGTATTTGCTCAAAGGAGTTGAAAACCCATGTCCACACAAAAACCTGTACACGGACTGGGTACAGTGATTCATGCCTCTAATCCACCACTTTTAGAGGCTGTGGAGATTCACTTGAGCCCAGGAGTTCAAAACCAGCCTGGCAACACAACGAGACTCCATCTCTACCAAAAAAATTTGAAAATTAGAAGAAGAGGTGGAACAAGATGACAGAATAGAAGGCTCCATCAATACTCCCCCCGGCAAGGACACCAATTTAACAACTATCTACACACCAAAAAAAAAAAAAAAAAAAACACCTTCATGAGAACCAAAAATCAGGTGAGCCCTCATGGTACCTGGTTTTAACTTCATATCGCTGAAAGACATTCTGAAGAGGCAGAAAGGAGAGTCTTGAATCACTGAGGCCACTCCTCCCCCACTTCCCAGCAGACAAGGTGGTGTAGTGCAGAGAGGATCTCTGGGTGCTGCGGGAGGAAAAGCATAACAATCATGAGGCATTGAACTCAGTGATGTCCTATTAGAGCAGAAAGGAAAACCCAGACCAAACTCAGCTGACTCCTGCCCACAGAGGGAGCATTTAAACTAGCCCTAGCCAGAAAGGAATAACCAGTCCCAACGGTCTGAACTTGAGTTCCCACAAACCTCACCATTGAGAGCTAAGGGGCTCTGGGTCTCTAAGAAAACTTGAAAGGCAGTCTAGGTCACAAGGACTGCAACTCTTAGGCAAGTCCTAGTACTGAACTGGACCCAGAGACAGTGGACTGGAGGCCTGGCAACACAATGAGACTCCATCTTGTGTTGCCTCCAGTATGTCACAACGTGACATACTGATATAGCTAAGGGAGTGCTGGCATCATCCTCCTCTATCCCAGGCTGCACGGCTCGCAGGTCCAAAAGAGACCCTTCATTCTGCTTGAGAAGAGAAGAGAGAAGAGTGGGGAGGACTTTGTCTTGCATCTTGGATACCAGCTCAGCCACAGCAGGATAGGGCATTAGTCAGAGTTGTGAGACCCCCATTTCAGGCCCTACCTCTGGGATGACATTTCTAGACTTTCCCTGGGCCAGAAGCAAACCTGCTGTCTTGAAGGGAAGGACCCAGTCCTGGCAGAGTGCATTATCTGCTAAATGAAGAGCTCCTGGGCCCTCAATAACCAGCAGGGATACCCAGGTACTAGGTCAAGGGCATCGAGTGAGCTGCTAAGACTTGCTCATTTCAGATACCAGCTCAACCACAGGGAGTTAGAGAACTAAGCAGGCTCTTAGGACCCTCAATTCCAGGACATGATACTTGGATGGCATTTTTGGACCTGCACTGGGCCAGAGGGGAGCCCACTGCCCTAAAGGGTGAGTGACAGGCCGGCAGCATTCACTATAAGCTGACTTAAGAGCCCTTCGGCGTTAAGGGAACATCCGTCAGTAGAGTCTGGTAGTAGTAGTAGACCCATGGCCTGTGGTGACAGTGGCTACAAGGTGAGGCTCCTCTGCCTTTGGAAAGGGGAGGGAAAAGTGGGAAGGACTGCATCTTGTGGGAAGGACCTCATTTTGTGAGCTCTAGTCAGGGACTAGAGTCAGAAACTTCTAAGAGGCCGGGGGACCTCGTTGCCCTGAAGGGAAGGACACAGGTCTGGCTGGCTTTGCCACCTGCTGATAGCAGAGCCTTAGGGCCTTGAGCGAACATAGGCAGTAGCCAGGGAGTGGTTACAGTAGGCCTTGGGTGAGACCCAGGGCTTTGCTGGCTTCGTGTCTGACCCAGCACAGTCATAGTGTCGGTGGCCACAGGGGTATTGTGTCACTCTACCCTCCAGCTTTAAGTGGCTCAGAACAGACAGAGAGACTGCATTGGTTTGGGAGAAAGTAAGGGAAGAGAATAAGAGTCTCTGCCTGGTAATCCAGAGAATTCCCATGGATCTTGTCCAAGACTATCAAGGCAGTACCTCTATGGGACTGCAAGAAACACAGCGTTACTGGGCTCGGGGTGTCCCCTAAAGCAGTTACAGCTTAGAGCACAACACCCAGGACCTTTCAAATATCTGGAAAGCCTTCCCAAGAATAAAGGCTACAAATAAATATAGACAGTGAAGACTACAATAAATACTTAACTCTTCAATGCCCAGAAACCAAAGAACATCTACTAGCATCAACACCATCCAGGAAAATATGCCCTAACAAAATGAGCTAAATAAGGCACCAGGGACCAATCCTGGAGAAACAGATATGTGACCTTTCAGACAGAGAATTCCAAATAGCTGTGTTGAGAAAACTCAAAGAAATTCAAGAGAATACAGACAAGGAATTGAGAATTCTATCAGATAAATTTAACAAAGAAATCAAAATAATGAAAAAGAATCAAGCAGAAATTCTGAAGCTGAAAAACTCAATTAGTATAATGAAGAATGCATCACAGTCTTTTAATAGCAGAATTGATCAAGCAGAAGAAAGAATTAGCGAGCTTCAAGACAGGCTATTTGAAAATACACAGTCAGAGGAAACAGATAAAAGAATAAAAAACAATGAAGCACACATACAGGACCTAGAAAATGACCTCAAAAAGGCAATCTAAGAGTTATTGGCCTTAAAGATGAGGCAGAGAAAGAGATGGGGGTAGAAAGTTTATTCAGAGGAATAATAACAGATAAGTTCCCAAACTTAGAGAAATATATCAATATGCAAGTACAAGAATGTTAGAGAATATCAAGCAGATTTAACCCAAAGAAGATGATTTCAAGGCATTTAATAATCAAATATTATTAATTTTTGATTAATAATTAAGAATTATTATTAATTTTTGATTAAGAATTAATGGGGTAATTCTTTACCCCATTAATATCCCAAGGATATGGGGTAAAGAAAGGATTCTAAAAGTAGCGAGAGAAAAGAAACAACTTACAATGGAGCTCCAATACTTCTGGCAGCAGACTTTTCAGTGGAAACCTTACAGAACAGGAGAGAGTAGCATGACATTTAAAGTGCTGAAGGAAAAAACGTTTACCCCAGAGTAGTGTATCTGGCAAAAATATCCTTCTAACATTAAGGAGAAATAAAGATTTTCCCAGACAAATAAAAGTTGAGGAATTTCATCAACACCAGACCTACCCTACAAGAAATGCTAAGGGGAATTCTTCAATCCAAAAGAAAAGGGCATTAATGAAGAAAAAGAAATCATCTGAAGGTACAAAACTCACTGGTAATAGCAAATACAGAGAAAAACAGAATTACTATAACACTGTAACTGTGATGTGCAAACTACTCTTAAGTAGAAAGACTAAACGATAAACCAATCAAAAATAATAACTACAACAACTTTTCAAGACATAGAAAGTACACTAAGATATAAATGGAAACAACAAAACGTTAAAAAGTGGGGTGAAGTTAAGGCATAGAGATTTTATTAGTTTTCTTTTTGCTTGTTTGTTTATGCAGTGGTAGGTTGTTATCAGGTTAAAACAATGGATTATAAGAGAATTTGCAGCAGAGCACGGTGGTTCATGCCTGTAATCCCAGCACTTTGGGAGGCTGAGGCGGGTGGATCACCTGAGGTCAGGAGTTCCAGACCAGTCTGACCAACATGGTGAAACCCCATCTCTACTAAAAATACAAAACATTAGCCTGTGTGGTGGCACATGCCTGTAATCCCAGCTACTTGGGAGGCTGACGCAAGTGGATCACCTGAGGTCAGGAGTTCCAGACCAGCCTGACCAACATGGTGAAACCCTATCTCTACCAAAAATACAAAAAATTAGCCAGGTGTGGTGGAGCATGCCTGTAATCCCAGCTACTTGGGAGGCTGAAGCAGGAGAATTGCTTGAACCCAGGAGGCAGAGGTTGCACTTAGCCAAGATTGAGCCATTGCACTCCAGCCTGGGCAACAAGAGCAAAACTCCGTCTCAAAAAAAAAAAAACACAACAAAAAGAGTTTGCAAGCCTTATGTAACTAATATGGTTTGGCTCTGTGTCCCCACCCAAATTTCATGTTGAATTATAATCCTCAATGTTGGGGGAGAGACCTGGTGGGAGATGATTGGATCACAGGGGCGGGTCTCCTCCTTGCTGTTCTGGTGATAATGAGTGGGTTCTCACTAGATCTGGTTTTTTTTAAATGTATAGCACTTCCCCCTTCTTTCTCTCTTCCTCCTGCTCTGGCCATGTGAAAACATGTTTTGCTTCCCCTTCTGCCATGATTGTAAGTTTCCTGAGGCCTCCTCAGGCTTGTGGAAGTGTGAGCCAATTAAACCTCTTTTTATAAATTACCCAGTCTTAGGTAGTTCTGATAACAGTGCGAGAATGGACTGATACAATAACTTCAAACCAAAAAATATGCAATGGACGCAAAAAAAAAATACAAAGCAAGAAACTAAATCATATTACCAGAGAAAATATGTTAAGTGAAATAAGCCATGCACAGAAAGACAAACGTCGCATGTTCTCACTTATTTGTGGGATGTAAAAATCAAAACAATTGAACTCATGGACATAGAGAATAGAAGAATGGTTAGCAGAGGCTGGGAAGGGTAGTGACGAGTTGCGGGGAGAAGTAGGGATGGTTAATGGGTACAAAAAAATAGGAAGAATGAATAAGACTATTTGATAGCACAACAGAGTGGCTTTAGTCAATAATAACTTAATTGTGCATTTTAAAATAACTAGGCCGGGCATGGTGCCTCATGCCTGTAATCCCAGCACTTTGGGAGGCCATGACGAGAGAATTACTCGAGGTCAGGAGTTCGAGACCAGCCGGGACAACATGGTGAAACCCCATCTCTACTAAAAATACAAAGATTAGCTGGGCATGGTAGTGTGCACCTGTAATCCCAGCTACTCAGGAGGCTGAGGCAGGAGAATCGCTTGAACCTTAGAGGCGGAGGTTGCAGTGAGCTGAGATTGTGCCCCTGCACTCTAACCTGGGTGAAAGAGAGAAAAACTCCATCTCCAAATAAATGAATAAATAAATAAATAACTAAAAGTGTGTAATCAGATTGTTTATAACACAAAGGATAAATACTTGAGGGGATGGATGCCCCGTTCTCCACAATGTGACTCTTACACATTGCATGCCTGTACCAAAACATCTCATGTACTTCATAAATATATACACCTATCTACCCACAAATTTTAAAATTTTTAAATGTTTTTAAAAACTAAAAATTAGGCCGGGCGCGGTGGCTCAAGCCTGTAATCCCAGCACTTTGGGAGGCCGAGACGGGCGGATCACGAGGTCAGGAGATCGAGACCATCCTGGCTAACACGGTGAAACCTCGTCTCTACTAAAAGAATACAAAAAAACTAGCCGGGCGAGGTAGCGGGCGCCTGTAGTCCCAGCTACTCGGGAGGCTGAGGCAGGAGAATAGCGTAAACCCGGGAGGCGGAGCTTGCAGTGAGCTGAGATCCGGCCATTGCACTCCAGCCTGGGTGGCAGAGCGAGACTCCGTCTCAAAAAAAAAAAAAAAAAAAAAAAAAAAAAAAAAAAACTAAAAATTACCTGGACGCGGTCGCACATGCCTGTAATCCAAGCTACTCAGGGAGGATGAGGCAGGAGAATCACTGGAGCCCAGGAGTTCGAGGCTACAGTGAGAAGTATGATTGTGCCACTGCATTCCAGCCTGGGTGACAAAGTGAGACGCTGTCTCTCAAAAAAAAAAAAAAAAGCCAGGAGTTTAAGACCAGCGAGGGCAACATAGCAAGATCCTACCTCTACAAAAATAAAAAATTAGCTGGGTGTGATGGCATACACCTGTAGCCCTAGCTACTTGGGGGACTGAGGTGTGAGGATCGCTTGAACTCAGGATTTTGAGGCTGCAGTGAGCTATAATGGCACCACTGCACTCCAGCCTGGGTGACAGAGCAATATCCTGTCACCTCCACCAAAACAAAAAAAAAAAAAAGCCTGTAAAGAGATGTTTCTAGCAGCTTTATTCATAATTGCCAAAACTTGAAAGCAACCAAAATGTCCTTCAGTTGGTGAGTGGCTAAATAAAATGGAGTAATCCAGACAATGGAATACTATTCACGCTAAGAAGAATTGAGTTATCAAAACCTAAGGAAATATGGAAGAACCATAAATGCATATTACTAAGTGAAAAAAGCCAATCTGAAAAGGCTACATACCTTATTATTCCAACCATATGACATTCTGGAAAAAGCAAAACTATGGATACAGCAAAAAGATCAGTGGTTGCCAGGGTAAAGGGGGAGGGAGAAATGAATAGGCAAAGGACAGATGATTTTTAGGGCAGTGATACTACCCTGTATGATACTATAATGATGGATACATGTCATTATACATTTGTCCAAATCCATAGAATGTACAACACCAGGAGCGAATCCTAATGTAATCAATGGACTTTGGGTGATGATGTATCAATGAAGTTTCATCAGTTGTAACAAATATACCACTATGATGCGGGATGTTGACAGTGGGAGGGGCTAGAGTGTGGAGTAAAAACAGTTGAAACGATGACAATGTATAGGCAAAATATTAAATGTGTAGGGTAAAGTGTGCTAAGATCTTTGTGTTGGTAAAGAGGAGGACAGAACCATTAAGTAACTTGTTGAATTTATTAGAAAAATTATATTTAAGTATCATAAAATTGTAAAGAAATCCTTAAAAGGATAAAAAATACAATATATAGCTTCTAAACCAACAGAAGAAATTAAAGGAATATGGAAAGCTTTGTTAATCCAATAGAAAGTTTGGGAGGGAAAGGAAGAGGGAGAAAGTTAGGAAAATGTGTGGTGAATAGAACCTAAAGTATGTGGGAAAAAGCAAGTTGCAGAATGATATGTATATATTGACACAATTTATATGGAGTTTTAAAAGCCCAGAAAACACTTAAAGCCCACCAAAGGATCTGAATAGACATTTCTCAAAAGGAGAAATACAAATGGCCAACAAATATGTGAAAAAAATATTCAACATCACTAATCATCAGGGAAATACAAATCAAAACAATGATATCTTACCTTACCCCAGTTTTAATGACTACTATCAAAAAGACCAAAAAAAAAAAAAAAATGCTAGTGAGGATGTGGAGAAAAGGGAACTCTTATATCTTGTTGGTAGGAATGTAAATTCATATGCCCATTATGAAAAGCAGTATGGAGACCCTGCAGTAAAACTGAAAGTAGAACTACTGTATTATCCAGCAATTCCATTAATGGATATTTATCCAAAGGAAAGGAAATCAGTATATCAAAGGGATATGTGCTCCCCTATGCTTACTGTAGTGCTATTCACAATAGCCAAGATATGGAATCAACCTAAGTGTCCATCAATGGACGAGTGGATAAAGAAAATGTGGAATGGAATGGAATATTATCCAGTCATTAAAAATGAAATCCTTTCATTCACAGCAGCATGGATGAGCCTGGAGGACACTGTGTTAAGTGAAATAAGTCAGGCACAGAAAGGTAAATGCCACATATTCTCACTTATATGTGGGAACTAAAAAAGTCGAGCTCTGAGAAGCAGAAAGAAGAATTGTGATTATTAGAGGCTGGGAAGGATAGGGAGGAGAGGCGGATAAGAAGATGGTTAACAGATACAGTCACAGCTAGATAGGAGGAATATGTTCTACTGTTGTATAGCACTATAGGGTGACTACAGTTAATAATTGTATATTTTTTTAAACTAGGAGAGAGAATTTTGAATGTTTTCAGCACAAATAAATGATAAATGTTTGAGGTGATGGATATACTAATTACTCTAACTTGATCATTATATATTGTATCAAAACATTACTCTTATCCCATAAATATGAACAATTATTACATGTCAACTAAACAAAAGAAAAATAGCTAGAAGAGAAGAATTGGAATGTTCCAAACGCAAAGAAATGATAAATGTTTGAGATGATGGATATTCCAATTACCCTGATTTGGTCATTACACATTGTATACAGGTATCAAGATACCTCATATACCCCAAAAATATGTACACCTATTATGTACATTTTAAAAACGAATAAAATACATCAGACAACAATAAATAAAAATCAAACAAAAAACACAAAGCCCATAAAATTACTGTTTATGGATACCTAAATAATAAACACAAAATTTGTGATAACAGTTATTTCTGGAAAGAAAGGAGAATGAAACCAAGGAAGGATATACAGAGGATATCAACTCTGTAAATGTTCATTTCTATTTTTAATATCTAGTTTTTTTTATTATACTTTAAGTTCTAGGGTACATGTGCACAACGTGCAGGTTTGTTACATATGTATACATGTGCCATGTTGGTGTGCTGCACCCATTAACTCATCATTTACATTAGGTATATCTCCTAATGCTATCCCTTACCCCTACTCCCACCCCATGACAGGCCCCGGTGTGTCATGTTCCCCTTCCTGTGCCCAAGTGTTCTCATTGTTTAATTCCCACCTATGAGTGAGAACATGTGGTGTTTGGTTTTCTGTCCTTGCGATAATTTGCTGAGAATGATGGTTTCCAGCTTCATCCATGCCCCTCAAAGGACATGAACTCATCCTTTTTTTTTGGCTGCATAGCATTCCATGGTGTATATGTGCCACATTCTCTTAATCCAGTCTATCATTGATGGACATTTGGGTTGGTTCTAAGTCTTTGCTATTGTGAATAGTGCTGAAATAACATATGTGTGCATGTGTCTTTATAGCAGCATGATTTGTAATCCTTTGGGTATATAGCCAGTAATGGGATGGCTGAGTCAAATGGTATTTCTGGTTCTAGATCCTTGAGGAATCGCCACACTGTCTTCCATAATGGTTGAACTAGCTTACAGTCCCACCAACAGTATAAAAGTGTTCCTATTTCTCCACATCCTCTCCAGCACCTGTTGTTTCCTGACTTTTTAATGATTGCCATTCTAACTGGTGTGAGATGGTATCTCATTGTGGTTTTGATTTGCATTTCTCTAATGGCCAGTGATGATGAGCATTTTTTCATGTGTCTGTTGGCTGTATGAATGTCTTCTTTTGAGAAGGGTCTGTTCATATCCTTTGCCCACTTTTTGATGGGGTTTTTTCTTGTAAATTTGTTTGAGTTCTTTGTAGATTCTGGATATTAGCCCTTTGTCAGATGAGTAGATTGCAAAAATTTTCTCCCATTCTCTAGGTTGCCTCTTCACTCTGATGGTAGTTTCTTTTGCTGTGCAGAAGCTCTTGAGTTTAATTAGATCCCATTTGTCAATTTTGGCTTTTGTTGCCATTGCTTTTGGTGTTTTAGACATGAAGTCCTTGCCCATGCCTATGTCCTGAATGGTATTGCCTAGGTTTTCTTCTAGGGTTTTTATGGTTTTAGGTCTAACATTTAAGTCTTTAATCCACCTTGAATTAATTTTTGTATAAGATATAAGGAAGGGATCCAGTCTCAGCTTTCTACATATGGCTAGCCAGTTTTCCCAGCGTCATTTATTAAATAGGGAGTCTTTTCCCCATTTCTTGTTTTTGTCAGGTTTGTCAAAGATCAGATGGTTGTAGATGTGTGGTATTATTTCTGAGGGCTTTGTTCTGTTCCTTTGGTCTATATCTCTGTTTTGGTAGCAGTACCATGCTGTTTTGGTTACTGTAGCCTTGTAGTATAGTTTGAAGTCAGGTAGCATGATGCCTCCAGCTTTGTTCTTTTGGCTTAGGATTGTCTTGGCAATGCAGGCTCTTTTTTGGTTCCATATGAACTTTAAAGTAGTTTTTTCCAATTCTGTGAAGAAAGTCATTGGTAGCTTGATGGGGATGGCATTGAATTGATAAATTACCTTGGGCAGTATGGCCATTTTCACAATATTGATTCTTCCTATCCATGAGCATGGAATGTTCTTCCATTTGTTTGTGTCCTCTTTTATTTCATTGAGCAGTGGTTTGTAGTTCTCGTTGAAGAGGTCCTTCATATCCCTTGTAAGTGGGATTCCTAGGTATTTTATTCTCTTTGAAGCAATTGGGAATGGGAGTTCACTCATGATTTGGCTGTTATTGGTGTATAAGAATGCTTGTGATTTTTGCACACTGATTTTGTATCCTGAGACTTTGCTGAAGTTGCTTATCAGCTTAAGGAAATTTTGGGCTGAGACGATGGGGTTTTCTAAATATACAATGATGTCATCTGCAAACAGGGACAATTTGACTTCCTCTTTTCCTAATTGAATACTCTTTATTTCTTTCTCCTGCCTGATTCCTCTGGCCAGAATTTCCAACACTATGTTGAATAGGAGTGGTGAGAGAGGGCATCCCTGTCTTGTGCCAGTTTTCAAAGGGAATGCTTCCAGTTTTTGCCCATTCAGTATGATATTGGGTGTGGGTTTGTCACAAATGGCTCTTACTATTTTGATATACGTCCCATCAATACCGAATTTATTGAGAGTTTTTAAAATAATAAAACATGCTAAGATTTTATAAAGATGGGTGGTGGATACCAAGGCATTTGTTATATTTTTTATTCTTGTCTCTCCATTTGAAATAATTACTACTTGGAAAAATAAGTTGAAAAAGAGAGGGGAGCAAAGAATGGAAAACCTTATGTATCTATTGTATATGAATAATTAAAATAACATATATATGTTGAGATAAGCATGTAAAAATGGCTAGAAAATATAGACCCACTCTTAACAGTGATTGTCTTTGAAGAATAAGATTGCAACCTACTTCCACTGTATATTCTATATTGCTATTTTTATTTTGTTTTGTCTTATAATGAGCATGCATTACTATGTTAAGCAGTAAAAGAATAGTTTTTTTTTTTTTTTTCAAGTAGAGACAATGAAAAAGAAAACAAGGGAGTCTGAACACAACTTTAGTTTTCATTAGGAAAACTCAAAGCGACAACAGTTTTTAAAAAGCAGAAAAAGAACATATTTGAAATGGCATTTTCAAGCAAGTTCTCTCTGTATTTAGTGTTATGCTCCATTGTGTCAAAATGCTGGGAGGAGTTATTAACTAACTGATGCAAAATGTAGATATCTTATTGTACTCTTGCTAAGCATTTCCATGGGCAAAAATGAAAGAATGAGATGATGTGATAATTTTGATTAAAGGGATGCCTGTGCTATCTTATGGCAGCTGGTTTTGAAGATTAGGCCATTCTTAGGCTGTAATTGGATAATGCTGGCTTTGTTGATTTGAAGTAGAAGGCTAATCCCAGGAGTTTACAGTGACAACCAAACTGTTAGATCGCTGGCATGGTAACAAGAAAAGAGGAAAACAAGATGCAATGATAGACTGGAACAGTCCTCTTGCCCGTATCTCATGCCAGTGGCAGTATAATGTATTATACATTGGGTTGAAAGTACATTTATATTTAATAGAAATTTTACATATTCGTAAGTATGAAGATCACAGCACAGATCATGAATGAATACACCATAACATGAATGTCATAAAGTGGAGGGCTAATTTCAAAACAAAAATCATAGTTCCAAGATGTAACCTTTGTCCTAAGTAAACGCATTTTGAATAGAACTATATTGCACATAATATATAGGATAATTACATTCTTTCAATATTATGTTACAATATCATTGTAAACATATTTTATAAAATGTATCCTTGAGTGAGTTCATTATCTTTAATGGAAAAGGAGAATTGCCTTAATCATAACTCATAATCCTATTGCTGAGATGGAAATGAGTCATATGCAAGCTGTTAGTATAGAAGACCAAAAAGGAAAACAAAAAAGATTTGCATCAAACAATGTAATGCAAAATATATAGGGTTTTTTTTTTTTTCAATATCAGTAGCATGTTTTTCGTTAAATTTTTAAGAAAGCCTAATAGGTAAAGTTTAAAAGATCATTTTAGATCAGCATTTTCCTAAAATGAATATAAAAATTACCCAGTTGGGCCTCTATAAAAGACAGGACAGAAGAGGGTCCACTATGGCCCTCTAAACAACTTATAGATTCATCAGGAGGAAAAGCAGTCTCTGTGAACATGCTCCATCTTTTGCAGGAACTGTCATCAAGTTAAAAGCCACTGTGAAATGTGGCAGTATTTATTAAAATTTTAAATGTTCATAACCTCTGATAGAGCTTTTGGCTTGCAGGAAATTATTCTACGGAATGCCATAACTGCACAAAGATGCATACACAAGGATATTCATTGCAGTATTGTTTGTAGTTTTCTGCAATAGCTAAAAGTTGGTAGCAATCCAACTATTCATCAACAGAGAAATATTTAAATAAAGCATGGTATATGCACAGAATGAAATGTTATATACACACATATATACACACGCACACACACACACACACAGATATTCTTAAGTACCAACATGGAAAGATGTGCTTACACAATAAGTGGAAAAAGTATGCTGTGCAGTGCCATGTTGAATATGATCCCATTTTCATTGTTGGTGTCTGTACATAAGAAAGAAAAATTAGAGGAATAAGCTGTAAACTGTTAACAATGGGGGCTATGAAACACTTTCACTTTATAATTTACATGTTTATGAATCTTGTATAATGTACACATTAATTTTGTAATCCGAAAAAAAATTAAAAATTAGACCTGCTGGACTGACGAGACAGATTCTTTATACACATACACAAACACATACACACAAACTAGTTTGACTAACAGGCCAAATTGATCAAAAATATATGTAGAAACAGACTAGGCTATACAGGCTTGATTTTTTTTAAGGTGGTGTTACGGACTGAATTATCTCCTTCCAAAATTGACATGTTGAAGTCCTAACCCCCAGTAGTTCAGAATGTAACGCTATTTGGAAATAGGACCTCTAAAGAGGCAATTAAGTTAAAATGGGGTCATTAGGATGGCCCCAATCCAATATGACTGGTGTCCTTATTGAAAGAGGAAGAGATCAGGACAAAGACACATAGACAGAGGGAAGACCATGTGAGGACACAGGGAAGCTAAGGAGACAGGCCTCAGATGAAACCAAATCTGCCTCCAGAATTGTGAGAAACAAATTTCTGTTGTTCAAGCCACCGAGTTTGTGGTATTTTGTAATGGCAGCCCTAGCAAACTAATACAATAGTAGACTGAAGGCACATTATAAAAAACACTATAAATCTACATTTTAAAACTGACTTTATAACAACATGGATGAACTTTGAAAACATTATGCTAAGTGAAAGAAATCAGTCACAGAATACTATGTATTATATGATTCCATTTATATAAAATGTCCAAAATAGGCAAGTCTACAGAGACAGAAAGATATTAGTGGTTGTCTAGGCCTCAGGGCTTCGGAGGGGAATTAGGAATGACCACTAATGGATACAGGATTTCTTTCGGGATGTAGAACATGTCCTAAAATTGATTGCGGTAATGGTTGCATTTCTCTGTGAACGCTAAAACTATTGAATTGTACTCTTTAAATACATGAATTGTATGATTTGTGAATTATATCTCAATAAAGCTATTTTTAAAACTTGGTTTCAGGCTAGGTGCAGTGGCTCACGTCTACAATCCCAGCACTTTGGGAGGCTGAGACAGGAGGATAGCTTGATCCTAGGAGTTCTAGACCACCCTGGGCAACACAGTGAGACTCGATCTCTACAAAACAATTTTTTAAAAAATTAGCCGGGTGTGGTGGCACATGTCTGTGGTCCCAGCTACCGAGGAGGCTGAGGTGGGAGGATCACCTGAGCCAGGGAGGTCGAGGCTGCAGTGAGCCATGATTGTGCCACTGCACTCCAGCCTGGGCAAAAGAGTGCAATATTTGCCTCAATCAATCAATATTGTCTCAGTCAATCAAACAATAAAACTTGGTTTCAAGGAATAAAGAGAACAATCACAAAATTCAAAAGAGAGGAATAACCATAGACAGATGAAATCAAAAGAATTATACAAGAATTTGCACAACTCTATACAAATACATTTTCCAACCTGGGTGAAATGGACTACTTCCTATGAAAATTTGAATTATCAAAATTAACTCAATTCATTGGAAAAACATAACAAAAGCTACACAAAAGGAAAAATGAAAGAAAAAAATTTACTCAAGAGTGATTGAAATAAACAACCAATTATTCTAAATTATTTTGAAAAATGGTGTCAAAGAGTACCCTGCAAAATAAATGAGGCTCAGAAGTTTCAGATAAGTTCTACCAAATACTCAAGTATTGAATAACTTCATTGTTACCACACCTGTTCCACAGCACAGGGAAGAATACATATTATTTTCTTCAAAGTTCAATGAAAGCCATAGCTCAATCTCACTCATGAATATCAATGCAAAAATCCTGTACAAAATATAAGCAGAATTAGCCCATAGGAGGAATAACACACTAATTACCAAGTAGTTCTATTTCTGGAAGTCAAATTTATTTTAACATTAGGAAATTTGTTAATATAATTTACTATATTAATAGAGCAAGGAAGAAAAAATAATGTGATCATCTTCATAGGTGCTGAAAAGGCATTTGAAAAAATTCAACATTCATTTCTGATTTAAAATATTCTTTATAAACTAAGAATAGATACATATTTACTTACCATTATGTTATTTTTAAAAGTTTGATACTGATGCATAAACAAACAGATACACATAGCAACGGAACAGAATACAGTCCAGAAATAAAGTCAAATATATATATGAGACTTTAGTAATAAAAGCCACATTTCAAATCAGTGGGGGAAAAGGAAGTATTCAACAAACGACACAGTGACAACTGGCAAGACATAGGTTGGATACCTACAACATTCCTTGCACCAAAACAAATTCCAGATGGGATTAAGGGATTCTTAAGAAACTAAAATGTATTTTTAAATTAGTTGGATATATTTATGACCTTAAGACAAGGAATGCCCATTTCAACACGACACAAAATGCCAAAAGTCATAAGGACAATTTTGATACATTTGACTAGATTAAAAATTAAAATTTTCTCCAAGGAAAAATAAACTTCTTACCTCAAAATAATTCTAGATGCATGAGAGACTTAAACTTTTTAATCATAAAAATAACATGGAAGGTTTTTTAATAACATCATGGAGCTCTTTGCAAAGGAGGATATGAAATCCAAAAGCCATAAAGAAAAGACTGACAAATTTGAGTGAATAAAATACTTAAGTGGTTTGCATGGAAAAAAACACTATAACCAATGTGTAAAGAAAAGCTGGGCAAATATTGGCAATTCATACCACAGATGCAGCACTAAAGTTTTTAATAAATAAAGAGCTCCTACAACCCCAAAAGACCAACAGCAAAACAGGCAAAAGAAATGGACTGACAGTTCACAGGAAGAAAAATAAATTGTTTTTATTTATTTTTATTTATTTATTTATTTATTTATTTATTTATTTATGAGAGATGGAGTTTCATCGTATTACCTAGGTTGGTCCCGGATTCCTGAGCTCAAGCAATCCATCCACCTCTGCCTCCCCAAATTCTGGGATTACAGGTATTTTTATTGTTCTTAGAGATAGAGTCTCCCTCTGTTGCCCAGGCTGGAGTGCAGTGGCACGATCACAGCTCACTGCAGTCTCCACTTCCCACGTTCAGGTGATCTAGTAGCTGGGACTACAGGCCCGTGCCACATGCCTGGCTAATTTTCATATTTTTTTGTAGAGACGGGGTCTTGCTATGTTGGCAAGGCTGATCTCAAACTCCTGGCTTCAAACAATCTTCCCACTTAATCCTCCCAAAGTGCTGGGATCACAGGTGTGAGTCACTGCACCCAGCCAGAAATTGCATATTTGTTTGTTTGGTTTTTTTGAGACAGAGTCTTACTCTGTTGCCCAGGCTGGAGTGCAGTGGCGCAATCTCGGCTCACTGCAACCTATGCCTCCTGGATTCAAGCGATTCTGCCTCAGCCTCCCGAGTAGCTGGGATTACAGGCGTGGGCCACCATGCCAGGCTAATTTTTGTATTTTAGTAGAGACGGGGTTTCACCATGTTGGCCAGGCTGGTCTCCAATTCCTGACCTCAGGTGATCCTCCCTCCTCAGCCTCCTAAAGTGCTGGAATTACAGGTGTGAGCCACCACGCCCAGCCAGAAATTGCTTTTAGAATATGAAAATTGCTGAAGTTTACTCATAATGAAAGAAACACGTTTACAAAAATATGCCCTTTTTACCTATCAAATTGCCAAAGATCCAAAAATTTTTTTTTTTTTTTTTTTTTTTTTTTTTTTTTTTGAGACGGAGTCTCGCTGTGTCGCCCAGGCTGGAGTGCAGTGGCCGGATCTCAGCTCACTGCAAGCTCCGCCCCCCGGGTTTACGCCATTCTCCTGCCTCAGCCTCCCGAGTAGCTGGGACTACAGGCGCCCGCCACCTCGCCCGCTAGTTTTTTGTATTTTTTTTAGTAGAGACGGGGTTTCACCGTATTAGCCAGGATGGTCTCGATCTCCTGACCTCGTGATCCGCCCGTCTCGGCCTCCCAAAGTGCTGGGATTACAGGCTTGAGCCACCGCGCCCGGCCGATCCAAAAATTTAATAACTATTTTTCTGGAGGGTGTGGGAAAACAGACACTCCCACATTATTTCTTCTTCTTCTTCTTTCTGGGTTATTTTTTTGAGACAAGATCTCCCTCTGTCGCCAAGGTTAGAGTGTCTGGCGTGAACAGTTCACTGCAACCTCCATCTTCCAGGCTCAAGCAATCCTCCCACCTCACTCTCCCTGGTAACTGGGACTACAGGCACAAGCCACCATGCCCAGCTAATTACTGTACTGTTTTTGTAGAGACAAGGGGTCTCCCTATGTTGGCCAGGCTGGTCTCAAACTCCTGGGCTCAAGAGATCTGCCCGCCTCAGCCTCCCAAAGTTCTGGGATAACAGGCATGAGCCATAGTACCCGGCCCCACATTTCCTTTTTTTTTTTTTTTAATTAAAGATCTAGGGTACATGTGCACAACATGCAGGTTTGTTACATATGTATACATGTGCCATGTTGGTGTGCTGCACCCATTAACTCGTCATTTACATTAGGTATATCTCCTAATGCTATCCCTCCCCCCTACCTCCTCCCCACAATAGGACCCAGTGTGTGATGATCCCTTCCTGTGTCCAAGTGATCTCATTGTTCAATTCCCACCTATGAGTGAGAACATGCAGTATTTGGTTTTCTGTTCTTGTGATAGTTTGCTGAGAATGATGGTCTCCAGCTGCATCCATGTCCCTACAAAGGACATGAACTCATCCTTTTTTTTTGGCTGCATAGTATTCCATGGTGTATATGTGCCACATTTTCTTAATCCAGTCTGTCACTGATGGACATTTGGGTTGATTCCAAGTCTTTGCTATTGTGAATAGTGCTGGAATAAACATATGTGTGCATGTGTCTTTATAGCAGCATGACTTATAATCCTTTGGGTATATCCCCAGTAATGGGATAGCTGGGTCAAATGGTATTTCTAGTTCTAGATCCTTGAGGAATTGCCACACTGTTTTCCACAATGGTTGAACTAGTTTACATGGTATCTCATTGTGGTTTTGATTTGCATTTCTCTGATGGCCAGTGATGATGAGCATTTTTTCATGTGTCTGTTGGCTGTATGCATGTCTTCTTTTGAGCAGTGTCTGTTCATATCCTTTGCCCACTTTTTGATGGGTTTTTTTTTTCTTGTAAATTTGATTGAGTTCTTTATAGGTTCTGGATATCAGCCCTTTGTCAGATGAGTAGATTGCAAAACTTTTCTCCCATTCTGTAGGTTGCCTGTAATGTGAGTTTAAATTGGTGCAAGCAGCATGGAGATCAATCTAGCAATATCTATCAAAATTTAAAATAATTGACTCAACAATTATATTTCAGGGGTTTTAACCTACTCCAATATTTGCAAATGACATGTACACAGATATTTATTGCAGCATTGTTTGCAACAGCAAAGGCTGGAAACAACTGAATGCCCAACAAACAGGGTACAGTTTGTATAAGCAATCTCTAGAAGATATCTGAAAAATTGTCACAGCGGCTACGTCTGAAGAAGGAAACTGAAGGGCTCGGGATCTGCAATTAAAAAGAGATTTCTTTTTCATTATATATTTTTTCAGTACCGCTTGAACTTTTTACTATGTCTATAGTTTGCCTATTTTAAGATGTTATTTTGCTTAATAAACATATAGAAATTAGTTTGCACCAAGTACTATCAACTTTCCAAATATTAACTCAGATATTTTTCGTAAAAACTCTATGAAGTACACACTTTTATTGTCTCAATACCTGTGTAACCCAGGCATGCCAGGCCAAATTATTATTTCCATTGGCCCTGGTCACTTTGGCCTTTATGGGATCATTCCTGCATTAAAAAAAATATTTATTAATAGCCGCCGGGTGAGGCGGCACATGTCTGTAGTCCCAGCTACTTAGAGGGCTGAGTCAAGAGAATCACTTGAGCCCAGGAGTTTAAGACTGTAGTATGCGTTTCCCAAAGCGAGGCCAGAGCGGAAAAGTGGTTATTCGCTGAACTTCTCAGAGGGTGATGACTGCCGAAGCTAGGTACTGTTGAGGGGCCAAGAAAGCCCAGCAGCAGGGCCTAGGTTCTCAGAAGAAGGGCTGTCCCCCTCCAAGTGGCGGTGACTCCCAATGCAGAACCACCACAGTGATCTCACATTTTGTGAGATTATCCTGATGGAGATGGGGTCCCATGATGCAACCTGGCCTTTCCTAGAGCCTGTGAACCCATGTTTGGACCAACCTCATTTTTAATAAGGTTAAAAAGAAAAAAGAAAAGTCTAGAGAAAAAACTCCTGTTTTTGCCATGTGATGTTCCACAAGTGCAGCTATAGAAAAGTGCTTGTCAGTTTAATAAAAAACACATTTCATACGGGGAAAAAAAAAGACTGTAGTATGCTATGATCGCACCTGTGAATAGCCACTGCACTCCAGACTGGACAACATAGCAAGACCTCGTCTCTTAAAATAAATTAAAAATTGTATTTTACAATTGATTTGGTACATAAAAACAAATATAATCTGAGCTGAATTCATTATTATATATTCATTATTTAATATTCATTTTTTTCTTCTGATTTTAAAAGAAAATACTTTCATGAGCTCCTAAAATTAAACAGGTTTGTGGGCTCCTAAAAGTTTGTAACAGGCCCTAGGCACTGTGCCTACCATGCCGAATGTTTAAGTCAGCCCTGCAGGCACAGAGTAACTTGCCCAAGTCACATAGTCAAGTGGCAGAGCTGAGATTTGAATCCAGATAATGTGGCTTCAGAATCTATGATTTTAACCTCCATGCTATGCAAACAAATCACAGGAGGGAAATCCTGTACATATTATGTGTTTTGTTAGAAATAAAATTTATATACATATATGCCTAGGCCATCTCTGGAAGAATTCACCAAAAAAAAAAAAGTCTGGGGAAAGGAACTAGGAATTGGGGTCATGGCAGACTTAATTTTCATTGTACGTTCCTTTGCACTGTTAATTCTTTTTTACTATGAGCATATATTTCTAAATGAGGAAAGTGAGTCTTAAACAGGATTAAATAACTTGCCCAAGGTTACACAGGAGTAAAGAAACCTCAAAATTTACTCTGGCATGAATGAAATATTTAAGCTTGTTTTCTTGATGGAACATTTGGGCAAGGAGCGTATAATTTTGGTTTCTTAAAATTAAACTTTTATTTAAAAATAACTCAAGGTAATAAGGGTTATAATTTTTCCCTATGCTACACTTTTTAGGTTCTCTGGAGGTATTGCTCTCTACCACTTTCTCCACGTCCACAAATCAAAATACCCCCAGAATTCAACAGCTTCATATTAGAGTCAATTTTCTGGCTAGATCACTTATTATAGAATTGGAAGTTTATAAATACGAACAATTATTCAGCCAATAAATACATCCTCCTTCCTAAATATAGGCCCTTCCTGTATCCCTATGAAATTTCATCATTTTAGTCCATAGGACCAGTCAGCCAGCCTCTTTTTGTATCATGATTCTGGATCCAGTGCATTCATCTTTATGGCACCCTTGAATCTGGCAAGCATGTTTTCCATGTTTCATCCAAATAATTGATTAAAATATTTAACACATGACAAGACTTAAGCAGAGCCCTGATAATGGGACTAGAGCTCTCTCCAGGATCACATCAATCCATTGCTTTGGCTAATAAGCTGCCAATCCAATTGATTGTACCATCTATCATTCCACTCACATCCCCTCTTCCCCCTTTCCCCATAGGATATCTGGAGATCCAAATGTTTTACTGCAAAGTGTCCATAACATTCCATTTCTCACTATGCTGCTCAGAACAGGAATTTGAAACTAACAAAGGATTGGTTTCTTTACTACATTCTGCAGGCTTCTGAATTTTACAGCCTGGTGAATACCCCAGGACTCAAACACAAACTGTTTAGAAAAACTAATTCCCCATGGCTCCCAAATCTTTCATAACACATTTGTATAGAACATTTTAAAATGCAAAGATATGCAATCATTTCCCCCTAGGATCAACCCACTGCCACCCAAAATAACCCAGACAACTGAACACAGCAGCTGGCAAAAGGATGGAGGTCTCTAACCATGAGGGCAGAGAGCTAAATGCATGCCACAAGGAATTACTGAAGAAGCATTCTCTGTAACAACCCCTTGCTCTATTTCTAGCTGCAACACGCAAGCTGCAGTCAAACTGTTGGGAGGAGAACATATTTTCCGATTTCCCCTGTAATCACACACACAGTCATTTAATATTTATAGTGGTAACCCTAACTTAACACAATTGCTATGTTTCTAAAAAGTTTACTATAAAATAGAATTTACTGAACAAGGAATTCATTTTCATTGACTTGTCCTACCACCCCACATTGCCCTGGAAAGAATTTTGCTCCTTGGTATTAAAAAATATATACACTTACAGACATAGCAGATTTTTCAATATTAGAGGAAAGAATCACGATTACCACTAATAAATAACATGTTTTACTCAAAATGTCACAGAAAAGAATGATTAAAAGTGAAAAAAAACTAGAATGTCAGCTATTCTGGCAATAGGATTACTTAGCTAATATTGCCTCACATATAATTTCATTAGGAAAACTCAGTTTTACACCATTTCTAGTATTTCTTCCTGTTTTAGAGTTACCATCTTTTTTTCAGACCCCTTTAACAATCTGGGCATGGTGGCTCACATCTGTAATCCCAGTAACTTGGAGGCTGAGGGAGGAGGATCACTTGAGGCCAGGAGTTCAAGACCAGCCCGGGCACCACAGAGAGACCCTGGGTCTCTGTCGTGCCACTGCACTCCGTCCTGGCAGACAGAGTGAGACCCCCATCTCAAAAAAAGAAAAAAAAGGCAGAACAGATATCTTTAACAGCTGAAGTCTGTATGGTTTGTTAAAGGATTTGTTTTAATATAAGAAAATAATACATAAAGTAGGTCTGTTTAGATATGCAGTTGATTGGCCGTTGATTAATGTCCAAAAAATGATTACTAAAATTAAATTGTGCCTCTGCTATTCCTAACGTAATGGTTAAATGGAGGTGCTTTCATCAAGGTATGTTATTGCATCAGAATAGTATTTGTTGAGATGACAAAGTGCTGATTATAGTTAGATATTAACTGCTTGCTGTCATTTGTCATTCCAGGATAGGGTTAGTTATAATAATAGCTAACTTTTACTGAGCATTCACTAAATACTAGACACTGTGTGAAGTGTTTACATATATTAATCACATTTAAAGCTGACGACAACCCTATGAAGCAGAAAACATTATCATCTCTATACAATAGAAAAAACAGGCACAGAGAAGCTAAGTAATTTGACCAAGATCACATAGCTAATAACTGGTAGCACATGATATGAAATCACGAATTTCAGAGCCTGAACTCAACCACTATGCTGAGAAAGGAATTGGCATTTCTGCTGATGATGAATGGGGAAGTAGATAACTATAGCAATAACTTTGTTTAAAAAAAAAAAGTTGTTCTTTGTATCTTACTAAATACATAAATTTCTTGATTTCAAAGTTTCTCTAGATCAATCACCATAGAATGAGAGACATCTAACTACTCAGGCTGGACTCTGTCAAGATTCTCTGCATCTGTAAATGGCTTTTAATTAGATTATAATTGAACCCTCCCCTCAATATAGTAGCTTTGATGCCTTTATGGTAAGTGACCAAAGAGTGCATTGCTATAGAGAGGGGCTAGGAAGAGAAATGAGAAAGGTTATTTTCCTGAGGCTTGACTGAGGGACATGGTAGGAAAGGCCTGGAGGCCCACTTACTAGGAACACATTAGACCAATGCTCTTAAGACTCAACTCTTTTGCACATAAATTACTTAAAATTTTCACACAGCTTGTAATAATCCTCATTCTGTACTATATTCACCAGAACACAATTCTAACTAAATATGTTAATACACCTAATACTGATATTTAAGATTGTTTCATAGTTGAGAAGCCATATGAGAAATAAAGATTCTAAAACAGTAATCCTGATTTTTTTGAGTGATGTACTAATAAAAATATACTAACAAATTGAGCTGGATCCTGACATCCTGTGAATTACACACAGATCCTCTCCTTTTTTTCCCCATTCTCCCTAGTTTTCAAAATGATCTCTCCTCTCTATATGGTCTCTCAGAGTCCCTCTTGAACAACAGTAGACTGATTATCACAAAACCAACTCTACATCTTTTCCCCTAAACTATATGCAAAGTACCTATTTTTCACGCTCACTCCAACAGAAATAAATCTAGCTTCCATATCCCAAATCAGTTACTGCTTTTATGCTGTTTCTTCTGATTTAAGGGCGGCAACAATTATTATTTCCAGTATTAGTCATGGTCTTCCAGAGACTAGCAAGGCTATAATTCATGCTTTACTGCAATTGGTAAATCAGACAAGTGAAAAACAGCAAAAGCCCATAATTTAAGTCCTCTCTGGGTTCTTAATCTAAGACTCTGGCATTTGAATTAGGATAAGTAATATATGGGTAAAATTAAACCATGAAGCAAGTATATATAATTACTATAAAATCTAACTCTATCACTCTGAAACTTGTAAATTAAGAATTGAGATGGAAATTCTACTTTTAATCCTTTGTATTAATCTTAATACTGTAGCATATACTACACTAAATAGACGTATATCTTGTTTTCATTTAAACTGCCTGTTAACATAGATTTAGGCCTTTTGATCTAAAACAAAAGCCAATAGTGTGCAGATAACAAGTTATTCCTCTGAAAACATATTTTTCCAGTTAAAGAAATTCCAGAAACATTTTTTATGTCATCAAATCTATATGCCATTAATTCTAAGCAGTGGGAATGATATCCTATTTTCTCTTAGTTATGAATTAGGTCTGGACTCTTCATTCCCATCCTCTCCTTTTTCCCTTTGAGTCCTGCTTTTAAAGAATTGTATATAAACTAAAATTGTATGAGATTGAGATATTACTGAAAAACAGAAGAATGGCCAGCCTATTTCAGGTGACACAAAGGAAGGTGGTCTTTGATTACATGTCCCCAAATTGCCACTGAACAGTTGCCTCATGGGGATGGAAATCAACGTTCCTCTTTTCTTCCTATATTACAGGGGATCTCCTCGTCTAGCTCTTTTCGTCAACTGCTACATTTCCTTCCACTACCTAGTATCTCTTCTACCTAATCCTAGTTCAATTTGGTCTAAATGCTGGCTAGCAAATGAAGACAGGCAAAAAAAAAAGTGGGGAGGGGGCGCGAATGCTACTAGGGAAAGGGAGGAACTAACATTCCTTCAACATCTTTTTTGAGCTGGCCACTGAACCAAGCATTTTACACATGCCATCTCATTTAATTCTATAGCAGCCCTACAAAATTGTGCTATTGTCTTCATTAGACAGATGATGAAACTAAGGTTGAAAGACTTCAAGAAATGTGTCCAACACACAGCTAGCAAATGTCAGGAAATGAATAAGAGATTGAAAAACTAAAGAGTAAGCAAACTCTGCTCACTTGACTCCTTACTACCTCTCCCCAGCCCTCACCCTGGGTTTATCTTCATGGGAACAGGTGCCAGTTGCTACCAGCTTAATAACCTCAATGAGACTTAAACTGTAACTCTTAACGTTATCTTAGACTTAATGCTCAAATGTTATGTACAATAATGTCATACATACAGTCTCAGAGACAAATGAAAGGATGAGAATACCTTTGGACTTCCATTTCAGGTAATATGGAGCACTAGATCTCCTGAAAAATCTTCTGCTAGAAAATACCTACAAATTCTGTAGGTTTATTTTTAATCTTTTTGATGTATAACATAACAGCCAGCAAGAGAGAAGAGGAGATCTCCAGAGATCAAAAAATGAAACAGAAGCGGAGAGCATAACTGTAATGGATGCTAATGCTTCAACAGCTCTGGGTGTTTTTGCACTTGCTAGTAATCAATATTCAAAGAGCTATTAGCAGAGAATTTTCAGAATTATAAAAGCTATAAATCTCCAAATTCAGAAAACATAAATCCTCTAATAGAATTTTAAAAAGAAAGAAATTCCACATCTAAACACATCACTGTTAAATAAAAAAAAAACAAAATAATTTAAAGCAACCACAGAGAATAGATTATCTAAAAAGGAAAAACAATTAAACTGACAGCAGGCATCTCCACAGCAACAATAAAATAAGCAGGCATCTCCACAGCAACAATAAAATACACAAGATAATAAAATAGTATCTTCAAAGTGCTGAAAGTAATTGTCAACTTGGAATTGTGAAGCATAGCAAAACGATCTATCAAAAACAAGGGCAAAATAGACATTTTCAGACAAATGAAAACTGAAAGTTTCATCAATAGACCCTCACCAAAAGAAATTCTAATGAATATACTTAAGAAAAATGAACTCCAAAGGCAGGACTAAGATTCAAGAAGAAATTGCTTATAAAGAAATTAGAAAATGTGGTTAAAGCCAAACAATTATTGACTGTATGAAACAGTAATAACGATGTATAATTTGGATAAGGAGGAGGTGCAATATTGAACAGCAACAACAAATAAAATGTGAGGAGATTGAGTGGAGTTAATGCATTCTAAGGTTCTCATTTTGTTTTAGAAGAGTAGAGATGTTTATTTCATTAGCAAAGAGACTGTATTCAGTCAAATATGCATGTTAAAAACTTAAGAGTCATAGTAAAAGAAAAAAATGTTTAAAAATTAAAACAAAACAGCCTTCATCAAGCCAAATATAGACCCAAAGGAAGAAAAAAAGGAAATGGGGGAAAAAGTAGAACAAATAACATACAATAACATAGTGAAAATATATCCAAATATGTCAGTAAATATAATAAATATAAAATAACTTCAAAATGGAGATTTTCAGGGCAGATTAAAAATAAATTCAGTCAGCTTCCAGGAAGATAGGTAGATATACTTGTTTTATATATACTACATTAAAATATATATAAGGCTATGAAAGGAGGAGAAAATAAGGGGGTTAGGGACCTTGGGGTCCAAGAAATGACATGATGCTAAGGTCTTTGGGTATTCTTTTTGCCTTATATATGTCAGACTTCAAGCTGAAGAAGCTGACAACTAAGAAACAACAATGGGTACAGACATAAAAAGCCCTAACGAAACACTGCTCTCTCCATCTAAAGACCTAGGAAAGGGGCAGCCTAGTAAGACAGAAAACTTTTAAATAACTACTCTACTGCAGGCAAACACCATAGAAAAGACTGTGGCCCTATCCCTTCTCCTGATACCAAAGGCCAAGTGGAAAGTCCAGACTCTATCCTCTCTCCAGGCTGTAACAAGGTTATCCCAATAGCTCTCCAGGGTGACATCAAAGGAGACAGAGTAGGGAACCAAGACTTTCATTTCTGGTGGATGATAATGACAGCTTACCCACCAAAGGTAGAAGTAGAGACTGCAATGGGAGCCTGTCAATAACAAGGTGCCCCTCCTCTTCCTGGCTAGGATGGTGTCAGAGGAGGCTTAGAGGAGAGTCAGGACCTTTAACACTGCCCATTGGTAATCAGGTTATCCCCCACCATTATGACATCGGAGACCATGTGGAGGGCAGACAGTTAGGTATGAGTGGAGGCCTAGGTGGGAACTGGAACTCCCACCTCCACCCAGCATTAGCAAGGAGGAAATCCTCATGAGTGTCAAGAGAGACCGAGTGGGGAGCCAGGACTCTTACAATCCACCTGGCAGTAATGAGGCAGTGCCCCTCTTCCCTTGCCAGAGTGGTGTCAGAGGAAGCCACCTAAAACAGAGTTTAAATAAGATCCAGACTCTCATAGCATAATACCAAAAATGTTCAATTTCAATAAAAAGTTACCCCTTATACCAAGAACCAGGAATATTTCAAGCTGAATTAAAAATAAAATCAATAGATGCCAACACCAAGATGATAGAAATATTAGAATTATCTGACAAGGCTATGTACAGTGGCCATGCCTGTAATCCCAGCACTTTGGGAGGCCAAGGAGGACCAATCACTTGAGGCCAGGAGTTCAAGACCAGCCTGGCCAACATGGAGAAGCCCTGTATCCTGGTGGCTGAGGCAGAACTGCTTGAACCCAGGAGGCAGAGATTGCAGTGAGCTGAGATCATGCCACTGCCCACCAGCCTGGGCGACAGGCTGATACTCCATCTCACAAATAAAATAAATAAATAAATAAATGGCTTCTGCAAGCAATTATGAACACACTTGAAACAATTAAACAGCAGGAAATTTTAGCAAAGAAACAGAAAATATAAAGAAGAACCAAATAGAAAACTTGGAACTGAAAAATACAACAGTTGAAATTTTAAAATTCAATGGATAAGCTCAATGGCAGAATAGAGAAGATAGAAAATATCAGCAACCTAGAACAATGAAAATTACCTAATTTGAACAAGAGAACATAGATGGGGAACAAATGAACAGAAGTTTATGGGACTATAACAAAAAATATAACATTCACGTCAGGGTTCAAGAAGGAAAGGAGAAAGAGGGCAGGTTGAAAACTTCCCAAATTTGGCAAAACATGCAAGCCTACAGATTCAAGAAGTCAGTGAGCCTCAAACAGGATACATTCAAAGAATTTCACACTGAGACACATCATAGTTAAATTCTGAAAACTGATAGCACAGAAAAAAAATATTGAAAGCAGCAAGGCAGAAAAGACATCTTATACATAGGGGAAATATAATTTGAATGTATAATTTGAATGTGTTGAGTTGGATTAGATAATTTCCCCTATCTTATACATAGGGGAAATATAATTTGACCCCAACACCAGGTCATGGGAGCGATGAAGTCCAGTGGAGTCAAAGGAATGAGAAAAAGTTTGAGAGAGAAAGTGGGACCAGGGGGCCATCACGAGTGAGGAGGCTGCAAAGGCCCGGAGCTTTGGGAGCCTATGCTATTTATTGGCGCTCAAAGAAACAAGTGGTGAGGATGTGGGGGTTGAAAGGAAACAGTGTATCAAGTGAATGAGAACCATATGGCTGCTTGATAATGGCAGTGCCAAAAGCAAGGAGCCAGCAAGTCTAGCAGACATGCAAGCCCTGCCTCAGCTTCTCTCCCAACACTCAGCTTTCCTCCCAACATGCCCCCCTTCTCTTTTTTGTAAAAACTGTCACAGCTATCATTATTATTAGCATAAGGTGGCCTCTTTCTTAAATTAATTGAGCAAGGCAATTGCAGGCTGTGCAGCCCTTAATTGCTGGTTGGTGATCCAGCTTCATTTTTCTTAGCCCTTATTCAAAATGAAGTTGCTCTGATTTGAATGCTTCCTACATATCTCCCTTTTCCCTTTTACAAGAGAACCCTTAATCCTAAGGGTTGCAGAAGGATGACGGTCTGTCTTCCCTAACTTCTTCATGCTGAATAGGGGCGATGATACTCCTGCCTACCTATTAGGGTCTCTTTGTTTTCAGGGTAGAGAGGAGTTCAGTCAGAAAGTATTGGTCTGTTAAGCATCTATAGATAAAATCCTGGCACTCCAACAGTTTTGTGTCCGGAATTTGTGGGTTCTTGGTCTTGCCAACTTCAAGAATGAAGCCGCGGATACTCACAGTGAGTGTTGCAGCTCTTAAAGATGATGTGTCCAGAGTTTGTTCCTTCTAATGTTCAGACGTGTCCAGAGTTTCTTCCTACTGGTGGGTTCATGGTCTCGCTGACCTCAGGAGTGAAGCAGCAGACCTTCACAGTGAGTGTTACAGCTCATAAAGGTGGTGTGGACCCAAAGAGTCCAAGATTTATTGCAAAGAGCAAAAGAACAAAGCTTCCACAGCATGGAAGGGAAGCCAAACTGGTTGCCACTGCTGGCTCGGGTGGCCTGCTTTTATTCCCTTATCTGGCCCCACCCACATCCTGCTGATTGGTCCATTTTACAGAGTGCTGATTGTATCTAGCTAAAGGTTTGTAAAGGCACCAATCAGCAGCACTCTGTGTCTAGCTAAAGGTTTGTAAAGGCACCAGAGTGCTGATTGGTACATTTACAATCCTTTAGCTAGGTAGAAAAGTTCTCCAAGTCCCCACCCGTCCCAGAAGCCCAGCCAGCTTCACCTCTCACTGACACTGGCCGCAGGACTTTGCAGCACCTAGCCCGGGCACTCCAGCAGCCCAGAGGGAGCTCCTCCCAGACAATCAGGAGGAAAAGAGGGGAAGTGAGAAAGAGACAGACCTGCTAACATGGCCAATGATCTCACAAAGAGAGAATGGTGGTCCACACAGGGGATTCAGCCTCCAATCAAGCCCAGCAGGCACTGACCAGCGGTGCAGAGTGCAGGGCTTGCCAAGCCCCTGCTCACCTGGAACCAGCTCTGGCCGCTAGTGCTGCCAACAGCCCCAGCTCCCGCCCATGCCTCTCTCTTCACACCTCCCAGCAAGCAGAGGGAGCCAGCTCTGGCCTCAGCCAGCCCCAGAGAGGGGCCCTCATCATGCAGTGGGGGGCTGAAGGGCTACTCGAGCGGGGCCAGAGTGGACGCCAAGGCCGAGGAGGCACTGAAAGCAAGCGAGGGCTGCTAGCACATTGTCACCTCTCAGTTTCTCACAGCATGGCTCATACTGGGGGAACCCGGTCCATGATTGGGATCCATGGGTCCTTTCACTCTCCTGTTCTGTGGTCGTACACATCTTGAGAGCACCTGCACAGTTTGTTCATCTCCTGCAAAACCACAAGCATGCCCTCACCCCTATGTTAGTAAATCTACTGAAACAGAAGCAAAATCTTTTGTGGCTGTAGCCAGGAGGCATGCCATTGCTGAAGCATTTGTAACTCACCTTCTGCCTCTTTGGTTAATTACCGTGGGGTAAAACTTACCATTGATAATGAGAAGCAGGCCCCTTCTAACAGAAGGCACAGAGAAAGCAAATCAAGGCCTAAAAGCAATCCTTAAACCTTCAATTTGCACTGTACAGGTGGGTCCACTAGATGCTGTGGTTCATGATAGATCTTCAGATGTTTGGTGGGCACCCACACAGGCACCTGATTGTCACCTGGAGAGAGACAAGCAAATCCTCTTCCCCATAAAATCATCTTTCCTTTTTCCCAGCTCTATGTACGTACATCCCTCCACCATATATCTTGTCCAGACTTTTTATTTTCCTTTTGTCATGTCAGGTGTTGTTCAGCTGCAGTCATGGGTTGATCTTTTTGTAAATTTAAAAAATTTAATGTTAATAAAGCTAAATGCAGTTGCATATGTGGTGTCTTATATTCTTGATCCCCTCCCTTTTGTTTTGTATTTGAGTTTTTAAAGTACGATTAGCTCTTTCCACTATTGCTTGTCCTTGTGAGTTATATGGAATACCCATAGTATGGGTAATATTCCATTGTTGAAAAAAATGTATCCATGGCTTTACTACAGTATCCTGGGCTGTTAACAGTTTTGATTTTTCCTGGGATTCCCATAACCGAAAAGCAAGATAAAGATGTCTTTTAACATGAGCTGTGGCTTCCCCGTTTGACATGTGGCCCAGATAAAATGTAAATAGGTATATACTGAAACATGAACAAAGGACAATTTTCCAAAAGCAGGAATATGTGTTACATCCATCTGCCAGATGGAATTTGGAGATAAACTTCTAGGGTTAACTCCTGTTCCTTGATGTGGCAGATGCAGGGCTTTGCAGGCAGAACAGTGTTACACAATTTCTTTAGCTTGTTTCCATGACAGACCACATCTTTTTCTAAGGCTTGCAGCATTAAGAGAGGTTAAAGAATGAAATGTTTCTGCCTCAGCAAAGGCTGTAGACATGAATGCATCCACCCTTTTATTAAGTTTAAAGGGCCAGGGAGGTTAGTATGTGCTCTCATATGAGTGATATAGAAAGATGAATGCCTTTGTTGTAGTGCTTGCTGTAAAGAATGAAATAAAAGATTAAGTTATTCATCAGTCACATTTCAAATTAAGGCACATTCAATATTTTGCATGGCTTGTACTACATAGGCTGAATCAGAAGCAATGTTTACTGGCTGTTTAAAAGTTTTTAACACTGTTATCACAGCCATAAGTTTAGCCCTTTGAGCAGAAGCAAAGTCAGTTTGAAAAACTTGCTGTTGAGGTCCTGCAAATGAGGCTTTTCCATTACCAGATCCATCAGTAAAAACAGTAATGGCCCCTTCAATAGGGGCTTTTTGAGTTATAGAAGGCAATATCCAGGATGTTAATTTTAGAAACCAGAAAATTTTATACTTAGGATAATGATTATCAAGAATGGCAACAAAACCGGCCAAATTAACTTGCCATTCTTGGAATTAATATAGGCTTGTTGAATTTGTTGTTCAGTTAATGGAACTATAATCTGATTTGGATCATATCCCATTAGCTTTGTTGTGCGCAGCCTCGCTTGTCCTACTAACACAGCAATTTGATCTAAGTATAGAGTGAGCATTTTGGTTGTATTGTGAGGTAGAAAAAGCCACTCAACCAGATCATCCTGTTGAACTATAACTTCTGTAAGCAAATACTTATTAGGAAAAACTAAAAACTGTAGTGGCTGTTATCAGGTTAATCCGTTCTACTTGTGCTTGCTGAATTTTTTCCTCAATTGATTGAAGTTCCTCCAATGCTTCTTTGGACAGGGAGTGTTTACTATTAAGGTTAGAATCACCTTGTAAAGTAGAAAAGAGGTGAGACATAGCATAGGTAGGAATGCCTAAGTTGGATGAATCCAATTAATGTACCCTAATAATTTTTGGAAATCATTTAAGATTTCTAAATTATCTCTTCGAATTTGAACCTTTTGAGGTTTAATAGCACTTTGCTCTACCTTCATTCCTAGATATTGAAAGGGAGTCAAAGTTTGGATTTTATCAGGGGCTATAATTAACCCTGCTGCATTTACAGCCTTTTCTAACTGTTTGTAGCACAACATCAATTCTTCCCTAGTTTCAGCTGCACACAGAATATCATCCATGTAATGGATAATGTAACATTTTTTGAACTGTTCTCTAACTGGCTTAATAGCTTTCCCAATGTAAGTTTGACAAATAGGCTATTTAGCATGCCTTGTGGTAGTACTTTCCAATGGTATCTGTCCGTTGATAATCATTTATGGTGGGAACAGTAAAAGCAAATTTTTCATACTCTTGGGCAGCTAAAGGAATGGTAAAAAAAAAAAAAATCAATCCTTTAGATCTATCAATATGAGAGGACAGTATTTTGGGATCATTGTTGGGGAGGGCAGCCCCAGTTGTAGGATGCCCATGGGTTGAGTCACAACATTAACAGCCCTTAAATCTGTTAACATTCTCCATTTCCCTGATGTTTTCTTAATGACAAATACAGGAGAATTCCAAAGGGAGAAAGTAGGCTCTATATGTCCCTTTTGCAATGGTTCCTGCACCAGTTCTTTTAAAGCCTCCAGTTTTCCCTGTTTCAGTGGCCATTGCTCCACCCAAACCAGTTTGGCAGTTAGCCAAACAAGAGGAATGGGAGCTGGAGGATCAACAATGCCACTCCTAAAATTGACACCTCAATCTGGTCCAATCTGTTTGCCCTTTTAATTCTAAAGTTTCTGATTGGCCATTTTTATCTTTTCCTAGTCCTTCTCCCAGGCGATATCCCATATTTTTCATCATTTGTCTACTATTATTACTATATTGAACAGTAGGAATAGATATTTCAGCATCCCATTGTTGCAATAAGTCTCTACCCCATAAAGTGACAGGAATAGGTGTAATGACAGGCTGAATTGTCCCTTCCTGACCATCTGGCCTTTGACATGGTAAAATCAAAGAACTTTGAAAAACTTCCAAGGCAGTTCCTACTCCAACAATAGCAATGGATGCCTTTTGCTTAGGCCAGTGCGGGGCCATTGATTTATAGTAATAATAGAGACATCAGCTCCAGTATCTACTAGTCCTTCAAAATCTTTTCCCTGAATAGTTACTGTGCAAACAGATCTTTTATCAGACACTTGATTAACCCAATACACAGCCTTTCCTGCAGGATTAGTATTACCAAAACCTCCTGTTCTTTTCACTGTGTTCCTTCCTAGTTTTATGTAAGGTAACAGCAACAACTGAGCAATTCTTTCTCCTTAGGAGATAGACCACGGAGTCAAGGAACTAATAACTAATTGAATTTCTCCAGTATAATCAAAGTCAGTTATTCCCATATGTATAGTAACACCTTTTAAATTTAGACTAGACCTTCCAAGTAATAGACCAACTGTTCCTGAGGGTAAGGGTCCCCTAACTCCCATGGGGACCTTCTCTGGTGGCTCCCCAGGAAGTAAGGAGACAGGAATTGTGCTGTAGAGGTCTACAGCAGCACTGCCTGCTGAGGCAGGGGACAATTGTTGTACATTTGTAAGGGCACTGGCTGTGCCGAGTATGCCTCAGTTTGTTGAGGGGCTCAAGACGGGGCCCCTCTTCCCATTTCCCGAAAGAGGTTGCCCATCTTTGCTAAATTTAGAATGACACTGACTTGCCCAGTGATTGCCTTTCTTACACCGGGGACATACACTGGGACTTTTCTGTTGATTGATGTTAATACTTTCTGTCTTTTGATTTTTTTCTACATTCCTTTCTTGTGTGTCCAAATTGCCCACAATTAAAGCAAGAGCCTGAGAAATGGGGCATATTCTTTCCTACTCATTATCCAGCCACAGCCTGAGCTAGAAGAGTAGCCTTATGTAAGTTACCTCCAATGCCATCGCAAGCCTTAATATATTCAGCTAAATGAGCCCTCCCTCTCAGGAGTCTAATAGCAGTTTCACACTCTGCATTAGCATTATCGTATGCAAGAAGCTGTATTACAACATCCTGAGCCGTTTTATCAGTTATGGCTTTATACACAGCCTCTTGGAGCTGAGCAATAAAATCAATATATGATTCTTTAGGTCCTTGTCGGACAGAACTGAAAGAAAGATATTTTTCTCCTGTAACATTTATCCTTTCCCATGCCTGGAAGCACACAAAGTGCAGCTGAACAATGGCAACATCCTCCATTGCTGCTTGATTCTCTAATCGACCCCAATTAGGGCCAACTCCCATTAACTGCTCAAAGGAAACAGGCACAGGTGGCTGTGTTTGTGTGTTTTCTCTTGCCTGAGTTTGTGCTTCCTCAGCCCTCCAGGTTTTAAACTGCAAGTACTGAGATGGAGTGAGAACAGATTTTGTCAAAGTATCCCAATCATATGGTATTAATGTATTATCAAGAGCCATATTTTTAAATAAAGTTTGCACAAAAGGAGAGTTTGGTCTGTACTGATTAATGGCTTGCTTAAATTCCTTTAGTAACTTAAAAGGAAAAGCGACCCAATTAGCTATATTCTGTCCTCCCTGCTGGATTATAATAATGGGAAATTGCCATGCTTCAAGGTCTCCCTCGGCTCTAGCTTTTTGAATAGAACTTTGTATAGCACCACCAATTGCTCCAGGTTTTAATGTTGCAACTACAGGAGCAGCAAGTTTTTCAGCTAATTTATTTTGTCACCCATTAATGGGAGAAAGAGGAGGTGGCCATTCACTTAATTCAGCAGGTGGAGCCGACGGGCTAGTAAAATATACTTCTTTTTAGTTTTCCTTTATTTTCTTTAATCTCCTCTGGTAGCTGTTCCTCACACTCAGAATCTAAAGCTAGTTTTTTACACTCGTCCTCCTCTTCGTCATCTGAATCTGCCTCATCATCTGTTTGAAATGGCTCAAGAGCTGCCTTTATTAGTGCCCACATTGACCAAACGGAAACTGGAATTTCTGCTCCCTCTTTATACGCCTTTTTAAAATTTCTTTGAATTCTCTCCCATTCATCCAACTCCATAGTCCCTTGTTCACGAAACCATGGGCAAAACTGCTTTACTGTACTAAAGAGTGATAAATTCTGAGTACTAACTTTCACTCCCCCTCTTTACAATAAATGCCTTAAGAAATTTAAATAAGCAGAATGTCTGCTTTCACTTTGTCCCATTGTTACCCTGGTTCTTCTGAGAGCTCAGCTTTCCCGCCGAGCTTCTTTTAGACGGCCTCCGGTGTCCTTTGACAATGCGTCCTCTGCTTTCACATGCTCTAGCATTCCTTCACTGGAGTCTTTATCACCCCACGTTGGGCAGCCAGGAATGTTGGGGTGATCAGACCCAACATCAGGTTGTAGGGGCGATGAAGTCCAGTGGAGTCAGAGGAATGAGAAAAAGGCAGTTTGAGAGAGAAAGTGGGACCAGTGCACTACCGGGAGTGTGGAGGCTGCAAAGGCCCTGAGCGCTGGGAGCCCACGCTATTTATTGGTGCTCAAAGAAACAGGTGGTGAGGATGTGGGGGTTGAAAGGAAACAGTGTATCAAGTGAATGAGAAACATGTGACTGCTTGAGATAATGGGAGTGCTAGAAGTAAGGAGGCAGCAAGTCCAGCAGACATGCAAGCCCTGCTTCAGCTTCTCTCCCAACACTCAGCTTTTCTCCCAACAGAATGACAATGGTTCTCATCTGAAACCATGCAGGTCAGAAGGAAGCAGCATGCTGAAAGAAAACAATTGTTAACCCACAATTCTATATCCAGCAAAATTATCCTTTAGGAATAAAGGAGAAATCAGACTTTCTACATGAAGAAAAATTAAGAGAATTTATTAGCAGTTGCCATACCCAAAAAGAATGCTATAGGAAGTTCTCTAATGAAAAGGGATATTTTTTAGAAAAGGAATCTTGGGGGGGCGGAGCAAGATGGCCGAATAGGAACAGCTCCAGTCTCCAACTCCCAGCGCGAGCGACACAGAAGACCGGTGATTTCTGCATTTTCAACTGAGGTACTGGGGTCATCTCTCTAGGGAGTGCCGGACAATCGGTGCTGGTCAGCTGCTGCAGCCTGACCAGCGTAAGCTGAAGCAGGGCGAGGCATCGCCTCACCTGGAAGCGCAAGGGGGAAGGAAATCCCTTTTCCTAGCCAGGGGAACTGAGACACACACACCTGGAAAATCGGGTAACTCCCACCCCAATACTGCGCTTTAAGGAAACAGGCACACCAGGAGAATATATCCCACACCTGGCCGGGAGGGTCCCACGCCCACGGAGCCTCCCTCACTGCTAACACAGCCGTCTGCGGCGATCTATCCGCAAGGCAGCAGCGAGGCTGGGGAGGGCGCCCGCCATTGCTGAGGCTTAAGTAGGTAAACAAAGCCGCTGGGAAGCTCGAACTGGGTGGAGCTCACAGCAGCTCAAGGAAGCCTGCCTGTCTCTGTAGACTCTACCTCTGCGGACAGCGCACAGCTGCAGTCCATTAGGGGAAGAGCGGGCGGTGCAGACCCGAACGACTCTGTCTGACAGCTTTGGGAGAGCCGTGGATCTCCTAACGCGGAGGTTGAGATCTGAGAACGGACAGACTGCCTGCTCAGGTGGGTCCCTGACCCCTGAGTAGCCTAGCTGGGAGACATCCCCCACTAGGGGCAGTCTGACACCCCCACCTCACAGGGTGGAGTCACCCCTGAGAGGAAACTTCCAAAGAAAGAATCAGACAGGTACACTCGCTGTTCAGCAATATTCTATCTTCGGCAACCTCTGCTGCTGATACCCAGGCAAACAGGGTCTGGAGTGGACCTCAAGCAATCTCTAACAGACCAACAGACAGCTTCTGACTGTCAGACGGAAAACTATCAAACAGGAAGGACACCTATACCAAAACCCCATCAGTACGTCACCATCATCAAAGACCAGAGACAGATAAAACCACAAAGATGGGGAGAAGAAGCGGGCAGAAAAGCTGGAAATTCAAAAAATAAGAGCGCATCTCCCCCTGCAAAGGAGCGCAGCCCATCGCCAGCAACGGATCAAAGCTGGTCAGAGAATGACTTTGACGAGATGAGAGAAGAAGGCTTCAGTCCATCAAACCTCTCAGAGCTAAAGGAGGAATTACGTACCCAGCGCAAAGAAACTAAAATCTTGAAAAAAAAGTGGAAGAATTGACAGCTAGACTAATTAATGCAGAGAAGATCATAAACGAAATGACAGAGATGAAAACCATGACACGAGAAATACGTGACAAATGCACAAGCTTCAGTAACCGACTCGATCAACTGGAGAAAGAGTATCAGCGATTGAGGATCAAATGAATGAAATGAAGCGAGAAGAGAAACCAAAAGAGAAAAAAGAAAAAAAAGAAATGAACAAAGCCTGCAAGAAGTATGGGATTATGTAAAAAGACCAAATCTACGTCTGATTGGGGTGCCTGAAAGTGAGGGGGAAAATGGAACCAAGTTGGAAAACACTCTTCAGGATATCATCCAGGAGAACTTCCCCAACCTAGTAGGGCAGGCCAACATTCAAATTCAGGAAATACAGAGAACGCCACAAAGATACTCCTCAGAAGAGCAACTCCAAGACACATAATTGCCAGATTCACCAAAGTTGAAATGAAGGAAAAAATCTTAAGGGCAGCCAGAGAGAAAGGTCGGGTTACCCACAAGGGAAGCCCATCAGACTAACAGCAGACCTCTCGGCAGAAACTCTACAAGCCAGAAGAGAGTGGGGGCAATATTCAACGTTCTTAAAGAAAAGAATTTTCAACCCAGAATTTCATATCCAGCCAAACTAAGCTTCATCAGTGAAGGAGAAATAAAATCCTTTACAGATAAGCAAATGCTTAGAGATTTTGTCACCACCAGGCCTGCCTTACAAGAGACCCTGAAGGAAGCCCTAAACATGGAAAGGAACAAACGGTACCAGCCATTGCAAAAACATGCCAAAATGTAAAGACCATCGAGGCTAGGAAGAAACTGCATCAACTAACGAGCAAAATAACCAGTTAATATCATAATGACAGGATCAAGTTCACACATAACAATATTAACCTTAAATGTCAATGGACTAAATGCTCCAATTAAAAGACACAGACTGGCAAACTGGATCAAGAGTCAAGACCCATCAGTCTGCTGTATTCAGGAGACCCATCTCACATGCAGAGACATACATAGGCTCAAAATAAAGGGATGGAGGAAGATCTACCAAGCAAATGGAGAACAAAAAAAAGCAGGGGTTGCAATCCTAGTCTCTGATAAAACAGACTTTAAACCATCAAAGATCAAAAGAGACAAAGAAGGCCATTACATAATGGTAAAGGGATCAATTCAACAGGAAGAGCTAACTCTCCTAAATATATATGCACCCAATACAGGAGCACCAGATTCATAAAGCAAGTCCTTAGAGACCTACAAAGAGACTTAGACTCCCATACAATAATAATGGGAGACTTCAACACTCCACTGTCAACATTAGACAGATCAACGAGACAGAAAGTTAACAAGGATATCCAGGAATTGAACTCATCTCTGCACCAAGCGGACCTAATAGACATCTATAGAACTCTCCACCCCAAATCAACAGAATATACATTCTTCTCAGCACCACATCGCACTTATTCCAAAATTGACCACATAATTGGAAGTAAAGCACTCCTCAGCAAATGTACAAGAACAGAAATTATAACAAACTGTCTCTCAGACCACAGTGCAATCAAACTAGAACTCAGGACTAAGAAACTCAATCAAAACCGCTCAACTACATGGAAACTGAACAACCTGCTCCTGAATGACTACTGGGTACATAACGAAATGAAAGCAGAAATAAAGATGTTCTTTGAAACCAATGAGAACAAAGATACAACATACCAGAATCTCTGGGACACATTTAAAGCAGTGTGTAGAGGGAAATTTATAGCACTAAATGCCCACAAGAGAAAGCAGGAGAGATCTAAAATTGACACTCTAACATCACAATTAAAAGAACTAGAGAGGCAAGAGCAAACACATTCAAAAGCTAGCAGAAGGCAAGAAATAACTAAGATCAGAGCAGAACTGAAGGAGATAGAGACACAAAAACCCTCCAAAAATCAATGAATCCAGGAGTTGGTTTTTTGAAAAGATCAACAAAATGACAGACCGCTAGCTAGACTAATAAAGAAGAAAAGAGAGAAGAATCAAATAGACGCAATAAAAAATGATAAAGGGGATATCACCACCGACCCCACAGAAATACAAACAACCATCAGAGAGATACTATAAATGCCTCTACGCAAATCAACTAGAAAATCTAGAAGAAATGGATAATTTCCTGGACACTTACACTCTCCAAGACTAAACCAGGAAGAAGTTGAATCCCTGAATAGACCAATAGCAGGCTCTGAAATTGAGGCAACAATTAATAGCCTACCCACCAAAAAAAGTCCAGGACCAGATGGATTCACAGCTGAATTCTACCAGAGGTACAAGGAGGAGCTGGTACCATTCCTTCTGAAACTATTTCAATCAATAGAAAAAGAGGGAATCCTCCCTAACTCTTTTATGAGGCCAACATCATCCTGATACCAAAGCCTGGCAGAGACACAACAAAAAAAGAGAATTTTAGACCAATATCCCTGATGAACATCGATGCAAAAATCCTCAATAAAATACTGGCAAACCGGATTCAGCAGCACATCAAAAAGCTTATCCACCATGATCAAGTGGGCTTCATCCCTGGGATGCAAGGCTGGTTCAACATTCGCAAATCAATAAACGTAATCCAGCATATAAACAGAACCAAAGACAAGAACCACATGATTATCTCAATAGATGCAGAAAAGGCTTTTGACAAAATTCAACAGCCCTTTATGCTAAAAACGCTCAATAAATTTGGTATTGATGGAACGTACCTCAAAATAATAAGAGCTATTTATGACAAACCCACAGCTAATATCATACTGAATGGGCAAAAACTGGAAAAATTCCCTTTGAAAACTGGCACAAGACAGGGATGCCCTCTCTCACCACTCCTATTCAACAGTGTTGGAAGTTCTGGCTAGGGCAATCAGGCAAGAGAAAGAAATCAAGGGTATCCAGTTAGGAAAAGAAGAAGTCAAATTGTCCCTGTTTGCAGATGACATGATTGTATATTTAGAAAACCCCATCGTCTCAGCCCAAAATCTCCTTAAGCTGATAAGCAACTTCAGCAAAGTCTCAGGATACAAAATTAATGTGCAAAAATCACAAGCATTCTTATACACCAGTAACAGACAAGCAGAGAGCCAAATCAGGAATGAACTTCCATTCACAATTGCTTCAAAGAGAATAAAATACCTAGGAATCCAGCTTACAAGGGATGTAAAGGACCTCTTCAAGGAGAACTACAAACCACTGCTCAGTGAAATCAAAGAGGACACAAACAAATGGAAGAACATACCATGCTCATGGATAGGAAGAATCATATCGTGAAAATGGCCATACTGCCCAAGGTGATTTATAGATTCAATGCCATCCCCATCAAGCTACCAATGACTTTCTTCACAGAATTGGAAAAAACTGCTTTAAAGTTCATATGGAACCAAAAAAGAGCCCGCATTGCCAAGACAATCCTAAGTCAAAAGGACAAAGCTGGAGGCGTCACGCTACCTGACTTCAAACTATACTACAAGGCTACAGTAACCAAAACAGCATGGTACTGGTACCACAACAGAGATATAGACCAATGGAACAGAACAGAGTCCTCAGAAATAATACCACACATCTACAGCCATCTGATCTTTGACAAACCTGAGAGAAACAAGAAATGGGGAAAGGATTCCCTATTTAATAAATGGTGCTGGGAAAATTGGCTAGCCATAAGTAGAAAGCTGAAACTGGATCCTTTCCTTACCCCTTATACGAAAATTAATTCAAGATGGATTAGAGACTTAAATGTTAGACCTAATACCATAAAACCCTAGAAGAAAATCTAGGTAGTACCATTCAGGACATAGGCATGGGCAAGGACTTCATGTCTAAAACACCAAAAGCAACGGCAGCAAAAGCAAAAATTGACAATGGGATCTAATTAAACTAAAGAGCTTTTGCACAGCTAAAGAAACTACCATCAGAGTGAACAGGCAACCTACAGAATGGGAAAAAATTTTTGCAACCTACTCATCTGACAAAGGGCTAATATCCAGAATCTACAAAGAACTCAAACAAATATACAAGAAAAAACAAACAACCCCATCAAAAAGTGGGGAAAGGATATGAACAGACATTTCTCAAAAGAAGACATCCATACAGCCAACAGACACATGAAAAAATGCTCATCATCACTCGCCATCAGAGAAATGCAAATCAAAACCACAATGAGATACCATCTCACACCAGTTAGAATGGCAATCATTAAGAAGTCAGGAAACAACAGGTGTTGGAGAGGATGTGGAGAAATAGGAACACTTTTACACTGTTGGTGGGATTGTAAACTAGTTCAACCATTATGGAAAACAGTATGGCGATTCCTCAAGGATCTAGAACTAGATGTACCATATGACCCAGCCATCCCACTACTGGGTATATACCCAAAGGATTATAAATTACTCTACTACAAAGACACATGCACACGTATGTTTATTGCGGCACTATTCACAATAGCAAAGACTTGGAATCAACCCAAATGTCCATCTGTGGCAGACTGGATTAAGAAAATGTGGCACATATACACCATGGAATACTATGCAGCCATAAAAAAGGATGAGTTTGCGTCCTTTGTAGGGACATGGATGCAGCTGGAAACCATCATTCTTAGCAAACTATCACAAGAAGAGAAAACCAAACACGCATGTTCTCACTCATAGGTGGGAACTGAACAATGAGATCACTTGGACTCGGGAAGGGGAACATCACACACTGGGGCCTATCATGGGGAGGGGGGAGGAGGGAGGGATTGCATTGGGGAGTTATACATGATATAAAAGTCATGCACATGTACCCTAGAACTTAAAGTTAAAAAAAAAAAAAAAAAACAAAAAAAAAAAAAAAAAAAAAAAAAAGAAAAAGGAATTTGGAAAATATAAGGAAGAAAAAAATAGTAAGAAAAAATGGATAAACGGAATTTTCTTCTGCTCTGAGTTTCCAAATTACGTGAACAATTAAGCAATAATTACAATGCTGTCTGAATTAGTTCTAAATATATGTAGAGGAAATATTTAAGATAAATATATTGTAATGAAGAAGTGTTAAAGAACATAAAGAAAGGTAAGGTTTCTATACTCCACTCAAACTGATAAAGTAGAGACACCAGTAGCCTGCGATAATATGATAGACAGGTAGATGCATATATGTAATGTAATACCTAGAGCAATAACTAAAACAGCTACCCAAAGGGATACACTCACAAACACTGTATATAAATCAAAATGAAATTCTAAAAAATGTTGAAATAATCCATAGGAAAACAGGAGAGGAAAAGGAAAACAGAAATAAAAGAGGGGAAGAATAAGTGGCAGATTTGAGTTTAAAGTAGCAATAATTATATAAATTTAAATGGTATAAATGTACCAATTAAAAAACAGAAACTGGCAGAGTGGTTAAAAAACATGATCTAACTATATGATATCTATAACTCACTTTAAATATAATGGTAGAGTCAAGTTGAAAGTAGGATAGAAAAGTAAATATCATGCAAACATTAAGCAAAAGAAACCAGTAGTGGCTACATTAGTATCCGAGTATATACAGAGACACCACATACAACAAATAATTAGCAATATGTATGTAATATGTCATTACATAAATCAGTATATATTTTAGGTTAAATTAAATACAAATTAACATATAAATAAATAATTAGTATTAGAGTATATAGACACTACATAACTCAAATATATTAGCTATATAGTAATACGTCAATACATATAATCAGTATATATTTTATGTTAAATACATATTAACATAAAATAAAAATCGTTGAAAGACAGAGTATGAAATAAAATTCATTTCAGACCCCAAAGATTTACCCAAGACAAAGAAGGATATTACATAATGATAAAAGTCTCAGTTCATCATGACATGACATTCCCAAAGTATATGCACCAAAACAACAGAGCTGCAAAATATGTAAAGCAAAAACTGATTGAGCTAAAAGGAAAAAACAGGCCAGGTGCAGTGGCTCATGCCTGTAACCCCAGCAATTTGAGAGGCTAAGGTGGGCAGATCACTTGGGGTCAGGAGTTTGAGACCAGCCTGGCCAACATGGTGAAACCCCATCTCTACTAAAAATACAAAAATCAGCCAGGTGTGGTGGTGCACACCTGTAATCCCAGCTACTTGGGTGGCTGATGCAGGAGGATCACTTCAGCTCGAGAGGCAGAGGTTACAGTGAGCCAAGATCTTGCCACTGCACTCTGGCCTGGGCGACAGAGTGAGATTCCATCTCTGAAAAAAACAAAAAAAAGGACAAATATAGGTAAGATGGTAAATTAATGTTATGTGTGTCTTACCACAATTAAAAAGTTTTAAAACTACATTTACCGTATAACTTTAACCTTGTGTGTTATTTCCAATAGCTGCAAATAGAGCACTATAAATTTCTATGTTGTACAAACCTAGAGGTTATTCTAAATATTAACATTGCACAATATTATCCATGTTGACAAAAAACATTAAATTTATTAAATGTGTACATATAAAATATATCACAAGATTTAACCTTGTTTGGTATTTATTTTGTAATATATCGATAAGAATAAAATTGGCCACTTTTCTCTAGACCTCTGAGAGTTCTTACTCCTCTCCACACACCCCATTTCAACCATCATTCCCTTTCCGCAAACTTTGTTCTGATTCTTCACCCTTCTATTGCTCCCATACTACTTCTTTCCCCAGATTTCTCACCCCGGAAGTCCTTAACCCAAGAGTTCCTGTAATTTCTGCCTCTCATCCCTAATTGAGCCTGCGTTCATCTTACTGAGCTAGAAATGCAAACCAGGGAGGCTGTCACTGGCTGCTTGAATTTGGGGAATTTCCAGTCCTGCTCATTGGGAACTGGCATGTCATGTTCTAGAATTAGAGTAAGGAGTGCTATATTAGAAGGTAACAAGGCTTTCAGGCCAGTCATGATGGCTCACACCTGTAACTCCAGCAATTTGGGAGGCCAAGGAGGGAGGATCTCTCAAGCCCAAGGGTTCAAGACGAGCCTTGGCAACATAAGGAGACACTGTCTTTACAAAAAAAAAAAAAAAATTAAATAGCCAGATGAGATGGCACACACCTGTAGTCCCAGCTGCTCAGGAGATTGAGGTTGGAGCATCATTTGAGCCTGGGAGGTTGAGGCTGCAGTGAGCTGCACTCCAGCCTGGATGACAGAGCAAGACCCTGTCAAAAAGAAGAAGAAGAAGGAGAGGAAAAAGAGGAAGAAGGAGGAGGAGGAGGAGGAAGGCTTTCAGAACTGACTTCTGCATGAGACTGAAGTTAAAGCTTACGAACTCCCTCCAAAGTGAGGAGGAAAAAGTTAACAGAGTTGGCTAAAGCTCTTACTAAACATTGATAGGACAGATTCCTTTATTTAACTAAAACACAACTACAGTCACTAATAGGAAACTACATAGCCCACGAATAAAGGGACAAGTAATTGAATTCATGCTGTACCCCTACCAAACAACAATAATTATAATATAATTAGTGGAAGTCCTAATAATCAGTGGAAGTCAGGACAGATAGACACTGATTCCAGACACACACTAAGATAAACTATCAGTTATGTATAGCAGTCCTGGAAGAGAGAGGCCCAATATGAGTCCCCATTAAGCATTTTACTCTACATTGTTCTGTAGCTAGTAGCTTTATTTGTGTCTCTGGATAACAGTATTCAGAGCCAGGCTTCCCCTCTGTGTGTGACCACAGACCCAGCTTCAAGGTAGTGAACCTGTGCAGTCACACAAGGTCCCCCAATTAAAGATATCTGACTTTACAAGTTTAAAAAAACAACATCTTCTATTTCAAATCATCTCCTTTGTGTAAATGCTCAGACATTCAAGTTTTATCCCCCTTCTTCTTCCCAAGATGTCCTCATGGCAATTGAGGGTGGGATCCTGACAGCTGGCTGTCCTTTGAGTCTCTGCTGGTCATTCATTCTATGTTGTCTCTGGGCAGCTCCTGAAGACTATGGGAGCTAGTGCTGGTGTCTTCACCTAGTCTGGTCTTTGAGGCTGGTGATGTCTACCTTATTGGTTATATCATATGGCACCCCAATCACAGCCTATTTGTATAGGAGCGCCTACACATACATGACAACTATCCCTAAGACAACTCTAGAGATTAGTCACTCACAGCCTCTGCTTGCTGTGCTCTCATCTCACTGTCATTTGAGAAGTAAGACTGTCCCAGGTCCCAGTAACTTTCCAAAGCCTTCTCCAGGTCTCAGTTTTGCCGATGGTAGTGCAATGGAAAACTAGGGGATAATTTTTGCCTTCTTCCAACTTGTTATGCCATCGTACCATTTTCATTTTATTTATTTTATTTTATTTTATTTTCTGAGAGAGGGTCTCACTCTGTTGCCCAGGCTGGAGTGTAATGATGTGATCATGGCTCACTACAGCCTCAAACCCCACCCCCAGGCTCAGGTCATCCTCCCACCTCAGCCTCCCAAGTTCCTGGGACTACAGGCGCATGTCACCATGCCTGGCTAGTTTTGTATTTTTGTACAGATGAGGTCTTACTATGTTGCTCAGGTAGTTCTCAAACTCCTGGGCTCAAAAGATCTGCCTGCCTTGGCCTCCCAAAGTACTGGGATTACAGGCATAAGCCACTGTACCTGTCCATTGCACCATTTTTAATCTCTTATCTGAGTGGCATCATGTTGGATGTGGTACTTGTCCAGAGGAACTTATCATTTTCCCAGCCTGCACTTGGGGATGCAAGAAACTGGTTCTAGTGCTCTAAGAATCTACCAAACTTACTTGGAACCACCCCCTTCTTCTTCCTAGGCACCCTCCTCTAGGAACCAGAAAGGGCTATATATTACTTCCTCTTCCTATATGGATAAGATGAAATGCGCCCTCCTTCTCAAGGTGGCATTCGCCTTATCCATTCCCTGCCCCCTTAATAATGGAAAATTATCAGATTACAAAAACAAATACATTGAAAGGTATTTGAAAAATTATTATTATGCACATCACATACATTTTAAAGCCTTAATATATATTACCAAATTACCCTGCAAAATATGATACCAATTTAAACTCTCAGTAGCAGTATATGAAATGTTTCCTTCCATTGTCCTTCAACAGTGAGCACTAAACTTGGCCAACCTGTTGGGCAAAATCTTGTAATCTCAATCTCTTAATTTGCATTTCTATGAGTACAGTGAAGTTTACATTTTTGATACTCTTATTTCTCCTGTAAATTTTCTGTTCATGATCTTTGCTCATTATTCTATTGGTCTTTTTATGTTTTTCTTATTATTTATGAGAGCTCTATATATAGTAAGACTATTAACCCAAGTTTGCCTTTGCCTTTACATTTTACTTGTGACATTTTTGGCTTTTCAATTTTTTATTTTTATGAAGTCAAGTCTATCGGACTTTTTTTTCCTTTTATGTTTTCTGGTTTTGTTTTCATGCTTAGAAGGGTCTTCAACATATAAATATGAATAAATATGTATCTACATATTATTCTGTACTTTAATATTTTAATGTTTTCATTTAAGTATTTAATATATTTGAAATTTATTTTGGTGAAAGATATGAAGTAAGGTTCTTTTTTCCAAATGATTAACAGGTTGTCCTAATGTCGTGGTGCCCTTGTTAAGGAAGAAAAATATTATGTTCTTAATTTTCCAGAACACTGTGACCTCAATACAGCAATTCTAAGTGACTAGCATAAACTTCCCTTAGTTTCTGACATTACACCAACTCTGAGGAACCTAGATCTAATCAAACTAATCTAACCTTTTAGGCAGACACACACCCATCTGGATTTAGGTGAGTGGTAAATAGAAAGGGCTCTTCCAGATTAATCTTAGAGAGGCAGAATATCTCATAATGCCCTCTGCCCTGTGTAACACATCCTAACCGATCAATGGGATTCCTCACAACCTCCTAGCCAGAGTTTTACTAGTCGCGAAGAATATCTTGAGCCTTAGCTGTCACGATACCATCCCTGAGCCAAGCCAAAGATGTTTCTTTTGGCCAGGTGCAGTGTCTCACGCCTGTCATCCCAACACTTTGGAAGGCCGACGAGGGCAAATCTCGAGCCCAGGAATTCAGGACCAGCCTGGGCAACATGGCAAAACCCTGTCTCTAAAAAAAAAAAATTAGCCGGGCATGGTGGTGAGCACCTGTGTTACCAGCTACCCGGGAGGCTGAGGTGGGAGGGTCACTCAAGCCTGGAAAGTCAGGTGCCACTGCACTCCAGCCTGGGCGATAGAGTAAGACCTTGTCTCAAAAAAGAAAAAAAAAAAGATGTTTCTTTTAGAAAGCATAGAATTGCAAAGGACATTCAATATACTGGACGATGTATCAATTATATTGAAGTGGAAACCTCCCTGAACTATTAAGAACATCAACCAATTACTGGAGTTCCCCCTATTTTCCACCCTGATAACTCTTCTAATAGACCTTTTAAAAAGGAAGGAGGGGTTTTTACGAGGTCCCTGGCTGCAGCCACAGCATGCCACAACTGAAACCTCTGTTTATCTTTCCCTTTATCCTTGCCTAGCCTGCCCCAACATGCTCCTAAGTTATCAAAACCAAACTCCAATTCTATGGAGACCGCCATTTAATCCCCCATTTCCTCCAAAGTATATTACCTTACTCTTTCACCTACTTTCTTAAGGAATCTGGCTTTGGTTGAAGTTAAGTACATACTGTCTTCCAGGTAGAGATATACTACTTTAAAGTCCTCAAGTCCCTGTGATTCTAAGGTCAGACACCATTGACTAAGCAACTAGGCAAATCCAAAAACTCAGTTTTTGACAAACAGAGTAGTATTTGTAGAGATGTTTGAGTTTCACATCTAATATAGGTGGAATCACTAAGCAAATGCCCTGTCACATAAGCCAAATTCAAGCTCCTTGGTTAGCTTGGCAATCAACATCCTTCACAATCTGGCCGTAAGCTGTTTTGTTTCAAGGTTCTGTCATTCTTCTCCAGGTCTCCCCAAATGGGCACCACACTAGCCTATGCTACTCCCCAAAGACACCATGAATTTTTAGGTTCTGTGCCAACCCTACTCCATATTTTAAATTTGCCCATTCAAATCTACCCTCAACGTAGCTAACATAATGGTTGCAAAATGCACATCTGATCATGTAGTTTCCCTCCTTAAAGCCTCTCCATGGTTCCCCTTCACTTGAAGGATGAAGTTCAAACTTTATAACATGGTATGCAAAGCTGTCCGTAATCTAATCTCTTACTTCTCTAATCTAATTCCTCACCATTATCTGCCTTGCATTTCATGATCTGGCAATTCAAACTGCTTGTAGTCCTCCACTTGCACCATACTACTCTTATCTCCCTGCCTTTGCTGGTGTTCTCTCTAAGAATGCTTCAGTCACACCCATCCCCTTCATCGGCCTAATTCCTACATATTCTTTAATACTCAACTCAGAGATCACCTTCAGGAAATATTCCCTGGTACTTTCTCTGCAAAGGCTGGCTTCAGTATCTCTCATACACCCTTCAATAATATAAAATGCAAAGTTCCATCACAGTTTTTAGCTCATTGTATTATGACTATATTTTTGTGTGCCAGTGAACCCATTTGATAAGTAGCTCCCCAAAGGGAGAGATTTTGTCTTATATCTTGGTGTATTCCCAAGGTCTAACAATATCTGGCACGCAATAGGCCGTCAGATGCTTGCTGATTAAATTTACAAATAAATGAACTGTATCCTGTAATTGGATAGGTAAACCAATCCCCCTCCCCCAATTCAACAATAAAGTGCCTGCCTTGAGGGAAGAAAAAAGTCTGCTACAAACCCAGTCATAAACATGTTTTGAAAAACTTGTCAGATTTGGCTAAGACTGTTTAGTATTGTGCATATATAGCTTCCAACACAAATACTTGGCCATAAGGCCATCGCTTGAACTTACTTACGTAATGAAGAATAATTTGTATTCTACATAATTTCTTATTGTGATTATCTGTTAATGTGTCTGCGTCTCCCTCAGGAGGTTTGGACCTAAATCCCAAAAGACACAATCCTGAATGCCATAATCTTGAATGTTGAAATCCTGAAAGATCAAAATCCCCAAAGTCCAAAATAAACAAAAAGTAAAAAATAAAAATAACAAAATCCCTAAAGTCTAAAATCCCAAAAGACCAAAATCCTGAAAATCTAATTCTAGAAAAAAATAATTAAAAAAAAATATTTAAAAGACATTTATTTACATTTTTAAAGGGATTTTTTTTTTGAGACAGGGTCTCGCTCTGTTGCCCAGGCTGGAGTGCAGTGGAGCGATCTCTGCTCACTGCAACCTCCACTTCCTGGGCTCAAATAATCCTCCCACCTGAGCCTCCCAAGTAGCTGAGACTACAGACTTGTATCACCGTGCCCCGCTAATTTTTGTATTTTCTGTAGGGACAGGTTTCACCATGTTGCCCAGGCTGGTCTCAAACTCCTGAGCTCAAGCAATCTGCCCACCTTGGCCTCCCAAAGTGCTGAGATTACAGGCATGAGCCATCACGCCTGGCCTAAAAGGGGATTTATCTGAAAAACATAAAAACATAACAAAACACTTCATAGGCCAGTTTACACCATAAAATAGGCAATAATAATAATACAAAATTTAGCAAGCACAAACACCCAGGGATACTAACAACAGTTACGTGGGTATAAATTTTAAGCAGACAAACTATTCATAAAGAAATCGCTTGTATAACTTCATTCAACTGAAATACCATGACGGACAACCTGTCTTTTGACGAGATCTATCAAAAACTGCAAGAAGTCACCACTACATATTTAGTCACCCAAAGAGCTGAGATCTAGACAAACTATCTTTCATAAATGCAGATGTATTTAATACCAAAAGGGTATCTCTTTATTTATTGAGGAAGCTTCAGTGTTTTATATACATGCATGATGTGTACACACAAAGTCTATGTTGTGATAATGTACTTTCATGGAGTCAAATTTGCAAAAAAAAAAAAAAATGCATAAAACGAATTAGAACTCTCTAAAAGTCTTTACACAAGTTATACTTCCAGTATTGGAAATGATGTGAAGAAAAAATACATTGCATAGGGAACTGTAAAAAATAATGCTGACAATTTAAAACAGTGGGGGGGGGACTAAACTAAAAAGAAAATTTGACATATGAAAAAGTGTATTACAGGGACAGATTATGGACAATCGCATAGAGGTACTCCATAAGACCTGATCAACTTTCACAATCATTAACTATATTTTGAAATCTTGCATGGCAATAAATAGCTGCCTTTTTTTTTTCTTTTAGGGCATGGCTATCTTCAGAGAACATATTAACATTCATTTTCTACATGGCACTGTTCTTTTTGAAATTCTTCTATAACTCAACATACACCAACATGAGCATTCCCTATTAAATTCTGTGTCCTGCTCATATGTTGTTTTGGGTATGGGGAAATCCACTCCACATGCATTTATTGGTGGAAACAACACTGTTGCATGTCTTCTTATCTACTATGTACATAATTATTTTTGAATTAGTCGGTAACTTCGCTGCTTCTTCAGGCAAATGTGGCCTTCATTGAAGGCTCCCAGAATTTCATCAGCTGGCAGGAATGCCAATGCAGACAAATGAGACATATATATATATATATTTGAGACAGAGTCTCACTCTGTTGCCCAAGCTGGTATGCAGTGGCACGATCTCGGCTCACTGCAACCTCTGCCTCCCAGGTTCAAGCAATTCTCCTGCCTCAGCCTCCCAAGTAGCTGGGACTACAGGCATGCACCACCATGCCCGGCTAATTTTTGTATTTTTAGTAGAGACAGGATTTCACCATGTTGGCCAAGCTGGTCTTGAACTCCTGACCTCGTGATCCACCCACCTCAGCCTCCCAAAGTGCTGGGATTACAGGTGTGAACCACCACGCCCGACTGACAAATTGTACATTTTTAAACTGGAGTTTTTGTTGTTGCTGTACTGCATAGCCAATCCACTCATCTTAATTTTCTGCCAAATGCATTGGGCAGAATAGAAAAAATAAACTTTATTGGTAACACCTTAAAATTCACTTTTAGAAGCCTTGATTGCACCTAATTCCAAATCTGTGGTTGTGGTTTGGGGATTCCATCAGATGTCAGAGATTTGACATTTTAGGAATTTAGATTTTAGGGATTGTGTCTTTCGGATTACTATAGGCAATGCCCACAAGATTAGGAACTTCTTAAAGCCCCACATCCAGTACAATGCTTGACACACAGTAGGCATTCAGTAAATGCTTGCTGAATGAATGTGTAAGACATATATTTACACTGTTTGCTCTACCAGAAATGCCTCTTCTCCCACTCCATTTCTACCTGAAAAAAATACTTGACTTTAAAGCTTCAGCTCAAATGTCAACCTTTCTAACTCAACAGAAACAGAACCAATTACTTCTTCCTCTGTGCTACCATAGTTCATTATACATATAATTATTGTAGCACCCATTACATTGGAGTATAGTTAAATTTAAGAACCATCACCCTACTACTTGTGAACTCCTCAAGAGTGGGCACTTTGATTATTTACATTTGTATCTCTCTATACTGTACCTGACATATAAAAGTCCCTAAATAATAGTTTGTCAAATTAGATTGAAGGGATGACAGTAAGAATAGAATGGAGGAGATATGTGTCATAACACTGGGACAGAGACCAAATCAAGAAGAATTTCTGAATGAAGGTAGTATGAGCAAGGAAAGAAGACAGAAAATCAAGGATGACTTAAGGTTTTGAACTTGAATAACCAGAATAATTGAGTCATTTGAGTCTGAATAGCAGAAATAAAGAAATGAGTACTAGGCGCAAGTTTGGGCAGGTGTGGGCAATCAGGAGTTTACTGCTGAATTCAAGGTTCCAGGAAACACCCAGCCTACATTTAAGTCATCTATGACTTAGAAGTCATCTATGGTTGGAGCTATCAAGACTAAGAGACAAGAAAAAAAAATACCCACTTTCACCACATTGGTCTAAATAAAATAATAAAAAGAAAAAAAGACTGAGTGCTAAATATTGGAAAGGAAGAGAATATGTATTTGCTGATAATATCATAGTCTATCTAACTGAAAAAGTGAAAAGTATAAAATAAAAACTATTAAAATCACAGGAGTCAAGATGAATACGCAAAAATATATTTCTTTCAGTATAATGATAACTAATCAGAAAATGCAATAAAAAACTATTTGTGGGCTGGGTGCGGTGGCTCATGCCTGTAATCTCAGCACTTTGGGAGGCCCAGGCGGGCGGATCACGAGGTCAGGAGATCGAGACCATCCTGGCTAACACGGGGAAACCCCGTTTCTACTAAAAATACAAAAAAAAAAAAAAAAAAAATAGCCGGGCGAGGTGGCGGGCGCCTGTAGTCCCAGCTACTCAGGCGGCTGAGGCAGGAGAATGGCGTAAACCGGGGAGGCAGAGCTTGCAGTGAGTCGAGATGGCGCCACCGCACTCCAGCCTGGGCGACAGAGCAAGACTCCGTCTCAAAAAAAAAAAAAAAAATCTATTTGTGATAATAAAACTACAAAACACTTAGAGAAATGTGTAAAATCTACATCAGGAAAGCCATAGAACTTCACTAAAGCACATAAAAGAGTATTTTTAAAAATGGAAGAGCATACCAAGTTCCTGGATGGATGATGCAATAGCCTAAATAAAACAATTCTTCCAAAATTAGCGTGTAAATTTAACGTAATTTTAATCAAAAACCTAAAGAACATTTTTGGAAATATGAAAAATTAATTCTAAAATTCATCCATAAGAGTATATTCCAAAACTTTTTTTGAAAAAAAAAAATAATGAGAATGGACTTGCTCTGCCAGAAAGCAAAACTTACATAAAGCAACAACAATGAAAACAATCCAGAACATATCTATGTTTATCTGGGGGGTTTATATGTGATAATAGTGAAGTTTTATATCTGAGAGAAAAAATATTATTCAGTAAATGGGGTTAGAACAGTTTTTTATTCATTTGGAAAAATTAAGATATACCATATACAAAAATGAATTCCAGATGGATTGAAGATCTACGTGTAAAAAAAAATACAGGAGCATAGAAGACTCACGTGACAATATTGAGAAGGAAAAGCTTTCTAAACAACTCACAACCTCCAGGCTACAAAGTGAAAAAAGCAATAGCTCTCACTGCATAGAAATCTAAAGTTGTACAACAAATGACAGCATAGACAAAAATCAAGAGTTTTTTAAAACAAAAAAAAAAAAATCGGAGAGAAAATATTTTAGCAAATTAAAGGATTTAATATACATAAAAAATAGAGTTCTTTCAAATCAATAGGAAAAGAGAATCCAAAGGAAAAAATAGGCAAACAGGCAATTCAAAGATAAGTACAAATTTTTAATGAAACATTTAAAAATACTCAGCCTTGCTAGTAATAAAAAATACAAGTAGAAACAATGAGATCATTTCTTTTTACTATCAGGTTGGCAAAAATAAGAATGATTAAACATTAATTAATAACCAGTGCTCTTGATGAGGTTATAGAGAAATGGACTGCTTTAAACTCTGTCGGTGAGAGTGATTGTAAATTGCTTCAAACTTTACAAAGGCAAATTATTATTGACTATTAAAGCGCTACATTAAAGCTCTACTATTAAGGTCTATTAAAATGTTAATCATTTATTTAACCATAACTAGCCTTTTTTTTTTTTTTTTTTTTTTTGGTTGGGGGAACAGAGTCTTGCTCTGTCACCCAGGCTGCAGTGCAGTGGCCCCATCTCAGCTCATTGCAACCTCAGCCTCCCAGGTTCTAGCAATTTTCCTGCCTCAGTCTCCTGAGTAGCTGGGACTACACACACGCACTGCCACACCTGGCTAATTTTTTTTATTTTCAGTAGAGACAGGGTTTTACTGTGTTGGCCAGGCTGGTCTCAAACTCTTGACCTCAGGTGATCCGCCCACCTTGGCTTCCCAGCGTGCTGGGATTACAGGCATGAGCCACCGTGCCAGGCCAAGTATCTATAACAATTTTAAATGTATAGACCCAATCATCCCCCAGTTCCATAGTGTGCCATTCATACTGCTATGGACTGAATGTGTTTCCTGCCAAATTCATATATTGAAACCCTAATCTCCAATGTGATGGTATTTGAAAGTGGGGCCTTGGCAGGTAACTGGGTTTAGATGAGACCATGAGGGTGGGACCCTCATGATAGGATTCGTGTCCTTATAAGGAGCTACATCAGAGAGCTTGCTCGCTCTCTCTCTCTCTCTCTCTCTCTCTCTCTCTCTACCCCCATCATGTAAGGATACATCAAGAAGGATGTGATCTGCAAGTCAGGAAGAGAGCCCTCACTAAGAGCTGAATCTGCTAGCACTGTGATCTTGGACTTCCCAGCCTCCAGGACTGTGAGAAATAGATATCTAATGTTTAAGCCATCCAGTCAATGGCATTTTCTTATATCCACCTGAACAGATTAAGACACATATCATATTTTCTTCAGTCACACCAGACATCCAAACCTCTCATCTATCATAATTTAAATCTTAATTCTCATACCACATTCTTCATCTTCTATGATAAACCAATATCTCCCTTTCTTTACCCTCCCAAATTATTTTATGTCTTCTGGAACTCAGTTTGTACAAAATTAAACTTTGCTCTGTCCTTAGCCTCTTCCTTAAATGTTCCCTTCACCTTTTTGTTATAACCAAAACTTCACATGTCCCTGAGGACACTGTTTTCCCTGAAGCCTTCTCGAGTGGAGGCTGTTCTCTTCCACATAAGTCACACAAACTAGAGTTGGAGGAAAAGTGCCCATTGTCCTCACAGCCATGTCTAATTGTCTAATTCATTATTTCTTAAAACTCACCAGCTCCACACTGTTGGCTGTTGTCATCTAGCCCTCAGTCATCTATGGCTTTGCCAAAAGTCCTGCTATCTTGTTCTCTACCACTACTGCTGTCATTATTTTTGGTGACTTTGACATTCACATGGATGATCAATAAAACCCACTAGTCAATTAGTTCCTTGACCTCCTCCCATCCAATGATGCTTTCCTCCAAGCTACCTCAGCTGCTCACTTCCATTGCCATAACCTAAACCATGCAATCACCATAACTTACCACTTCTCAATGTAATCCTGAAATCTCAAAGACTCTAGAGTAAAGCCTTCAAAATTCTGAAGAAAAATTATTTCAGAATTAAAATACCTAGTCTAACTACTAATCAAGTGACAGGATAGATTAAAGATATTTCAAACAGGCAAGATCTCATATAACCCCTGATGCCTGGATCAGCTGAGGATTCTAATTTCACCTCACTCAAGTGTTAGGCTTTGAACTATTCTTAAGAGCTGGAGGTTGACTATGGTGAGTTTAAAATACATGGAGTAGCCCATTCCCTCCAGTCATATTTCTGCAGGATGTTCAAAATCTGGTCTACACTGTAGCCTTGCCAAACATCCTGACCATTGTGAACCATGTGTTTCTCAAGCAAAGTGGTATCTGGTTAGCTGGCTATCCAAAAGTATTTTTTAATTAAAAGAAAAAGCCCTGACAGGGTGCAGTGGCTCACACCTGTAATCTCAGAATTTTGCGAGCCTGAGGCAGGAGGATTGCTTGAGCTCAGGAGTTTGAGACCAGCCTGGGCAATATGGTGAAACCCTGTGTCTACTAAAAATACAAAACTTAGTCAGGCCTGGTGGCGCACATCTGCAATCCCAACTACTTGGGAGGCTGAGGCACGAGAATCACTTGAACTCAGGAGGTGGAAGTTGCAGTGAGCCAAGATCACGCCACTGCACTCCAGCCTGGATGACAGAATGGGATTCTGTTTCAATCAATCAGTCAATCAATAGAAAGAAAAGAAAAGCCCTTATTTTACAGTTTGTCAATTTTAATGACATAAACATTTCCATTGTGGGCAATTTTTTAAATTTATTTTTTAATTGACAAAGGTAGTATATATTTATGACGTACAACATGATGTCTTGAAATATGTACACATTGTGGAGTGACTACATTTAGCTAATTAACATGTGCATTATCTCACATGCTTATCATTTTTGTGGTGAGAATACTTACAATGTACTCTCAGCAATTTTCAAATATATAATACATTGTTGGCCGGGCGCGGTGGCTCAAGCCTGTAATCCCAGCACTTTGGGAGGCCGAGACGGGCGGATCACGAGGTCAGGAGATCGAGACCATCCTGGCTAACACGGTGAAACCCCGTCTCTACTAAAAAAATACAAAATTAGCCGGGCGAGATGGCGGGCGCCTGTAGTCCCAGCTACTCGGAGGCTGAGGCGAGAGAATGGCGTAAACCCGGGAGGCGGAGCTTGCAGTGAGCTGAGATCCGCCACTGCACTCCAGCCTGGGCGACAGAGCGAGACTCCGTCTCAAAAAAAAAAAAAAAAAAAAATACATTGTTATTAACTATAGTCACCATGTTGTATAACAGATCTCTCGAATTTATTCCTCCTGTCTAACTGAAATTTTGTGTCCTTTGACCAACATTTCCCCATCTCCAATCCCAACCTCACCCCACCCCCTGCTATATATACGGGCAATTTCAAGCTGCTAATATAATATCGGTTTTCTGAAACCATCAGTCAGCTCCAGCACTCCACTGTGTGACACGGCAGCTCTCACGACTTTGCCCACTAATTTCCTTAGAAGGAATTCTCATAAACTCTCAGGGAAGCAGAAGACAAGCTGTGCCCCAGAGACTCTTCCTCTGGGATTTTTTATTTAATAGTGACAATACTGCCCTTTCCTAACACAGCAAGTTAGTGCTTGAGACTCATATTTTTCAAAATGAAACAATATAATATATGTATATGGTTAATATATAAAGAAAAAACACAAAGAAATGTTTAAAACAAAAGGCAAGACACTGCCTCTGTTGGTGAGGGAGGGAGAAGTAATTGAGGAGGAGCTCAGAGGGGCCTTCTAAGACATTGAAAATGTCCTATTTCTTAAGCTGGATGGTGGATACGTAGGTGTTTACTTTATTATTAAGCTTATGTTATTTTTATGTGAGATAAAGTTATAGCTAAAAATAATAAAATTTTAAAAATTAAAAAATTAAAAATTATGTATTAAAACACAGTAGAATATTTTTATATAATCTTCATTTGGAAGGAACTTCCTTAGCAAGACTCCAAATTCACAATCCAAAAATTGACCGATTTGATGACATAAAAATTAAAAACATCTGTACAACAAAAGATAACCAAAACAAAGTTTGGGGGTTTTTAGATACAGGGTCTCACTTTGTCACCCAGGCTGGAGTGCAGTGGCTCTATCATAGCTCACTGAAGCCTCGAATTCCTGGGCTCAAATGATCCATACCTGCACCTCAGTTTCCCAAGTAGTATGTGCCACCATGCCCAGCTAATTTTTTAAACTTTTGTAGAGACAGGGTCTCACTATGTTGCCCAGGCTAGTCTTGAAATCCTGGCTTCAAGCAATCCTTTTACTTTGGCCTCCCAAAGTGCTGGGATTACAGGCATAAGCCACCACACCCAGCCTAAACAAAGTTAAAAGACAAGTAACAGCAGGAAGGAAGATTTTATATTGTGTGAGAAAAGGATTAATACTTTAAATATCTGACAAGACCCTATAAAGCAATGAGAAAAAGACAAAAAAATCATGAGAAAAATAAGTAAAGAATATCAACAGACAATTCACAGAAAAAATATGCAAACAGTAAATATACTTTAAAATGTTCAATCTCACTATTTATCAATATTTACTAATATTTACTAATAATAATTAGAGAAAATAAATTAAACAATAATGAAATGCCAATTTTCACCCATCTTGTTGGCAAATATAAAAAGGATCAATAAAATCTAGGGTTGGTGAGGTGTAAAGAAACAGGGTCTCTCACACACTACTGGCAGGAGTGTAATTGGGTACCTTCTTCTTGAAGGACAATCTGGTTTTATATCTAACAAAATCTAGCATTTTCAACCTGCTGGAATTCAGGTTGAAATTTTCCCTGCTAGAATGATAGCCTTCAGATGCACTCATACAGGTGCACAAAGTATAGGTGAAAAATAAAACTGAATGCCCATCAACTGGTTAAATGTATTGCAAGATATTCACACAATGGAATTTATGCATTTGTTTAAAAAAGAAGATGGGATGAGTGTAGTGGCTCATGCCTGTAATCCCATCACTTTGGGAAGCCAAGACCGGAGGATCACTTGAGTCCAGGAGGTTGAGACCAGCCTAGGCAACATAGCGAGACCCAATCTCTACCAAAAAAAAAAAATTCTTAAATTAGCCAGGCATGCATGCCTGTAATCCAAGCTACTCCAGAGGCTGAGGTGGAGGATCATTTGAGTGTGGGAAGTCAGGCAGCAGTGAGCCATGATAGCACCACTGCACTCCAGCCTGGGCAACATGGTCCCCATCTCAAAAAGAAAAGAAAAAAGGGAAGGGGAAGGGAGGGGAGGGGAGGGGAGGGGAGGGGAGGGGAGGGGAGGGGAGGGGAGGGGAGGGGAGGGAAGGGAAGGGAAGGGAGGGAAGGGAAGGGACGGGAAGGGAAGGGAAGGGAAGAGGAAGATGGAAGAGAAGAAAAGAAGATGCACAGACATGGAAAGATGCCTCTGGTTTATTGTTACATTTTTTAAAAGCAACATGCAGATTAATACTTATAGTATGCTTTTATGAAAAAATATCTATATAATATATGTGCATTTGTATGTATACATATATATGTATATAAAAGAAAAATATTTTGAAGGAAACTCACTATGCTATTCATTATGGTTATCTCTTGTTGGGGAATGTGACTGGAGGAAGACCATCAATTTTCTTCTGACACTCGACACAGTGGCTCATGCCTGTAATCCCAACACTTTGGGAGGCTGAGACGGATGGATCTCTTGAGCTCAGGACTTTGAGACCAGCCTGGGCAACATGGTGATACCCTGACTCTGCAGAAAATATGACAAATCAGCTGGACGTAGGGTGTGTGCCTGTAGTCTCAGCTACTCGGGAGGCTGAGGTGGGAGGATCACTTCAGCCCAGGAGGTCGAGGCTGTAGGGAGCAGAGATCACACCACTGCACTCCAGCCTGGGTGACAGAGTAAGATCTTGTCTCAAAAAATTAATGAAAATTATAATTAACTTCTATATTGTTTGAATCTTTATCAGCATGTATCTGAAGATTTCTTGTGTAATTTTAATATAAAAATGTTCATATTTGCATAGTTGGGGAGGAATTTTTACCAAAACATGTATTTGACAATGTACAATTTAGTATATACATTTGATTGGGACCTCTTTTATGAGTAATCTAGATTACTTTTGTCAAAGTAGCCTATGGGTAATATGGGATCACAATCATAATGACAAAATTATATATCTCTGACTCTTCTCTGATCTGCTCTGCAGAAGTTATAAATAACCATTCTTATGTTTTTCCCAACTATTTATATAAACAAGTTATTAGAGGCTATCTTACATGTGTTCTATAAATGAGTCAGTTTGGCTGCCATGTGGTGCCTGCCATTTTCTTCCAATAATGATGTCTCCTGTTCTTGTCATCACCAAAAGCAGCTAGTATGTCAACAATGCCCACAAAGGTTTCATGGGCTGATGTCTGAGCTAAAGGCACCAATGCTGTTTGTCAAAGTTACCGAGGATACTATTGCCATCAGAGCTACTCCCCTCAACAATGCCACTACAATACTGCTGCCACCATCACCATCATCTTGGTACCTCTTTTCCCTCACCCCCACATCCAATTTATCTAAAAGTCCTATGGATTCGACCTCCAAAATATATCTCAAATATGCCAACTTCTTTCCAAGTCCACTATTACCTCCTTGGCTCAAGCCACCACCATATCTTATTTGAGCTACTGCAATTATTCTATTAATTGATCTCCTTGTTTTTACTATTGCAGTAATCCAATACATTTTCCACAATAGTAGTATGAATGATCCTTTAAAATATAAATTAGGGCCTGGCGGTGCCTCACACCTGTAGTCCCATCACTTTGGGAGACCGAGGTGGGCAGGTTTCTCAAGCTCGGGAGTTCAAGACCAGTCTGGGCAACATGGTGAAACCCTGTCTCTACAAAAAATACAAAAATTAGCTGAGCATGGTGGTACATGTCTGTAGTCTCAGCTAATTGGGAGGCTGAGGTGGGAGGATTGCTTGAGCCTGGGAGGTCAAGGCTGCAGTGAGCCATGGTTGCACCACTGCACTTCAGACCAGGTGACAGAGTGAGACCCTATCTCTCTCTCTATACACACACACACACACACATATATATATATATATATATAGCAGGGAAATTATAAGACCTAGACATATATATACACAAACACACACACATACATATACACACACACACCGTGTCTAGGTAACACACACATATATATGTCATATATAGGTTTTATACATATATATGTGTTACTTAGACACATGGATGTGTGTGTGTGTGTGTGTATGTGTGTATGGATATGTCTAGGTCTTATTTTATATATATATAGGTTATGTATATATGTTAAATATATATGTTATATATATATATATATATATATATATATGGTCTTAACATTTCCCTGCTCAAAACAATTCAGTGACTCTCCATCATACTTATATTAAAATTTAGACTCCTTATCATGATTTCCTTGGTTGTATATGATCTGCCCTGACTACATCTAGAATCTCATCTTGTGCCATTCTCTCCTCAATCAATTTGGTCCAGCCACACTGGCCTCCTTTCTATTCCTCAGACATGCCAAGCTTTCTTCTGTCTTGGGGTTGTTGTATTTGATGTTTCTTTGCCTAGAAATTTCCTCACCCTATTCTTCATATGGTTGACTCCTTCTTGTCATTCATATCTTAACTCAAATGTTACCTCTGCAGAGAGTAACTTTCCCTGACTTACCAATCCACATAGGCACCCACCCATTCTACTACATCATTCTATTTCAAGTTCTGCACGGCACTTAGCACTGGCTGACCTTGTTTTTGTTTATTTGTCCATGTCTATCAACAGACCCACTAGAATCTATGATCCAAGAAAGCAAGAATCTTGTTTATCCTGTTTTCCCTCTATCCTCAGCGCCTATGTGCCTGGTGGATAGCATAGGTTCTCAATAAAATTTTGTTAATGAAGGGGTCATCATCACTGTGATGGTTAATACTGAGTGTCAACTTAAGTGGATTGAAGGATGCAAAGTGTTGTTCCTGGGTGTGTCTGTGACGGTGTTGCCAAAGGAGATTAACATTTGAGTCGGTGGACTAGGAGAGGCAGATCCACCCTCAATCTGGATGGCCACAATCTAATCAGCTTCCAGCGCAGCTAGAATAAAAGCAGGCAGAAGAACATGGAAGGACCAGACTGGCTGAGTCTTCCAGTCTTCATCTTTCTCCTGTGCTAGATGATTCCTACCCTAGAACATCAGACTCCAAGTTCTTCAGCTTTTGGACTCTTAGACTTACACCAGTGATTTCCAGAGGCTCTCGGGCCTTCGACCACAGACCGAGGGCTGCCACACTGTCGAAAACTTGTGAGGTTTTGGGAGTTGGACTGGCTTCCTTGCTCTTCAGCTTGCAGACAGCCTATTGTGGGACTTCACTTTGTGATCGTGTGAGTCAATACTCCTTAATAAACTCCCTTTCATATAAACATCTACCCTATTAGTCCTGTCCCTCTAGAGAACCCTGACTAATACAATCACCAATACTGCCAGTGTTTTGTCAATGTCAAGCTTGGCTGCACATAGAATTACCTGAGGAAATTTAATAAATATTAATGCCTTACCTGGTCCCACCCTAAGAGATTCTCATTAATTGCTATGGGATGCATCCTGGGCGTCAGGATTCTTTAAAGCTCTCCAGGTGATTCTGATGTGTAGCCAAGGTTGACAATCACTGGTTAAGAATAAAATCTGTCACAGGGGACTCTGATTCCTCATATAAATAGATTCCTGGTAGAGCAATGTTAAGTCCTCTTGACTCTTCTTGAATTACAACGAATAATAACTCTAGGCTCAAGCTGGAACCCTTGGTGCATAGATGTACCACCACTCGCTAATACTGAAATTATTAATACATTAATATTTTTACCAAATCCAGGGTCTTGAATATCCATTTCATGATGACATTAACTGAGACAGGGCACTTTTAAGAAATGTAGTGTGTACTTGTTATCACTAGAGGGCTGTCAGGTAAGGTAAGCAAAAGTGCAAGAAAAGAAAGTTTTCAAATTTGCTAAGAATTCATTTCCCCCCCCCCCCCAGTTCCTATCACTTTGATGAGTATAAATCTAAATTTCCCATATCCAGCTCTGTCCCTCATTTAAATCTACAGTGCTGTATATTCAAGTGCATCCTAGTGATGTCTTCCTGATTGTCCATCATTCGCATTTAACCAAACACAAAAATCAAACACAAGCCTCCGAAAACTGACTTCCCTTTCTGAGTTCTATTTCTGTCCATGTTTTTATTCTTCCAGTCACTTAAATGACAAACTCCACATTCCCGTGCCTCTTTTCCCCATGTGCTTCCTCCCTCCATGCTTCAAGCTGATTTTACTTCCTAAGTATTTCTCACATCCATTTCTTCCCCTTTATCCCTACTGCCATGGCCTAAGTCCAGACCCCCAGCACTTTTCACCTGGATTATTGTAATAACCTCCTGAGTCTGTCTGACTCAGTTTGGGGTCATCTACTCCTTCCTTAATACTGTCACCAGAGTGAGATTTTAAAACCAAAAAGTTGGCCGTGTATAATGGCTCACACCTGTAATCCCAGCACTTTGGGAGGCTGAGGCAGGTGGATCACCCGAGCTCAGGAGTTCGAGACCAGCCTTGCCAACATGGTGAAACCCCATCTCTACTAAAATACAAAAATTAGCCAGGAATGGTGGTGTGTGCCTGTAATCCAAGCTATTCCAGAGGCTGAGGCAGGAGAATCACTTGAACCCGGGAGGCGGAGGTTGCAGTGAGCCGACATAGTGACACTGCACTCCAGCCTTGGTGACAGAATGAGACTGTGTCTCAGATAAACAAATAAACAAATAAAACCAAAAAGTTGATCATGCCATGAAACTAAGATAAAACTAAATTAAACTAAATTTAAAATTTGATCACGATTATGGCAGTTCACTGCTTAAAACCCTTCACTGGCTCCATAAAAATACAAAAAGTACAAATGTCTCTTCAGGGCCTTTTAAGATCTGGCTCCTGCCTACTTCTCCAAACACATCTTTCACAGCCCCTTCTCTTGCATGCCAAAATCTGACACTTCTGAACTTCCAGTTCCTCCATCTACGCATTCGCAAGTGCTATTTCCTCTGCCTATAATGACCTTCCTCCTCTTTTTAGTCTGGTGAGCTACTCAGCATTCAAGATTCAGCTAAGAGGTTTCCTTCTCTTTCCAGGCAAAAATAGTCACTTTGAAGGCCGGGCGCCGTGGCTCACGCCTGTAATCCCAGCACTTCGGGAGGCCAAGGCAGGCAGATCACAAGGTCAGGAGATCGAGACCATCCTGGCTAACATGGTGAAACCCTGTCTCTATTAAAAATGCAAAAAAAAAAAAAAAAAATTAGCCGGGCATGGTGGCGGGAGCCTGTAGTCCCAGCTACTCGGGAGGCTGAGGCAGGAGAATGGTGTGAACCTGGGAGGCAGAGCTTGCAGTGAGCCGAGATGGCGCCACTGCACTCTAGCCTGGGCGACAGAGCGAGACTCTGTCTCAAAAAGAAAGTCACTTTGGTGCTGCCTGGGCATCAGTATTTTTAAAAGCCCTCTGGGTGATTCTGATGTGCATCCCAAGTTGAGAACCACAGTCACCATATATCTTTAACACTATACTGCATTTCAGCTAGTTTTTAGCATATCTGTGCTCCCTTCCAGACTATAAGGTATTTGAGGGAAACCATGTCATATTCAATTTGCAATCCCAGTTCCTGTTGAGAATACATGAATGAGTGCATAAATTCTACCAGTAATATAAAAGCACAAATTTCCACTAATATTCTTGTTGTATCATAAACATATATAATTCGCTTTTGTAAAATATAATGTAGCATTACCCTGTAAGAGTATAAGAACTGTCTTGCTGATTTAGACTAAATATTGTTATCAATAGTGTAAAAGACATGGTTTTTCTCACTGACATCACCTCCACCTACTCAGAAATATACCCATAATAATTCTAACTTCCTGTAATAATTTATTATAAAACCATTATAAGTGAATTAATAAATCTATTCAGAAGCTATTTATAATTTCAGTTAGTCCTACTTCCTGGGGATAAATTTACTATTGGCATGCAGCAACATTCCAGGCCCTGGTAACAGACTCAGAGTGCAATGAAGCCGCCTAAAATTTTCTTTTTTAGATAGAACTCAATCCTGGCACCAAGGACAATTTATCCCAAGAGCAGTTTCCCTAGATGGCTTCATTACACCATCACATTCTTATCAACAGCTGCTTAGCTAAAAAGTCCTGGGGACAGTTCAGCCAGCCCAGCTCAAAAACTTGAAGATATTTCTGGAATTACAAGACAGACAGTTAGGAGGCCATGGAAATAGAGGACACCTGTTGTTGTCATTTCACAACAAAAAAAAGACACTAGAAAACTCGAGCCTTTATCCTAGGTAGGAGTTCCTAACCATAGTTTGGAGGTCTTTGACAATGGGGAAATGTGAAGACCTAACCTGAGTTGGGTCTAGGACATGTATTCTTCAAACCTGCACCCTGCTTTGGCAGGGGTGTCCTGTTAAAGGGCCCTCTCAACTCCTTTCAACTCATTTACCTAGACGCATATAGTGTATATGTGGGCCAGGACCATTACCTCTTTCCAAAAGAACAGGGACCTGAATATTTTCTAGGGCCAAGAGCTGGCAGCAAGAAAGTGCTTTGTTCACCTGTATTCAGTTCAAGAAAGCCAGGGTTCAAAAGTAAGCCAGGTGTGGTGGCTCATGCTTGTAATCCTAGCATTTGGGTGGCCGAGGCGGGTGGACCACCTGAGGTCAGGAGTTCAAGACCAGCCTAGCCAACATGGTGAACCCCGTCTCTACTAAAAATACAAAAAAAGTAGCCAGGCGTGGTGGCACATGCCTGTAGTCCCAGCTACTCGGGAGGCTGAGGCAGGAGAATTGCTTGAGCCTGGGAAGCAGAGGTTGCAGTGAGCCGAAATCACGCCACTGCATTCCAGCCTGGGCAACAGAGTGAGACTCCGTCTCAAAAAAAAAAAAAAAAAAAAATGTAGTTGAAATACACATCAACAAACTTTTATGTAGCAACATAGTCTTAAGGTACAGACACAAGGTAGCTAGATGTTGCCTCAACCATAGTCTGAGGAGGACTCTTTGGGATAAAAATGACAAACATTCTTCCTATTTTCAGTACTTAAGGGTGAACATCTTTGTTCCTAAACTGGAAGCTTGATTAGGGTTGCAGATGCAGTGAAATGGACCTGGACACCCTATAGCTGACTCCGACTCGCTCCCTCAGTCTATTCCAGAACACAACTAAACTGAAAGCCATGAAAGGAGAATTTGGGGAAAAGCTACTTGTACTTGTAGTGATGGCAAATGAGTGCTTAACTTTGCACAGGTGAGACTACTAACAAAGTCCTTCCAATATTCACTGTTAACACTCCCTCTATATAGTCACTAGACCCTGAATTTGAAGTCTTAGTTTTTCAAATTAATCTTCCCTACTTCCAATTTTCAGTTCCAGATTACAATACAGGCTTTTACTTCCTTTTTGGTCTCTCAAGAGGCAAAGTCCTTTGTTATCTGGTCTTCAACAGACACAGTATTTTTGGCTTCTGATTGAAAGAGCACTAACTTCCTGACTACCTCTCATCACCCACTTGACTAGTTTCCCTCTGGCTGCTCCTAGGATGTCCTGTTTCTCCCTATCTCCTCCTCCCTGCTTGTGACAGAGGCTCTGCTTCCACACTATTCCTGATCGCTGTCCACAGGGTTATAACATACTGAATAGTCTGCAACTGTCCCTGGATCCTGCACTTTGCAGCCACCATCATATATTCTGTACCCAGCTCTCATAAGCTTCTTCCTGACCCTGACACTGATCATCTCACATGTTTTTTGTCTCTTTTTCCCAAAAACACTCTTGAATTTGGGGTTTGATTTTTTTTTTTTTTTTTTTGACAGAGTCTCAGTCTGTCACCCAGGCTGGAGTGCAGTGGCGTGATCTCAGCTCACTGCAACATCTGCCTCCCAGGTTCAAGCAATTCTCTTGCCTCAGCCTCCCGAGTAGCTGGGATTACAGGCTTGTGCCACCACAACCGCCTATTTTTAGTAGAGATGAAGTTTCACCATGTTGGCCAGGTTGGTCTCGAACTCCTAACCTCAGGTGATCCACCTGCCACAGTCTCCCAAAGTGCTGGGATTACAGGCATGAGCCGCAGCGCCCGGCCTTGGATTTGTTTTTTACAAGTCTACACCTACAAATCACTCACCTACCACGTTGGGCTGCATGTGCTTACCTTCTTCCAGTTTATACGTGCCTCCCATTCAAAAATTAACAATACACATCTTCAAAAGCATGCCCACCACCACTAATTGCCACAAGCATTTACAGATACTTAAGATTCTTACGTTCATAGTTTAACACTCCCATTTTCTGAACTCTCCTCTCCAAATTTCAAAGTCACTTGGAGGAAGGAAGGTATTTGTCCATAGATGTCTCCGAGTATTTATGGCTGGAATCCTCAACCTGACAATGAAATGACAAGTCTTCACAACACGAAAATATAATGCATTGCTCCCTCAAATAAACATTGTTTAAAGGGTTACCTAAGAACCACCTGCATCACAGTCATTTTGGGGAAGCTTCTTAAAATGCTGATTTTGGCCGGGCGCAGTGGCTCACACCTGTAATCCCAGCACTTTGGGATGCCGAGGCAGGTGGATCACAAGGTCAGGAGATCGAGACCATCCTGGCTAACATGGTGAAACCCCGTCTCCACTAAAAATACAAAAATTATCCGGGCGTGGTGGCGGACGCCTGTAGTCCCAGCTACTCGGGAGGCCGAGGCAGGAGAATGGCATGAACCCAGGAGGCAGAGCTTGCAGTGAGCCGAGATCGTGCCACTGCATTCCATCCTGGGCGACAGAGCAAGACTCCATCTCTAAATAAATAAATAAATAAATAAATGCTGATTTTGGGGATCTCCCAGAGATCAGAATTCAATAGATCGGGAGTGAAGTCCCAGAATCTGTATTCTAACAGGCTCTCCAGTTGAGTGTATAGTTTGAAAACCACTGCAATAAGAGATGCTGCTTATGTAGCTTTGTTCACTTTAGGCATCATGATCTTGACTGTGCTCAGCAGGCAATGCACCCATAACAGTGTGTGATGTATGGAAAGTTCTTTAATTTGAGACTTTATGAAGACAGCAGAGATATCTGTTAAGAGTAGCTGAAACTGGCTGGGCATGGTGGCACGCGACTGTAGTCCCAGCTACCGGGGAGGCTGAGGCAGGATAATTGCTTCAATCCAGGACGCAGAGGTTGCAGTGAGCCGAGATTGCGCCACTGTGCTCCAGGCTGGGCGACAGAGCAAGACTTCGTCTCAGAGAGAGAGAGAGAGAGAGAGAGAGAGAGTAACGGAAAGTGAACTCTAACAACAAGAACTATATACTTGTTCATGCACACACACAGATACACATTACTTGTTTACTTACTACATGTATTTTAATAAAGCAAACTATAAGGGTCTGTGGTGGGTTTTGATATGAATCTCCAGATCCTCTTTTCTCAGAAGCAGACTCCGCATACATTTTCCTTTCAGATTCTGGGAATCATTCCCTATGTCTCCCAAGTAGTCATCCCAATGCTGACTGATGTGGGAGAACCAATTCTTGCTTCAGGGTGCTTACTAGGAATCCCATGCACTTGCTCTAAGTATCAAAAATTAATTTATTCCTATGTTAACCTTTATTTTCTTCTGATGTGCTCTGCAAATGGATGGCTACCTGTTGTACTAGTTAATAGGAATTTGCAATACTTTCAGGCAATGTCTAACCCAACAGTCCCAAAAGTGGGGGTTGGCTGGAAGGAAAGGGGATATATGAAAATCATCTGAGGAAATTTTTCAAGTGACATGTGCTTTCTGCTCAGGATACATGAGATTTTGTCAAGACCCAAGTTTGTGGATGGGGGATGGGGGTCGAGAATCCCTGGTCTAGCCAGCAATCTGCGTTCTCTGAAGCTGTTGTATTCTATCATTTTTAAAATCAGCATTCTTCAAGGTGAGACAATGGGAGGTGCATTTTAAATCCCTTCTGCTTTTTTTTTTTTTTTTTTGAAAAGCCACTCCTGATTTGGAGTCTAAGCTGAAAACAAATTCTCCCATTTCCTTCACTACACAGGCCCATAACACAACACTTCCTGAATAAAACCATGAACATTCCTCCACTACCATCCCAACCCTTACTCCTGGGGGAGCACCGGCTCAGGGTATTACTAGTTAATCACTTCTTGCCTTCAACCCCCTAATTTACAGAATGACTTTTGGATTCACAATGGGCATCCTCAGAGATTGATAGAGTCGAAAGTCTTTCCCAGGGCTGATATGATACATGGTCTAGACTTCAGGTTTCCTACCTATGATATATGACAAGGGGAACCTGGTTTCTGTTACTGGCCTCATTGACTTTCATCCCTCATTGAATGGCTGTCCACTAACAAATGTAGACTCAAAGGAAGAAAACTTAGATTTCAATCAAAGAAATCAACGATCCCTTTTAAAAATGTATGTATGTATTTATTTATTTAAGACAACACAATTCATAGGTTCAGACTCCTTTTTAGACAAAAGTTATGGATCCTCAATCATAAAGTAGCTCAGTTTCAAATGGATTGAAACTCTATCCTTCCTGGGCAGACTAGATAGCCTCACACTCTCTTGGAAAAAAATGAACTCTCACCTTTTACCCAAACAGCGTTTGATCCACTTTCTGCAGTTATCCAGCCCAGAAAGTAACTGGCCTCTTCAAGGACTTGCTGCTAGTAGAAGTAGCTATGGCACACTCTCTGATCCAGGACTTCAAATACCATTATTTTCAAAGATACTTGATACAGTTTGGATCTGTGTCCCCACTCAAATCTCATGTTGAAATGTTATTCTCAGTCCTGGAAGTGTCGCCTGGTGGGAGGTGACTGGATCACGGGGGTGGTTTCTCATGAACGGTTTAGCACTGCCCTCCTAGTGCTATTCTCGTGATAGAGTGCTCAAGAGATCTGGTTATTTAAAAGTGTGTAGCATCTCCCCCCACTCTCGCTCTTCCTCTTGCTCCAACCATGTGAAGTGCTGGCTGTCCCTTCACCTTCCACCATCATGATAAGTTTCCTGAAGCCTCCCCAGAAGCTGCTGGCCAGCATGTTTCCTGTACAGCCTGTGGAACTGTGAGCCAATTAAACTTCTTTTCTTTATAAATTACCCAGTCTCGGATATTTCTTTGTAGCAGTGTAAGAACGGACTAATACAACACTATAACAACATATCCACTGCAACAACTGTGTAATAGCCTAATCAATACAGCCCCAAAAGCAGAACTTGTATACAGTTTTACTTTCTGCCTAAAAGACTGCCTCCACAACAACTCCATCAGAACTTAATCCAACCTATCCAAATCCCCATCTTTCTGTAGAATAGAATTTAACTGAGGTTATATGCCAGAAGAGATAGCCAAAGAAATACCACCCAGTATAGCACATCTTAAAATGATGATAAATTATAGATGGTAGATAGATGGATAGACAGAATATATCCTTTTAAATGCATGACTGATAGTTGAGATGGCGAGAATAAGAGCCAGTAAAGATATGTTACGATTAATCCAGAAGGAAAAGGAAGCTATGAATCTGCATTTCCCTTTGGATAGCTACTGGTTCCTAGCAACCTAGAGAGCAGGGTTTTTTTGTATGTTTGTTCTTTGTTTTTTTTTTTTTTTTTTTTGGTTTTTATTTTTTTGAGATGGAGTCTCACTCTGTCACCTAGGCTGGAGTGCAGTGGTGTGATCTTGGCTCACTGCAACCTCCGCCTCCCAGGTTCAAGCAATTCTCTTGTCTCTGCCTCCCGAGTAGCTGGAATTATAGGCATGCCCCACCATGCCTGGCTAATTTTTGTATTTTTAGTAGAGACGAGGTTTCACGATGTTGGCCAGGCTGGTCTCGAACTCCTGACCTCAGGTGATCCACCTGCCTCGGCCTCCCAAAGTGCTGGGATTACGGGCGTGAGCCACCATGCCTGGCCCCTAGAAAGTAGTTTTAATGGATCTCTCAAGTGCATGGGGCAAAGGAGACAACTCCCAGGGCCCAAGCAAGATTATAAATTGGATCAGACACACACCATCCCCTTTCTTCTCTGGTTAAAGTCAGACCCCCAAATGGTAATGGATGAACATGGGGTAAAACGACCACTCAGAGGCAGATGGTAGAGGAATGGGCCTGCCTCAGTTTTAGCTCTGTGAAGTACAGGAAAAAAAATGAGGGAAAAAAAAAAAGTCCTTGAAAGCTTCATAACCCCAAACTTGTACTCAGGTAGGTCTAGGTTCAACTTCCACATTATCTGTATGATCAAGACATTTCACGCTGGAAATCAGGCCTAAAATCACTTTGGATTGATAGTATTCCCCAGTTACTAGCAGGGTTAAGTGCAACTCTTCTCTGGACGAATACACTTTAAATCTAGGCCTCAAAGAATTTCCAAAGAGAAAGTTCCAGTGAATGTATGTTCACAAATGAAGATCATAGCACACATTTTAAAAATACAAAATGGCCAGGCGCGGTGGCTCACGCCTGTAATCCCAGCACTTTGGGAGGCCAAGGTGGGTGGATCACGAGGTCAGGAGATCGAGACCATCCTGGCTAACACGTTGAAACCCCGTCTCTACTAAAAATACAAAAAAAAAAATAGCCAGGCGTGGTGGCAGGCACCTGTAGTCCCAGCTGCTGGGGAGGCTGAGGCAGGAGAATGGCGTGAACCTGGGAGGCGGAGCTTGCAGTGAGCCGAGTTCACATCACTACACTCCAGCCTGGGAGACAGAGCAAGACTCCGTCTCAAAATAAATAAATAAATAAATATAAAAATACAAAAGACAGGTTAAAGCATATAGGGGATATAATAAGAAGGAGCACTGTGCATCTAATGTGAGCTCTAGAAGAAAATATTAAGCAGAATAGGAGAAAGGCAATATCGACCACAGTTAATGGCTGACAGTTCTCCAAAATTAGTGAAATATACAAATCTTCAGATTCAGGCCACATTTAATTAGCATCTTCACTCTGTCTACTGAATTAATTAGGCTAATGCCAACCCTTCATTAGCTCACATGAGAATCCTGGACTGACCACAGTCAAGGTACCCAGTCATGATGTCAGCCTTTAAAAGAGCAAGGGATAATGAGTTTAGTTGCTTGAATAAGCTCATGGGTTGTTTCAAAATACTAGAACTGAAATTAGTATGGTCAATGTAGACTTTTTTTCAGAATCGGAAGCAGCATCCAGTAGGTGAGCTCTGTTAATTCTAACTCCTAGCTCAGCCATTCTGCAATTTCCAAAAGGAAAAATAGAGATAAAGGTGTGCATTTGGTGTGGAATACCATGAAAAGCATGCACTTAAGGTTCAGGACTCATGCAAGTCAAATTCTGACCCTGCCACTGTGCTTTAGATTCCTACCTACACAATGAAAATAAAAATACAGTGGAGAAAGGTTTGAGAATTAAATTGAGAGGTGACAATGTGCTAGCAGCCGTCATTCTCCGCGCCTCCTCGGCCTTGGGGTCCACTCTGGGAGCACTTCGGCTCACCGCTGCACTGTGGGAGCCCCTCTCTGGGCTGGCCAAGGCTGGAGCTGGCTCCCTCTGCTTGCGGGGAGGTGTGGAGGGAGAGGCGTGGGTGGGAACTGGAGCTTGGCACGGCGCTCACAGGCCAGCGCGAGTTCCAGCCGGTGCAGGTGCGGGCGGGGGCGTGGGCTCAGTGGGCCCCTCACTCAGAGCAGCAGTGGGCAGTGCCCGGCTTAGCACCTGGGCCAGCAGCTGCAGAGGGTGAGTGCCCTGGGTTCCCCAGCAGTGCCGGCTCGTCAGCACTGCACTCGAGTTCTTGCCAGGCCTCAGCAGCCTCCCCATGGAGCAGGGCTGGGGACCTGCAGTCTGCCATGCCCCAACCCCCCCAACCCCACCCCCCCAACCCCACCCCCAAGCACTGCCGAGGTAGGCTCCCAGGCGTCCTGAGCCTTCCTGATGAGTGCCGCTCTCTGCTCCACGACACCCGGTCCCATCAACTGCCCAGGGGCTGAGGGGTGCAGGTGCATGGCATGGGACTGGCAGGCAGTTCTGCCCAGGGCCCTGGCAAGGGATCCACTAGGTGAAGCCAGCTGAGCTCCTGAGTCTAGTGGGGACTTGGATAACGTTTATGTCTAGCTAACCACGGATTGCAAATGCACCAATCAGTACTCTGTGTCTAGCTCTGGGTTTGTAAATACACCAATCAGCACTCTGTGTCTAGCTCTGGGTTTGTAAATACACCAATCAGCACTCTGTGTCTAGCTCAGGGATTGTAAATGCACCAATCAGCACTCTGTCAAAACAGACCAATCAGCTCTCCGTAAAATGAACCAATCAGCAGGATGTGGGTGGGCTCAGATAAGGGAACAAAAGCAGGCTGCCAGAGCCAGCCAGTGGCAACTGGCTTGGGTCCCCCTCCGCGCCGTGGAAGCTTTGTTCTTTTGCTCTTTGTAATAAATCTTGCTGCTGCTCACTCTCTGGGTCCATGCCGCCTTTATGAGCTGTAACATTCACTGCAAAGGTCTGCAACTTCACTCCTGAAGCCAGCAAGACCACGAACCTACTGGGAAGAACGAACAACCTCCACACGCGCTGCCTTTAAGAGCTGTAACACTCACGGCAAAGGTCTGCAGCTTCACTCCTGAGGCCGGCGAGACCACGAACCCACCAGGAGGAATGAACAACTCCAGACGCGCCGTCTTAAGAGTTGTAACACTCACCGTGAAGGTCTGCAGCTTCACTTCTGAAGCCAGTGAGACTATGAACCCACCAGAAGGAAGAAACTCCGAACACGTCCCAACGTCAGAAGGAACAAACTCCGGACACACCATCTTTAAGAACTGTAACACTCACCGCGAGGGTCCGTGGCTTCATTCTTGAAGTCAGTGAGACCAAGAACCCACCAATTCTGGACACAAAATGACTGAGATAACTTGTAAAATACAAGCTAGATCATAGGTACAGACTAAATTATTATTCTCCTTTTACCCCCATCCCTCTTCTTAGGTCATGACTTTCAGACTTTTGCCCAAGACTGAGGCCAGATCCATGGTTCATTTTTAAACAAGTTGTCTGCTCTTTTGTTTTGTTTTGTTGTGTTGTGTTTTGAGACGGAGTCTCGCTCTGTTGCCCAGGCTGGAGTACAGTGGTGTGATCTCGGCTCACTGCAACCATTACCTCCCGAGTTCAAGTGATTCTCCTGCCTCAGCCTCCCAAGTAGCTAGAAGCTGGAACTAGAGGTGTGTGCCACCATGCCTGGCTAATTTTTGTATTTTTAGTAGAGACAGAGTTTCAGCATATTGGCCAGGCTGGTCTCGAACTCAAGTGATCTGCCTGCCTTGGCCTCCCAAAGTACTGGGATTACAGGCATGAATCACCGCACCTGGCCACAACAAGTTGTTTACTCTTCAAAAAATGACCATTTTGGGTATAAAACCTTGTCAGAAAATTTGAAAAACTAAAATTATGTCTACTATTTCCCAACTTGAAGAGGTATATGGCAGGTCAAAAGGAATAGATATTCCCAACCATACCAGCCAGCCACTGTGACTTAGGTGGGCAGTGTGTAAAGGTGGACAGGATGACAGAAGAAGGCAAAAAATCCAGCAGGGCAAGCTAGGTTTCAAGTCCAGACTTAGTACTGGCCAGGAAACAGAGGAAGACTATAGTCACAGCAGGCTGATATGCTGAAGATTTGGCTTCAAAGGTGAGGACCATAGGCAAAAAACCGTAAGTGAAAAGTTAGGGATTTCGTTTTTCAGGGACTGGCCAATGACTAATGGGAGCCCCATCCCCAGATGATATGGATCATGTGTCAGATTCCAGGCGTAGACAATGGAGATGAAAAGCTCAGTCAAGGACTGGGCCATACCACTGTTAACCCAATATGTAGTACAATACCTGGCATATAGTGAGCCCTTAATCTGTTGTTAATTCTGTTGAAGAAGTGATTAATGATCATGCAACCATAGTGACACCAGACAATGACACTAGAAGATCACTAGTAAGATTAACGCTGAGGAATACTATTCAGCCTTTAAAAAGAAGGAAATAGAGTCATTTGTGACAACACAGATGAACCTGGAGTACATTATGCTAAGTTAAATAAGTCAGGCACAGAAAGCGACTACTGCATGATATCACTTACATGTGAAATCTAAAAATGTCGGCCGGGCGCGGTGGCTCAAGCCTGTAATCCCAGCACTTTGGGAGGCCGAGACGGGCGGATCACGAGGTCAGGAGATCGAGACCATCCTGGCTAACACGGTGAAACCCCGTCTCTACTAAAAAAAATACAAAAAACTAGCCGGGCGAGGTAGCGGGCGCCTGTAGTCCCAGCTACTCGGGAGGCTGAGGCAGGAGAATGGCGTAAACCCCGGAGGCGGAGCTTGCAGTGAGCTGAGATCCGGCCACTGCACTCCAGCCCGGGTGACAGAGCGAGACTCCGTCTCAAAAAAAAAAAAAAAAAAAAAAAAAAAAAAAATCTAAAAATGTCAAACTCATAGAGACAGAGAGTAGAGTGGCAGTTGCCAGGGCCTAGGGGGAGTAAGGGGCCACAGCCAGGAAATGGGAAGATACTAGTCAAAAGATAAAAAGTTTTAGTTAGACAAGAGAAATAACTTCTGGAGATCTATTGCACAGCATGGAGATTATGGTTAATAATAATGTATTATATACTTGAAAATTGCTTGCAGCCATAAAAAATTAATGAGATCATGTCCTTTGCAAGGACACAGATGGAGTTAGAGGCCATTATCCTTAGCAAACTAAGGAACAGAAAACCAAATACCGCATGTTCTCACTTATAAGTGGGAGCTAAATGATGAGGACACATGGACACAAAGGTGAACAACACACACTGGGACCTATTGGAGGGAGAAGGTTTGGAGGAAGGAGAGGATCAGGAAAAACAACTAGTGGGTACTAGGCTTAATACCTGGATGATGAAAAAATCTGTACAACAAACCCCTATGACACAAATTTACCTATGTAACAAACCCACACTTGTACCCCTGAGCTTAAAGTTAAAAAAAGTGAAAATAAACATGGAAAATGGGACCCATGCCTAATATAAGTTACAGAAAAGAGAACAGAGAAAAAATAGGTAGCAGAAAATTAGCAAACAAATAATGGAGAATTTGCCTGATTTGAAGGGTGTGAGTTTTCAGTCTGAAAGAGTTCAGCAAGTGTTCGGCATAATAACACACACACACACACACACACACACACAAGTACATCATTTGAAAGTCTAAGGTATGAAAAAAGAAAATTGCTAAAAGTAGATTTTAAATGTTCTCACCACAAAATAGTGATACATATGTGAGGTAATAGATGTGTTAATTACCTTGATTTAATCATTTCACAATGTGTGTATATATATTTAAAACATCAGATTGTATACCATAAATATATACAATTTTTATTTGTCAATTATACCTTAAAATCTAAAAGTATTTGGAATGAAAAAAATAAAGATTGACATTGGAACTGAGCGCAAGTTCTAAAGTCAAGCAGATTCACCCAATGGGAAAGACGACAGAAGCAGGGATCAGGCAGTCCCTAACATCACATGTGTAGGAGGACTGCTGGGGTTCTGGGGAACATTTTGTAAATGGGGTTGGATTTGGGGTACAGTGTATGTGTAGTGTATATGATGCTAAACATTTCTTTCATATCTGAAATGCATGTTAGGTTATTTTTTTGGAATTTGGTGTTTTTCTCTTAAGAGAAACACACCATAATGTTCACTCCAGTGTTACATTTATTCCTAAGGGCACTCAAGGACTTCAGAAAGCAAACAGTCCATGTTGATGTATTTACACGAGCTTTTATCATGACCTACCTAGATCTGTGGTTCTTAACCAGGAGAGAGGATAAGGATATTTATCCCTGTAGTAGTTTTCTATTGCTTCATAACAAATTACCACAAGGTTAGTGGCTTAAAACAATGCCAGTTTATTAGCTCACAGTTCTGCAAGCCAGAAATCTGAGGACAGTGTGACTGGGCTTTCTGCTCAGGGTCTCACAAGGCTGAAACCAAGGTGTCAGCCAGGCTGCATTCACATCTGGATCTTGGGGTCCTCTCCCAAGCTCCTGCTGGCTGTTGGCAGAATTCAGTTCCCTGCAGCCACAGGACTGAGGTTCCCATTTCCTTGCTGACTATTAGCTGGAGGTTCACTCTCAGCTTTTAGAGGCCACCCACAATCCACACCGCATGGCCCTCATAGGCAGTGCACAGTATAGATATTTGTTTTCATCTAGGCCAGCCAGAGTGCATTTTTCTGACTTCCTCTTCCCCATTAGCCAGAAAAAAAAATCTCTCTGCTTCTAAAGAACTCATGTAATTAGGCCACATCCACCTATATAATCTGCCTAATCTTTTTTTCTTTCTTTTTTTGAGACAGAGTCTCACTCTGTCACCCAGGTTGGAGTGCGATCTCGGCTCACTGCAACCTCTGCCTCCCATGTTCAAGCAATACTCCTGCCTCAGCCTCCTGAGTAGCTGGGATTACAGGCATCCGCCACGAAGCCCGGCTAATTTTTGTATTTTTAGTAGAGACAGGGTTTCACCATGTTGGTCAGGCTGGTCTCGAACTCCTGACCTCATGATCCACCTGCCTCAGCCTCCCAAAGTGCTGGGATTACAGGCGTGAGCCACCATGCCCAGCCTAATCTACCTAATCTTAAAGTCAACTGATTTGGAACTTGAATCACATCTGACAAATCTCTTCACAACAGCGTCTAGATTAGTTTGGGACTGAATAACTGGGAGATGTGTGTACACCAGGGGCTGAGAATCCTGGGGGCCATCCTAGAATAGTGCCTACCACAACCCCCCAATGTTGAGATGTACCCAGTTAGATAAAGCATACCATAAAAAATGAAAAAAAAATCAAACAATTGCTTTTTTACTTGTTGCAATATTATTATTTTAGATACTTCACTCATTAACATGCTTCATTTGTTGCAGGCTAATAAAACTCCAAACTCTGAAAAGGTAATGAAAAAATAAAACAATCAAATCAAATCAAAGTGTAACCTGAGGCATGTCACCACTTTCAACATCTCAGTTTTCACATTTGTAAAGTAAAGGTGATAATATGATCTTTCCTACCCTTAAAGTACTTAAGAGTTCAGGCTCTGCATTCAGCAGGCCTTGGGCTCAACTCCTGACCACTAAAAACTAGCTGTGAAACACAGGGCAAATTACTTAACTCTTCCAAACCTGAATTCCCTACCTGTAAAATGAGGATAATAGTAGCATCTTCTTCATATAGTGTATGAATTAAGTGAAATAATATATGCAGAGTACTTAATGTGGTGCCTGTTACCTAGTAAGCACTAATTTAATGATAGTGATTATATTATCATTAAATAATAGATGAAAGTGTCTTAGAAAGTATGAAGAACTATTGTTATGTAACATATAATTGGCCGGGCATGGTGGCTCACGCCTGTAATCCCAGCACTTTGGGAGGCTGAGGTGGGCAGATCACGAGGTCAGGAGTTTGAGACCAGCCTGGCCAACATGGTGAAACCCCGTCTCTACTAATAATACAAAAATTAGCCAGGCGTGGTGGCGCATGCCTGTAATCCCAGCTACTCGGGAGGCTGAGGCAGGAGAATTGCTTGAACCCGGGCAGTAGAGGTTGCGGTGAGCCAAGATCACACCATTGCACTCCAGCCTGGGCAACAAGAGCGAAACTCCGTCTCAAAACACAACAACAACAACAACAAAAGAAACAACAAAAAAAATTATTACTAGCTACACATAGAGAAGATACCATTAAACAGAAACTGTACACATATAGTGGACATGTACAGTATCTACACATATTATTGCATATTTATTTAATGCACCACCTTAATTGTGTAGTCAAAATTCCCATTTATCTGTCTCTGAACACATTCAGGTAAACGTATCAGTATATATTCCCAAGATAAACATACTACAGAGAATTGATAACCATGTTTGAAAAGATGAAAGGTTTTTGTATGGACTTAGTAACCGGAATCATAACCAGTGGATGAAAATTACAGAAATGTAGATTTGGGCCAAATGAAATGAAGAATCTGCTAACATTAGAGGTTACCAAAAAATTGATTGGATAAATACTAAACTCCATGTCCTTGAATGACCATTTATTGGTGAAGTTTATAGAAGGAATTCATCTATGAGATATGAGGCTTGAACTAATGACCTTTAAAGTTCCTTCCCACTTCCAGATACCATCACATTGGGGATTAGATTTCAACATATGAATGATTTTGAGAGAACACAAACTGTCCATAGCACCAGAAAATTCTAGTTGTTACTGTTGAGTGTATGTGTATGTGTATATTAGCCTGGTGATTGATATTTCTATATAAATATTTGCTGTTAGATTGAGTTTCAAGCATTTAAAAAAAATAAAGATGCCATGGGTGGTGGACAAAAGACATCTTCTCAAGTTTGTGACCCAGAATAATTTTTTGAAGGATAAAGTTCATTATGTCCTTATTCATTTCTCTTTAGATCACACCATATATACTTAATGTTTTGAAAAACAAAATTATGCTTAGTCCATATTGTTAGAAGTATACCTCCAACCTTGCTCCAAAAAGCTCCACATCTGTTTCACAGATTCACCATTTCTAGTTGCTTTAGAAATTGCCATCACTTATTCTCTTTATGTGTCAGGCTTGCAGTGCAGAAAATACGACTTTCTACTGGTAGACTAATTGCATTTCAAGATTTGCTTTGTGGGTATTTTTCAAAGTTCAGCTTCTTGGTGGTATTTATTGAAGTGTTCCAGAAACTGTTTTACCTACATTAGGCCCAGGACTCATAGTTATGCACTATGTTGGAAATGAATTTTAGATCTTAATTTTGTATGTAAATGTACCTTGTATATGATAGGTTATATGTTTTCTTTTAATAATTCCCTCTTATTTAAACAAAGTAATACATATTCGTTGTAGAAAATCATTACACAAAGGCACAAATAAGGCACAAACCTCTTATTATTATTATTATTTTAGTCAGCAACAAAAGATGCTCGCCGTAAATCCTTTGTGAATATTTTTCCAGAATTCTCCATACACAGAGGTATACACATGTGCATAAATGACTGACATGAATGGGATTATTCTATACACAGTATTCTGTAACATCTGTTTTCATTTAACACTTTATGAGCTCTTTTCATGTCAATGTATATAGAGACTTACCCCTTAATAACTTATATAAACATGCTGCTACTGTCTGCTAGTATCCTTTTGTTTGTGTGTTTTGCTAGTATCCTTTCCTTGAAAGCACATCCACTGAATATTCTATGCAGTCCTAGCAAGGAAGATAACCACAGTAGTCTCTCCTGATTTGGCGAGTGGCAAGGAATCAGCTGACCCAGGCCTAAACAAATGAGAGTTCTGTATGCTCCTAGCTAGATGGGCCTTCTAAGACCAATTAACATCCTCTCTGAGATTTAATATATAAACACTGACAGAGAAAGTCTCACTTCCTTTGGGACTGAGAGTTATTAAGACATTATAAGCTAAAGTTCCTTGTAGCCATCTTCACTAACTACAAGAAGGAAGTTGTTTGCAGTAGGAAAATTGAAGCCAAAGCACAAGAAGAAGCAGATGGACAGAAAGAGAGAGCATATTGATATATCTTGGGCCCTGGATCCAGCCATGCCTGAAGCTACCACATCTGGACTACAGTCAGTTCTGCTATAAAGGGGCATGGGCATTCCTAAAAATCACTCTGCTATGCAAAATTGTTCAATAAAAACCACAAGGCTTATGGGGAAAATGGGGTAGGGGCACAACGTTCAAAAATTTCATCAGTGATATATACACAAAAAGATATGAACCTAATAAAAATGGCAGTACCGTTTTACACATGTAAAATGATTAGGAAATACATAAATGCTACAATAAAGATGGCACTTTATTTTGAAAAAGACCTGAAATTTGCTTGTGGAAGTAGGTATCAGAAGGGTTGCAGGTTGTAGACCAGGTACAGTGGCTCATGCCTGTAATCCCAACACTTCGGGAGGCCAAGGCAAGAGGATCACTTGAGGCTAGGAGTTCAAGACCAGCCTGGGCAACATAGTGAGTAATATTAAATCCTTTCCTGTCAACATTATGTCTCATATCACCTAACACTGTAAATAAAAAAATATTTTTTCCTGAGTTATCACTTTAGCTCTTGTTTGTAACAAAAGGCTACTTGCATTAGGATGTACTTGGAACACTGATGTTCTGAGTGACTCATTACCCTTGGGGTTGAGGCAAAATTGTCCTCAAGGATGTTGCCAGTTTGTGTTATTCTTGCCAAGAGGAGAGAATGAACATCTCACAGATAAGTTGTTCCATACAGTGGCTGTGGCATCTAGTCTTTGGAGAGTAGAGTACTTGCTATGCAGATAAGCAATTTAGTTAAGCATAAAAATTTTCCTTAAACCCACCTTACCCTTAGATCTATGAAATTTTAATAGTCATTGGGAATGAGCTAGGGAGGAAAGGTTTTATTCTTATCTACACATATGATTTTGCAGCATCATATGATCTGCTGAAACCATTTAATTTGAGGGTATTTTTAGTTCTGAGGTATCCTAGAAAATAGTATCTTATGGACCAAGGATCTGCAAATTTTTCTGTAAAAAAGGCCTGATAGTAAATATTTTAGGCTTTGTGGGTCACACAGTCTCTGTCCCAGCTACTCAACTCTGCCATGATAGCGGCCATATGTAATACACAAACAAATAGTCCTGGCTATGTTCCAACAATATGCTATTTACAAAAACAGAGAGTGGGACAGATTTGTCCAGTGGACTATAATTTGCCAACCTCTGCTTTGGACCAATAGTTTTTCATTTGTTCTTTTTTTTTTTATTGGGCCTTAGGACAGTCTCTGGAGATTCAAGGAAGGTCAAACAGACAGGGACCTCAACTTTGAAACCTGTTTCAAATACAGCAGTTTTTATTTTGTATACTATATGGACTTTTGCATAAAATTAAGTTTGATTAAGGTTCCCTTTCTAATACAGAGAAAAGCTTCAAAACCACTGCCTTGGATGATACTTAAAATCTGCTGCTTTAAAACTCAAGAACTGATATTTCAGGCGAAATAAACACATCTTTTACATTTTTAAAAGTGATGATGGGCAGTATTTATATGTGTTTTAACGTTTCCAGCAATTCATTCTAGCAATTGGCTTTCTCATGCAATTGATAAAAGCATTTAAACAGACAACTTTAAAAGCTCTAAAAATGTTACCAGTTTATCATTCCTATTCATTTTGCCTTTTTCTAAGTATAATGTTTAAGGCAGCTTAAAAGGTCCAAGATACGATATATTGAACAAAAAAAAAAAAAAAGCACCAAACTAGGACTCCATATTTGTCTCCACTGCTAGATTATTAGCTCCTTGTAGGTAGAAACTTAAGTTGTCTTTTTCTGTTTTGTCTTTGTTACTATTGCTGTTGTTTTTGAGACAGGGTCTCGCTCTGTCGCCCAGGCTGGAATGCAGTGGCGCAAGCTCAGCTCACTGCAACCTCCGCCTCCCGGGTTCAAGCGATTCTCCTACCTCAGCCTCCTGAGTAGCTGGGACAACAGGCAAGTGCCACCATGTCTGGCTAACTTTTGTATTTTTAGTAGAGACAGGATTTTGCCAGGATGGCCAGGCTGGTCTCAAACTCCTGACCTCAAGTGATCCGCGCATGTCCACGAATCTCGGCCTCCCAAAGTGCTGGGATTACAGGTGTGAGCCACCGCGCCGGATCTAGTTGTCTTTTTAATCTATGAATTGTCCTTAGCATCTAGAACACCCCATGACACCAAATTGTGTATGTTTACTGAACTGAGCGACTGGTTTCCATATACGGAATTTTTGTGTGTGTGTGTGAGACAGGGTGTGGCTCTGCTGCCCAGTCTGGAGTGCAGTGGTGTTATCTCAGCTCACTGCAGCCTCAACCTCCTGGGCTCAAGCGATTCTCCCACCTCAGCCTCCACAGTAGTTGGGACCACAGGCACATGCCAGCACACCCAGCTAAATTTTGAAGTTTTTGTAGAGACGGGGTTTCACCATGTTGCCCAGGCTGGTCTGAAACTCTTGAGCTCAAGAAATCTGCCTGCCTTGGCCTCCCAAAGTGCAGGGATTACAAGCGTGAGCCACCGTGCCTGGAACTAACACCTCTATCATATAGAGAAAACTAATCTTTTTTTTGGAAGCCATAAATTCACTATCAGATAACTAGGGAGATAATACATTCAGGTAGTTACATCTTTCCATAAATATATCTTTCCCTACCTTATATCTTGCATATTTCCATAATCCAAAAAGAAAACAAAAAAACCTATCTTAGCAAAACGTTTTTATTTTTATTATTTTTTTTTTTTGAGACGGAGTCTCGCTCTGTCGCCCAGGCTGGAGTGCAGTGGCCGGATCTCAGCTCACTGCAAGCTCCGCCTCCCGGGTTTACGCCATTCTCTCGCCTCAGCCTCCCGAGTAGCTGGGACTACAGGCGCCTGCCATCTCGCCCTGCTAATTTTTTGTATTTTTTTAGTAGAGACGGGGTTTCACCGTGTTAGCCAGGATGGTCTCGATCTCCTGACCTCGTGATCCGCCCGTCTCGGCCTCCCAAAGTGCTGGGATTACAGGCTTGAGCCACCGCGCCCGGCCAGCAAAACGTTTTTAAAAGTTAGTACTTTGAGTTACATTTTTATATCTAGGAAGTTAATTAACATGTTTAAGACACATAAAACCTAATAATTTTTAGGTTTGACAAGTCATACCCTCACAAGGATCCACAAATCCCTTGTCTCCAATTCTGAAGCCCCAAAAGCTCTGGAAACCAAGTTTCTGGGGTTTTATAAGTAATTTATTTGACAGTCAAATAAGTCTATCCTAAACTTATTTGGCAGAAGCGTCTGACTCAAACTGAATGAGGTTATTTACTTGTATTTATTTATCCCGTACGAACAATCATGTATCTTGCTGCAAAAATATTAATATATTTGATCATGCAGTGTTTTCCCTAAACTCCCTGGGGTATTATAGAATATACAGTATATGACATTTGGTTTTTACCGAAGTCCACCAGACCACAGCAGACCTTGCCCTGATTGCTTGACAAAGTCTAGAGCCCCTTTCCAGCCTCTCTGAGGCCATACCCCTGGCTCCAATCCAGCCTTTTCTTGAGTAGTAATTGAGGCTGCTCGAACAGCTCAAAATGCCTATCATGACGTCAGTTGGAGAAACAAATATGCTGTGTGATCATATTGAAAGTCAATGTTATCACCTTGATGGTCAATGACCCGTGGTTTAAGAACATTTCGGTTTTTTAAAAAGTACCTTTCTATTTTTATCACCGGACGCTGGGCAGTTGAGGATCAGAATTAAGCCATTAGCTCGTAGGCTTGCAATGATATCTGCTCAATAAATATTTACCATTTAGCTGACGCACATCTTAGGCAGTAAGAACTTCTCTCACATTGTGTCGGCAGCGACAGACATGTGCGGAGAAAAAGTAACCGGAGGCCTTATACTGGCTCAGCTCCAGCAATAAATCCATCATTACTCCATGGAATTGGCACACTCCCCGGGTATATCTCAAGGACCCCACCCTCTGGCAGGCAGGATCGTATCTAGGGATCTCAATTAAAGATCTCGTAGTCAATAAGGGCGAGTTATTCTAGTAACGCCAGAGGCGGTGGACCTGCCGACGCCCTAGGGTGGGACATTCCGGGCTTGGATAGTAAGACATCGTAAATATACGCCAAAATGTCCACACCAACGTTTCCCGAGAGCATTTCTTTACAAGAAGAAGACCGACCCAAAATCATTCCTTTCAAAATTCGTCTCTTTGGAACTGCAGTTAGGGAGTAAGACGTTATGACTGACCCCACCTACGTCGGGCGCGCGCTCTCAAAGCCCGGGCACCAAGCTGCTAGACTCCTCCCTTCGGGAGGCTCAACCCCTCCCTTCTCGGCTACTTCCGTCCTCACCGAACGCCCTCAACGCGCTTGCGCCGTTTTGATAGGCTTCCCGGGCAGAAGTAATCAGAGCGCTGCCTCTGTGGAACCGCCCCCGCCACCTCTTCGCCCCGCCCACGTGTTACCGCCCCTCCCGAAGTCTCGCGAGGGTAGGTGCGCGTCGGTATTTTGCGGGCAACTAGCTCTTCCAGCTGCTGTAAATTGCTGCTGCGGGAGAAACTGGAGCCGCTGTCGCCGGCGCGCCCTTCCTCCCCCACTGCGAAGAGCCACCGCCTCTTTTGCGCTCCTTATACACCTATCACTGGGAGCGGTGGCAGCAACAGTCCGTGGACCCACGGCCGCCTCTTAAGGCGGCCGCTTTGCCGGTCATTCCCGAAGCCCGGCAACTGAGGGCAGCCACCTTTCCTTAACAGTCTCCTCTCTTCAGATCGTCTGCTCCCTCAGCCTCGCCCGGGACCCACTTCCCCAGTCTCGCCCGGGTGGAGGTCGACGAGGAGGAGACAAGAGTCACCCTTCCTCCAGGCGGCGCCGGCCCCCTCACCCGCGGGTGTGTCCTATAAATGGCGTCGGAAAGCGACACCGAGGAATTCTATGATGCCCCTGAAGATGTGCACCTAGGGGGCGGCTACCCCGTGGGGTAAGTAACTGCAGCTGTGGCCAGGAAGCCGGGCATCCCAGGCCCCCCGCATCTCCTGTGCCTTCCCCCTACACCCCTCCCAGGTCCCGCTGTGTCCGCCACCGCTGTTCCTCTCCGTCTCACTGAAGCGCTTCAGAACCCAGACCTGGGGCTTCTTAGGGTGGGGTGACGCGGAGAAGGGGGAGTCACCCACCTCGGGCAGCCTCCCGGCCGTTTCCCTGCTGAACGGTCCCAGGGTCTCTCTCGGAGCCCGTTTCTCTTCTGATCCAGCCTTCTGTGAGGGGCAACAGCTTACGTGCCTGAGAGTCGGAGATTTGTATCTTTGGGGTTCTGAGCTTACCTTTCAAACATCGGTTTTGGCCTCGGGGACCGTAGATTAAAGGAGCAGTAACAGGAGAAATGTAACTTGTAGGTTTTTATTCTCCCGTTTACCGCTAACTTACCTATTCACTTCAGAGGTGGCTGTAACTCTCCCCTATTTGCCGTCCTCTTTTTCTTGCACACAGCGAAAATGAGCCGGGGGGAAGGTTGGGTATTTGCTTAAGAAAGTCCTGTAGCGAATGTACTCTAGATCAACAGTGTTTTATTAAAATAACACCTTGTCATGAGTTAAAGGAAATCGAATACACGGTCCCTATTAGGAAGAATGCGGTCTAAAAGGATGGCCAGACAGAAGAAATGTGCACAACTGACTGCAGAGGGACAAACAAGTGCTGAGTAATCTGGTGATTGGAAGGAGAGCCCCAGCTTTGTGTTCTTTATCTAATTCTGCACGATGTTTTAGTGGTGATTAATACGGGTGATTCTGAATAGGAAGTACAGTAGTTGGAATGCTCGCTTGACTAGGACTTGTATTTACTTACCCACTTCTCCACTCTTCAAAGTTGGAGTAGTGCTTTAAAGCGATTTCGCCGAACTCCCCTATGAATGTACGTGGAAGTAGAGGCAGTGAAATATATTTTCATGCTGTAAGAACTTGAGGATTGGTAAAATTTGTATGTTAGTATAAAGGACTAATATGGTTCCAGAAGTTCACTGCCTTCAATTCTCATACTTACTCCGTGGGAGAAATACCCCCTGTGATGCAAGTATAGTTAGCCATGCATGCTAGAAGTCATTCTAAAAACTAATGTGTGTTTATACACAATATACACCAAAAAGTTACAGTAATAAAATCAGAAAGCAATGTACTTTGGTAGATTTCAGATATGTGTCTTTCCAACAACCTTCATGTCACTGTTGTGGGATTTTGGGGTGGCAATGGCCAATCTTGAGATGGCACCGAATCTCCTTCAAGTTCAATATCTGAGACAAGTTTAGAGCTAAGTGTAGATGATAGGAAATACATTTGGGTTTTGAAATGTATTGGATTTCCGTGAAATTTAATTTTTTTGTGTGTGGTTTTCCCTTCACAGTAATGAACTGACAATTCAGATGAAATGAGAGACCAAGTCCTTTGGTACTTTTGTGTGTGTGTATTGGGGTGGGGGAGGGAAATCATCAGTTTATGAGATGATCAGTTTAGAACTACTCTGTGGATATTGTTTCTTTCCATTGAGTAAGTTTAATTTCAAAGGACGCAAGTTATATCAGGACCTGTGTAAACTGTCTAGTCCAGTACCTGGGCACAGAGAAAGCATTCAAAGTGTTCATGCTCGTCTCCTTCCTTTCTTGGCATTGGCATATTTATTAACTTTACACAGAGCTTACTTTGGGAGATATATAGAACTTGGAGCTATTTTACTTATCTAAACCGGATGAGTCATTTTGACAGAATTGATAGAGTCACTTCTTCCCTCATGAGATAATATAGCTTCTCAAGCACTTTGATCCTCTGATATTAGGTGAAGACTAAAAAAGTTTCTTGGAACTCAGCTTTCTAATTTTAACTTTAACCTGCCCAATTACTAAGTGTGTTGAGCTCTATGGATAAAACTACAGGGTCAGTTTGTGGATTTCAGGGCTCCTTTCTGTGTTAGAGGATTGGAAAGAGAATAGACTAATCTGGAGAATTGCATCTGAAAAGAACTGGCAGCACTGAGAGGGTAGAAAAAGGTTAGCATCATTTACATTTTCCTCTATCCTTTGGTGAAGGTTGTATCATTTGCATAAGACACTATGAGGAGATCTGGGTGGGCAATTTATAACCTGGAAATGTAGTGAGAAATCTTGATTTGTGGAGACAGATTGCATTACTAGATACTGGTCATCAGAAATATGTTCTGTTCCTTGATATGATCTGGAGTGGCAAACTATACAATTTCTAAGGTTAATAGACGGAATTTGGGCACTTCAGAAATGTTCCTTGCTGTTGTGTGTTTGGGAGTACACAGACTATGTCAACAAATTGTAGTAAACTGAATAGGCAGTGGAGACTTATCTCGTGTTTTGTTAATTAGCACATTCCTAATACACAGGCTGTTAACTAAAATTAATTTATGTCTTGCATTTTCCTTCCAGTGATGTCTTCGGCTTTATTAATCTACTCTTTGAAAGCAAATTTAATAAGAATCAGCCCAGTTTTTTTAGAGACTTTTAATTCCAATATAGCCTACTTTTCCACAGTGGCAGATCATCTTCACTTGCCCAGCTTTGCAATATATACCGTATTTATAATGCTTTTTTATGGATATTTTAGGTCAGGGTTTCTTTATTATTTTCTTTTTTCTTTCTTTTTTTTTTTTTTTTTCTTTTTCAAGACAGGGTCTCACTCTGTTGCCCAGGATGGAGAGGTGGCAAGATCATGGCTCACTGCTGCCTCAAACTCCTAAGCTCAAGTTATCTTCCCACAGGTGCATACCACCCTGCTCAGCTAAAGGCTTTTTTAGAGATGGGGTCTTGCTATGTTGCCCAGGCTGGTCTCAAACTCCTGGCTTCAAGCAGTCCTCCCACCTCAGCCTTCCACGGTGCTGGGATTACTATCAGGCATGAGCCATCTCACCAGGGGCAGGTTTTCTCATTTTTATCTTCATTTTTACCTTCATTTTTATGTATGAGGAACTTTTTTTTTTTTTTCCGAGACCGAGTCTCACTCTGTCACCCAGGCTGGAGTGCAGTGGCGTGATCTCTGCTCGCTGCAACCTTCACTTCCCGGGTTCAAGAGATTCTCCTGCCTCAGCCTCCTGAGTAGCTGGGATTACAGGTGTGTGCCACCACGCCCAGCTAATTTTTAGTAGAGACAGGGTTTCACCATGTTGTTCAGGCTGGTCTTAAACTCCTGACTTCATGATCCGCCCACCTCAGCCTCCCACAGTACTGGGATTACAGACGTGAGCTGCGCCTGGCCTAGGAACCTTAGACTCAGAGACGGTTAAGTGAATTGTCCTAGGAGAGAGCTTTTAAGTGGCAGAACTGGGATTTGAAACCAGCTCTTCTTTTTTTTTTTTTCTGTGGAGGGCAGTGAGAGCAGGGACAGAGAGGTGGAGAGAGATCCTCCCCTTGTAGATTCTGGAGTAAAATGCTTTAGGACCAAGTTGCTGAATTTAACTGATACATCTTTAAAACCAGCAGCCCAAACTTTTTTGTTCTCTTGGCAAGAAATTCCACTTTCTTTCAGCAAAGTGTGTTTTCGTTTTGTCATAGGAATGTTGCAAGATCATACTCTATTGCAGCTAGAAGGGACATCTATCCAGTTAAACTCCTTCGTGTAAAATGTTGTGAAAACTGAAACCTAGAGAGAGAAAGGAACTTGTAAAAGCTGCCACAGCAAATTAATGGTGGAGCTAGGTCTAGAACCTGATCAGTTTGACTGTCTGGCGTTCTTTCTGCTACCGGGCTGTCTTTTGATAGAGCAGGAAAGAGAGGAGGAACTGTGTGGTATACTAGAAAAGAGCCCTGGACTGTGAGTCATTTATTTCCTCGTCTTTAAACTGAGGGGATTACACTCTTGAGAATCCTTCCAACTCTAAATGTCTTTATATTGAGGTTTAATAGTGTGCTTGTATTGATAAGCTTTTATTCTTGGTAAATCTTTCCGTGATCTTTTTTTAACCTTTTAGTTTAACTTAATGGTGTTTGGTACATAGTTCGAGACCCATAAATTTGAAATTAAGTATTCACTGGGTAAATTATATATGAGATGAATGCCCCTGCTAGCTCATGTGGTTTATACTTACACATACTAGAGGCTGGCACTGAGAACATGTTGTAAAAATAAATGTAACATTTTCAGCACTCTTTTTTTTTTTTAGTGGCAGCCAAAATATTTTTGAGGCCTTGGAAGAAGGATAGAATCATAACATTTTTAGAGTAGGAAGGGACTGGAGATCATTTTAGCCCAGCCTTCCCTTTTAACTGAAAGTGAAATTTAGATCTGAGAGGGGAAGTGACACATTGCTAATAAGGGCAGACTTGGAACTAGCGCCCAGGTCTCTTGATACCTCACTTATACCATGCTACCATGTCTGTGGACGGAGGGAAAGTATTGCTGGGTATTTCTGCGAGAGGTTTCTGGCACTTACCCTATTAGCTGGGCTCTTAAGATGATTTACTTGACTGTTTCTTCATACCTTGCCTATCAGAGGCCTTGAATTGTTGTAGAATCCTAAGTTTTGCCCACTAGTTTTCTCCAAGCCAGGGTGAAAAACAATGGCAAAATAGCTTGTCTAAGAACAGTGATTATTTGTATTATTTTATTCTTAGGCGTTTAGTTAGTATTAACTGCAGTCTGTCACATTCAGGTTGGAATAATGATAAAATGTTAAGTCATGGGAACTGAGACCAAACTGTCCTGAATAATTGTTAGGTCTGAAAAACAAAAAGGTGTGTAGCTGCCTTTGTTGAAAACTCAACTTCTCACTTTACTTAGGTGTCAGAAACATTTCTCTCTGAATTGAAAATTGATACAAATTTTAATTTAAAAAATATCTGTGCAATATTTATTATTTTAGGAAAATTTCCTTAAAAATGGCTGTTTGTTGAGGAGTTGACATTTGATCACAAATTTGATTACTGAAGGTTTTGTGAAGTGATAGAAATATATTTACCAATGCTGTTTTATCACACTCATGTAACATCATATTGAAGTGAGAAAAAAAAAAACCCTCTACATATTAATTAGTAAATTCAAGTTCTAAATTTAGTGACATACGGCCAGGCACCATTTTTCACGCCTGTAATCTCAGCACTTTGGGAGGCTGAAGTAGATGGATCACCTTAGGTTAGGAGTTCGAGACCAGCCTGGCCAACATGGTCAAACCCCATCTCTACTAAAAATACAAAAATTAGCTGAGCATGGTAGCACACACCCAGCTACTTGGGAGGCTGATTCAGGAGAATCGCTTGAACCCGGGAGGCGGAGGTTGCAGTGAGCCGTGGTTGTGCCGCTGCACTCCAGCCTGGGCAACAGAGCAAGACTCTGTCTCAAAAAAATTAAATAAATAAATAAATAAATAAACAAGTTATATTTAGTGACTTCCAACTGTCAATTGATAACTCATGGGGGTAGGATAGTCCATAGTGGCATGGCAATTTGGGGGCTCAAGCTGAATCTGTATGAACTCCTGTAAATTGAAAACTTTATTCTCTTCTTGTGATAATCTACTTCGTAAGATAGGACAGATAAAATTTGTTTTCTTTTTTTGCTTTTTGAGACAGGGTCTCACTCTGTCACCCAGGCTAGAGTGCAATGGTGCAATCTCAGCTTACTGCAGCCTCAACCTCCCCAGGCTCAGGTGATCCTCCCACCTCAACCTCCCAAGTAGCTGGGACCACAGATGTGCACCACCACACCTGGCTAATTTATATATATATATATATATATATTTTTTTTTTTTTTTTTTTTTTTTAGAGATGGGGTTTCACCATGTTGCCCAGGCTAGTCTCGAACTCCTGGGCTCAACTGATTGACCCAGCCTCGACCTCCCAAAGTGCTGAGATTACAGGTATGCACCACTGCACTGGGCCTTTGATTTTAAAAAATATTAAAAACCGAAATAGTTTTAGGATGTGAAGTACAGTGGTGGTCTTAAACAGAAAATAATTTCTAATTACTGGTATTTTAGACTTACTGTATAACCTTTACATTACCATACACATGTGTTTGTACTCTTCAGTTCATTGTTAAGACTTTGACAAAATCAGGTGAATTTGCCAGGGAAGCACCTTTAAGAGGCTGTTTGTTTCTTCCTCATACTCTGCAATTTTGGTAGTTACTTCCTGGGGTAGTATTAGAAGTGAAGGAAGGGAGTATAAAGAGATCATGCAGGTTGTGGTGATGGAGGTGGAGGAGGTAAAGGTAGCCCCAGCAGTAGGTATAGAGACCAAGTTACAGTGCTGCTTCCTGGGGCATGGATGACTGAGATACGACAAATCCCATCATTTTGATAAACATGTTCACAGCATGAATTAAATAACCCCTTCTCTAAGAGATTAATAACCTATAAGAAATACCTCAAATCAAAGTTAAAGTAACAAAAATTGGCCGGGCGCGGTGGCTCAAGCCTGTAATCCCAGCACTTTGGGAGGCCGAGACGGGCGGATCACGAGGTCAGGAGATCGAGACCATCCTGGCTAATACGGTGAAACCCTGTCTCTACTTAAAAATACAAAAAACTAGCCGGGCGACGAGGCGGGCGCCTGTAGTCCCAGCTACTCGGGAGGCTGAGGCAGGAGAATGGCGTAAACCCGGGAGGCGGAGCTTGCAGTGAGCTGAGATCCGGCCACTGCACTCCAGCCTGGGTGGCAGAGCAAGACTCCGTCTCAAAAAAAAAAAAAACAAAAAAAAAAAAAATTGTAGGTACTTTATGATGTCCTACTGATACTTAGCTTGAATTGATAAATAACCTATGTTTCTCATTTCTATCCATAGGCTAGTATCTACAAACTTTCACAAGGTCTGTTCCCCTCTCACTGTTGGATATTATTCAGCTAACCAGCTACTCTTCAGAGTGAAACTCTTCTATTCTCTTATTTCAAACTCAGCAGTCTTTGTGTTAGTCTGTCATCTCATGATTCAAAACCGAGGAAAAAGCACCTACAACATAATGTGGGCCTCATACCTGATGGCAACCCGGGTGTTTTTCCTCAGTCAGTATACAAATTTATCTTGGTTACTATAGCAACCAGTCTATCAGTTATTCTTCTAGCTCTTTTGCCTTCTCTCAGATACTAGGATTACCATATAATCAGGTTCTGCCAGAGCACTTCAGGTCTTAGAGTTCTATTACCAGCGGCAACTGTCTGGCAGTTCACAATTTGGCATTCCATCAGAGTCAGTTGTTTTTTAAGTCCACAAAACCTTTTTGTCTCCAAACCTTTTTAAACATTTTCAACATATACAGTTTAACAAAAACATGTTTAGGCAGCAATTTCCTCATACTAATTTTCTCAATCCAGTGTTAGTCATTGCCCTGAAGATTGAATGCATTGTATCACTGCATCCAGTAGCCATCCCTTTATAATAACAGGTAGAATTGATTTCCAGATCGAGGGTGACCATTTACGAAATATATTTGCAAATGTGATTTTAGACTCAGTATCATCACAAACTAGCTAAAATGACTTAAAAGCATCTTGATCATTAGCAGCTACCAAATAACCCAGCTTTTAACAAAAATGATTTCTGTAGGTTGTAGAAAGAATGTTTAGCCTTTAGATTAATTCATTTTAATTTGAGAAAGCTGTTTAGAAAACTAATAGGAAGTGTTATCTTGCTTTTGTAGCCCTTGAATAAACAGGAAGAGAACAGTAAAGACTGAATAGTTGTATGGGTCTTTATTTTTTAAAAGCCATATGTCTTTCATTTTTTAAATATTTATTTGACTTTTTTAACTCTTAAAAGCCTCAGAATTGATGTAACTAAAATAGTTTTAAATTATAAATATGTTTACCTGTTCTGCTCAAAATAAGGATTGGCCAGGTACAGAAGCTCATGGCTGTAATCCCAGTGCCATGAAAGGCTGAGGTGGAGGGATCACTTGAAGCCAGGAGTTTGAGACCAGCCTGGGCAATGTAGCAAGACCTCATCTCTACAAAGTTTTTAAAAGTTGTAGTAGGGCATGATGGTGCATGGCTGTAGTCCTAGCTGTTTGGGAGATTGAGGCAGGAGGATTGCTTGAGCCCGAGAGGTCAAGGTTGCAGTGAGCTACGATCACGCTACTGTATTCTGGCCTGGGCAACAGAGCCAGACTCTGTCTCTTTAAAATAAAAGCAAAAACAATAAAACTATAAATTATGATAATGCTTCAAGGAAATCTTTAATTGTACAAATAGACTTTAGAGCGGTTTCACTTTCCCCAGAGTCCTGATCTTTAAACTTTTTCAAAGGAGGAGTCAGTTTTTAAAAAACTCTGAGGATGAAATATAAGATTTTTTGAAACTTCTAAGGGAAAACTTGAATGGTTTTTTTTTTTAATTATTATACTTTAAGTTCTGGGGTACATGTGCAGAACGTGCAGTTTTGTTACATAGGTATACATTGAATGGTATTTTCTAATAGGTATCCTATATAGAACAAGCCATACCTGTAACAAGCTATCTATATCTGTATAAAACCTACTTGGCCGCTACTAATTGTAATAGACTATTCCAGTACAAAACTCATTGAATCGTGGGCATTCTTATGAACCACAGATCAAACTTTCTAGAGAACCTATAAATAGTATGTAGTGCTATATGCAAACTCACTGTCTCAGAAGCAAGCATCCTGATTACTAAGCAAGCTCAAGAGAAGAGGTGGGAGTATTCTTTCTGACATTGTTCTTGAACTGGTAAGAATAGCTGTGGATGAACTTAATATCCACAGTCCTCTTAATTCTGTGCCTGAAAGTATTCATCGGAATTGGAAGACTGAGGGAATCATCTTTCTGGTTATTAGCAGTGCTGTTAACAATTGAATTTTTTTTTAAATCTGTCTTTTAAAATATATTACCTATCCATGCCAAACTAAAATGGCAGGTGGATTGAACATTTCACTCAGCCCCAACTCCACCCCTTTCACTGCCAGCTTTTTCTTTCCTAGCTTACTCATCGTCATTAGTACAGAAATTTCCTAGTATAACTACTTCTTGTCCCTTAAAACTGAGAAGGGCAGTGATGGAAGAAATATAAAGGGTGGGAAACTTTTGGAAGGAGTAAGGGAAAAACTAGTTACATTGGATATGGTGGACAAGTTGATAAAGATTGTTTAGTGTTACAGGTGGGGCTTAGTCTTTGGATTAGTGAAAGAGAGGTGAGCAAAATGAACAGGTAGCTTGATAAAACTAGTAGCTTTGTGAGTGAAAGCAAGTAGGTTTGTCTGTATTTTGCAATCGGTATTTTATCTTTATTAGCTTGGCTTAAGGGTTAAGGTTAATGATTGAGATCAGTTCTTTTTCCTTTAAGTGCACGTTACTGTGCCTATTATGTCCCAGATCATAGCCCTTAGCTGTTGACTTTTAACCTTTGCCTTATTTCCCAGCATAGTCCACAGTTATGTGTACTAGCGCACACGAGGTTTAGTTGGGGTGGTGAGTAAGCATGCTCTGTGGTATCTACTGCTCTTCACAACTTCTTCTGCTTTTGAACTTCCTGGTTCTCTCCAATCTACAGTCACCCCTAACCACACACAGGTACCAGTTCCTATAAGAGGAGGTAGGTAAGGGAGCTGAGGCAAGGAGAGTGCTTTGGATGTATAGGATCTTCATAACTTGGGGACATCCTATACCCAGTAAATATTAAATGTTAACAAGTGAAACCTTGGGAAGTGTTGCCAGTTATCCTGCATTCCTATCAGTTCCTTGTTACCAACTTTTTTTCAGGAATGAATGTGTTCACAGTAAGAAAGAAATATTATAGTGCTACATGTTACATGCAAAGAACGATAACGCCGTAATGCTAACTAACGGTGGGCATTTGTTTTCAAAGTTCTTTTAAAAAGTTACTGTTTCAAACAATAAAAAGCAGTATTTTTATGCCCTTCATTTTAAGCTTTGACATAATTGATTACGGTATGGTAGCCAGGTCAGAAAATGACCTTGCTTCTGAAAGAGCTGGAATCCCAGGCACTGTTCACTGCATTTCAAAGGGTTATGTTCTTTGTTCCTAAGGGAAACCCCCTCAGGATGTGAGCCATTGCTGATTTGGGTTTCTGTGCCATGTCAAAAAGTCCTAATCCCAGATTTTTTTTTTTTAACTATAATTGTTTTATAGATTGTTGTCAGTTGCTTAGTTAGGCCACAGTACTGTATTGTGTTTTGTTTTTATTTTAGTATAACTGATTCATTTTTTGGCCACAAGCCTCTAACTAGAAACACAAATGTTTCTTTTTCCCTTTCCCTTCAAATGTGTTTTGTAGTAGTCACAAAGAGTGTAGTTATTAACATTTTCTACCTAATCAAACCTCTATTGGCTTTCAAACTAATGGGAAAAATGTATTCCTAATAGCTGGGTAATTACAAAAAAAATAAATGATTAGTAATTACTATTTAAGATATAAATAAGATTGAATAATTTTTAATAATAAATAGTAAAGGTCTTAAACTGACCTACATAGTGTGTTCTGTAGGTAAGCATTCTAGATAATTGAAGATTTTTGTAGAATATATATATCAAGTAATTGATATATATTTCTTTTTTTTTTTTTTGAGACAGAGTCTCGCTCTGTTGCCAGGCTGGAGGAGTGCAGTGGCACTCCGCCTCCCGGATTCAAGTGATTCTCCTGCCTCAGCCTCCCGAGTAGCTGGTATGCCACCATGCCCAGCTAATTTTTGTATTTTTAGTAGAGACGGTGTTTCACCATGTTGGCCAGGATGGTCTCAATCTCTTGACCTCGTGATCCTCCCTCCTCGGCCTCCCAAAGTGCTGGGATTACAGGCATGAGCCACTGCACCTGGCCTGATATATATTTCATTAGAAAAAGAATATAGAAGTAGAAATTCAAGTATATAAAGCATAGAAATTAAATTTAGAAAATAAAGTACTTAATAGCAAATTTTACTGAAATATATTTGAGTTTCTGTTATTCGTGGTATTGCAGGAAAACATGAATAATTAAAAGCTACCAGTTACACGACAGTCTCAGTTCTGTCATTAGTTTACAACTTTCTTTCCCATCAAAACTTTTATCAAAGATAATAACAGTAGGTTTTCTTTAATTTTAAAAAATAAATAGTTTGGTTTGAGTTTTGTTCCTCTGCTCATTTTTGGTGATGAGCAGTGAACTCAGAAGAAGAAAAACAAGAAATCTTGAAGTCTGTGTAATCAGTTCACTAATAGAATTTATCAATTTAAATTTTTAAAAAGGGGGGCTCATGACAGGTGCTTTAGAATGCTAATTTTTATTTAGAGGTTGCTGGCATTTACTTTTTAAAATAAGTACCCCACCAGGTGTGGTGGCTCATGCGTGTAATCCCAGCTACCCAGGAGGCTGAGGCAGGAAGACTCCTTGAGGCCAGGTACTTGAGACCACACTGGCCAACATAGTGAGACCCTGTCTCTAACATTTTTTTTTTTTTAAACTTAACCAGGCATGGTGGTATTTGCCTGTAGTCCCAGCTAGGTGGGCGTAGAGGGGGGTTACTTGAGCCCAAGAATTCAAGGCTATAGTGAGCCATAATCGTGCCACTGCATTCCAGCCTGGGCAACAGAGTGAGACCCTGACTCTTAAAACACACACAGCCAGGCACGGTGGCTCATGCCTGTAATCCCAGCACTTTGGGAGGCCAAGGCGGGCAGATCATGAGGTCAGGAGATCAAGACCATTGTAGCCAACATGGTGAAACCTAAAAATACAAAAAATTAGCTGGGCATGGTGGTGAACACCTGTAGTCAGAAACTAGGTAAAATGACTTAAAAGTATCTTAATCATCAGCAGCTACCAAATAAGCAAGCTTTTAACAACAATGATGTCTATAGGTTATAGAAAGAATGGACTTTAGATTAATTCATTTTAATTTGAGAAAGCTGTTTAGAAAACTAATAGGAAGTGTTATCTTGCTTTTGTAGCCTTTGAATAAACAGGAAGAGAACAGTAAAGACTGAATAGTTGTATGGGTCTTTATTTTTTAAAAGCCATATGCCTTTCTTTTTTTATATTTATCTGACGTACTTTTTTAACTCTTAAAAACCTCAGAATTCGTATAACTAAAATAGTTTTAAATTATAAATATGTTTACCTGTTTTGCTCAAAATAAGGATTGGCCAGGTACAGAAGCTCATGGCTGTAATCCCAGTGCCATGAGAGGCTGAGGTGGAGGGATCACTTGAAGCCAGGAGTTTGAGACCAGCCTGGGCAATGTAGCAAGACCTCATCTCTACAAAAAGTTTTTAAAAATTAGCTGGGCATAATGGTGCATGCCTGTAGTCCTAGCTATTTGGGAGGCTGAGGCAGGGGAATCGCTTGAACCCGGGAGGTGGAGATTGCAGTGAGCCGCGATCGCGCCATTGCACTCCAGCCTGGCTGCAGAGCAAGACTCCATCTAAAACAAACAAACAAAAAAGAAAAAACCACCACACCACACAGATTAGTACTCCATTTAATGTTTTAGGTAACTTACAAAATCATATTAATATGGCCATTCATGGTGTATCATGCCTGTAATCCCAGCACTTTGGGAGACCGAGGCAGGTGGATCACTTGAGGTCAGGAATTCCAGATCAGCCTGGCCAACATGGTGAAATTCTGTCTCTACTAAAAATACAAAAAGCTGGGGATGGTGGCACAGAGGAGCTCCTCCAGCTACTCGGTAGACTGATGCAGGAGAATCCCTTGAACCCGGGAGACAGAGGTTGCAGTGAGCCAAGATCACACCACTGCACTCCAGCCTGTGCGACAGAGTGAGACTCCGTCTCAAAACAAAACAAAAAAAATCTTAGCACTTTAACTTGATAAAGCTTCTATAATACAGCCTGTAGCCCAACATCTTGTTTACTTTTTCAAAAGTAACAGTGATCTAGCATGATTGAATTAGATATTGATTTTTCTAGGCAGGCATAAATTTAGTTATCTGTTTCTGTCTCGATTTTACTAGAAATTACTTTAAGTCATTAATAGATTTATTCTAACCTACTTTAACAAATTGGGACATTGTGATATAACTGCCTTACCTTGGTGTTATTGTTTTAATGTAGGTATTTATTGAATGGTTGTGAATGTGCAGAATAGAATGTTTTTAGTTTGGAATTCTTGAGTAGGCCCAGGAAAATGGTTTTCTCTTTATGTCAGTAAATACATTATCAAGCTGTTCCTTTAGGAATATGGCATAAATCTGCCCTACATATATCATTTTTGAAAAATCAGGTTGTCATTTTAGATAAGATATAGTTGTAAAAAGGTCCACTTGAAGTTTTGTAATTACCTTGTATGTGAACAGATGTATATTTCACAAAAAAGTTTCCTTTGATTTCATTAAAGATCATTTACAAATATTGCCACAAAACCTTTCAAAAAACATAGGGCCATTGTGCCAAATTTTCTATCTATTTCTATTAATATCATTGATAAAATAATTATTAGTTAATTTTAGATATATTCTGCGCTTTCATAGTATTTAAAATTTAAGTGTCCTTTCAAAAGGTAATAAAAGTAACAATTCACATCTTGAAGATTCAGTTAATTTTCTATTAGATAATTGTCATAACTATATTCTCAGCTTTTTGTGAATGTTGTCAATAAACCAGTATTGCTTTGTATCCAAGGAAATTCGAGTGATTTCTATTTTCTACTGCCTAGTTACATGACATTTTGGGATGTACTAGGAAAATCAGACTAATTTATGATTGCCTAGCACTTATTTTTTTACTGCTGTTTTTAGACTTTTCAGGTTTAGTTGGGATTATCACTTTTGGTAATAGTCAACTTAAAATATTAGTAGTCAACTTAAAATAGGACTGTGAGAATGAGAGTGGTACTGTTACAAATGATTTGGATTTGAAAAGCCAGCAGATGATTTTTCTCTTAGATGCCATTTCTTGAGTTTGAGTAGTACTGTCTTTAGGTTGAAGGTGCTTATATACATTTCAACTCCAGCGTACAGTATTACATACCAAAGTTTAAAAGCTGTGCACTTAGAGCAAGATTTAAGAACAAAGCAGAACAGTCTCTTGTTCTCTAAACTTGAAGTGTTTTTAATTTTTGGTTCAACCTAGGGTTGGTTTTGTTTTTATTTTTGTTTTTTGCTTCATTTTTTGTTTTCGTCATTTTTCTGCCTGGCCTCAGTGGGCCCAAGAAAGAGTTCTTGTTAAATGTTTTCTGAGCACCAGATACCCGATTCCCTGTTTAGACTTAGCACTTCAGTGTTGATCTTAGTTTGCTGTCAAATCTTACTGTTTCAACTTGCTGGGCTTTAGAAATCAAAACTCTTTAATTAGTTGCTTACTTTAATGACTGGCTAAGTCCTTATCTATGCTCATACCCTGTTCACCTCAAGGACCTTAGAATCCTAGCACCTTCTTGTACAGGCAAGCTATTCTTTGCTCTGCTTGATTCAGTTCCTTGGTGCACTGCTTAAGCTCATCTTACTTTTGTGTTTCCCTTATAACAAAGGATAGAGGGGGATAAAAACAAAATCAAGCTCTAGGGTAATTTCCTGGTGAACCTTTTGTAGTCACTTTCATGTAAGAAAAGTGTTTCCCAAGCAACCAGCTTTATTCTAGCTGACTCACTTTATACTCCCTCCTTCCATGTCATTGCTCCTTTTTACCTCTTTAGGAGTCTGTTAGGAATTTTGCAACCTGACAAAAGGCTTCTGCAGAGCCAACCACCTTTTTTTCCTCAGGGCCTGAAAAAAAAGTGAGTCTTCTTACTGACAGGAAAAGAAAAAGAGACCTTGTTAGTCAATTTTTTTCTGTATGTTCAGTTGTTCTGGTATATTCTTTTCATTGAGTATAATGAAAAGTCTGAAAATAATGGTTAAGTGTGAGATTGTTCTCATATTTCCTTTTTGTACTTTAGGAGGTCGTTCTTTGAGTTCCTAGTTGTTTAGTTGAATATGAAGCAGGTGGCAAATGTAGGTTTAGTCTACACACTGATTCCTTCCTATTCGCAGAATGGTTTGTGTGTTTGTTTTTAGATAATCTTCAGGTAGGGAATAGAAAAACACCAAGCCCAAGAGGCAGAAGAATCTGTCTATAGCTGATGAGTGAGAAACTAACTGTAGGATGGTTTATGGTCTCTGGCTCTTTGAAACCACAGAAATTTAAAGTTATTTTTAAAAAGCCAACTTGGCTGGGCACAATGGCTCATGCATGTGATCCCGAGTCAGGCAGGGAGGCCAAGGCAGACAGATTTCTTGAACCCAAGAGTTCAAGAACAGCCTGGGCAATGTGGCGAAACCCCGTCTCTTCAAAAAAAGAAATAATAATAAAAATTAGCCATATGTGGTGGTGCACACCTGTAGTCCCAGCTACTCTGGAGGCTGAGGTGGGAGGATCACTTGAGCCTGAGAGGTGAAGGTTGCAATGACCTGAGATCATGCCACACTGCACTACAGTCTGGGCAACAGAGACCTTGTCTCAAAAAAAAAAAAAAAAAAAAACTACGCCTAAGCACTTACACCATTATTTGAGTCCGGATTACTTTAAGGCCATACCACATGAGGGCTGAAGATCTGAGTTTAGAATTGGAAAAGGTGTTCCTATAATTGCCTGGAGAAAAACCAGTAATTGCCCAGAGAAAAACCACTTGCAGAAGCTATGAAGAACCAAGTTAGATTCCTACTATAGTCGGCCATGTCAGTAGCTGATTTCAAAATATGAGTTTTGCAGTAAGCCAGGCAAGACAGTGCAAGTAGCTTTGTTTGGGGAATCTAATCTATATGGGTTCGTAATACATACTTGTATTGGTTGCCATTCAAATCTGGGAGCTATTAGTGCTTCAGTTGTGGGAAAATTGTGAGATTATGCATTGACAGAATTGAGAAGCAAATTCTACTTCATGTTACAGAAGACTCATCAGATTTTAGATTGATATAGAAATAATATAACTGAAATATTTCTACTACCCTTTTTGTAAAGTGAGGAGACTGTTCTAAAGTGACTTTGTATATGTAATAACAATCCCTTTTTAATGACAAAATAATTTTAATTGATATTTATCTAGAAAGTTGGCTGTTGATGGTTATTTGACATATACAGATTGACCTCATTTTGAACATGTTGACTGAGAACAGTTTCAGTGATTATAAGTCAATTCACGTATCTAGAGATTTTGTCAATGTGTTACAGTAGCCATCTTGGTTTTGTGGGGCAATCTAAGCCAAAAATAATGAAGCTGTTTATACACCTTCCTGCTTTTTGCTGAGCATTTTTGATAAATGTACATAATGCCATACATACAGTATTTGCATTTAAGCCTATTCAGTGCATGCACAGTCTGGAAGAACTCTGACTGAATAGACACGTGTGCACATTTTTCCCCATTCAGTGAACACTAGTAAAAAATCAGATGAATATTTATACAATGGCATTGGCCATGCAATTCTTCCTGCTTTGTCCCTTTATCACACACTAACAGAATGTAGGATTAATTATCCACCTAATTCACTTGGGGGTGGGGTAGAGTTGCTGGATAAAGTACAAGACACTCAGTTCAATTCCAATTTCAGATAAACATACTAAAAATGTGTTCATTGTTTATCTGAAATTGGAATTGAACTGGGCATCCTATATTTTTAATTGCTAAATCTGGCAACCCTAGGTGGGGAAGAGGGAGGAGACTAGTAGATATAGGCACAGTTGTGAGATTTAAATACACCATGCGATGACAAGAGTAACCTTTACTGTCACGGGAATACTAAGGTTTTTTTTGGTGCAATGGTGTTTATTTTAGTGTCCAACACTTTTTTTTTTTTTGAAAATGCGTCAGTGCTCAAAGCTCAAAAATAATAAAATGTGGCTCACACCTATAATCCCTGCACTTTCGGAGGCAGAGAGGCAGGCAGATCACCTGAAGTCAGGAGTTCAAGACCAGTCTGGTCAACATGGCGAAACCCCATCTCCACTAAAAAATACAAAAGTTAGCCGGGCGTGGTGGCAGGCACCTGCAATCCCAGCTGTTTGGGAGGCTGAGGCATGAGAATCGCTTGAACCCGGGAGGTGGAGGTTGCAGTGAGCCAAGATCACGCCATTGTACTCCAGCCTAGGCAATAAGAGTGAAACTCCATCTCAAAAAAAAAGGGAAAAAAGAAAAAAATAGAAAAATGTAACAATATATTGTTTAGGGATACATGCATGTATGATGAAACTATTTTTGAAAACAAAAATTAAGGGAACAATAAGTGAAATCTGGGGTGGTAGTTACCTCTAAGGGAGCAGCAGTCAGATGGAATAAAGCACATAGTAGCTGCACTGGTATTAATGCTAATTCTCAGTTAATGTGGTGAGTGACAAGATGTATTTTTTTATGCTTCATAATTACATGTACACATTGCACATATCAAATACAGAATAACATTTTAAAAGATAAGTTAAAACAGAGACTTCAATAAGAAAATTAGCCTATGTGCAACATTTAACTGTATATACTTTCTGAAATAAATCCAGAATCCAAAAAGTAAGGTCAAAAGGCATTCTGAAATTTTACCAGTTGGCTAAAGATCATATCGAGCAATTAACAGATTCTAGAATGATTACTTGTCTGCTGTAATACATCTAACATAATTAAACTCTTTGGTTTGTGAAAATTTCATTTTTATTATTTGATGTCTACAGTGGTGAATCTTCAGTTTTTGTCTTTACTTGGAAAGATTACTGATTGTTCAGATATATTATACACCAAATTAAAGGAAAGAAAAACACCAGCTAGAGCATGCATTAAGTGATTAATTCAAACGAGATAGGCATAAACTTTAGGATTCCTAGAACAAAAAATCAGAAATCTGGTTTTTTTTGATTAATTTTTAAAAGTTAGATTTCTAACTCCTCCTTTGTAAAAATTATTACAGCAGTCTACAATATCCATCAGTAAGCAGAAAAATTCATCTTTAGCAAGTGCCAGTTGAGAGCAATAAGCTGAAGTTAGTGTTTACTGTAAATTTATTTAGTATTTTAAAGAACTTCTATAGTCTTATATAATTTTGTCTTGTAGAAATAGCCGGAGGGTCTATTCCAGAAAGCCTATCCAAATATGTCCTCTTCCCCCACTTACATACACACTTAGGTGCCCCTCCTCTGTGTTTCAAGGTTATCATATGCTTGTGTCTCTCATTGCAATTGTTACCTTATATTGAAATTATCTGTTATATTTTCGTCAGCTTATCAGATTATGACCTTTCTGTGGGCAAGGGCTGGATCTTTCTCACCCTTTATATTTCAGTGCCCGAAAGTGCCTGGCGCATGGTAGATAACCAATAAGGATTTGTTGACTGAATGAAGGGACCTAAAGGCTCAACTAATACAACTCCTTCATTTTACAGGTGTGGAAACTGAGGTTTAAAGAGATTGTGACTTTAGAAATAGAAACAAGACCACAGAGATTGTCTGTTCCAGCCTTCTGCAATATCCCTATTGAGACATCATTGAGTTTCTGTTTTAATACTTTATCAAGGAGGCAGCTCATTGCTTTTTGTAAACTCAAGTTGGTACTGAGATTGTTAGGTTGAACAAAAGCCTATCTCTTTGTAATTTCTACCCTTAGTCCTAGTTCTGCTGCATGATGCTTCAAACATTTGAAAACAACTACTTTTCTTCCTTATCTTCTTCTGGTTAGCCATCCTTAGTTCTTTATATCATTCCACTCAGTTTCTAGATAGTTCTTTATATCATTCCACTCAGTTTCTAGAACATTCATCAAATTGATTTCTCTTTTGAATATGTTCTATTTCATCAGTGGTCCTTTTAAAATGACTCTCAAAAAGTATATGATGTTCCTAAGTGTGCTTTTATCAGTAAGAAGTAGAATAGAATTTACCATTCCCCTTGCTCTGGACATGATAGTTCTGATAATTCAGCCTAAAAACATAGTAGTTTTGGCAGCCATATCACAGTCTTTGTCTGAGCAATCAACCAAAATACCTAAGTGTTTTCACATGATTTGCTGTTAAGCCATGTGTCTCCCATCATGCATTTTACATTTATCCCTACTACATTTCATACTGTTAAGATTTGACCCATTGTTCTAGCCCATTGAAATATTTTGGTTGCCGGTTGCAGTGGCTCATACCTGTAATCCCAGCACTTTGGGAGGCTGAGGCAGAAGGACTGCTTGAGCCTGGGAGGTCGAGGCTGCAGTGAACCATGATCGTGCCACTGCACTCCAGCCTGGGCAGCAGAGCAAGACCCTGTCTCCAAAAAAAAAAAAAAGGAAGTATTTTGGGGTCCTGTCAGCCAGTATATTACCTGTCTCTCCCAACTTTGTGTTATCTGTAAATTTAGTAGATATGCCGTCAGTGTCCTCATCCAAGACATTAGTAAGAACATCAGGTAGGGTAGAAAATTTAGTGCTTAAAACCAGATTTTTGTGTGTATACAATATTCCCTTTTATTCTAGGCTGGTAACCCTATCGGAAAAGGAAATTAGGTTAATCTTGCATGATTGGCTTCCGTGAATGCTTGCTGACTCTTAATGAGTATCTTTTCCCCTTGCATAGGGCCCTTAAACAATTAAACAGTGCTTAAGAAATTTGTTTGGAATTGACATTAAATCAATCTGTCTGTAGTTGGTGGCATCTAGGCATCTACCTGCTTTACAGAGTTGACTGTTAGTGTTTTCTTTACATCATCCCCTTCCATTCCCCTGATTCTTCAAAGATTTTAGGTGGAAATTGAGCTCTGTAAATTCTCAGATACACTCGGACATAATTTGGGAGAGTAGAATGGAAGTCACCTATAATATTAATGTTAGGTACTTTTATTTCCTTGAATGCTTTGGGATTCAGTTTCCTCATTCTACAATTTGTTTTTCCCTTTCTGGTTTGACTATCAGTAATCTTAATAGAATAAAAAGTTGAGATAGCCTTTTACATTATAATAATGTATACTTATCCATATATAAGTAGACCTGCACTTTATATTTGTTGTGCTTGTTCTGAGTATAAATTAAAGAAAATCTTTGTCTCCAGTATTTTTTTAAATCTTAGCACATTCTGAGTGCCAGCCTTTCTGATAATGTTCTTACAGGTTTTTGCAATTTTTCTTGGATATGTGCCCATTCCATCCTTCCAATCTCTCCTGCATGTTTTAAAAAAATATATTTCTTCTGACATGTCACCATGGAGATGTAATCAACAAAATTCCGACATGGGAAATTCTACAGCAACCTACTTTCTTTAACACATGAATTGCAAGAAATAAGAGAGATTGAAGGGGAACCTGCTGATTTATTGAAAGAGACATATCAACTGATTGTAATATACAGATCTTATTTGATTGACATAAACCAAATGTAAAAAAATTTGGGCAGTCTGGGAAGTCTGAATGTTATATAACAGTGTGTTATATGTAATATATATCTCTTAATATAATATATTGTATATAATAAGGAATTGTTAAATTTTATAATAGTGTTGTGGTTATGTTTTAAAAAGAAATCTTTGTCCTTTTTAGATGCATACTGAAATATTTATGGTTAAAAATGAAATGGTTTCTGGGATTTGCTTCAAAATAATCTGGCTGAGGGGTGGAAGAGGAGTACTGATATTGATCATTGTTGAACATGATCAACATGTTGTACATTTGGGTTTATAATATTATTCTCTCAATTTTGTATATATTTGAAATAGCCATACGTAAATGTTGGAAAAACTCCCCCTAAATATTTATTGTCACATAGATTTTTACTGGCAGATTTGGGACTAAAACTCAGGTCTCCTGTTTCCGCTCTTTTGTTTTATTGTGTAAAATTATAGCTCTTGTACTTTCAGATTGATGTCATGTTGTCCTTTCAGTCTCTGGGACCCCAGACTTTCCCTGAGAAATTTGTGGTGGTACTTCTAGATAAATTAAGGCCTTACTAAAGGGCCACAGTTTCACTTGACTGGCTACCTACCTATGTGAAACCATAAGGGACATTAGACTTACTAGTGTAGAGAGGCTGCATGGGTTATTAGAACCAGCAAAGAAACTTGGGTCCTAGTCTTCACTAGGTCTTAGCATAAGTTCTAAGATGGCAGGGACCATGTCTGTTTTGTTCACTACTTTATACCCAATACCTGGGACCATGCCTGGTACATGGAAACAATCAGTAAATGTTGAATTAATGGATTAATTTAACCCATGGCATCATTTCCCTCACATGTAAAATGAGACAGTTGGTCTAAATGATACTTACGTTTCCTTCAGATACTAAAAAAAAAGTACTCTTGCCTTCTGACTGATTTTTTAAAAATCCTTTTAGGATTTTAAAAAGGATTACTGTGAATGTCTTTAACACTAGGTAACATCAGTAGGTAATATGCTCACTTTGAATAACTGTGATAGAAAAACCACAGTTGTTATATTGTATCAAAATCTTTTTAAAAATAGACTACTGTTATATATTTTCTGTCAAATTGGTATTTATTTCTATAAAGTACATGGATACCATTCTCAACATACTGAATTAGGGAGTCAGGTTTAGCAAGTTCCAAAGTGTAGCCATCTAAGAGGGTTACTAAAATGTTCCCTTTGTTTGCATACTTGTACTTTTTGCTTCAGTTGTATTGAATGCAGTACTATTATGTCAGAGTTTATAAAGAATTTGACATTTTGCTTCCCATGGAAAAATCAGTGGGCAACTTTTGGTTAAGTTGCAGTTACTGTCATCTTATCAATGACTAGGCCCCTGTCATTGGGAATAATGACCTTATTATGAAATTTTGCTTCAGGTATCTGAAGGTTATCACTTAATCAGGTCAGAGTTTATTAAAGAAAACTAATTCCTATACCGTTTTATAAAATCACCAGAACAGTGTTTTGAAGTCATGTACATTTTTTGAAATAGTGATTTTATATATATATAATATATCTAATTTTTTTTTTTTTTGAGATGGAGTCTTGCTCTGTTGCCCAGGCTTTAATGCAGTGGCGTGATCTCAGCTCATTGCAACCTCTGCCTCCCGGTTCAAGTGATTCTCCTGCCTCAACCTCCTGAGTATACTGGGACTACAGGTGTGCACCACCACACCGGGCTAATTTTTTTTTTTTTTTTTTTTTTTTTTTTTGGTAGAGATGGGATTTGCCACATTGGCCAGGCTGGTCTCAAACTCCTGACCTCAGACAATCTGCCCGCCTCGGCCTCCCGAAGTGCTGGGATTACAGGCATGAGCCACCATGCCTGGCCAAAAAAATTTCTATAATTAAAATGCTAAATGAAGAGGGACTGGAGAAAGCATGTAATAAACTATTTCGTATTCAGACATGAGCTTTGTTAATATAAACTAAATGTTACCTAGTGTATGAAAATAATTGTCTTTCTTTTTTTTTTTTTTTTTTTTTTTGAGGCAGAGTCTTGCTCTGTCGCCAGGCTGGAGTGCAGTGGTGCGATCTCGGCTCACTGCAAGCTCTGCCTCCCAGGTTCACGCCATTCTCCTGCCTCAGCCTCCCGAGTAGCTGGGACCACGGGCACCCACCACCACGCGTGGCTAATTTTTTGTATTTTTAGTGGAGACGGGGTTTCACTGTGTTAGCCAGGATGGTCTCGATCTGACCTCATGATCTGCCCACCTCGGCCTCCCAAAGTGCTGGGATTACAGGCGTGAGCCACTGCGCCCAGCCGAAAATAACTTTCTAATAGAAAACAGGATATAACACATTAAAATGTTCTATTTATATTGAAAGTTGCTGAAGTACTAATCTTAAAATTATCTTTATATTCAAAACCTAAGTGGAAGACACACTAAATAATTTTAGTATTTGATCTGTAAGCCATGTGGGTTTTTTAGTAGAATATCAGTACTTATTTGAATCAGAATTTATTTTGAAGCTGTTTCAGATGTTGCTTTTTATGTTTAAATTCAATTCCTGCATTGATAGACACTGTCTTCAATTTCAGAAACTATGTTGCAAAATCAAAAATTTGCTGTTTTTGACATTAGGCAATGATTTTTTGGATTTAACCCCAAAAGCATAGGCAACAAAAGCAAAAATACACAAATGAGATTGTGTCAGACTAAAATTGGTCTGATAAAATTGCACAGCAAGGGAAACAACAGTGAAAAGACAACCTACAGATTGGGAGAAAATATTTGCAAAGCATATGATATGGTTTAGATGTTTTGTCCCCTCCAATTCTCATGTTGAAATGTGACCTTCAGTATTGGAGGTGGGCCTGGTGAGAGGTGTTTCAGTCATGGGGCAGATCCCTCATGAATGTCTTGGTGCTGTCCTCACAATGAATGACTTCTTGGCCTGAGTTCACGCAAGATCTGGTTGTTTAAAAGTGTGTGGCATCTCCTCCCCCACTTTCTTCCTGTCTTGCTATGTGATGCACCCCTTTGCATACCATGATTGGAAGCTTCCTGAGGCCCTCACCAGGAGCAGATGCTGGTACCACTCTTCTTGTACAGCCTGCAAAACCATGAGTTAAAATAATAAACCTTTTTTTTTTTTAGACGGAGTCTCGCTCTGTCGCCAGGCTGGAGTGTGGGGGCGCAATGTCGGCTCACTAAAACCTCCAACTTCCTGGTTCAAGGGATTCTCCTGCCTCAGCCTCCCCGAGTAGCTGGGATTACAGGCATGCAGCACCATACCCAGCTAATTTTTGTATTTTTGGTAGAGACGAGTTTTCACCATATTGGCCAGGATGGTCTAGATCTCCTGACCTCGTGATCCACCCACCCCAGCCTCCCAAAGTGCTGGAATTACAGGCATGAGCCACTGTGCCCGGCCTAAACTCTTTTTTTTTTTTTTTTTTTTTTTTAAGTTACTCAGCCTTAGGTATTTATTTATAGCAATGCAAATGGACTAACACCATACATCTGTTAAGGGATTAATACCCACAGAATGTAAGGAATTCAGACAACTCAGTAGCCAGAAAACAACCCAATTTTAAAATGGGCAGAGGACCTGAACAGACATTTCTCAAAGGAAGACATACAGACAAATGGCCAACATAAGAACGGAATCGTGTCATATGTGGCAATATGGATAAACCTAGAAGACATTATGTTAGTGAAATAAACCGGGCATAGGAAGACTGCTACTGTATAATCTCACTATATGTGGAATGTAAAAATGATGAACTCATAGAAGCAGAGAGTAGAATGGTGGTTGCCAGGGGTTGGGGGAGTAGGGAGCAGCTGGGGAACGGGAAAATATTGGTCAAAGGGTTCAAAGTTTTAGTTAGACAGGAGGAATAAGTTCTGGAGAACTATTGCACAGCATGATGACTATAATAATTATGTTTCAAAATTGCTGAGAGAGTAAAATTTGAATGTTCTCACCACAAAAAAGATCAGTATGTAAAGTGAAGAATTTATTAATTTGGTTGATTTAAAGATTACCATATTGTAATTAGTATTAATATGTTGGAAGTTTGAGTTTTGTTTTGTGTCTGCTGTTAGGTGAGCAAGGAAGCCTAGCCCTTGAAAGTTATATTTTTGTTCAACTTTGTAAGAAGCATATTTATTTTTTTAAATATTTATTGATCAGATAGTAAATGCATCAGAAATATTTGATTTAAAGGTGCCCTATGATGAAAGCTTTGGAAAGGAAAAGTGAACTTTTGAAGCTCTCATTTTGGTTTGTCAGGTTTTCTTTAAAGTGGTACATACCACCAGTGCTCAAATACGTCTACATGTAACTTCAGAGTTTTCTGAAAAATTTTCCATGTATGTGTTGTTTAATAATTTTTTTTATGTAGATATTTGAACTTTCTCTGGGAAAAATTACCTTAATATGTAAAAAGGATAAATCTAATTTACCCCATTTAGTATCTACAGAATATTTTGAAGAAATATTTTTCGATTTTTCTTTTTTTATTTCTTTTTTTTAGCTCCCTACTATATCACTGGAGAAAAAAATATTTTTCTAGTTAACTAGATGTAGCATTTCTGGGTATGTACATGTATGTCAGATTATATCCATGTTTTATATAATATATTTCAACTTTAAGGGAAATTAGAGGATATAATATTTAGATCATTAATCATGGTACAAATTATATCTTCACTCTCAAACTAATGAAGGGTCTTAAGACAAAATTCCCTGAAATTATAGGAACTCTAAAATCCCTTGCTTAAGATATTTCTGCTAGTTAATGGGAGAGCTAAGAGTAGAACTTAATTTTCTTGACATCTAGTTCCCCATTTCTCCCTCCCATCCCCAAACTTGAACATGAATAGTTGTTTTCTTTAGTCACATAAACACTGAAATAGTCTACTGTTATTGTCTCTACTTTGACATTAGAGACTTATTTACAGAGAATTATTGAGTTGTCTAAGGATACTGAAGATTAATAACACCTCACTTATCTGGTGGCCACTTCTGTGGTAATGACAGTTCTCAAGATACAGCTGAAAACAAGAAGTAAGCATTTTAAAAGCCTCTGAACAGTTCAATTAAAAAAAAAGTGCCACACAAAATAAGGTTATGTACATAAAGTCTCATGGGGAGACCCTTAGGATCCCTAGATTCTCCCTTCACCATACAATTTCATATTAAGGAAATCTGATTTCCCAGCTCAATGCAGATGAGAAGCATAAGTGAGAAGGATGTTGGGAAGAAAGCTTTTAAATGCAGGCGCATGGCTGACTGTAATAAGCAACTGTTTATCGGCTGGGTGCGGTGGCTCATGCCTGTAATCCCAGCACTTGGAGAGGCTGAGGAAGGCGGATCGTCTGAGGTCAGGAGTTTGAGACTAGCCTGGCCAATGTGGTGAAACCCTGTCTCTACTAAAAATACAAAACTGAGCCGGGCGTGGGGGTGGGTACCCGTAATCCCAGCTACCTGGGAGTCTGAGGCAGGAGAATAGCTTGAACCTGGGAGGCGGGGGTTGCAGTGAGCCCAGATCATGCTGCTGCACTCCAGCCTGGGCAACAAGAGCAAAACTCCGTCTCAAAAAACAAAACAACAACAAAAGAAGTTACCACTTAAAGTGAGGAAGGAAATATAAAACTATAAAACACAGACATTCCAGGCATGGTAACCTAGGGTCCTTGAAGGCAAATAAATCTGCACTTTAGCATCCCTAAAGTGTATCAAAATATATAGTGTAGTATTGAGTGTGATAATTAAGAAGGAAAATTGTATATCCTTTGTTTAAGAAGATATTTTCAGGGAAAGAGTACTGAAACTATAAGGTTTAACCTACTCATGTACTTATTTACAAGCTGCTTTTGAGATTTTAAATTCAAAAATAGTTATATTATCAAAAATTTGGCACTCAAAAGCTTCATCTCTCTGGAAATTTTACATGTGGAACATTTCATTATTTCATTCCCTAACAGTGCCAAGGCAATTAGGTGTTAATTGTAGTTGTTAAAGGCAGGTCAGGATTCAGAGCCTTTGACTTAATCAGTTTAGTTCAATTCAAGAAGCAGCGCTAATTGCCTTTACTTTGGTGCTCATACACAGCTCCAGTTACAGTGTTTTCGTAATTATCTTCTTCTAAGTCCTTACCCAGAGAGGAGGCAATATTGTGAAGTGGTTGAGAGAATGGGCTGTGGAGTCAGGCTACCTAGGGTCAAATTCTGGCCCTACTGTTTACTAGCTGTACAATGTAAATGACCTAATCTGACTTAAGCCAGTTTTTTGTTCTGTAAAATAGAGAAAGTAATATAACCACCTAATAGGAGGACTGTGAGGACCAAAGAAGCTAAAACACGTTAAGTGTTACAGTTTTTGGCAAATGCTTAATAAATGATGGCCATTGTTTTATTATTATTATTTTTTCATTATACTTTAAGTTCTGGGATACATGTGCAGAACATGCAGGTTTGTTACGTAGATATACATGTGCCATGGTGGTTTGCTGCATCCATCACTCCATCACCTACATTAGGTATTTCTCCTAATGCTATCCCTCCCCTTGCCCCCCACCCCCCGACAGGCCCCAGTGTGTGATGTTCCCCTCCCTATGCCCATATGTTCTCATTGTTCAACTCCCACTTATGAGTGAGAATATGCAGTGCTTTATTATTTTCACAAGGCCCCTATTAGGGAAGTTTTGTGTGGTAATACTAATGTGTTTTATTGCTTCTTAGGGTGAAATGAATTGGTTTTTTTTCATCCTGGCACATGATACAAATCATTTTAGCCAACTTTACAAGTTATAAATATGCCTTCACTTTTTACTAGGCATTAATGTTTTATAAATGGATTTAGAAATTTGTCACCGAAGAATTCTACACTTACAGACTACCCTGTTAAAGACAGTTTTAGGCTTAATAGACTTGAAATTGTAGTAGTTTGAAATGTTCCTACCTGCCAAGGTCTTAACAACTTTGTAACATTTAAAATATACCTCAAACATGAGTGTCTTTTGTTACTAATTTTTTATTTAGTGATGTCACCCAGTTGCAAGCAGGATCCCATTTTAATCACCAGCTCAATATGATATGGCTTTTTCATGTTCCCTGTTGTTAAATGTGCTAGAACTTGACAGGCTGTGAGGGACCTTTGCTGTATTCAGAAATTGGTCTCAGGCTCCCCACTACTGACAGACTGCCAAAGTGCCTTTGAGAAACTTGGAGCATTTCAGAGCTGCTGAAGAGACTACACTATCATGTGTGCCCCATGTACTCACTTCATCCTCATAGCAGTTCTATGAAATAGATGGTTTTACCCCCTTTTGCAGAGGATGAGATCGAGGCTTGGAGAAATGATTTGATCACACATAGGATAAATAGTAGAAACAATATTGAAGCAAGGTTCATCTGCTCAAAAGTCTATATTTTACTGTCTCCTTGTCTCTCAAAAGGAAATAATAAATAACTCTGTATAGTTTGTACACAGTTACATGTAAAGCCCTACCAGAACCAATCTAGAGTATTTCCATGTGTGTCAGTAATTAACCAATAACTTTGATCCTTTGAATCAACAGCCAGAGAGTACTGTTTTTGAAACCAGTGACACACAAGAAATAAATGTGGCTTCCTGTTTTTTTTGTTTTTGTTTTTTTTTTTTGACAGACAGCTAAAAAAACTGTTCAGATATCTCAAGGTGTGAGGGTTGCTGGAAAGGCCAAGTTTCTTCCCTTCTCTACCTCATGTGGGGCTTAATTTTAAAATATCTTACCCTTCTTGCCTTTATGCCTTTGTTGCAGGTGATTGGCATTCTGAATTTGTACCACATGGAAATCTGTGCCCCTTAAAGGTTTTTCAGGCTAGGTGCAGTAGCTCACCCCTGTTATCCCAGCACTTTGGGAGGCTGAGGTGGGAGGATCGCTTGAAGCTAGGAATTCAAGACCAGCCTGGGCAACAAAGTGAGACCCCGTCTTAAAAAAAAAAAAAAAAAAACGGTTTTTCATCTTTGCTTTTTAATGTTGTTATTGTGTTTTGATTGCACTTGTGTTATTTAAGACATCGATTTGTGTGGAATCTTCTTTCTTTTTTTGAGTATGGATTAGCTTCAGTCCTAACTAATCAACTCTAGATAAACAGGATTTTGATACATCACAGTGTAAGTTTGTCAGGGGACCCAAATAATTAGCAATATATGTTTTCATTTCTGAAAATTGTTCTTTGTTAAACATATTTATATTGACCAGACATTGTAATTAAATGGGTGCTATTTTATGACAACTACTTTTTTTGTTTTCTAAACAAATTTAACCCCCTCCCCCAAACTAGAATTGTATCTCATTTATCTTTGTATCGCTAGTCTTGGTACATAGTAGGTAATTCATAAATGTCAGCTTTGGGTGTCTGGTTTTGTTTTTTGTTTTGAGACAAGGTCTCTCTCTCACCCAGGCTGGAGTGCAGTAGCAGAATCATGGCTCATGGCTCCTAGGCTCAAGTGATCCTCCTACATCAGCCTCCCAAGTAGCTAAGACTACAGGTGTGCAACCCCATGCCTGACTGGTTTATTTTTATTTTGTAGAGATGGGGTGTCACTATATTGTCTAGGCTGGTCTCAAACTCCTGAGATCAAGCGATTCTCCCGCCTTGGCCTCCCAAAGTGCTGGGATTACAGGTATGAGCCACTGCACCTAGCCCGTAAATGTTTGTTGAATAAAGGGATTAATTTTTTGTTACTCAAAAGTAATTTTTTTTAACAAACTAAGTTTTTATTAGAGGTCAAGGATTCCTCTACCAAATGTCATTACCCAATTTGGCATATAAAACATGTTAGTAGGACTCATTGCTTCTCTTGCTTGTGCTACAAAATATGACTTTCAGGAAAAGTCACTTAATCTCTTGGAATCTCAGTTTCTTGATCTGTAAAAAGAGGCTGTGTGATTAGATCATCTTGAAGGTGCCTTTCAATTCAAATTTGCATCATGTAATCATTAGATTTTACCAAAAAAATTAGGAATGGCATATTACTTATTTAAAACTTTCTTATTGCATAACCCCAAGGTATAACTAAGTAGCCTTATGCTTTGAAGCAGATATCAGACTATTCCTATTCAAAAAGATAATGTGGGGGAAGGGGTGAAATGGTGAAAAGTTACTTCTAAAAATTATTACATCCAGGCTGGGCATGGTGGCTCCCTCCTGTAATCTCAGCAATTTGGGAGGCGGAGGCGGGTGGATTGCTTGAGCCCAGGAGTTGGAGACCACCCTGAGCAATATGGCAAACCCCGTCTCTATACAAAAGTGGAGAAATCAGCTGGGCATGGTGGCACATGCCTGTAGTCCCAGTACTTGGGAGGCTGAGGTGGGAGGATTGCTTGAGCCCAGGAGGTTGAGGCTGCAGTGAGCCGTGATGGTGTCACTGCACTCAAGCCTGAGTAACAGAGTGAGACCCTGTCTCAAAAAAATATATATTACATCCAGAGAAGTCTGTTTAAGAACAGTCTTGCTCCAGTAGAAAAATGAGCAGAGAGCGGTACACAGTGGTTCGTTCCTGTAATCTCAGTACTTTGAGAGACTGAAATGAGAGGATTGCTTGAGCCCAAGAGTTCAAGACCAGCTGGGCAACATAGTGAGACATGTCTCTACAAAAAAAAAAATACAAAATATTAGCTGGGTGTGGTGGCACATGCCTGTAGTCCCAGCTACTCGGGAAACTGAGCCTGGAAGATCACTTGAGACCTGGAGATCGAGGCTGCAATGAGCCAAGATCACACCACTGCACTCTAGTCTGGGCAACAGCAAGACTCTGTCTTTAAAAAAAAAAGAAAAAGTAAAAACTGAGAACAAAAATGGGTATCTCTCTTCAAAAGCGATATGAATGTCTAATACATATGAACATTTTCATCCACACTGGAAATCAAAGTACACATTAAAACACCAATGAGATATACTTTTGCCTGTCAACTTGGTAAAAAAAAGTTTAAAATAACATTCATTTTTGGCGAGGGTATTAAGAAATAGGCATTCATAGAGCAGTAGGAGTGTAAACAGGTACAACTGTTACAGTTGGCAGTTTGAAAGTTTCTCAAATTTCTGGAAAGTTTGTATACTTCTGACCTCTAATCCCACTGCTAGATAAGCTTATTTTAAGGAAATGTATTATGGAGGTGCACAAATTTTCATTTATAAAGGTATTTGTTGTAGTGTTATGTCATATACACTGTATATACATATGAAGACAAAAGATACTCAAATCTCTAGGTGATAAGATTATGTATGAATCACGGTAATTTTCTTCTCTTTTTTTTTTTTTTTTTTGAGAGATGGAATCTTGCTCTTTCCCCCAAGCTGGAGTGCAGTGGCACAATCATGGCTCACTGCATTCTTGAACTCGTGGGCTACAGCAGTCCTCGTGCCTCAGCCTCCCAGGTAGCTGGGTCTACAGGCAGTAGCCACCACACCTGGATAATTTTTAAATTATTTGTAGAGACAGGTCTCATTCTGTTGACCAGACTGGTCTTCTCCACTTTTTTTTTCTTTTTCTTTTTGAGATGGAGTCTCACTCTGTCACTAGGACTGGGGTGCAGTGGCATGATCTCGGCTCACTGAAACCTCCACCTCCCGGTTCAAGTGATTCTCCTGCCTCAGCCTCCCAAGTAGCTGGGATTACAGGCACGTACCACGCCCGGCTAATTTTTGTATTTTTTGTGGAGGTGGAGTTTTGCCATATTCAGGCTGATCTTGAACTCCTGACCTCAGGTGATCCGCCCGGCTCAGCCTCCCAAAGTGCTGGGATTACAAGCATGAGCCACCGCGCCCAGCCTCTTCTCCACTTTTTGTTTTCCACATTTTCTGTATGCACATAAGACTTTTCAATCACAAAATATATATACACTTTTTAAATGTGGACTTGTCTGTAATAAGTGTATAGAAGTATTTCTCTTCTCATCTCCTCTATTCAACACCTCCTTACTTTTATTTCTGAACAGGTCTCCAGGAAAAGTTGGGCTTTCAACATTCAAGGTAAGTTGTGCTTTCTGAAAGTTATGTTTTTAGAAATTGTATACTTTTTATTTGTGTTTTTATGTAATTCTTCATTTTCTTGCTTTTGCTTTTTTTAACTTATTTTTTGTTCAGTAATATTGTCATTATGTCCTACTTGGTATAAATAGGTACTCTAGAAATACCTAATTAAATATTATGCTGTAAGGAAGGAACTGTAAGTATTTTTTAGATTCTACTAATTTTTACTTGTTATGATGTCTAGAATAAAAGAACGTGTGAGAGAGAGAGAGAAAAAGAGAGAGAGAGAGAGAGTGTGTGTGTGTGTGTGTGTGGTGTGTGTGTGTGTGTGTTGAAAAAGTAATACTCAGCCAGACATGGTGGTTCACACCTGTAATCTCAACACATTGGGAGGCTGAGGGGGCAGATCAGTTGAGGTCAGGAGTTTGACACTAGCCTGGCAACATGGTGAAACCCCGTCTCTACTAAAAAAACAAATGCAAAAATTATCCATGTGTGGTGGCGCAGACCTGTAGTCCCAGCTACTTGGGAGACTGAGGCAGGAGAATTGCTTGAACCCAGGAGATGGAGGCTGCAGTGAGCTGAGATCATGCCACTGCACTCCAGTCTGGGCAACAGAGCGAGACTCCACCTCACAAAAAAGCAAAAAATTAATACTTGTGTGACAAAAAATGTACAGTAACTGAAATACATGTATACTTCTTGTGGGCCCATGTACCATCACTATACATAAAAATCAATCCCAGCTTATATTCAGGCAGAGGAGTTTGGTATTGAGATATTATGCCACTCAGAGCCATTTTAAGTATAAGATATCATGAACAGAATTATTTATATCAGATAGAGTATATATTTTTTATGTATTTTGTATGTGTGTATTTATATGTATGTGTAATGTCAAACATGCTGTATTTTTTTCAGTTCCAGTATACTGACCTTCTGTTTATACACATTGGATACCAGTCTCTTTGATAAATTATTATATATTTATATGAAATATTCTACAGTAGTAGAAATGAATGAATTAGTTATATACAATGACATGGATGAATTTCAGCACTAGAGTGTTGAGTGGGGAGTAACTACTTATAGAAAAGCATATATAGTAACATTCCATTTATATTAAGTTCAAAAGCGTGCCAAACTAAAGAATATATTGTTTAGAGAATAGATTGTTTAGATATAAAAACATGGTAAAACTGAAAAATTACCAGGGAATGAGAAATACAATATTTAGGGTATTGGTCATTCTCTGAGGGGGAGACATTGTAATGGAAATGGAGAAGGATACACAAGAGACTTGAAAACTAATAATAATGTTCTTTTTCTTAAATTGAGTGCTTAAGAAAGGTTATATCATAACTCTTTTCTTATGTTAAAATTATTTTGTATTTACTTAATATTTAATAAAAACAGTCTTTAAAAGTAATAACGTGTAGGGTTGAAATTTACTCAGGACAAAAGGTATATGGTTGAAAATGTAGCTTTCCCCACCTCTCAAACTTCATATCCAGAGGCAATTACTGTTTTTGCTTGTAGGTCTTAAAAGCCATTTAGCTCTAAGATATTTTTATATTATAACAAATAGATTGGAGAATTTACTTTAACCCAGTAATTATAGATTGTCCTTAACTTGAATGAAATTAGATAACAAGTATACATATTTAGTAAATAAATATGAAGTTGGATATTCACTTTTTTAACTTTTTATTTTGAATAATTATAGATTCACAGGAAGCTTTAAAGATAATGCAGAAAGGTCCTGTATATTCTTCACCATTTCGCCAGTGGTTATAGCTTAATTATAGTACAATTTTAAAATGAGGAATTTAACATTAGTGCAATGTGAGTGTATAGTTCTGTGCCAATGTATGATATGTGTATGTTTGTATAACCAACACAATGAAGATGCAGAACTATTTCATCATCACAAAAATCTCCCTTGTACTACCCCTTTGTAACCACATCCACCACCTTCCCCATATCATCCCTAAATCTGTTTTCCATCTCTATAATTTTGTCACTTGAGGAATGTTCCATAAATGGAATTGTATACTATGTAACCTTATGAGATTGGTTGAAAGGGTCACGATCCATCCAAGTTGTTGTCTATATCAATGGTTTCTTTTTATTGCCGAGTAGTATTCTATGATAAACGTGTACTGAGGCTATTGAGTGCATATTATGAATAACAATACATTTATTAATACCATAATATAAAAGAAGGCTTGATATAGTTCTGATTGTTGGTGATTTTCCAGTCTGATGGAAGAGACATTTATACAAAAGGGCAATTTATGAGGTCTTGATGTTTGTAAAATAGAATAGATGTGTTAACTGCCACAAGGGTTTGGAGGAACGAGAGGTAGATAGAGTTGACGGTGAGAGCACTGTTACCTGGAATAGCAGAGAAAAGTTTCAGGGAGGAAATAGAACTTTCGCTGAGCTTTGAAAATTGGGAGAGGTTTGCATAGGTAGATAGAGAAAAATTGGGAAAGCATTGTAGTTAGGAAATAGTAGGGACTAATTAATATGCAAAAGCATGGGATTTACTGGGAGCATTGAAAGACTAGTGTGACCAGTGTAAAAGTTTTAGCAGTAGAGTATTGGAAAAGTAAATTGAGGCCAGATTGTGATGAGCCTTGAATGTCAGTTTACCTGATTTGATCATAATACTATGTATACATGCATTAAAACATCACATCGTACCCGGTAAATATGTATCATATAATGTGTCAATGAAAAATTAAATTGTAATTTAGAAAAGAGGCCGGGCGCAATGGCTCACGCTTGTAATCCCAGCACTTTGGGAGGCTGAGACGGGCAGATCACCTGAGGTCAGGAGTTAGAGACCACCTGGCCAACATAGTGAAACTCCATCTTTACTAAAAATACAAAAGTTAGCCACGCATGGTGCCACACGCCTGTAATCCCAGCTACTTGGGAGACTGAGGCAGGAGAATCACTTGGACCTGAGAGGCTGAGGTTGCAGTGAGTCAAGATTGCACCACTGTACTCCACCCTGGGTGATAGAGTGAGACTCTGTCTCAAGTTAAAAAAAATTTAGAAAAGAACTCTGATCTTTAAAGTTTTGAAGCAGGATATTTTTGGGTTTCTTTCTTTTCTTTCTTTTTTCTTTATTTATTTATTTTTTTTTTTTTTATGGAGTCTCACTCTGTCACCCAGGCTGGAGTACAGTGATGGAGTCTTGGCTCACTGCAACCTCTGCCTCCTGGGTTCAAGCAGTTCTCCTGCCTCAGCCTCCCGAGTAGCTGGGATTATAGGTGCCAGCCACCACACCCAGCCAATTTTTGTAGTTTTGGTAGAGACGGGATTTCGCCATGTTGGCCACACTGGTCTCAAATGACCTCAAGTGATCTGCCCATCTCGACATCCCAAAGTGCTGGGATTATAGGCGAGAGCCACTGGGCCCGACCAGGATATTTTTGGTTTTTGAAGGTCTCACTCTGTCACCCAGGCTAGAATGCAGTGGCACAATCACAGCTCACTATAACCTTGAACTCCTGGTCTCAGTGACTCCTCCCACCTGAGATTCCCAAGTAGTTAGGACTACAGACTCAAACCCCACACCCAGCTATTTTATTTTATTTTTATTTTTTAGAGACAGGGTCCTGCTAGGTTGTCCAGACTGGTCTGAAACTCATGGCCTCAAGCCATCCCCCTCCTTTGGCCTCCCAAAGCATTGGGATTACATGAATGAGTCACTGTGCCAGGCCTAAACTGGGATATTTAAAAAGTCAATTTTTATATGTCTTACAGCTGTGCTGCCCAAGGTTTTTTGTTGTTGTTGTTTTGTTTGTTTTGTTTGGCTGGGGAATTAAGAAAACTGGTGGAAGGTTAGAAGAAAGTTTGGAGGAAAAAGACTTAGGTGCAAAGAAAGCTGTCAGGCAGTTAAAATGTCAAGACATGAGACTCTGATAAAGGGAACAGCATTGAAAGGAATGGATGTATGGCTATGACAGTGATTTAAGGATTACTTTTTAAAACAATTTTCTCAGCAAGAAAAGACTGGAAGTCACATTTCTAAGTTTTTCTTTTTTAAAACAAATTTCACTTTAGTAGCTTCCCTTCCCTTACTACTAAAAATTGCAAGTTACCTGAATTTTTCTATAATTAATGTTTTTAGCTTAATGTTCTTTAGTAGGTAATAAGATTTCTGTGAGTGTAGATCACTTTCATACGAATAGTTTGTTGGGTGTGCTTATTAAAATTAAAAAGCTGAAATCTTATAACCAAATACTGCAGGGGGGTTATAGACAGCTCTATAATATCCAACATAGATGGAGGTAACTGTGATGTGAATTGCTGAAAATTGAATAAGCTACCATACCTTTTAAGGAAGCAAATTTTTGATACTGTGATAGATAGGAGTTAGAGAAATTGCCTAATAGTAAGGAAGCTGGGATTTAGTAAGTACTGCATTTAATAATGAGTCAGAACATCACCAGAAGTAGGTAATGTACTGTCTCAAGTATAGCTAAGTTGGCGTTGGTTGTCTATGGACACATGCTTGGCTTGCATTCCTTTGTCCCAAAAGCCTGATCAAGGTGTTAGAAGGACCTGGACCTTATACATCACTGAGAGAGAATCATAGTTGACTATATATCCTAAGTCTGATTTTATTAAGAAGTCTTCTCTGGAGATCAGGCCCTCTGGTAGGTGCCATGTCGCTCCTTTAAACTTGTGACTTAAAACAGCAGAGTACCTTAGGAGTTACTATCTTTTAAAAGTTCAGACTCCAAGAGAGTTTTGTTAAAGCCAAATAAAATAGAAGTCTAATCACTGCTTGGCAGTTTTGGCTAGTGTAGGAATGTTAATCTTTTTAAGTAAATAATTGAAACAAATTAGGCCGAGTGCAGTGACTCACGCCTGTAATACCAACACTTTGGGATGCTAAGGTGGGAGGATCACTGCATTCTAGCCTGGGCAACTGCGAGACCCTGCCTCTAAAAATCAATCAGTTAATCAAATTGAGGTCCAAAGATTATTAATGTGTAATTTTATGTAGCTTAATTTAGGGAAAATATCCACAGAATTATGTTGTACAATGCTTCTGATTTTCCTACTGATAAACAGTTACTAGAAAATAATTGGATAAAAATAGTGGGACAGTTGAAGGTTATTTTGCATCAACTGTTATTTATTTTTTATTTTTTCCTGTGGACCCTGTTCTGCTGAGAGCATCAACTATTCTTAATGGTGATCAGCTTCCAAGTATTTCTTTTTTTCTTTTTTTTTTTTTTGAGACAGAGTCTTGCTCTATCCCAGGCTGGACCAAGTATTCTCTTAATAGTGATCAGCTTCCAAGTATTCTCTCTCCACCTTGTCAAGGTTATCTTACCAGTTGGTCTTGGTTAGATTATTTTTCTTTTTCTTTTTTCTTTTTTTTTTTTTTTTTTTTTAGAGACAGGGTCTCACTCTCTTGCCCAGGCTGGAATGCAGTGGCATTATCATAGCTCACTGCAGCCTCAGGCTCCTAGGCTCAAGTAATCCTCCCACAACAACCTCCAGAGTAGCTGGGACTGCAGGCACATACCACCATGCTTGGCTAATTATTTTTTTTTTTAAAGGTGAAGTCTCACTATGTGCCCAGGCTGGTCTCAAACTCCAGGTCTCAGCCCGTGCCTGGCCTTCTTTCACATAAAACCAGGATCAATTAAAGCCTATGTAAACTTAAGATGTATGTATTAACTGAAGAAAAACAGAGCATGCATCATTCAACATTTATTCAGCAAATGATTATTAGTGTCGGACACAGTTTTAGGTACTGAACAAACTGTAGATAGAACAAACAAGGTCCATGCTCTCATGGAACTTACGTTCTAGTGGGACGGGGAAGAGACAAAAACTAAGCAAGTAAATAAGGTCATTTTGAATGAGAAGTGCAGTGAAGGAAAATAGGATGATGTTTTCCCAGCAGCATTTATTGAATAGGGAAGCCTTTCCCCATTCTTTGTTTTCATCAGGTTTGTCAAAGATCAGATAGTTGTAGATTTGCAGTCTTATTTCTGTATTCTCTATTCTGTTCTACTGGTCTGTGTATCTGTTTTTGTACCAGTACGATGCTGTTTGGTAACTGTAGCCCCGTAGCATAGTTTGAAGTCGGGTAGCGTGATGCCTCGAGCTTTGTTCTTTTTGCTTAGGATTTGCCTTGGCTATTCAGGCTCTTTTTTGGTTCCCTGTGAATTTTAAAATAAAATTTTCTAGTTCTGTGAAGAATCTCAATGGTGGTTTAATAGTAATGGCATTAAATCTATAAATTGCCTCGGGCAGTGTGGCCATTTTAACGATATCGATTCTTCCTGTCCATGAGCGTGGAATGTTTTTCCATTTGTTTGTGTCATCTCTGGTTTCTTTGAGCAGTGGTTTGTAGTTCTTTCACCTCCCTAGTTAGCTGTATTCCTAGGTATTTTATTCTTTTTGTGGCTATTGTGAATGGTGGGAGTTTATTCCTGATTTGGCTCTCGGCTTGACTGTTATTAGTGTATAGTAATGCTAGTGATTTTTGCACATTGATTTTGTATCCTGAGACTTTGTTGAAGTTGTTTATCAGCTTAAGAATCTTTTGGGCTGAGACTATGGGTTATCTAGATACAAGATCATGTTGTCTGCCAACAGGGATAGTTTGATATCCTCTCTTCAATCCAATTACTGGGTATATACCCAAAGGAATATACATCATTCTATTATAAAGACACATGCACACAAATGTTCATTGCAGCACTATTCACAATAGCAAAGACATGGAATCAACCTAAATGCCCATCAGTGATGGACTGGGTAAAGAAAATGTGGTACATAAACACCATGGAATACTATGCAGCCATAAAAAAGAATGAGATCATGTCCTTTGCAGGGACATAGATGGAGCTGGAGGCCATCATCCTTAGCAAACTAATGCAGGAACAGAAAACCAAATACTGCCTGTTCTCACTTATAAGTGGGAGCTAAATGATGTGGGCACATGAACACATAGAGGGGAACAACACATGTTGGGGCCTATCAGAGGGTGAAGGGTGGGAGGTGGGAGGGGATCAGGAAAAATGACCAATGGGTACTAGGCTTAATACCTGGGTGATGAAATAATCTGTACAACAAAACCCCGTGACACAAGTTTACCTGTGTAACAAATCTGCACATGTACCCCTGAACTTAAAGTTTTTTTTTTTTTTTTAAAAAAGGAAAAATAGGATAATGTGATAGAAAGTTAAGGGGTCAGATAAGGCTATTTTGAGATGGTCAGGGAAGTATTTTCTGATAAAATAGCACTTGAGCTGTGACCCTAATGGCAAGGAACCATCCTACTGGCCAGAGTGTAATTGTGAGGGAGTGGTATGAGGAGATGAGGAGTGTAGAAGATATCAAAAATGTAGGCAGAGGCTATGTCATGTTTAGGCCTTCATGGGCCTTCGTACTGTTTGGATTTTATCTAACACTTAAGAGTCCATGAAACAATTTTTTTCTAGAAGAATCTGTGTAACATTGGTAGTATTCCCCAAATTCTGGGGGAGGAATTCAATGCTGGAAGATATTGCAGGTCCTACAGAAATTTCACTGGCACGTTAAATCTTTAACATTTTAATAATCTCTGGAGTAATTTTATTATTGAGCCTATTGTGATCATATCCTGATACGTGTGTAAGTGCCACCTAAAAAATTAGTGTGCCTTGAGTCCCTTATCTAAAATGGTTATAGTGACCTTCCTCTAACAAACTCTGTGATGTACACAAAGAATTATGATTTTTTTTCTCAGTATCAAGAGTAGCATTCAAATTGCTGTACTTCTATAAATAGACAACTTAAGATTGAGAGGAGTATTGTATTGAGATTTACAAATATATGATTGTCTTATTTTTCCCTAATTTTTTCCAGCAGAAATGCAGTATCCATTTCTAACCTCCCAAATATATATATATATGTACGTATGTGTATATAAATGTATACGTAGATATATATGTATTTTGGTGGGTTTAATGTTTTTCATCTTTTTTCATACTTAGGGGCTTCGTTTAACTTCTGGTTAAGTCTTTATTTCTTTTATCTAAAGCATGTAGAATTTTAAGAAAACTATTCCCTGAATGTGGTTTTCTGTGTTATATACTTTTGTGTTTGTGCATATTTATGGAGCAATGCTTTGGGAAAAATAACATTTTTATTCACCCCTTGCTTAAATCCTTAATCCTTTTTAGCTATAAAAGTACTTAGAAGTTCTTATCTTCCATTACAGTTTTTTAATGTTAAAAAGTTGAGCAAGTTTTCACATTTAAAGGTAAATCCTATTGCAGAATAATAGAATATTGCTGATGGGTAACTTTCTTATGCAAATTACATTGTCCCATGGCATAAAATTTCTGGGCATCTATCAGTATTGGGAAATCTAAGCCCTTTAGGCCGAGCACAGTGGCTCACACCTATAATCCCAGCACTTTGGGAGACTGAGGCGGGTAGATCACATGAGGTTAGGAGTTTGAGACCAGCCTGGCCAACAAGGTGAAACTCTGTCTCTACTAAAAATACAAGAATTAGCCAAGTGTGGTGGCATGCGCCTATAATCCCAGCTACTTGGGAGGCTAAGGCAGGAGAATCATTTGAACCTGGGAAGCAGAGGTTGCAGTGAGCCAAGATTGTGCCACTGCACTCCAGCCTGGGCGACAGAGTGAAGCTCTGTCTCAAAAAAAAAAAAGAAGAAGAGAAGAAGAAGAAGAAGAAGAAATCTAAGCCCTTTAAGGACCTTTGAAGCCCTTTAAGGACCTTTGATTTATTAATGCTACATTTTCTCATTTGTATCCCTTTAAAGCAAATTTTTTAAAAAATGTATCATCATTTGGTCTCTATTTCTTTTCTTTTTCAAACAGGAAACAGAGAACACTGCATGCAAAGTTGGAAATGAGTCCCCTGTACAAGAATTGAAACAAGATGTGTCTAAAAAGGTTGGAAAGATACAATGTCAATATTAGTTTATAACAGACATCATATTTATATGGTATATTTCAAACAGTTTTTATATTCTTTTAGGACAGCGCTGTGTACATGATTGATGTTCAGTAAATGTTTCATGAATGTCACATTTGTGGTTGAAGACATTTCAGTCTTTTTAGAAGTCCTTTTCATATTCTAATTGGTAATTTATCCTTGAAACAGTATTTTATAAAATGCTTTTATTTTTTATTCTTGTATTTTTATCAGAAATAAGTCCTAACTATTCTTGAGGTTACTACCAGGAGTTACAGGTATTGAAAAGCTCAGTGCAGCAACATTCTGATGTCTTTAGTAATCAGAAGTTATGAGAAGTCCTTACTCTGATAGTACCTTTGATAACCTTTTAAAAAACTGATGCTGTGAAGCTTCAAAGGTTGGTTTACTAGAAGAGACTGGGCACAAGATCAATCTTTTGAAAATGTGCAGTTCACAGTATCAGCATAAAACTCAAAGAGAAAGACAGGATGGTGTGTTTTTATTCATTTATACAAGTTTTAAGTGTTTTCTGTGCCCTAGGCAATCTTCTAGCCAGTGGGTTTCCAGAGGCTAACAAAATGACACATTCTTCACCCCAGAGTTTCTCCAGTAGTGGCACTTGACATTTTGGCTAATAGAGGGTAGGGGAGGGCCTGTTGTGTGCATTGTAAGATGTTTTAGCAGTATCCCTAACTTCTATTTACTAGATGCCAGTAGCATCCCCAATTCCCAATTATGACAACCAAATATATCTTCGGATGTCTGGAAAGGGGTATGGAACAAAATAACCCCTAAGGGAAAACCACTCTTCTATCCTTATGGAATTTAGAAATTTAATGGACTACATTTTTGGGGTTTTTTTGTTTGTTTTTTGTTTTGTTTGTTTGTTTCTTTTTTTGTTCTGTCGCCCAAGCTAGAGTGCAGTGGCACGATCATGGCTCACTGTAGCCTCCACCTCCTGGGCTCAAGTGATCCTCCCACCTCAGCCTTTCGAGTAGCTGGGACCACAGGTGTGTGCCACCACGCCTGGATAATTTTTGTATATTTTGTAGAGACAAGGTTTTGCCATGTTACCCAGGCTGGTCTCGAAATTCTGAGCTCACGCAATCCACCCACCTCAGCCTCCCAAAGTGCTGGGATTATAGGTGTGCAACACTGTGCCCAGCTGGACCACATATTTTAATATTGATCATACTTTTTTCTTTAAAGGAAAAATGTTCCCTTTTGGGACAAATGGTGGATTGCATAGCAGTGTACATGACAGGAATTGAACCATTTTTTTAAAAAAGGAAATTGCCTACAATTCTATACTATAACACGCAGGTGTCTTGATTTTTCAGCATTTCCTTCTGGTTCTCACCCATTAGCATACATTTTTTCTGCCTAATTGTAGTATAGGTAGAATTTTATATTCTGTCTTTTACTCTTACCATTTTTAGATTTTCCTCATACTTCTATATTATTTCTGTACTCAGATGCATCAGTTTCCATCAAGTAAATGGATTACAATGTAGCCAACCATTTTTATTGTTGAAACTTAAAATATTCCTGTTTTTTCCACTATCGCTTTTCTTATCTTTTTAAAGAATGTTTTTCTTAGGATGAGTTACAAATGCGTAACTATCTATAGTTAATGGGGAAAAAGATGATTTTAAGGAGAGTTTAGAAGATTAATTCAAGTTGTTTAGCTCCGAACTCAAGCTTATGACCCAAAAACCAGCAGATGCAGGGAGATTAACATTCTTAAACAGACTACACCTAAACTCCACTATTTGGACTGATGGCAGGACCATGGAAAGAGTTCACCTTGTCTTTTCCCTTCCTTTCTTTCTTTTTCTTTTTTGAAATGGAGTCTCACTCTGTCACCCAGGCTGGAGTGCAGTGGCACGATCTCGGCTCACTGCAACCTCCGCCTCCCAGGTTCAAGCAATTCTCCTGCCTCAGCCTCCCTAGAAGCTGAGATTACAGGTATGTGCCCCACGCTGGGCTAATTGTTGTATTTTTAGTAGAGACAGGGTTTCACCATGTTGGCCAGGCTGGTCTTGAACTCCTGACCTCATGAGATCCACCTGCCTCGGCCTCCCGATTACAGGCATGAGTCACTGCACCCGGGCCCCTTTCTTTCTTATATGTAGCTTAAAATATAAACAGGCTTTCTATTATCTTCTACCAACATTTAGAAGAAAAGAAAATATATTTTCTCCCCAGTCCTGTCATTACTAACATTAAATGTTATCCTGCTCCCAGATCAGTTATCCTGCTCCATCTCAAAAAAAAAACATTTGGACAGGCTAAGATAGGAGAGAAAAGGCATTACTGAAGGCATGGAGGTGGGGAATGTGCAGAACTTTTGAGGATGAGCCTAGAGAGCAAAGTTAGGGCCAGGTTATAGAAATGCCTTATGTCATACTAAACTGCTTTTTATTTTTTTTGAGACTTGAGTCTCGCTCTGTTGCCCAGGTTGGAGTGCAGTGGTGTGATCTCAGCTCACTGCAACCTCCGCCTCCTGGGTTCAAGCAATTCTTCTGCCTCAGCCTCCCGAGTAGCTGGGATTACAGCCACACACCACCATGCCAGGCTAATTTTTAATATTTATTTATTTATTTATTTATTTTGTATTTTTAGTAGTGACGGGGTTTCACCATATTAGCCAGGCTGGTTTCAAACTCCTGACCTCAGGTGATCCGCCCACCTCGGCCTCCCAAAGTGCTGGATTTACAAGCTTAAACCACCGTGCCTAGCCACAGTGAGCTTTTTGAAGCAAACAATGCTTTAGCATAATCATCTCTGTGTGTGTCTTGGTTCTCACTGTTCTCTTAGTCTTTCTCTTTTCACTATTTCCTAAAATCCAGAAAAGAAATGCCAGGGCTAGGCACCGTAAGAAGGTGTCATGAGGCATATCAAGAGGCAGAAAACACGGACCTTGCTCTCCAGGTACTAATTATCTGGTATAGAGAAAATAAATAGAGCTAGCCCATATACAGCTCTGTATTTGTATTATAGTTCATGCTATTACTGAACAGTAAGAATAGTAATAGAAGTGCAGAGGAGGGAGAGATTATTCTCAGATAAGGGATTGGGGAAGACAGGGTTTTCAACCTCATTTTGACCCCTCTTGTGACACAGACATTTCCATTATGCGTAGTGATTATTTCAAACCTTTATACTCACCTCATGCTCACTGTACCCACTCACATCCCCCTCATTTTCAGGAGATAACCTTGTTTCCTACTCCACGTAAATATTAGAGGCTAAAAAGCCTGAATCCATTCCTTTGTATCATCTTTCACTTCTTTTACCTACATATTTATTGTCATTTCTTACCTCTTTTTCATGTCATCCATCACTGATGATTTAGTATCTTGTTTTCTGTCCAAAGTAGTGTGGTATAATGCAAAGATCACTGGATGTTTAAGAAAGATCTGGATTTCAGTTTTGGCTTTGTAGCTTACTAATTGTGGGACTGGCAAATTTCTTAAAGCCTTTACCTCAGAGTCCTGCTTTTCTAGGAGGAAGATAATCCAGCTACCTAACCCAAAGGTCTATATGGCAATTAAATGGGAATTTATATACTAGGTCTAATACACAGTAGGCCTTCATTCCTTTCTTTTCCAGAACATTGCTCTGTTATCTTCTTTTCCAGTGGTTCCTTCCCTTCAGGTTATAAAAGTGCTGGGACACTTTATTGAAATCTTTTTGCATTTATAGCTAAGCTTTTTGAAAACTCAGACCATGCTAATGTCTCTATGTCTTCACCTCGTATTCATTCTCAAATCCACTGGAATATGACTTCTGTTATCACTGTTATCATTTAGGTTCTCCGCACTCAGTAACCACCTAATTGACAAATTGGTTGGACTCTGGTTAGTTCTGGTGAAAGCAAGGTAATTTCTAAGGTTAACAATTTGAAGATTGAGAAAAACTAACATATAGAACATGCTAAGAAATCCGGGATGAATATTACTGAGCAGCAGTAATATCCAGTTCAAGTTAGCATGAAATTGTAGTAAACCAGATTAGGATGGTTCTGTGATACATTCCATTAACTTTCTGAAGCCAAGGAATTGAGAAAGCAGAAGTTGTTCATGGTTGGGCATGGTAGTGGGATAACTGATCTGGGAGATTTAATGTTAGTAATGACAGGACTGGGGAGAAAATATATTTTCTTTTCTTCTAAATGTTGGTAGAAGATAATAGAAAGCCTGTTTATATTTTAAGCTACATATAAGAAAGAAAGGGGCCCGGGTGCAGTGACTCATGCCTGTAATCGGGAGGCCGAGGCAGGTGGATCTCATGAGGTCAGGAGTTCAAGACCAGCCTGGCCAACATGGTGAAACCCTGTCTCTACTAAAAATACAACAATTAGCCCAGCGTGGGGCACATACCTGTAATCTCAGCTTCTAGGGAGGCTGAGGCAGGAGAATTGCTTGAACCTGGGAGGCGGAGGTTGCGGTGAGCCGAGATCGTGCCACTGCACTCCAGCCTGGGTGACAGAGTGAGACACCATTTCAAAAAAGAAAAAGAAAGAAAGGAAGGGAAAAGACAAGGTGAACTCTTTCCATGGTCCTGCCATCAGTCCAAATAGTAGAGTTTAGGTGTAGTCTGTTTAAGAATGTTAATCTCCCTGCATCTGCTGTTTTTGGGTCATAAGCTTGAGTTCAGAGCTAAACAACTTGAATTCTTCTCCTGGGGATTTGGATTATCATGGTTTTGTTAAGTGGGCTCAAACAGTAGGCTGGTATTACAGCAAGTTTGGCATAAATATGTAAATGAATCAGGATATTGAGTCTTAGTGTAAGTTTAGGATTGAACTTGATTTTATAGGGTTATTTGACCTTTTGTACCTAAGTGTTAACACACATTCCCTATTATGAGGGTTAAGAGTATAGATGCTGGAATCAAACTCCCTGGGTTTATACCTGCTTCATCACTTACTAGCTTTGTGACCTTGGACAAATCATTTGATTAGTTCCCTCATTTATAAAAGGGTGACAGTAGAAGTAGAATCTCTTAAGGTTGTCGTAAAGATTAAAATATGTAAAGTATTAAGAACATTGCCTGGCACTTACTAAGTACTGTGTAAATGATTAGCTGTTATTATGTTCTTATAAATAGCTTCATTTTAAAAAAACTACTTTTAACCCTTTCATCAGATTATTGAAAGTATTATTGAGGAGAGTCAGAAAGTACTACAGCTTGAAGATGACTCTTTGGATTCCAAAGGAAAAGAACTCTCTGATCAAGCTACTGCCAGTCCTGTTGTGGCTAGAACAGATCTGAGCAATATACCCAGACTGTTAGCCATAGATCAAGTACTGCAGGAAGAATCCCAAAAGGCAGAGAGTCAGAATACATTTCAAGAGACTGAATTAGAATTTAAAAAATGCTTTCCTTCTGATGAAACCTGTGAGAAACCAGTAGATGAAACCACAAAGTTAACTCAAACAAGTTCAACTGAGCAGCTTAATGTGCTTGAAACTGAAGCAGAAGTATTGAACAAGGAAGCAGTGGAAGTCAAAGGAAGTGATGTTCTAGGACCTGTGTCCTCAGACTCCTTATCTACTAAAGATTTTGCTGCTGTGGAAGAAGTGGCCCCTGCCAAACCCCCGAGACACCTTACTCCAGAGCCTGATATAGTGGCTAGTACAAAGAAGCCTGTTCCAGCACGCCCACCTCCTCCAACTAATTTCCCACCTCCTAGACCCCCACCTCCATCTCGACCTGCTCCACCACCAAGAAAAAGGAAAAGCGAATTGGAATTTGAGACTTTGAAAACTCCTGATCTAGATGGCAAGTATTAATTGAGAAATCACTCTGTTGGTTGGGCACAGTGGCTCACGCCTGTAATCCCAGCACTTTGGGAGGCCGAGGTGGGCAGATCGCTTGAGCTCAGTTCAAGACCAGCCTGGGCAATATGGTGAAACCCCATCTGAACAACAACAAAAATAATACAAAAATTAGCTGGCCATGGTGGCATGCGCCTGTAATCCCAGCTACTTGGGAGGCTGAGGCAGGAGAATTGCTTGGGCCTGGGAGGCAGAGACTGCAGTGAGCCAGGGTCATGCCATTGCACTCCAGCCTGGGTGATCAGAGTGAAATCTTGTCTCAAAAAAAGAGAGAGCGCAATAACCCTTTGTGGTAAAAATTTTGGAGTTGAAACTGTTTACCTTTCTGCTTTTATTTCACTTTATAAAAAAACTCACTGGCAACCAAGTTGTTAAAATTATTTCTTTAGTAATAGACAAAATGTAAAAATGTTTACATTGGTGAAAGTTACTTTACTATAATTGAACACTTCAGCAGACTTCAAACTTTCGAATCTGTTGCCATCTGAGAGAGAGTGACATGTGAAAAAAACATGGGATTTGGAGACCTAAAGTCTGAATTCAAGTCCTGCATCTTTTTTTTTGTATGAGCTGTATAGTCTTGAGGAAATTAAATAACTTGTTTGAACCATGGTTTCCCTGTATAGGAAATGAGAGAGTAATCAAACCACTTTCCTCACAGGGTTGTTATAAGAATCAAACAAAAAGGGTTGTTATTGTTATTATTATCATTGCAGTTCCCAAAGAGAATATTACGTCTGATTCTCTCCTAACTACAAGCATGGCTTCAGAGAGTACGGTCAAGGATTCTCAGCCTTCTCTTGATTTGGCAAGTGCTACCAGTGGAGATAAAATAGTTACTGCCCAGGTTGGTGAATTAGTGTTCTATTTCATATAGACTTTATCAGCTCCCTACAACTGGCTGGTTTGCTGATTATGGAGCCTTCTATATTCTGCAGGCCAAATATTTATTTGTCCTCCAAACCTGACCCCCTTACTTCCCTTGATCAGCTCTGCTACACACTAACTGGGTGAGCCTACCAAGCTGTTAGCATCTGGATCTCAGATGCCCCATCAATAAAATGGAGGAAAAATCCTTCCTTGAGGGTTTGAAATGAGCTAAAATATGCCAAGTATCTAGCAGGTAATAGGTATTCAAAAAACGACAGATGCTAGCAGGTAATAGGTATTTGAAAAACGACGATGCTACTATTTGTAATATTGTTGGTGCTAATAAACACCAACTATAGTCTATATTTGTCCTGTATTGGTCAGAATTGAAGACTTTTTTTTATAATTTCCTTTTCCTAATCATAAAAAACTTTATATGCTAGGAAGTGGGCTACACAAAAGACTTGATAATGTTAATTTTACCACAGCCAGATTCTGGGACTCAGAGTTACTTACATGGTAGCTATGGTGGGCCGGGCTACCAGACTACAACATATGACACTATAGTCTTGTTATAGCCTTAGAGCAGGGGTCAGTAGTGGCCTGCTTTGGTAGGATCCCCAAGCTAAGAATGTTCTTTACATTTTTAAAGGTTGTTTAAGAAGAAGAATATGCAACAGAGACTCTATATGAACAAAAATGCCTTAAATATTTATAATATGGCTCTTTATAGAGAGAAGTTTTCTGACCCCTACCTTTGAGGTAGCCACATACAGTCCAGATTAATAGCATCTTAGTAGAGAAATGCTTTTTGGCTAGGTTCAAATAGAACATTTATTTTTTTTCAAGAATACTAAGACATTATTTCATGAGCAGCAATAGTTTTGGTTCCTAATGTTTTTCAGCATGCTGGGAAAAACGAAGGACTGAAATGTAATGTTCCATTTAGATTTTCAGCAGACTCCATTACTTGAATTATGAAATTCTTTAGAATTATTGTGGTAATAATTGAAAATTTATAGAAATTGATTCAGTCTAATTTCTGTTTATAAAATTATATTTCCAGGAAAATGGAAAAGCACCTGATGAGCAGACTGTAGCAGGTGAAGTGATGGGCCCTCAGAGACCTAGATCCAACTCTGGGAGAGAGCTTACTGATGAGGTAGAAATAGATTTTTTTGTTCTTGTTCTTAAAACATAAAGTACAAAAAACATAATGGGAAGATGAAAACCTTCTGAAGATGGATGGTAATGATGGGTGCATAAAATGTGAATATACTTAATGACCCAGAACTGTACATTTAAAAATGGTTAAAATTGTAAATTTTATGTTATGTGTAGTTTACCACAATTTAATTTTTTTTAAGTTTATTGCTGTTATGCAAAAAAAAAAAAAAAAATACAGAGGAAAAACTGAAAATTGAAGATTGTCTTTGTTTTGTTGATATGCTGGATGTTGCATCTCTGATTTAAACTTGCCCTTTCACTCAATTGCATAGTGGAATAAATATATTGAAAGCAAGGTTTATATTTTATAGAAAGTGGGCTTTAAAAGAACTTGATATTGAGGCCAGGTGTGGTGGCTCACTCCTGTAATCGCAGCACTTTGGGAGGCCAAGGCGGGTGGGTCACTTGAGGTCAGGAGTTCGAGACCCAGCCTGGCCAACATGGCAAAACCCCGTCTCTACTAAAAATACAAAAATTAGACAGGCATGGTGGTGCACACCTGTAATCCCAGTTACCCAGAGGCTGAGGCAGGAGAATCACTTGAACCCAGGAGGCAGAGGTTGCAGTGAGCTGAGATCGCACCACTGCACTCCAGCCTGGGCGACAGAGCAAGACTCGATCGCAAGAAAAAGAAATTTAAATAATAATAATAATAAAAGAACTTGATATTATAAATACATGTTATACCAACATAAATTTTATTATTTTAATGGTTTCTTACCATTAAAACTTAGTATGCATCTATTAGCCAACTTATTCAGAATTAAATTTTACAGCGAAATCTTAGTTTATGTTTCTTTAAAACAATACATTTTTTGAAATATTGCACTTTGGAAGACAGTTTGGCAGTTCCTCAAAATGTTAAACATAGTGTTACCATGACCTAGCAGTTCCATTCCTTTGTATGTACCAATGAGAAACGAAAACATATGTTCGCCGGGCGCGGTGGCTCACGCCTGTAATCCCAGCACTTTGGGAGGCCGAGACGGGCGGATCATGAGGTCAGGAGATCGAGACCATCCTGGCTAACACAGTGAAACCCCATCTCTGCTAAAAAATACAAAAAAATTAGCCGGGCGTAGCGGCGGGCGCCTGTAGTCCCAGCTACTCGGGAGGCTGAGGCTGGAGAATAGCATGAACCCGGGAGGCAGAGCTTGCAGTGAGCCGAAATCGCGTCACTGCACTGCAGCCTGGGGGCAGAGCGAGACTCTGTCTCCAAAAAAAAAAAAAAGAAAAGAAAACATATGTTCACACAAAAAATGTACACAAATATTCACAGCATCCTTATTCATAACAGCCAAAAACTGGAAACAACCCAAATGTTCATCACTGATTGGATGGATAAATAAAACGTGGTATATTTATACCATGTTGTATTTTTTAGCAATTAAAAGGAATGAAGCAATAAAGTACTGATACATGCTACAACATGGATAAACCTTGAAGACATCATGTTAAGTTAAAGAAACCAGATGTAAAAGGCCATATATTACAGGATTTGATTTATATGAAATGTCCAGAATAGGCAAATCTATAGAAACAGAAAGTAGATTAGTATTTGCCAGGGGCTAGGAAGAAAGGGAAATGAGGTGTGACTGCTAATGGGTAGGGAATTTCCTTTTGGGGTGCAGAAAATATTCTGACTTAGTGGCGATAGTTGTACAACTCTGTGAATATACTAAAAAACATTGAATTATATGCTTTAAATGAGTGCATTTTGTGGCATGTGAATTGTATCTCAATAAAAATGTTAGAAATTATTGTGTGCAGTATTGAATGTATCTAAAAAGCCTTTAGCTTAAATTTTAGGGGATTTTGTAGACTCAAAAAGATAATTAAATTGCAGGTCATCTTGGTGTGATTGTTTTTTTTAACCTCAGGAAATTTTAGCCAGTGTAATGATTAAGAACCTGGATACTGGAGAAGAAATACCTTTGAGTCTTGCAGAAGAGAAACTACCAACAGGCATTAATCCTCTCACTCTACACATCATGAGAAGGACAAAAGAATATGTAAGGTGTGGCCTAACGTTGTTATTTGTCATTAATAGTATTTCAGAGTTGTTAAGATTTCTCTGTTAATAAACTATGACAATCCCTAATTTGGTTTCATTCAGTGTTTTTCTTTATTCTGGAATTAAAATAGAGTTAAATAAGGTAGGTATTCTTTAACTTTGCTCTTCATTATGACTGTACAGTTACTTGGGGGAATAGTATAAATATTAAATCCCATAGCACTTAGTTTCTCTTTTTTAATGATTTAAATTATACTTGGGACAATATAAAAACAGTGAGGGATTACATGCCTGTAATCCCAGCACTTTGGGAGGCTGAGGCAGCACTTGAATTCAGGAGTTACAGGGGCCTGGGCAACATAGTGAGACCTCATCTCCACAAAAATAAATAAATAAAAATAACCAAAAAAAGTTGAGGCTAAAAAACTATGTAGAATGAACACTTAGTCTTCTGAAACTTTGCTTTAAGGATCATAAAATGGTTTAAATATTTGTACTGTTTTTGTAGGATCAGAAAATGGCTTTAAAGTGAGATGAGTGACTTTACTATGAGATGTATGTAGATCTAAGGAATCATTTCTGTAAAAGCAGGAGCTATTTTATTAAATGTAATGCAGGATGTACTTAATGAGTAGGGAGGAAGATACCTACAAGTTACTTTATTATTTCACTACAGCACATTTTGCCAAGCAAAAAGCCTTGTTTGTAATAGGTTTTTCATAAATTGCTAAATTGTATTCATTTATATGTTATACATTGCACCTTGCTTAAAGATTCTTTTCTTCAGTTTCTGAAGCCTGTAAGTTGTCAGGTCCGTCATTTAAATTAAATTATATGGGCTGAGCACGGTGGCTCACACCTGTAATTCTAGCACTTTAAGAGGCCAAGGCAGGCGGATTGCCTGAGCTCAGGAGTTTGACACCAGCCTGGGCAACATGGTGAAACCGTCTCTACCAAAATAAAAAAAATTAGCCAGACATGGCAGTGTGCACATATAGTCCCAAGTACTCAGGAGGTTGAGGCAGGAGAATTACTTGAACCGGGGAGGCAGAGATTGCAGTGAGCCAAGATTGTGCCACTGCACTCCAGCCTGAGCGACAGAGCGAGACTCCATCTCCTAAATAAATAAATAAATAAATAAATGTAAAGCTTATTAGCATAGTTTTTCTTATTCTGATTAACTGGTTATATAGTAAGTATAAACAGGGATTTTTAAGAAGAATAGAAGAAATGGTTTATTTTAAAACAACTTCCCCTTCTTACAGTAATGACGCGGCACAGTCAGATGATGAAGAGAAGTTACAGTCTCAGCCAACAGATACTGATGGTGGAAGGTTAAAACAGAAAACGTGAGTTACAGTACATCCCTTTTCTTCATTTCAAGTTTTTATTTAAAAAAATATGAGAACTACCATACTATTTTAAATTGTACTCCATATTGTTTTTATGTCTACCCACCACCACTCCTCCCTGTCCCTCGCTGGTAATAATAATAAAGCATCTGACATACAGAAAATGACCAGTAAGTGTTGCACCATACCTGTGTTTTTCTACTGGTAGGTAGGTACCAGAAGTGTTGTAGAAGAACGTGATTGTCCTTGAAGTTGTCTTTTCCCTCTCTCTTCATCTCTGCAGTCCTATTTGTCTTTCGAAACCCAACTATAATGAGATTCTTCCTGACTACTACAGTCTGTAGCAATTTTCTTTCTTTTCTCAATTTGGGAATACCTGTAGTCTATAACTTACTTTTTCCCTTTACAATATATTGTCTTAAACTGTTTTCAGTTAAACTGTTTTCAGACAAATACACATTAAACAATCAAAGCGTATGTTGCAAAAGGATTCTGATTATGCCATCCTTCTGTTTCCCCTACAAACTTCTAGATCAATGGTGGGCCTATACATTTTGTTTGATTATACACAAGTCTCTAAATTGATAATAATTAACTCTTAAGGTCCAAAGGGAATTCTCCACTTGAGTCCTTTTCCTAGTGTGTATCAAATAAAGCATTTTCCTAGTGTGTATCAAATAAAGAATTTTTAGGAAACATGTACCTAAAATGCAGGCATATGGTAGCACCTTAGATATTTGGAACTTGGCCATCTAGTAGTTGCAGTTATCAGGAACCTGAGAATAAGGAATTACTACAATTATTCAGAGACAGATAAACATCCAGAAGAGATGTCACATAGTCCATGCACTAAAGCTCATTATTTTTCTAAGAGAAAAGTTCCTCAAGTTTATTCAAAGCCATTATGCTTATTTCTTACATCATTTTTTAAAAACTCTGGTCAAGTGTCTGAGCTTACTGCAAAACAGAAGCATCGAACTGTGACAACAGGTAAGTTGACACATAAGAACGTCAGATAATCAGAAAAATGATAAAATAACTCATAATATAGGTGGGTACCGTGGCTCACGCCTATAATCCCAGCATTTTGGGACACCACAGTAGGAGGATCACTTGAGCCCAGGAGTTTGAGAGCAGCCTGAGCAACATAGGTGGACTCACTCTTTACAAAAAAATTTTAAAAATTAGCCGGACATGGTGGCACACACATGTGGTCTCAGCTACTCAGGAGGCTGAGATGGGAGAATTGCTTGAGCCTGGGGGGTCGAGGCTGCAGTGAGCCATGATCACACCACTGCACTTTAGCCTGGGTGACAGAGCAAGACCTTGCCGCCCCCCCCAACAAAAAAAAGAACTCATAATATAGCACAATCATCATATCACAGTGCTTTTCAACCTTTTCTCATGCCATGACACACAAAGAACATAATAGTATTTGCACTGAATGCTGGGGTAAGCTGATAAGGTAGCTGATGGCCAGAGAAGATTGGCCCAGGCTTCCCTCGGCCCTGCCCTGTTGCCTTGAAGGCTGAGTGGGGAACCAATAGTATGGCCCACCTGCAATGCATTAGAAAGGCTCTGAATGTATTAAAGAACCAAAATGATGGTAGCAATGATCTTATCCATCAAGGAATGAAATTTAGGGAACATAAAGTGCCATTTAAGAAGGCATAAAAGTAGATATTTTAGAACTATTCTCATCTGAAAAAATTAAAATGTCTGTTTTCTTGGCTTTTAAAGTGGTAGTAAACTTATCCAGAAAATACAGCTTCAGAGTTATAGGTAGCAGAGACCTTATAATGGTTTTAAAAATGGTTTATCATCTGTGTTTTCTGGTTATCAAAAGAAATACAGAAATATGTAAAATAGAAAATGAAAGTTTCTGATAATCTCAGACCCAGAAATCAGTTTTAATAGCATAGTGTATTCTCCATAGAATTTTTTGTTTCTCATAAAAGCAGGGCTACTACTCTATGTCTATAATTTGTCAACTTGCTGTTTTGTTTTATTAAGAAAATCAGATATATCATAGACATCTCTTTATATCAGCACTAATAATATATATATTGCAGTCTTTCTGAGAGCCAGATATGAGAGTTAAGTGCTTGGGATATAACAGTTAAGACATTAAGAGGCCGGGCATGGTGGCTCACGCCTGTAATCCAGAACTTTGGGAGGCCGAGGTGGGTGGATCACTTGAGGTCAGAAGTTCGAGACTAGCCTGGCCAACGTGGTGAAAGCCAGTCTCTACTAAAAATACAAAAAAATAGCTGGGTGTGGTGGTGGGCACCTGTAATCCTAGCTACTCAGGAGGCCGAGGCAGGAGAATTGCTTAAACCCAGGAGGCAGAGATTGCAGTGAGCTGAGATCATACCATTGCACTCCAGCCTGGGCAACAAGAGTGAAATTCTGTCTCAAAAAAAAAAAAAAAAAAGACATTCAGGGTGGGTGCAATGGCTCATGCTTGTTATCCTAGCACTTAGGGAGGCCGAGGCGGGTCGATAATTTGAGTCCAGGAGTTCAAGACCAGCCTGGGCAACACGGCAAGACCCCGTCTCTATAAAAAATACAAAAATTAGCCAGGCATGGTGGTATGCACCTGTAGTCCCAGCAACCCAGGAGGCAGAGGCAGATGGGTCCATTGAACCTGGGAGGTCAAGGCTGTAGTGAGCCGAAATCATACCACTGCACTGTAGCCTGGGCAGCAGAGCAAGACTCTGTCTCAATTTTAAAAATTTGAAAGAAAAAGACATTCGTGGTCTCTGCCTTCATAGAACTTCTGTTAAATGGGAGAAATAGGCATTAAACATATAATTGCACAGATAAATCTAGATACATTTGTAGTGATTGCTATAAAAGTAAAGCTCCAGGTCCTATGGAAGTATTGCAGTAGTTCCCTCTTATCCATGGGGTATATGTTCCAAGATCCCCAGTGGATACTTGAAATCACAGATAGTACCAGACTTTGCTACTATGTTTTTTCGATCTGATAACCAGGAAGGCTGCTAAGTAATAAGTGGGTATCGTCTACAGCGTGGAAACACTGGACACAGGGATGATTCACATCCCAGGTAGGATGGAACAGGATGGTGTGAGATTTCATCATGCTACTCAGAATGGCACACAATTTAAAACTTACAAATTGTTTTATTTCTGGGATTTTCCATTTAATATTTTTGGACCATGGTTGACTGGGGTAACCAAAACCATGTAAAGTGAAACTTTGGATAAATGGAGACTATATAACAAAAACTCCGTCTAAAGTTAAAAAGACCATTTTGAGAGAGCTGTTTGATCTGAGACCTAAAAAGTGAGTGGGAATTAGCCAAGGGAGAGGTGTTCCAGGCAGAAATAACCACACATGCAAAGCCCCTAAGGTTACTATAAGAGCTTGGCACATTTAAAAAGCTGAGGTTTGCTCATTCATTTTATTGTATTTCCTACCAGCACTTATTTATCTATTCCTCGATTGACAGAAAATTTAGTTTATTTCCACTTTTTGACTATTCTAAACAGTGTTACATTGAACTTCTCTGTGTATATAACTTAACAACTTTTAAAAATACTGTCCCTCATGAGCTCCCATGAATCAGTAAAAATTTACTCCTGATTCATATTTCTTTTGGTTTTAAATATCATGTACTGTGCTCTGCTTTTTATAATCTTAATATATGAAACCTGCGACTTAGCCAATTGAAAATGCAATAAATAAGTTCTATTTATGGAAGCTTGAGATGCATACTTACATTACCTCATGTTTGGGAATACCTACCAGGAAAGCTCAGCCTAATTTTATTACATACACTTACCCAAACTGAAAGAGACCATCTTCAGCTACCAAAGCATTCTATTTTGTAAGGAATATCTCTTTACTCTTTATTGGTAAAATGTGTTTTTAAGAATAGCTGGCTACAACAGTCTTCTCAAAGCAGTTCTCACCTCTGATTCATGGCTTCACCCCCAGACTCTCTAAATTGGATTATCTGGGGATGGAGCCCAGGTACCTACACTTTAAACACTCCCCTCTCCACACTACCTCTGCCAATCAATTTTATTCACCACTGAAAACCAAAGCTCTAGAATATATGAATATGGTAAATTGGGGGAAAGAGTGTTTCCTTTGCCATATTGACTTGAATATGTTTATTCCAGAGAATAAGGCATTTGGAACTCAAACACCTATTATTTATGTTTAAAAAAGGTTATTTCAAAGTAGTGTACTTTATCAGTCACAGCTAATACATTTGTCTGCAAATTGTTGAACTTTTACAGTTAACTGAGTTGATACTTTTTTCATTTTTGTTAAGGACTCAACTAAAGAAGTTTCTTGGAAAATCAGTAAAGAGAGCAAAGCACCTTGCTGAGGAATATGGTGAACGTGCTATAAATAAAGTTAAAAGTGTTAGAGATGAAGGTGAGTTAAAACAGAACATTTCAACTGAACATTCAATTAATTTGTAATCGTCTAAATTTAGCCTGTAGTTTATAAGAAGCATTCTATTTAAAATAGTAAACCTTTATAGCTGACATCTTAGTATTTCAATAAATAAGGTACTCTCTCACGTAATTTTATGAGTTTGAAGAAAAATGAATTTATACATATTTTGTGACTTTGACAATCTGAAAGGGTTGAGTGTTAAATAATCAGTTATAAATTAGTTTTGTTTTTTGTTTTTTGTTTTTTTTTGAGATGGAGTCTCACTCTTTCGCCCAGGCTGGAGCGCAGTGGCGTGATCTCAGCTCACTGCAAGCTCTACCTCCCAGGTTCACACCATTCTCCTGCCTCAGCCTCCCGAGTAGCTGGGACTACAGGTGCCCGCCACCATGCCCGGCTAATTTTTTGTGTTTTTAGTAGAGACGGGGTTTCACCGTGTTAGCCAGGATGGTCTCCATCTCATGACCTCATGATCTGCCCACCTTGGCCTCCCAAAATGTTGGGATTACAGGCGTGAGCCACTGCGCCCAGTCATAAGTTAGTTTTTTAAGGCTATTTGGTTTTGGGTTTTTTTTTTTTTAAACAGTCTTGCTCTGTCACCCAGACTGGAGTGGAATGGCATGATCTTGGCTCACTGCAACCTCTGTCTCCTGGGTTTAAGCCATTTTCCTGCCTCAGCTTACCAAGTAGCTGGGATTATAGGCACACACCACCACACCTGGCTGATTTTTGTATTTTTAGTAGAGACAGGGTTTCGCCATGTTGACCAGGCTGGTTTCGAACTCCTGACCTCAGGTGATCCGCCCACTTCTACCTCCCAACGTGCTGGAATTACAGGCATGAGCCACCACGCCCGGCCAATGCTATTTTTTTCTTTTCTTTTTTTTTTGGAGATGGAGTCTCACTCTGTCACCCAGGCTGGAGTACAGTGGCACAATCTCGGCTCACTTCAACCTCTGCCTCCTGGGTTCAAGCAATTCTCCTGCCTCAGCCTCTTGAGTAGCTGGGATTACTGGCACCTGCCACCACACCTGGCTAATTTTTGTATTTTTAGTAGGGACAGAGTTTTACCATATTGCCCAAGCTGATCTTGAACTCATGACCTCAGGTGATCTGCTCGCCTCAGCCTCTCAAAGCTCTGGGATTACAAGTGTGAGCCACCGCGGTTGGCCAACTATTTGGTTTTTACAAATACTGTCAGTTCTCCGTATCCATGGGTTCCACATGGAGGGATTCAAGCAAACACAGATAGAAAAATATTAAAAAACAAAAAATAACAATACTAAATAAATAATAAATAAAAATTTATTAAAATAAAATATAAAATTTAAAATTTTTTTTTATTTTTAAAATAAAAAATATAAAATAAAACATAAAAAATAAAACAATAGAAAAGGCCGGGCGCGGTGGCTCAAGCCTGTAATCCCAGCACTTTGGGAGGCCGAGGCGGGCGGATCACGAGGTCAGGAGATCGAGACCATCCTGGCTAACATGGTGAAACCCCGTCTCTACTAAAAATACAAAAAACTAGCCGGGCGACGTGGCGGGCGCCTGTAGTCCCAGCTACTCGGGAGGCTGAGGCAGGAGAATGGCGTGAACCCGGGAGGCGGAGCTTGCAGTGAGCCGAGATCTGGCCACTGCACTCCAGCCTGGGCGGCAGAGCGAGACTCCATCTCAAAAAAAAAAAAAAAAAAAAAAAATAGAAAAAATAATATAACAACTGTTTATATAGCATTTATGTTGCAGTAGATATTATAAGTAATCTAGAGATTAAAGTATACAGTAGGGCGAGGCCTGGTGGCTCATGCCTATAATCCCAGTACTTTGAGAGGCCAAGACAGGAGAACTGCTTGAGGCCAGGAGTTTGAGACTAGCCTGGTCAAACATAGTGAGACCCTGTCTCTACTAAAAAATAAAAATTAGCTTGGTGTAGTGAAGTGTGCCTACAGTCCCAGCTACTCAGAAGGCTGAGGAATAGGATTGCTTGAGCCCAAGAGTTCAGGGCTGCAGTGACCTATGATCGCACCACTACACTCCAACCTGAAACCCTATCTTTAAAAAAGAAAGAAAGTACATGAAAGGATGTGCATAGGTTATATGCAAATACCGTGCCATTTTATGTTAAGGGATTTGAGCATTCGCAGATTTTGATACCCATAGCAGGTCTTGCCATGGATACTGGGGAATAACTGTATTTTCAAAATTAGGTAGGTCTGGGTATGGTGGCTCATATCTGTAATCCCAACACTTTGGAAGGCTAAGGCAGGAGGATCACTTAAGCTCAGGAGTTGGAGACCAGCTTGGGCAACATAGTGAGACCCCCGTCTGTATAAAAATAAATAAATAAATTTTTTTTAATTAGGTAAATTTTCTAAATTTGCAAATATCTTGACCTCCTATGCCTTTGTCATTATTGTACTCATTTGTTTTATTTAATGAAACTTACATAGTACTTATTCAGTGCCTGGGACTGTACTAAGCACTTTTACCTGTACTAATTCATTTAATCCCATAGAAACCCTATGAGGTAAGTACCATCATATCCCCATTTGATAGATGAGAAAACTAAGAGGCATCCAAAGTTGAGTAACTTGCCTGTGGTCACACAGATAATAAATGACAGAGCTGGATTTGAACCTGGCAGTCTGGCGTTAGACTCCATGTTTTTAACCAGTATGTTACATAATAAATAAATTTTGCTCTTCCATTTAATGAATTTTCTTGGTATGCAGGAAATATGAAACTATGATAGTAGCAATATCTATATTAGCTAGTAGTGATTTCTATTGCTTTTCTGTTCAGTGTTTCATACTGATCAAGATGATCCTTCATCAAGTGATGATGAAGGAATGCCCTACACAAGACCAGTTAAATTCAAAGCAGCACACGGTTTCAAAGGACCTTATGATTTTGATCAGATCAAAGTGGTGCAAGATCTTAGTGGTGAACATATGGTAAGCAACTTTTTCATTTTTTAGGATTGATACTGTTTTTGTTAAGAGAAATACTTTGGCTTCTACAGAACTATCTCTATGTATGTAACTTTGCTAGCCTGACTCAAGAACGGTGAAGTTATGTTAACATGATGTAATGAATAGGTAATGCAGAGTGTATCTCTGAAGTATTCCAGAAGTGACTTATCGGCCAGGTGTGGTGGCTCACGCCTGTAATCCCAGCACTTTGGGAGGCCAAGACAGGTGGATCACTTGAGTTCAGGAGTTTGAGACAGCCTGACCAATATGACGAAACCCTGTCTCTATGAAAAATATAAAAATTAGCCGAGCATGGTGGTGGGTGCCTGTAATCCCAGCTACTTGGGAGGCTGAGGCAGGAGAATTGCTTGAATCCGGGAGGCAGAGGTTGTGGTGAGTCGAGATCATGCCACTGCACTGCAGCCTGGGCTACAGAGTAAAAGACTCCGTCTCGAAAAAAAAGAAAAAGAAAAAAATGAGTTATTGAATAAGTAAACTCTCAGCCTGTATCACTAAGAAACCTATGCAAAGGCACCAAACTTCAAAGCAGTTAAATTAGAGGGTGGTCTGTAACTTTGAAAAATGTTTAAAATGTTCCCAACCATATTTTAAATAATTTACAAACTATATCAGAAGCTCAATATATGTTGTGAAGTGAGATACTCAGCTAAAACAAGGAGAGAGGTAAAAGTTCAAGTGCTCCTTTAGAGTTCAAAAGTACCAATGTAGATGCAATTGCACAAACTGTATTGCAGTTAACCCCTGAAAATGCTAGGAACACAGGGAAGGCAGTGACCAAATTTAGAGCTGAATAAATAATGTTGTGCCCTTGATTAGGGAATCTGTTTACATTTTAAGTCTAAAAGTTGGCTTAACTGGATGGCAACCAAATTCAAATTTAAATTTTGATGCTTATAATCTACAGATAAAATGTTTGAGTTGATTTTAGTATTTTCCTTAAGGAAATTGATAAATTTCCTAGTACTGTATTGACTCGCTATTTCCTGTTTTAAATAAAATCTCATTGTAGTAGGCTCCAAATGACTCATTTTTAATACACTTGAATTTTGTAGAAGTGAATGGTTATTTCAATAAATGGGCTGTGGCATAATCTTTTTGATACATCTGAATGTGTATATAATAGTATTTCTTGTAATAAGAAATAGTATTTCTTGTAGTAAGTATTTCTTGGTGTTTCCAACTTAAGAGGTTCGTGTTCTTTCTCCCTTCTCCTCTACCCCCACCACACACACATACTTTCCTACTGTTTTCAGTGTCTAGAGATTCTGGCCATATACTTTGAAACCTTGTTTCTAGAGAGAAAAGTAGGATGCACCATTCTAATACTACTACCTTTTTTTTTTCCTTTTTGTGGCAAAGTCTTGCTCTGTCACCCGGCTGGAGTGCCGGGGCGGGATCTCTGCTCACTGCAGCCTCTGCCTCCTGAGCTCAAGCAGTCCTCCCTCCTCAGCCTCCTGAGTAGCTGGGACCACAGGTGCGCACCACCATGCCTGGCTAATTTTTTGTGGTTTTTGTAGAGATGGGGTTTCACCGTGTTGCCCAGGCTAGTCTCGAACTCCTGAACTCAAGTGATCCACCCACCTGGACCTCCCAAAGTGCTGGGATTGCAAGCACGTGCCACCATGCCCAGCCCATTCCAAAACTGTAATACTTCTAAGTGCCTGGTGCTATGAGGGTCACTGCCAAGGTGGGCTTTAGTCTTCCTCAATCCTGCTTAGTTGTTAGTGCTATGCTGAGGGCTCTGCCACCCGTCTTTACGTTCAGCTAGGGGACTGAGATCCCCAACTAGGATTTGTGCTTTTCCAATGAAGATTTCTGACCACTTTAGAACTCCCATTTCTGTTAATATGTGAACAGGGTTTGAGTTCTTGAAGTTGTTAGTTTAGATTATGGAACACCACAACTATCTTACCCTACCTTTCTTCTGAAAGTCTACTTTTGTGGTATTAAAGCACCATTGAACTTTTGGACTTAAATAGTGTTAGCAATGTGAGGATTATCTTAGTATACATTATTTGGCATAATTTTAAACTTTGGCTTTAAAGTCTCGTCTCTAAATTTTATTTTATTTATTATCATTTTTAGATGGAGTTGCGTTTTTGTTGCCCAGGCTGGAGTGCAATGGCACGGTCTCGGCTCACTGCACCCTTCACCTCCCAGGTTCAAGTGATCCTCCTGCCTCAGCCTCCCAAGTGGCTGGGATTATAGGCGCCCACCACCATGCCTAGCTAATTTTTGTATTTTTAGTAGAGATGGGGTTTTACCATGTTGGCCAGAATGGTCTCGAACTCCTGACCTTAGGTGATCCACCTGCCTCAGCCTCCCAAAGTGCTGAGATTACAGATGTGAGCCACCATGCCCGGCCAAAAGTAAAGTCTCTAAAGTTGTAAAGTATTAACTTTGAACCTTCTTTTGTTTTCATAGGGAGCTGTTTGGACCATGAAATTTTCTCACTGTGGCCGATTACTTGCCTCAGCTGGACAAGACAATGTAGTGAGAATATGGGCTTTAAAAAATGCTTTTGACTATTTCAACAATATGCGAATGAAATACAATACTGAAGGTATTTTTCATGTATTTAAAAATCTACAGAAACCTGAAGTTTTTACATTTTAGGTATACTGATGCCCTACTTTTCTGGCAGTCATTTGCAGCAACCACTATTTATGATAATAGCCAAAAACTTGAAAGTAAGACAGACGTCAGTGGTAAAAAGTCTCTAAACCCAATGAAAAGAGCTGCCACAAAGCTTTTGATTTATCCCTTTCCAGGTGTAGTGTGTAGTTAATTTCATCAACTATTGAGAACATGTTATTTGGTTTCCTCTGGCAACCTTCAGTTCTATCCTAGGTTAAAACAGAATTGCTAATTAACTAGAAAAAGAATGAAAATCATATATATATATATCCAGTAAGTAAAAAAGATTAAGGAAAGAGTCATGGAAAATGAATGTGAATTGTCAGTACATCAAGGGATATATGAAAAAATGTTGAAAAGAGAAGCCTCAGAACATTATGTACACACTGATTTCAACTATGTACAGATATTTATGTATCATGATGTTATCAGGAAAGTATGTAGAGTTGATGTAAATTTGGGCTTTAAGTTTATGGGATTCTTCTCTAATAACTATTTAACTGTGTAATAAGTTTTTTCCACACCCTCCCTGCCATCAAGTAAGGCTGCAAACAAGAAGTAAAGCATAGGAGGAAGGAGAAAAAAGGTGGCCGTGGGTGAGAGTGAATAGTCAAAGCACCAATTTGAGGAACATAGAAGTCTAGGGAGATTCACTAAACTGGCAAGCTAGGCCTCATATACTTGAGTACATCCTGTGAGTATTGCTTGCATTATGTTTCAGTACTTAGTTGAAGATGACAATAATTTGACAAGAAATTAAACTGTGTTTACTATATGGTGAGTTTTTCTAGTCCTCGCTGTTTGTCATTTCTTTTACTGCCCTGCCGTAAGCAAAAAGACTATTTTCAGTGGCCCTTGAGACTAACTGCAGCCCTGACCCTTTCTGCTCCTTTATTGTTTCTCTTGCTACTTGTCATGATTAATAAGAATGTGTTCTATTTGAATACTGAGGATTTAATGGTATTTTGTTTACTAAAGTAGGGAAATGGTTAAGCCATTTTATGAAGTTTTTATGTAAAAATGATTAAAACAAATATTTTGGCTCTTATGGGGTTATGCCTCAATTGTTAGTGTTTTTCTAGAATACTATATTCTCTAACTATTAGACATTGCTGTGTCATTACTTCTGAATGTTGTATTTTGGTGGGTCTGTGTGTATACATACATCCCTTTTTTATAATTACTATGTTGTTTTTAGGACGTGTGTCTCCATCACCCTCCCAGGAAAGTCTAAGCTCATCAAAATCGGATACAGATACAGGGGTATGCTTATTGTTTTATGGTTACTATGTGAAATGGTATGATTTAATTTGTTTACCATAAAGTATTTTTATGTATCAGAAATTACAGTTGCATGAAGACACTTAATTAAAATTAAGATGTATCATTAGAAACAGGAGTTTCTTCAATTTGAAGCAATTAGCAAATGAAAATTTTTGATGTTTAAAGGTTGCCAGACAGTGAATGCTATTCCTCAGGGTACTATACCACTAATGTAAACTTAAATAATACAAAAGCCCCTCCCCTCAAATCCATGTTAGATATTTTTTAAATAATGATAATAGATACCCAAATAAGAGATAATTAAGGAAAGAAAAAGATATTTAAGTATTTTAATTTTCTAATCTTCTTGTTTAATAAACACTTTATAACAGTTTCAGATAAGGCATCTTAATGATTTTCATTTGGTTTTAGAGCTGGAAGGTTAAATATAACCAATTTTAAACCTAAAAAAGCAGAAGATACAATATTGTACTAAGTTGTCACCTGTGCTTTTTGTGTATTGCATTAGGTAAGGGTGATATAAACAAGAGGACCTAAAATGTCTACCTGCTCAACAGTATTTTCCTGAGATTTCATTGGCTCCAATATTTGACACTACCTTTTCCCCTTCTGGCTTTCCATAGTTCTGTTTTCCCTTATTCTTTTATACTACCACTGTTTCTTCTTCCACCTCCTTACGTTTACTGTTTATCAGGGTCTGTTCTTGGCCATTTTCAATAGACATATTTATGCACTTCTTCTAGTTCTGAACTGGCTTTAGATCTGTAATTCTTTGTTTACTTTCAGTAACTTTATGATTTTTAAACAAGAACATTATTGTGCTTGCTGTCTTTTCACATAGCAATATATAGGATCTCTCCACCTACATGTAATTCAACCACATCAACTAATAGGTCCAAAACTAAACTCCTTCGACAAATGTCTTCTGAGTGCCTGCCATATGTGGCAGACACTGCTACATGCTATAAAATCAAATGAAACTTACTCTCTGTCCTCAGGGATCTTGTGGACTAGTGAAATAGGTAAACTCACAATTACAGTATTAGATGATGATATTCTACAGAAGGTACTACACAAGAATAGGTTAGCCTTATAAATCACAGTGTTAGGAATAGTTTCCTGGAAGCTTGTTATTTGAGCTAGGATTTAGCTGTATGAGAGAAGAAAGGAAGGAGCGTATCAGACACAGGGAATAGCAAGTGCAAAGGCATGGAGGCTAGTATGTTAAAGGTACTACAAGGAATTTCACATGGCTGAGAAAGGTGCATGTGTGAGATTGGTGGGAGAGGTAGGCAGGAGTGGGATTTTAAATGACTTTCTGTGTTAAACGAAGACATTGGAATTGTATTCTGCAAACTACTGGGAGCAGGGTGGGGCTTTGAAGGATTTCACTCAGGCATAATTACCATGTTCAGATTTTTGTTTTAGAAAGAGTATTCTGGTAGTAATGTGAAGGATAGACTAGGCGGGGGCTTCAGGTTAGAGACAGGGAGACCATGTAAGAGGCTGTTAACCCAGAGAATGGTTACTTCCAATTATGATGATTATGATAGCAGTAGATCTAGAAACTGTAAAGATAAGCTGAATTGAGAGACGTAAAATAAGTCTAATTTGTAGGACTTGGTGACTGACTAGCTGGGGTAGTAAAAGTGAGTAGCCTAGGATAAATCACAGGTATCTGGCTTGAGTAGTTAGCTAGATGGTAATGGTCATTCATAGAAATATTTTTTTAATTTTAATTTTTCCATAAGTTATTGGGATACAGGTGGTATTTGGTTACATAAGTTCTTTAGTGATTTTGGTGCACCCATCACGCAAGCAGTATACGCTGCACCTATTTGTAGTCTTTTATTCCTCACCCCCTCCCACTCTTCCTCCCAAGTCCCCAAAGTCCGTTGTATCATTCTTACCTCTTTGCGTCCTCATAGTTTAGCTCCCACATATCAGTGAGAACATACGATGTTTGGTTTTCCATTCCTGAGTTACTTCTCTTAGAATAATAGTCTCCAGTCTAATCCAGGTTGCTGCGAATTCTGTTAATTCATTCCTTTTTTTGCCTGAGTAGTATTCCATCGTGTATATATACCAGTTTCTTTATCCGCTTGTTGATTGATGGGCATTTGGGTTGGTTCGATGTTTTTGCAGTTGCGAATTGTGCCGCTATAAAGGTGTGTGTGCAAGTATCTTTTTTCTAATAATGACTTCTTTTCCTCTGGGTAGATACCCAATAGTGGGATTGATGGATCAATGGTAGTTCTACTTTTAATTCTTTAAGGAATCTCCACACTGTTTTCCATAGTGGCTGTACTAGTTTACATTCCCACAAGCAGTGTAGAAGTGTTCCCTGACCACTGCATCCGCACCAACATCTGTTTTTGATTTTTTATTATGGTCATTCTTGCAGGAGTAAGGTGGTATCACATTGTGGTTTTGATTTGCATTTCCCTGATTATTAGTGATATTGAGCATTTTTTCATATGTTTGTTGGCCATTTGTATATATTTTTTTGAGAATTGTCTATTTATGTCCGTAGCCCACTTTTTGATGGACTGTTTTTTTCTTACTGATTTGTTTGAGTTTGTTGTTGATTCTAGTTATTAGTTAGTCCTTAGTTGGATGTATAGATTATGAAGATTTTCTCCCACTCTGTGGGTTGTCTGTTTACTCTGTTGACTGTTCCTTTTGCTGTCCAAAAGCTCTTTAGTTTAATTAAGTCCCACTATTTATTTTTATTGCATTTCCTTTTGGGTTCTTGGTCATGAAATCCTTGCCTAAGCCAATGTCTAGAAGGGTTTTTCCAATGTTATCTTCTAGAATTTTTATGCTTTCAGGTCTTAGATTTGAGTCCTTAATGCCTCTTGAGTTGATTTTTGTATAAGGTGAGAGATGAGGATCCAGTTTCATTATCATACATGTGGCTAGTGGCTAGCCAATTATCCCAGCACCATTTATTGAAAAGGGTGTCCTTTCCCCACTTTTTATTTTTTTGTTTCCTTTGTCAAAGATCAGTTGGCTGTAAGTATTTGGGTTTATTTCTGGGTTCTCTATTGTTTTCCATTGGTCTATGTGCCTATGTTTATACCAGTACCATGCTGTCTTGGTGACTATGGCCTTATATTATAGTTTGAAATCAGGAAGTGTGACACCTCCATATTTGTTATTTTGCTTAGTCTTGCTTTGGCTATGTGGGCTCTTTTTTGGTTCCATATGAATTTTAGAATTGTTTTTTCTAATTCTGTGAAGAATGATGGTGGTATTTTGATGGGGATTGCATTGAATTTGTAGATTGCTTTCTGAAGTAGGGTCATTTTCACAATATTGACTCTACCCATCCATGAGCATGGGATGTGCTTCCATTTGTTTGTGTCATCTATGATTTCTTTAGCGGCATTTTGTAGTTTTCCTTGTAGATGTCTTTCACCTCCTTGGTCAGGTATATTCATTTTTTTGTTGTTTTTGTTTGTTTGTTTGTTTGGTTTTTTTTTTTGCGGCTATTGTAAAAGTGATTGAGTTGTTGATTTGATTCTTCGTTTGGTTGCTGTTGGTGTGTACTACTGATTTGTGTACATTAATCTTGTATCTGGAAACTTTGCTGAATTCTTTTATCAGTTCTAGGAGCTTTCTGGAGGAGTCTTTAGGGTTTTCGAGGTAAACTATCATTGTCAGCAAACAGTGACAGTTTGACTTTCTCTTTACCGATTGGATGCCCTGTATTTCTTTCTCTTGTCTGATTGCTCTGGCTAGGACTTCCAACACTATGTTAAGGAGGAGTGGTAAGAGTGGGCATCCTTGTCTTGTTCCAGTTCTCAGAGGGAATGCTTTCAATTTTTCCCCATTCAGTATTATGTTGGCTGTGGGTTTGTCATAGATGGCTTTTATTACACTGAGGTGTGTCCCCTGTATGCTGATTTTGCTGAGAGTTTTAATCATAAAGGATGCTGGATTTTGTTGAATGCTTTTTCTGCGTCTATTGAGATGATAGTGTGATCTTTGTTTTTAATTCTGTTTATGTGGTGTATCACATTTATTGACTTGCATATGTTAAACCATCCCTGCATCCCTGCTGTGAAACCCACTTGATCTTGGTGGATTATCTTTTCAGTATGTTGTTGGTTTTGGTTAGCTAGTGTGTGTTAAGGATTTTAGCATCTTGTTCATCAGGCATATTGGTCTGTAGTTTTCTTTTTTGGTTGTGTCCTTTCCTGGTTTTGGTATTAGTGGGTGATGCTGGCTTCATAGAATGAATTAGGGAGGAGTCCCTCTTTTTCTATCTTGTGGAATAGTGTCAAAATAATTGTTACCAATTCTTCTTTGAATGTCTGGTAGAATTCTGCTGTGAATCCATCTGGTCCTGGACTTTTTTTGAGATGGAGTCTCATTCTGTCGCCCAGGCTGGAGTGCAGTGGCGCGATCTCGGCTCACTGCAGCCTCTGCCTCCTGGGTTCCAGCTATTCTCCTGCCTCAGCCTTCCTGGTAGCTGGGATTACAGGCACACACCCGCATGTCTGGCTAATTTTTGTATTTTTAGTAGAGATGCGGTTTCAACATGTTGGCCATGCTAGTCTTGAATTCCTGGCCTCAGGTGATCTGCCTGCCTTGGCCTCCCAAAGTGCTGGGATTACAGGCGTGAGCCACTGCGCCCGGCCAGTCCTGGACTTTTTTTTTGTTGATAATTTTTAAATTACCATTTCAATCTCGCTGCTTGTTATTGGTCTGTTCAGGGTATCTAATTCTTCCTAATTTAAGCTGGGAGGGTTGTGTTTTTTCAGGAATTTATCCATCTCTTCTAGGTTTTCTAGTTTATGTGCATAAAGGTGTTCATAGTAGCCTTGAATGATCTTTTGTATTTCAGTGATGTCACTTGTAATATCTCCTGTTTCTCTTCTTAATGAGGTTATTTGTATTTTCTCTCTTATTTTCTTGGTTAATCTTGCTAACAATCTGTCAATTTTATTTATTTTTTCAAAGAACCCGCTTTGTGTTTCCTTTATCTTTTGTATTTTTTGTTTGTTTGTTTCAATTTCATTTAATTCTGCTCTGATCTTGGTAATTTCCTTTCTTCTGCTGGCTTTGGGTTTGGTTTGTTCTTGTTTCTCTAGTTCCTTGAGGTGTGACCTTAGAATGTCAGTTTGTGCTCTTTGAGTCTTTTTGATGTAAGCATTTATAGGGCAATGAACTTTCCTCTTAGCACCACCTTTGCTGTATCCCAAAGGTTTTGATAGGTTGTTTCATTATTGTCGTTCAGTTCAAAGAATTTTAAAATTTCCATCTTGATTTCATTTTTGACCCAGTGGTCATTCAGGAGCAGGTTATTTTATTTCCGTGTATTTGCATGGTTTCGAAGGTTCCTTTCGGAGTTGATTTCCAGTTGTATTCCACTGTAGTCTGAGTGCTTGATATAATTTCAGTTTTCTTAAATTTATTGAGGCTCGTTTTATGGCCTGTCATATGGTCTGTCTTGGAGAAAGTTCCATGTGCTGTTGAATAGAATGTGTATTCTGCAGTTGGATGGAACGTTCTGTATATATATCTGTTAAGTCCATTTGTTCCAAGGTATAGTTGAAATTCACTGTTTCTTTGTTGACTTTCTGCCTTGATGACCTGTCTAGTGCTGTCAGTGGAGTACTGAATTCCCCCACTATTATTGTGTTGCTGTCTATCTCATTTCTTAGGTCTGTTAGTAATTGGTTTATAAATTTGGGAGCTCCAGTCTTAGGTGCATAAATGTTTAGGATTGTGATATTTTCCTGTTGGACAAGGCCTTTTACCGTTATATCATGTCCCTCTTTGTCTCTTTTAAATGCTGTTGCTTTAAAGTTTGTTTTGTCTGATATAAGAATAGCTACCCTTGCTCGTTTTTGGTGTCCATTTGCATGAAACGCCTTTTACCACCCCTTTACTTTAAGTTTATTTGAGTCCTTATGTCTCCTGAAGACAGCATATGGTTGGTGAGTTCTTATCCATTCTGCGTCTCTGTATCTTTTAAGTGGAGCGTTTAGGCCACTTACATTCAATGTTAGTATTGAGATGTGAGATACCTCATAGTATTATTTGTTTCCTGTGTACCTTGTTTTTTTGTTTTGTTTTGTTTTTGCTTTTTAACTTACATTTTTGTTTTATAGGTTCTGTGTGATTTACGTTTTAAAGAGGTTCTGTTTTGATGTGTTTCCAGGATTTGTTTCAAGATTTAGAGCTCCTTTTAGCAGTTCTTTTAGTGGTGGTTTGGTAGTGGCAAATTCTCTCAGCATTTGTTTGTCTGAAAACGACTGTATCTTTCCTTCACATATGATACTTAGTTTTACTGGATACAGAATTCTTAGCTGATAATTGTTTTGTCTGAGGAGGCTGAAGACAGGGCCCCAATCCCTTCTAGATTGTAGGGTTTCTGCTGAGAAATCTGCTGTTAATCTGATAGGTTTTCCTTTATACATTACCTGGTGCTTTTGTCTCACAGCTCTTAAGATTCTTTCCTTTGTCTTAACTTTAGATAACCTGATGACAATGTGCCTAGGCGATGATCGTTTTGTGATGAATTTCCCAGGTGTTCTTTGTGCTTCTTGTATTTGAATGTCTACGTCTCGAGCAAGGCCGGGGAAATTTTCCTTGATTATTCCCCCAAATATGTTTTTCAAACTTTCAGACATCTCTTCTTCCTCAGAAACATCAATTATTCTTAGGTTTGGTTGTTTAACATAATCCCACACCTCGTAGAGGCTTTGTTCATATTCTCTTATTCTTTTTCTGTCTTTGTTGTATTGGGTTAATTTGAAGACCTTGTCTTCGAGCTCTGAATTCCTTTCTTCTACTTGTTCAATTCTATTGCTGAAACTTTCCAGAGCATTTTGCATTTCTATAAGTGTATACAGTGTTTCCTGAAGTTCTTACTGTTTTTTTCTTTATGCTATCCATTTCCTTGAATATTTCTCCCTTCACTTCTTGTATCGTTTTTTGGATTTCCCTGCATTGGGCTATGCCTTTCTCTGGTGCCTCCCTGATTAACTTAATAACTAACCTCCTGAATTCTTTTTCAGGTAAATCAGGGATTTCTTATTGGTTTGGATCCATTGCTGATGAACTAGTGTGATTTTTTGGGGGGTGTTAAAGAGCCTTGTTTTGTCATATTACCAGAGTTGGTTTTCTGGTTCCTTCTCATTTGGGTAGGCTCTATCAGAGTCTAGGGCTGAAGGCTGTTGTTCACATTCTTTTGTCCCATGAGGTGTTCCCTTGATGCAGTACTCTCCCCCTTTTCCTATGGATGTGGCTTCCTGTGAGCCGAGCTGCAGTTATTGTTATGTCTCTTCTGGGTCTAGCCACCCAGCAAGTCTACACAGCTCTGAGCTGGTACTGGAGGTTGTCTGCAGAGAGTCCTGTGATGTTTACTGTCTATGGGTCTCTCAGCCATGGACACCAGCACCTGTACTGGTGAAAGTGGCAGGGGGGTGAAATGGACTCTGTGAGGGTTCTTAGCTTTGGTGGTTTGATGTTCTTCTTTTGTGCTGGTTGGCCTCCTGCTGGGAGGTGGCGCTTTCCAAAGAGCATCAAGCTATGGTAGTATGGAGTGGAAATGGTGATGGGTGGGGCCCTAGAACTCTCAAGAGTATATGCCCTTTGTCTTCAGCTACCAGGGTGGATAAGGAAGGCCCATCAGGTGGGGACAGGGCTAGGTGTATCTGAGCTCAGAATCTCCTTGGTTGGGTTTTGCTGAGGCTGCTGTGGGGGATGGATGTGATGTTCCCAGGTCAATGAAGTTGCGTACCTAGGAGGATTATGGCTGCCTCTGCTGAGTCATGCAGGTTGTCAGGGAAGTGGGGGAAAGCTGGCAGTCACAGGCCTCACCCAGCCCCCACGCAAACCGAAGGGCCAGTCTTACTCCCAGCATGCGTCCTCAACAGCCCCAAGTCTGTTTCCAGGCTGTATGGGATCCGGCCTGAGAACTTGCCCCAGGCTACCCTCCTCCCAGCTGCGAAAGAAAAGGGCTTGGTTCTTCCCCCACCTATGGAGTCTGCACACCGGATTTGTGCCCTCCCCCTTCTGGTCAGGAGGCTTCTTGCCAGTTCAAATTGTTACAGAGTTCAGCTGGAGACTTCCTTCTCCCTATAGTGTTTCCCCTCCCTGCTCCTCTGGTGCCCTCCCAAAGGAACCCTGTGGTGCCAGGCAGGAATGGCCTGCTTGAAGACCCGGCGAGCTCCCAGGGCTTTCCTGCTGCTTCCTCTATTTCTGTATTTCGCTGGGCTCTCTAAATTGACTCAGCTCCAGGTAAGGTCAGAAACTTCTGCAAACAGCCCTTCAGTTTCCCCAGTGGGGGTGTGTGTTCGGGAGAGGAGGATCTCCCTTTCCCAGTTATGCAGTTTGGGCACTCACAGTATTCAGGGTGTCTCCTGGGTCCCGCAGGAGCATTCTGCTTCCTTCAGAGGGTCTGTGGGTTCTCTTGGGATTCCTGGTTCTTTCTTGCAGTCGATCTGCAGCTAAAATTCATGGTGTGAGCCTCCGCATGCTGCTCTGTCCATCTGAGTAGGAGGTGCAATCTAGTCCTGCCTCCTGTCTGCCATGATGGCATCCCATTATGTTTAAAATGTTTCTTATAGATAGCATATAGTTAGATCATGTTTTTTTACCCACTCTGCCAGTTTCTGTTTTTTAATTGGTACATTTATACCATTTAAACTTAATATAATTATTGCTACTTTAAACAAATCTGTCATCTTTATGATCATTCATTGAAATACTTTCATCATTCACCCACAAACCTGCTTCTCCTCACTTCTGAACCTTATTTAGTGGCATCAACATCTACAAGTTACCTTTTCAACTCAATAAAAAATACTCCATTACTTTTTCTTCCTTACCCACATATCAAATTAGTAACAAATTCCTAGCCACTCTACCCCCACTCACAAATACCTGTGGAACTTACCCCCTCATCCCTAATTGTCACACATATCATCTAGGTCTTTAACACTCATTTAAATGCTTGCCATAGTCTCCTAATTGTTTTTTCTGCCTCTGGTCTCTACCCAATTCATTTTCTACACTGCCACCAGCCAGCCAGGTTTTTTGAAACAGAGTAACTGTGCCATTTTGTGGTTTTAATTTTTTTTTTTTTCTTTTTTTTGAGACAGAGTCTCGCTCTGTTGCCAAGGCTGGAGTGCAGTGGCATGATCTCGGCTCACTGCAACCTCCGCCTCCCGGGTTCAAGGGGTTCTCCTGCCTCAGCCTCCCAAGTAACTGGGATTACAGGCACTCACCACCACACCCAGCTAATTTTTGTGTTTTTAGTAGAGATAGGGTTTCACCATGTTGGCCAGGCTGGTCTTAAACTCCTGACCTCAAGTGATCCTCCTACCTCGGCCCCCCAAAGTGCTGGGATTACAGGCGTGAGACACCACGCCTGGCTTTGTGGTTTAAAATCTTTTGACGGCCCTTTATCGCCTTCACAATAAGATTCTTCCCTGTATTGCCTAATCTTAACTTTTGACTCAGTTCCAATTCCCTAGTGCCTGTGCATCCTACCAGCCATGCCTGATACAGGTCTGTACACTAAACACTTTCACCTTCATGTCTCTGTCCCTGCTGTTTGCTTTGCCACAGATGCCCTCTCTTTCCTTCACAGGGCAAAGCCCTACTTATCCTTCAAGATTCAGCTCAAATATCTTACTATTTTCCCTGAATCCAGCAGGTAAAATTGTTCTTCATTTGTATTCTAATAGTACATCACAGGTACTTTTATACCGATATTACCACATCTTTCTTATTAGTCTCCCTGGGTAGGCTCTGGGCTGATTGAAGGCAAAGAACTGTACTTCACAGATTTTAATATCCTTGGAATCTAATTCCGTTCCTGACTGTAGTAGGCCTGTAATCATGTTGAATTCCTGCCTGTGGACCTTTATTCCTATTGTTCCCCTTATTTGGATGCCTTGATCATCTTTCTATTCAAAGCATGCCCATTCTTCATGGCCCACTTCCTCCATAAAGCCTCACTGACTAATGTGGCAGTGATAATTTTAACTGCTTTGCTTTAGGGAAAAAGACTTGCTTTTATTAGTTTAATTTACCATACAGTTTCCAGGCATTGATTACTATTAAAAAGAGACTATCTGTAGTATCTTTTATTGTGCTTATTTCAGCAATCCTACTTATAGATCCTTAAGTACATCCATCTAACCCCAAACCTTAGTAACTCAAATTTTATTGAATACAAAGCCTTTTTACATGAGAAATAACATTTATATCCATTGTTTTTGGAAAGAGATCATTTGAGGTTTGTTTCCCTTCTGTCATTTTATTTGGGGACAGTTAAAAGAGGCTTCTATTTCACATGCCATTAGAGTTTGACACCAGGAATTATCTTTTAACCTAGTGCTAGCCGCAGTGAGGCACAGTAAACACAATGGAGTTTATGTTCCTGATGTGTGTATTCTTTTTTTTCTTATGATGGTGGTATCTTTTTCATCTCTTTTGAAGTACTTTTTCAGTCTTTTGTCTTAGCATCTGTGTGAAATATAATATATAAAAGTATTGTACAGTTGAACATACAGAGGGATGTACCCAAGATCGCTCACCTATGCATTGGTAATGCCAAGCCTAGAATTCTGGCTAATTTCTGTTTCTGTTGATTTTCAAAATTAGCTCAACAAATGTAAGAAAGTCAGGAAGAGGTACATGTTTAATATACTCCATTATCTTAGAGATTTATAAAGTAGGGATTTTTTTAATAGTTGGCTTTTGCAGAGACTGTTAGACCTCATGGTTTCTAAGAATTGATAATTGCATCAGACTGCAAATATGAATATACTGTATCCATTTTAATAAGTATAAAATTTCTTTTTGATACTAGAAGCTGCAAGTATGCTATTTACCTAGAAACTAATGTTTTTCTTGCAAATTTATGTTTAATGTGCATGATTAGGGGAACATTAGCATAGGTGTTATAGTATTTAACTGCTGCTTAAAATTTTTGAGAATAGGCCAGGTGCAGTGGCTCATGCTTATAATCCCAGCACTTTGGGAGGCCCAGGCAGGAGGATCGCTTGAGTCCAGGAGTTTGAGACTAGCCTGGGTAACGTAACAAGACTATGTCTCCATTAAAAAAAAAAAAAAAAAAAAAAAAAAAGGCCAAGCATGGTGGCATGTACCTGTAGTCCCAGCTACTTGAGAAGCTGAGGCAGGAGGATCACCTGAGCCAGGAGTTTGAGGTTACAGTGAGCTGTGATCACCACTGCAGTCCAGCCTGGGCAACAGAGCAAGACCCTGTCTCAAATAAATTTTTTTGGGCCAGGCACAGTGGCTCATGCCTGTAATCCTAGCACTTTGAGAGGCTGAGGTAGGCGGATCACCTGGGGTCAAGTGTTCAAGACCAGCTTGGCCAACATGGTGAAACCCCGTCTCTACTAAAAATGCAAAAATTAGCTGGGCATGGTGGTATGTGCCTATAATCCCAGCTACTCAGGAGACTGGGACAGGAGAATCACTTGAACCCGGGAGGCGGAGGTTGCAGCGAGCCAAGATCGTGCCATTGCACTCCAGCGTGGGTGACAAGAGCAAAACTCTGTCTCAAAAAAAAAAAAAAAATTCTGAGAGTATATCGTTAGAATCTAGAACTTGGGTAAAGAAAGTTAACTATAAGGGAGTGAGAGAGAATTTTTGTGAAATGTAGGTATGCAGCATTTGATACAGATTTGTCTTGGTACTATTCATAACCTCACTTTATAAATGAAGGTTTAGAGCTCTTAAGTAACTCAACAATTTCACACAGTCATAGCATCAGAATTAGAACCCTGCTCTGTCTCTAGAGCTTATGTTTTTAACCATTATGCTCCAGTAGTTGACATCTTGAGGTCTGGGACTATGTCTTCACTCAGTCTACAGATGTTTATTAAGTGCCTACTATTTTTATTAATCACTGTTCTAGGAGCTAGAGATATAGTAAGTGAACAAAAGAGACAAAAATATCTGTGAACAAGAGACAAAAATAGAATGGAGCATGCATTCTAGTGAAAGAAGACAGAAAATTAAAATAAGTAAATTTTATAAGGTTTTTTGTTTGTTTGTTTTTTTGAGCACAGTTTTCACTCTTGTTGCCTGGACTGGAGTGCAGTGGCACAATCTTGGCTCACTGCAACCTCTGCCTCCTGGGTTCAAGCGATTCTCCTGCCTCAGCCTCCCAAGTAGCTGGGATTACAGGCACACACCACCACTCCCAGCTAATTTTTTGTATTTAGTAGAGACGGGGTTTCACCATGTTGGTCAGGCTGGTCTCAAACTCCTGACCTCAGGTGATCCATCCACCTTGGCCTCCTAAAGTGTTGGGATTACAAGCGTGAGCCACTGCACCAGGCTATAAGTTAATTTTTTAAACCACTTTATTAAGGTATTATTGGTATACGAAAAGGTGTATATATTTATTATATAGAACTTAATGAGTTTGGAGATAAGTATATAAGCATGAAACCATCACCACAATCTGTGCCATAACCCAAGCATCACTTATAAAAGTTTATTCTCATCCTCTTATTTATTAAGTATATGATACAGTATTGTGAACTGTAGGCACTGTGCTATATAATAGATCTCTCGAACTTATCGTTCTGAAAGTGAAACTTTGTACCCTTTGACTAATACCACCTATTTCCCCAGCCCCAGGGCCTCGCAATCACTGTTCTACTCTGCTTCTATGAGTATGATGTTTCTAGGTTCATCATATAAGTGGCATTATGTAGTATTTGTCCAAAAAGTATCTGGCTTAATTTCACTTTGCATAATGTCTTCCAGTTTCATTCATGTTATCACAAATGCCAGGATTTTCTTTTTATGACTGAATAGTATTCTGTTGTGTGTATATGCCACATTTTCTTTATCCATTCATCTGTCAATGAACATTTAGGTTGTTTCCATGTCTAGGCTATTGTGAATAATGCTGCAGTGAACATGGGAGTTCAGATACCTCTCTGACATACTGATTTTATTTACTTTAAATATATACCCAGAAGTGGAATTGCAGGATCATATGGTAGTTCTATTTTAAATTTTTTCAGGAACTTTCATACTGGTTTTCATAGTAGGTGCACCAATTTACATTCCCATCAACAGTGTGCAGGGTTCCATTTTATCCACATCTTCACTAGTACTTGTTATCTTTTTTTATATATATATAATGGTCATCCTAATAGGTGTGAGGTGATATATCATTGTGGTTTTGATTTGGAAGTCAAATCACCTATTAATTGGTGATGTTGAGCACCTTTTCATATACTCATTGGCCATTTGTATGTCTTCTTTGGAGAAATGTCTATTTAGGTCCTTTGCCTATTTTAAAAATTGGGTTGTTTGAATTTTGGGGTTTTTGACATTCAGTTGTAGGAGTTTCTTATATATTTTAGATATTAACCATTCATTAGATATGGTTTGCAAATATTTTCTCCTATTCTGTAAGTTGCCTTTTCATGTTGTTGGTTGTTTCTTTTATTGTGCAGAAGCTTTTTAGTTTGATACAGTCCCCTTTGTCTATTTTTACTTTTGTTGCTGGTGCTTGTGGTGTCATATCCAAGAAATCATTGCCAAGGCCAATGTCAAGAAGCTTTTTTCCTGTTTTCTTCAGGAGTTTTACAGCTTCAGGCCTTACATTTAAATATTTAATACATTTTGAGTTTATTTTTGTATATGGTGTAATATAAGAGTCCAATTTCCTGGGGTTTTTTTGCATGTGTATCTCCAAAGGTAATCAGTATTGTGAAGAAAAGTAAAACAGACAAAGTGGGATGTCAGGGAGTAAATAAGGTGGGTGAGCAAAGCTTCACTGAAAAGTTGTTGTTCAAGCTAAATACGAAGGAGGTAAGAAAATGATCATATGATAAGATCATTCCAAGTACAGAGAGCAGCAAGTGAAGCTGCTATAAGGCAGGAGTTCTGGTGTGCTCAAGAAACAGCAGCAAGCCCTGGGCAGCTGGAGCCAGTGAGTGAGAAGGAGAGGAAAATAGAAAAGGAAAACATAGAGGTGTGGATGCGGGGATCAGAACATACAGGCCATTGCAAGGACTTTGGCTTTTGCTCTGAGTAAGATGGGAATTAGTGGGTTTTCAAACAGAGACTGACATAATCTGATGTATTTTAAAAGGATCATTCTGACTTCTATACTGAGAAAAAACTATAAGAAGATGAGGGCCAGGCATGGTGGCTTATGCCTGTAATTCCAGCACTTTGGGAGGCCAAGTGGGCAGATCACCTGAGGTCAGGAGTTCGAGACCAGCCTGACCAACAAGGTGAAACCCCGTCTCTACTAAAAATACAAAAATTAGCTGGGTGTGGTGGCAGGCACCTGTATTCCCAGCTCCTCGGGAGGCTGAGACAGGAGAACCACTTGAACCTGGGAGGTGGAGGTTGCAGTGAGCCGAGATCGTGCCACTGCACTCCAACCTAGACAACGGAGCAAGATTCCATCTCAAAAAAAAAAAAGTTAAGAAATGTCTTGTTCATTCTGGTATTCCAAATAAGCAATACAATATATCTGCTACATATTGTATATGCTAATGAATGTCAAAAGCCTTATAATTTTACATAGCAACCCAACTTTATAATATCTTTAGATAGGCCAGGCGTGGTGGCCCACGCCTGTAATCCCAGCACTTTGGGAGGCCGAGGCAGATGTATCACCTCAGGTCAGGAGTTAGAGACCAGCCTGGCCAACATGGTGAAACCCCGTCTCTACTAAAAATACAAAAAAATTAGCTGGGAGTGGTGGCGTGTGCCTGTAGACCCAGCCACTCCAGAGGCTGAGGCAGGAGAATCACTTGAACCCGGGAGGCGGAGGTTGCAGTGAGCTGAGATGGCGCCACTGCACTCCAGCCTGGGCAACAGAGCGAGACTGTCTCAAAAAGAAAATCTTTAGATAATTAGAAAATTTGAGTATGGATTAGATACTAGATGATATAAATGGTATTTTTTAGGCCTGAGAATGGCATGGTAATCATATTTAAAAGAAGGGTTATCAGTTGGAGGTATATATAGAAGTGTCTACTGATAAAATTATTAGTGTCTAGATCTTGCTTTCAATGCTGCAGCAAAACTAAACAAAAATGGGAAGATTGATAAGTAGGTAAAATTTTGATAATTATCAAAGCAGGTGATGGATGCATGGGGTTCATTATATTATATGGAGTTCATTATACTCTTCCATCTACTTTTGTATGTATTTAAAATACCCATAATAAAAAATAGACAGTGGCCGGGCATGGTGGCTCGTGCCTGTAATCCCAGCACTTTGAGAGGCCAAGGCAGGAGGATCACTTGAGCCCAGGAGTTCAAGACTAGCCCATGCAACAAAGAGAGACCCTGTCTCTACAAACAAACACAAAAAGTTAGCTGAGTGTGGTGGCACATGCCTATGGTCCCAGCCACTCAGGAGGCTGGGGTGAAAGGATCGCTGGAGCCCAGGAGGCGGAGGTTACAGTGAGCCGAAGCCATGCCACTGCACTCTAGCCTGGGCGACAGAACAAGACCCTATCTCAAAAAAAAAAGAAAGAAAGAAAACTAGAAAAATATATGTATATAACATTTTACTTGGTAATTCTACCTTTAATAATTTATCATAAAGGAATAATCAAGAAAAAATAAATACCAAAAAATGGAACAAAAAACAAAAAGAAACCAAAAATTATTAGATATTCTGAAAGATAAATAAAAAGATTCTCATCTCATAATAGCTAAAATTTGAACAACTTTAATTTCTTTCTTTCTTGAGACAGAGTTTTGCTCTTTTTGCCCAGGCTGGAGTGCAATGGCACGATCTCGGCTCACCGCAACCTCCGCCTCCCGGGTTCAAGCGATTCTCCTGCCTCAGCCTCCCGAGTAGCTGGGATTACAGGCATGCGCCACCACCCCAGCTAATTTTGTATTTTTAGTAGAGACGGGGTTTCTCCATGTTGGTCAGGCTGATCTTGAACTCCCGACCTCAGGTGATCCACCTGCCTTGGCCTCCCAAAGTGCTGGGATTACAGGCGTGAACCACCACACCCGACAACAATTTTAATTTCTAACAGTTGAAACTAACTGTAAATTTCTAACAGTAAAAACTGATATAACCCATGCAGTAAAATACATGCAGTCCTTAAATTGTTTTCAAAGACTATTTAATGATGTTAAAAATGGTCACAATAAAACATAAAGTGAAAAAAGCAGAATGTAAAATTGGGTACAATATTATCACAATTTTGGCTAAAAAGCTCCTATAAATATACATATATTTTTTAAGGGATAAGAATCTCCCTCTGTCACCCATGCTGGAGTGCTGTGGTACCGTCATAGCACATTGTGACCTCAAACTTCTAGGTTCAAGCAATCCTCCCACCTCCCACCTCAGTCTCCTGGGTAGCTTGTGCTATATATAGGCAAGCACCACCATGCCTGGCTTCTTTTTTTTTTTTTTTTTTTGAGACGGGGTCTCTCTCTGTCCCCCAGGCTGGAGTGCAGTGGCGCTACAAGCTCCACCTCCCGTGTTCACACCATTCTCCTGCTTCAGCCTCCTGAGTAGCTGGGACTACAGGCGCCTGCCACCATGCCCGGCTAATTTTTTGCATTTTTTAGTAGAGACAGGATTTCACCTTGTTAGCCAGGATGCTCTCGATCTCCTGACCTCATGATCCGCCCGCCTCGGCCTCCCAAGTGCTGGAATTATAGGCATAAGCCACCACGCCTGGCAAAATGGGCAGACATCTGTAACTAACTCATTAGTTCATATTATTGACAGAAACTGCTCGAGCCATCTCAGTACATCCTCTCCACCATGAAGTAAGCTCCAGGAGGGCAGGAAGCTTTTTTTTTTTTTTTTTTTTTTTTTTTTTTTTTTTTTTTTTTTTTGAGACAGAGTCTCGCTGTATCGCCCAGGCTGGAGTGCAGTGGCCGGATCTCAGCTCACTGCAAGCTCCGCCTCCCGGGTTTACGCCATTCTCCTGCCTCAGCCTCCTGAGTAGCTGGGACTACAGGCGCCCGCCACCTCGCCGGCTAGATTTTGTATTTTTTAGTAGAGACGGGTTTCACCGTGTTAGCCAGGATGGTCTTGATCTCCCGACTTCGTGATCCGCCTGTCTCGGCCTCCCAAAGTGCTGGGATTACAGGCTTGAGCCACCGCACCCGGCCCTTTTTTTTTTCTTTTTTTGAGATGGACTCTTGCTTTGTCACCCAGGCTGACGTGCAGTGGCGCGATCTCGGCTCACTGCAAGCTCCGCCTCCCGAGTTCAGGTCATTCTCCCGCCTCAGCCTCCCGAGTAGAGACGCCCACCACCACACCCAGCTAATTTTTTTGTATTTTTAGTAGAGACGGGGTTTCACCATGTTAGCCAGGATGGTCTCCCTCTCCTGACTTCGTGATCCACCCACCTCGGCCTCCCAAAGTGCCAGGATTACAGGCGTGAGCCACCGTGCCTGGCCTATTTTTTTTATTAAAAAATAACTTTTGGGCTAGGCACGGTGGCTTACACTTGTAATCCTAGCACTTCGGAAGTCGAGGTGGGTGGATCACTTGAGATCAGGAGTTCAAGACCAGCGTGGCCAACATTGTGAAACCCCGTCTCTACTAAAAATATAAAAAGTAGCCAGGTATGGTGACAGCCACCTGTAATCTCAACTGCTTAGGAGACCGAGGCATGAGAATTGCTTGAACCCAGGAGGCAGAGGTTGCAGAGAGCCAAGATTGTACCACTGCACTCCAGCCTGAGTGACAGAGCAAGACTCCATCTCAAAAAAAAAAATATTATTATTATTATTTTTGTAGAGACAGTCTCACTATGTTGTCCAGGCTGGTCTCAAACTCCTGGCCTCAAGCAATGCTCCTGCCTCAGCCTCCCAAAGCACTGGGATTACAGGGCAAAGTACCGTGCCTGGCCCTATAATATTCACAGATAAAAGACTTTAGGAAATACGATAAATTATTAATAATATTCTTTATCTCTGAGTGATAGGGTTTTACATCTTTTGATTCTTTATACTCTGTTTTACTAAAGTTTTCTTTTATGCTTACCTACTTTTATTAAAGCAAACGAAAGAGGGGAATGTAAATTAGTTCAACCATTGTGGAGGACAGGGTGGCAATTCCTTAAAGACCTAGAACCAGAAATACCATTTGACCCAGCAATCCCATTACTGGATATATACTCAAAGGAATAGAAATCATTCTTTTATAAAGATACATGCAGGCATATGTTCATTGCAGCACTATTCCATATAGCAAAGATACTGAATCAACAAAAATGCCTATCAATGATAGACTGGATAAAGAAAATGTGGTATATATACACCATGGAATACTATGCAGCCTTACAGAGGAATGAGAGCATGTCCTTTGCAGGGACATGGATATAAATGGAAGCCATTATCCTCAACGAACTAATGCAGGAACAGAAAACCAAACGCCACACATTATCACTTATAAGTGGGAGCTGAACAGTGAGAACACATGGACACAGGGAGGGGAACAACACACACTGGGGCCTGTCAGGGGGATGGGGGGAGGGAGAGCATCAGGAAAAATAGCCAATGCATGTGAGGCTTAATACCTAGATGATGGGTTGATAGGTGCAGCAAACGACCCTGGCACGTTTACCTATGTAACAAACCTGCACATTCGCACATGTATCCTGGACTTAAATAAGAAGTATTATTTTTTAATTCAAACATTAAAAAAAAAAACAGAGACTATAAGTTTCAGGTTTGAACTTTTTGACCCAGTAATAACCCTAATATAAGGATAAAGAAATAGGCCAGGAGCACTGGCTCACGCCTGTAATCCCAGCACTTTGGGAGGCTGAGGCAGCTGGATCACTTGAGATCAGGAGTTCAAGACCAGCCTGGCCAACACAGTGAAACCCTGTCTCTACTAAAAATACAAAAATTAGACAGACGTGGTGCCGTGTGCCTATAATCCCAGATTCTTGGGAGGCTGAGGCAGGAGGATTGCTTGAACCCAGGAGGCGGAGGTTGCAATGAGCCAAGATCGTGCCACTGCACTCAGCTGGGCAACAAGAGTGATACTCTGTCTCAAAATAATAATAATAATAATGATAATAATAATAATAATAAGGAAATAGTCAAATATGGATAAAGATTCATGTTCCAGGGCATTCATTGAATTGCTGGGCTTTATTTGTTTGTTTGTTTTTTGTTTTTGAGATGGAGTCTGGCTCGGGTTCTAGTGATTCTCCTGCCTCAGCCTCCCTAGTAGCTGGGATTACAGGTGCACACCATGCCTGGCTAATTTTTGTATTTTTAGTGGAGATGGAGTTTCGCCATGTTGGCCAGGCTGGTCTCCAACTCCTGACCTCAGGTGATCTGGCTGCCTCAGCCTCCCAAAGTGGTGGGATTATCCCAGGCATGAGCCACCACGCCTGGCCAAATTACTGTTTTTACTAGCAGAAAAGTTGGAAATGTCTAAGTGACCAACAAAGGAAGAATGATTAATCGTGATGCATCCATATTATGCAACTACTAAATGTTTTCAAAGCATGAAATACAGAAATGCTCATGATATAATGGGAAGGTTGGTAAATTTCATGTTTAATACGATTTCAAATACATTTTTTAAAAATGAAAAGTTGAAGAGAGAGACAAAATGTTAGCAGGTTTGGGGTGATTTTAATTTTTCTGTTTTTTGTTTTCCGAATTGTCTACGCTGATCATGTATTACTTTATAATTTAAAAAGTTTAGGCCGGGTGCGGTGGCTCACTCCTGTAATCCCAGCACTTTGGGAGGCCGAGGCGGGTGGATCACCTGAGGTCAGGAGTTCAAGACCAGCCTGGCCAACATGGTGAAACCCTGTGTCTACCAAAAATATAAAAAATGAGCCAGGCGTGGTGGCATGTACCTGTTATCTCAGCTACTTGGGAAGCTGAGGCAGTAGAATGGCCCTCACCAGATGGGGTGGGAAGAATGTGAAATTAATTTTACATTGCAGTTTCAGAGTTTATCTTTATATCCGAATAGGTATGCAGTGGAACTGATGAAGACCCTGATGATAAAAACGCACCCTTTCGGCAACGGCCATTTTGCAAATATAAAGGGCATACTGCTGATCTCCTTGATCTTTCATGGTCTAAAGTAAGAAATTCTTATTTGAATCATATATTAATTCTGTGTGTAAGGAGCTGATACTATAGTCTTAAAGCAGAATTTCTTCTCTGGGAAACCTCAACTGATTGGATGAGGCCCACCCACATAGTCAAAGGTGATCTCCTTTACTTAAAATCAACTGAGTACGGATTAATTACATGTACAGAATACCTTCACAGCAACAACTAGATTGGTGTTTGATTAAATAATTGAGTACTAGCTTAATAATTAAATAATTTAGTACTAGCTAAGTTGATACATAAAATTAACTGTTATAACCACCTTCTTACCAGAATGATTACCTTTTCTTTGAACTCATTCTCCTTAACCTTTCTCTGGCATTTGATGATTTGATGCTATTGATCTTTCTTGAACTACTTGATTTTGGAGCACTGTATGTTCTAGATTCACTTCCTATCTCACTGACTGTTCCCTTGTTTGCTTCATGGAGGAAATATTTAATAGTTTAAAAAAAATTGAGAACTTGTGCAACTATACTTGCTATGTACCAAGTACTTTTCATTCACTCAAAACACATCCGTTGATCATTTTACCACCTGGTTAAGAAATGACCTCTGGAGCCAGACCCCCAAGGTATATATTCTTCCTAGTCTGCCCTTTATGTTGTGTGACCTTGGGCAAGTTATTTAACCTCACCATGCCTCATCTGCAAAGTAGACATAATAAAAATATAAAAATATATAATATAAAAAATATAAAATATATTTTTGAAAAACCCTTCTAGGGTTATAATAGGGAAAGATTAACTGAGCTAGTAAATATAAAATACTTGCCTAGAACATAATAATGCTCAATTAATATTAGCAGTGATGATAATGATTAACTGAGTTAGTAAATATAAAACGCTTGCCTAGAACATAATAATGCCCAATTAATATTAGCAGTCATCATCATCATCATCATCATCACTATCTGCCAAGTAGCATTTTAGCCACTGGGGACACAGACAAAAGTTAAGTACTTTACATGTGTTCTGTTCATACCCTCAAAAAACCTTATGAGATTGTTGACGCTTCCTTATCAAGGATTTAAAAAAACAAGGGTCATACGTGTTAAAGAACATGCCTAAAGGCGTATAGCTAGGGAGTTACGGGAGTTTAGGTTCAAACCCCATGACTGTGGGTCATTACTCTCTTGCCCATTCCAGTGTCACAATAGCTAATCCCTACAAGGAAACAGGATGACAAAAATAACAAATGTTGGATACATTGAAAGATTTAAAAAATCATAAATTTTTTATACTTTCTTTCCGTTTTATACTTTATTTCCATTCTATCTCTTAGGAGGCAGCAGTAATATGATTTAGTATCTATCCAGCTACCTAATTGTCTCAAGTGAGTAATGTGCATTTTTTAAGACTGGTGCTAGCCTATACCACCTGGTCTCCCTGGTCCCTGACGATATGAATATAGAATATCAGTCTGTGAAGAGATAAGTGCAGAAACCAAGAGTAACTATTCAGAAGTGTTTATGGCAGTTTTCACATTAAGTTTGTACCTGTTTAGTCTTTTAAAACCTGGGCTTCTATTTTGTATAATAATACAAAATGGGGCTTATATTTTATATGCCTTTTATTTTTATTTTATTTTTCTAGTAAATGTTTTCCGTGTTTTAAAATAGTTTCAGTCCACAACTCACTGGAAATTTAAAAAACAAAAACAGTCCTTCACCAGAAATAGTCTGAGAAGCACTAGTCTAGATGAATTATTTCAGTGAGGTGCTGCCCCATACAGGAATGGTTCCTAAAGGTCTATCCTCATACCCCAATCCCTCCACCCCACCTCCATCCAGAGGAAAGCAACAAAATTTCTGCAACAAGATTCTAAGCCTCTCCAGGGTAGGAACCAGATATTAACACCAACTCAAACCAGATATTGTTTCTCTTTAATGTCTATCGCAGTGCTTATAGTGAGTTTTCTATTTGTTGAAGATGTATTTTGTGCCGGTAACAAGAATTACCCTGTTAATTCTTACAATAACAACCCCGTGAGGTAGACAATCTGATTTTGTCTCGATGAAGAGATTGAGCCCCTGTGACCTATCTAAAATCACAAAATTAGTTATGGGTAGAACTTAGATTTTAATCTAATTTATCTGACTTCCATTCAGTGCTTAGTTTAAGAAAGTTATTTAATTTCATTTATTTAATAAGAAGTACTTATTAAATACTTATAAAAGAACAAGGCTTTCTCAAAGAATACTTATTTGGAAGAAATCTTAACATGTCTTCAGCACCTTCACTTAATATTTTAGGGATGTCTTCATACCTGTTTCATATGCTCAAAGCAAAGAACTATTGCAGGAATTGAATACAGTCAGTTTCTGTTTTGGGGGGGTTTTTTGTTTTGTTTTCCTTTGTGATTTTTTGAGACGGAGTATTGCTCTGTCCCAAGGCTGGAGTGCAGTGGCATGATCTCAGCTCACTGCAACATCCATCTCCCAGGTTCAAGCGATTCTCTGGCCTCAGCCTCCCCGAGTAGCTGGGATTACAGGCATGGGCCACCACGCCCAGCTAATTTTTTTGTGTTTTTAGTAGAGACGGGGTGTCACCATGGTGGCCAGGCTGATCTCAAACTCCTGACCTCAAATGATCCACCTGCCTCAGCCTCCCAAAGTGCTGGGATTACAGACATGGGCCACTGTGCCCAGCCAAATAAAGTCAGTTTTAATGAACATAGGTTCATGGTGTGCCATAGGTTAAGTTTTTATACAGTTGTTATTAATCAACAGGAAATTAAAATGCAAACTACATGTACTCTTCAAAACTTTTCTGGAACTGAGTGGATCTTGAAAATAAAAATGATTGTTGTTAGATATTTCAAAGATTATTGTAAATCTTCCAAATTCTGTTTTTTAATTCTTTACTTTTAATCATAAAGTATACCATCTATTTGAAAACAGGTATACCACAATGTACCTACCTCATAGTGTTGCTATATTATGCAAAGAACAATGCTTAACACATAGAAGTATGTGATAAATGTCATCATTGCCTTGATTTGTTTAGCACCTTTAGGCACACCAAAAAATACAGAGGTGTCATTTGAGTTTTCTCATTCAGTATAACTCATAGTTCTCCTCCTTAAATAGATTATGTTTAGGAATTAATGAGCTTCTGCCAGCTGAAAGCTTTTGACAGACATGTTTGGTTCCTGGGCGATGGGGCCATCACAGTGCCTAAGTCAGTTACACTACCATCTTCTAGCCTTGAACATTCTGTGGTCTATTCTGAAAGATTTGACAATTTTTGTTCTCTAATTTTCTTGCCTAGAGTATGACAGGTGCACAATAACTTTTCATTTCCATGCTGCATTATAGGGTAATCTTTTTGAAGACATTTTAAATGACAGAGATCTATGTGAGTTAAAATTCACCAGTGTTATCAGTGTGAAAATAACTGAAGTGACAATAAAATGAATAAATACCTTATACTGATAGCTAAGTTCCCATATGTGCAGGTGATAACAACCAAGGCACACGTTAGTTCTCTGCTGGTGCCTGGCAGATTTCTTTAGACATTGATAAGATTCATCCGAATTTCAGAACAGGTAATGTCAAAAGTTTTAGAATCAATGAAATATGGTATTTAATGTTTAGGGGAAAATAGGATCTTCCAAGTGAATTTGATAATCTTTTGTTCTTTCCAATGCTGCATTTAACATAACAAAACTGTTGGAATACAAAAACCAAAGTTCACTTTTATTGTATAAATAGGGTTCTTTTTCTTATAGTGATAACATAGTCAATGTCATTTTCTCCGTAGAACTACTTTCTTCTTTCTTCTTCAATGGATAAAACAGTCAGATTATGGCACATTTCTCGAAGAGAATGCCTTTGCTGTTTTCAACATATAGATTTTGTCACTGCCATAGCTTTTCATCCAAGAGTAAGTAACTATTTATACATGTTTTTGTTAACCTCTAAGGAAGGTGAGAGAACCTGGTTTCTCTGGAGGGCAATTGGACTACAGGAAAAAAGTTATTACAGCTACATAGTTAGGAGCAATTTAATTTTGTGTTTCATTTTGCTTTAGAAATGAGAAGGAAATATTCTGCTGATCTGCATTAGAAAAACTGGGGATGTTATATCTCAAATCTTTATTAAGACATGCAAGGTATAAATAAATGAAATAAACTATCCTATTAAAGATGAAGATATTGGAGATGGAGGAAGAAGAGACAGCAGATGGATAAATGAGAAAGGGAAGTACCTAGGCAGAAGTAGTGAGATTGGGGAGGGAAGAGACAGAGAAAAAGACTGAAAGAGGCAAAGATGAAAATTCATTGGCCGGGCGCGGTGGCTCAAGCCTGTAATCCCAGCACTTTGGGAGGCCGAGACGGGCGGATCACGAGGTCAGGAGATCGAGACCATCCTGGCTAACATGGTGAAACCCCGTCTCTACTAAAAATACAAAAAACTAGCCGGCAACGTGGCGGGCGCCTGTAGTCCCAGCTACTCGGGAGGCTGAGGCAGGAGAATGGCGTGAACCTGGGAGGCGGAGCTTGCAGTGAGCTGAGATCCGGCCACTGCACTCCAGCTGGGCGGCAGAGCGAGACTCCGTCTCAAAAAAAAAAAAGGAAATTCATTATAAGATATACTGAATTTGTATTGTTAGTCTTGATATCCCTTCTTTATTCCTTTTCAGTATAGAAAATCCTTTTATTCTTCCCCCAGAAAGAAAGTATTTCATATGATTTCAGCCAAATGAGAAAAATCTGCTATCATGGAATTGCAGACCTATTGTATGCCCCTAGAGGATAGGGCCACCAAATGCTTAAGGCTAAATTAGTTACAGATTTTTACAACTGTAGCAAAAGGGAAATCACATGTCAGTGCTGACTGCACTAGCTCATTAAGCAGAGAACTCGATCTGACCCTAGCAACAAGTTTCCCTTACCTATGTTGGTGTTATAATTACATTTCCAGTGGTATCCTCATCTTTATATGTTTAACACCCATTATCTTTTTAATGTAACATTTTAATCATATTCACATTTCTTCATCTCCCCCAATTAAGGAGAAGACTGACTTGTTTTCAATATACTTTCCTTTCCTGAGCAGGCTTATAACATAAGCAGTGATAATTCCAAACCCTTGAAGACTTGGTTAAGGGCCAGGCGCGGTGGCTCATGCCTATAATCCCAGCACTTTGGGATGCCAGGGCAGGCAGATCATGAGGTCAACAGATCGAGACCAACCTGGCCAACATGGTGAAACATTGTTTCTACTAAAAATACAAACATTAAACAGGTGTGGTGGCAGGTGCCTGTAGTCCCAGCTACTCGGGAGGCTGAGGCAGGAGAATCACTTGAACCCAGGAGGCAGAGGCTGCAGTGAGCCGAGATTGCACCAGCCTGGGCAATAGAGCGAGACTGTCTCAAAAAAAAAAAAAAAAAAAGACCTGGTTAAGAATTTTGTGGCTCACGCCTATAATCCCAGCACTTTGGGAGGCTAAATGGGAGGATGGCTTGAGGCTAGGAGTTCAAGACCAGCCTGGGCAACACAGTGAGACTCCACCTCTATCACAAACAGAAAAACTATGTTAATTCTTACCAGTTTTGATGCTCAAGTCATTAGAGTCTTCTTTCTGAATAACACCCCCACCCCTGTCCCCTATACACACAACAAAAGGATAGATTTACCCCATCAGCAACTGTGAGCAAAATCTTTCCATGCATGAATCTTTCCATAACTCTATTTTAGCTATAAAGTATCAGATTGGAAAGAGATATTTAGTTGTGATTGTTTTCTTTCTCATTCTTTTTCTTTTCTTTTTTCTTTTTTTTTGTTTTTTGTTTTTTGGTTTTTGTTTTTGAGACAGGATCTCACTTTGTCACCCAGGCTGTAGTGCAATAGTGCAGTCTCGGCTTACTGCAGCCTCAACTTCCCTGGCTCAGGTGATTCTCCTGCCTCAGCTCCCCAGGTAGCTGGGACTACAGGCATGCACCACTGTGCCTGCACTGTTCCTGGCTAATTTTTGTATTTTTAGTAGAGACAGGGTATTGCCATGTTGCCCAGGCTGGTCTCAAACTCCTGGGCTCAAAGTGATCTGCCCATCTCGGCCTCCCAAAGTGCTGGGATTAAAAGCATGAGCCACTGCACCCATCCGATTGTTTTCCATGTGATATTTTATTATTTATTAACTTTCTGTTCAGCCATGAATTTTTTTTTCTTTTCTTTTTTTTTTTTTTTTTTTTTGAGACAGTCTCCAGGCTGGAGTGCAGTGGCACAATCTCGGCTCACTGCAACCTCCACCTCCCAGGTTCAAGCAATTCTGCCTCAGCCTCCCAAGTAGCTGGGATTACAGACATGTACCATCACATCCAGCTAATTTTCGTATTTTTAGTAGAGATGGAGTTTCACCATGTTGGCCAGGCTGGTCTCTAACTCCTGACCTCAAGTGATCCGCCTGCCTTGGCCTCACAAAGTGCTGGAATTACAGACGTGAGCTACTGTGCCTGGCCCAGCCAATGATTTTTTTATAGTGCTTTTATTTGGTTTTATTTTGGAAACTATAAAGCCCTATTTCTAAAAATCGTACTGACCTGGAGTGTTTTTAAGGGGCTAGGAAAGAATAGGGTAGTGATGACTTGGGTTTTTTTGTTTTTTTTTTTTTTTAGGAAATATGACTTTTATTATAATGTTAAAGGGAGAAAGGTAGCAGAGTTAGAAAAGAAATAGCAAAATGGGCCGGGCTTGGTGGCTCATGTCTGTAATCCCAGCACTTTGGGAGGCCAAGGTGGGTGGATCACCTGAGGTCAGGAGTTCAAGACCAGCCTGGCCAACATGGCGAAAACCCATCTCTAATAAAAATGCAAAAATTAGCCGGCCGTCGTGGTGCATGCCTATAATCCCAGCTACTCAGGAAGCTGAGGCAGGAGAATTGCTTGAGCCCTGGAGGTGGAGGTTGCAGTGAACCAAGATTGTGTCACTGTACCCTAGCCTGGGTGACAGAGTGAGATTCCATCTAAAAAAAAAGAATAACAAAATGGAGATACACACACATAGATGTACGTATGTGACAATTACTAAGTTTTTACTTATTCAGCTCTTCTACTGGTACACATTGAGTGAGCCTACTATACCATAGCCATGAAGATGTCCATCATTTGTAGATTGTCTTTGACAGGTTTCAGAGATGGATAAGAATAATAATTTTTGGCAAGGACAGAACCCCTTAGGGCGGGGGCGGGGGGGTGGGGAAGAAAAAGAAAAAAAGAAGAAGAATCATCTTGGCTGGGTATGGTGGCTCCCTCCTATAATCCCAGCACTTTGGGAATTTGAGGCAAGAGGATCACTTGAGGCCAGGAGTTCGAGACCAGCCTGGGCAACATAGGAGACCCCATTTTTATAAAAAATTTTAAAGTTAGCCAGGTACGGTGGTGTGCTTCTGTGATCCCAACTACTTGGGAGGCTGAGGTGAGAGGATCACTTGAGCCCAGGAGATCGAGGTTGCAGTAAGCCGTGATTGAACGTCTGTACTCCAGCCTGGGCAACAAACTGAGACCCCATCACCAAAAAATAAAAATAAAGAAAGAAAGAAAAATTCTTATGTTGCCAAAAACAAAACCAGTTTAGTGGTAGGACTGATTTAGTTTAAAGCAGGTTTCTCAAGCCTAGTACTGTTGATATTCTTTGTTACACGGGGGAGAGAAGGCTGTGCATTATAGGATATTTAGCAGCATCCCTGGCCTCTCCCCACTAGATACTGGTAGCATCCTGATCCCCCCACCAGTTTCGACAACCAAAATGTCTCCAGATAATGCTAGATGTCCCCTTTGGGGTCAGATTGCTGCAGGTTGAGAATCCCTGATCTGAGAGCAGAATTTGAATAATGAAGTAATTCTCTGTTGACATGGTGCTAGGGTTCCAAAATTGACTGGTTTGGGGGGCCACTTACTGATGTTACTCTTTATCCAAGTGTTACATGTGTCCCAGAGGAAGGTATGATATAGGATAGTGTTTCTCATAGCATGTTCCTGAAAGGTCTAGCATCTCCCCTAAACACGCCCCACCAAAATAAGTCTGTGGTTAAATATGTTGAAAAATGCTACCTGTTTTATCCTCTCTTTGGAAATTCAAAATGCAGGTTAACTGAGAATCGAATTTAACTTTCTGTAACCCAGAATTTCTCAAACTTACTTGACCACAGAACCTTCTTCCATTCAATACACACTCAAACACGTTATCTATTAACATCTATATCTTGCAAAAGGGCAGTTTAAGGATATGATAATTAGAATTTTATTTCTCAAAGTGAATAGTGAGGTTTCTAATTGTTGTTACTGCTTTCAGTGCATAAAATAATGCTTGCTTAAAGAATAAAAATTTTTTTTTTTTTTTTTTTTTGAGACAGAGTCTCGCTCTGCGGCCCAGGCTGGAGTGCAGTGGCCGGATCTCAGCTCACTGCAAGCTCCGCCTCCCGGGTTCACGCCATTCTCCTGCCTCAGCCCCCCGAGTAGCTGGGACTACAGGCGCCCGCCACATTGCCCGGCTAGTTTTTTGTATTTTTAGTAGAGACGGGGTTTCACCATGTTAGCCAGGATAGTCTCGATCTCCTGACCTCGTGATCCGCCCGTCTCGGCCTCCCAAAGTGCTGGGATTACAGGCTTGAGCCACCGCGCCCAGCCAAGAATAAAAATTTTTAAATGAAATCTTTTTTTTTTTTGAGACAGAGTCTCACTCTGTCGCCAGGCTGGAGTACAGTGGTGCGATCTTGGCTCACTGCAACCTCCGCCTACCGGGTTCAAGCGATTCTCCTGCTTCAGCCTTCCGAGTAGCTGGGACTACAGCCGCACACCACCATGCCCAGCTAATTTTTATATTTTTACTAGAGACAGGGTTTCACCATGTTGGCCAGGATAGTGTCGATCTCTTGACCTTGTGATCCACTGCCTTGGCCTCCCAAAGTGCTAGGACTACAGGTGTGAGCCACTGCGCCTGGCCCTGAAATCTACATTTTTAAACTGTTCTAATAGACTTACTGATTTGATTTGCTAATGAGTTTTTTCTTGATGTGGTAAAATGAAAGCTTTCTCTTTTGCCACCTTTTTAGGATGACAGGTATTTTCTAAGTGGGTCTTTGGATGGAAAGCTCCGCCTTTGGAACATACCTGACAAAAAAGTGGCTTTGTGGAATGAAGTAGATGGTCAGACGAAATTGATCACAGCTGCAAACTTCTGTCAGAATGGCAAATATGCAGTGATTGGGACATATGATGGCAGATGTATTTTCTATGATACAGAGGTAAATGATTGTTTTTTTGTAAATTATATAATTGTATACTTAGTAAACACTTTCATGGTTTTGGACAAGTTGTTTATCCCCTCTGGGCTCTAACTGCATTTTCTCTAAATAGGGACAAATAATAACATGTCTGTCTTAAGAGTTGGAACAGATGCAGATGACTTTTAAGATGTCTTCTCGGCCGGGCGCGGTGGCTCAAGCCTGTAATCCCAGCACTTGGGAGGCCGAGACGGGCGGATCACGAGGTCAGGAGATCGAGACCATACTGGCTAACACGGTGAAACCCCATCTCTACTAAAAATACAAAAACTAGCCGGCGAAGTGGCGGGCGCCTGTAGTCCCAGCTACTCGGGAGGCTGAGGCAGGAGAATGGCGTGAACCCGGGAGGCGGAGCTTGCAGTGAGCTGAGATCCGGCCACTGCACTCCAGTCCGGGCGACAGAGCGAGACTCCGCCTCAAAAAAAAAAAAAAAAAAGATGTCTTCTCATTCTAATTTTTAAAAAAAAATTTTTTGAGATGGAGTCTCACTCTGTTGCCCAGGATGGAGTGCAGTGGAGTGATCTCGGCTCACTACAACCTCTGCCTCCTGAATTCAAGTGATTCTTGTGCCTCAGCCTCCTGAGTAGCTGGGACTACAGGCACGTGCCACCATACTCGGCTAATTTTTGTATTTTTTGGTAAAGATGGGATTTTACCATGTTGGCCAGGCTGGTCTCTAACTCCTGACTTCAAGTGATTCACCTGCCTCAGCCTCCCAACGTGCTGGGATTACAGGCATGAGCCACCATGCCCAAGCAAAAAGAATTTTTTTATAGAGACAAAGTCTCACTCTGTCACCCAAGTTAGAGCATAGTGGTACAATTATTATTGCTCACTACAGCCTCGAACTCTTGGGCTCAAGCAATCCTCCTGCCTCAGCTCCGGAGTAGCTAGAATTACAGATACAAGCCACCACACATGCTCCTAATCCTAATATGTTAAATGTATGATTTATTTTTAGCATTTGAAATACCATACGCAAATACATGTACGATCTACTAGAGGGCGCAACAAGGTCGGAAGAAAAATTACTGGCATTGAGCCTTTGCCTGGAGAAAAAAGGTACTACAGTATTCAAAACCATCTTTCTCCATACTATATGTAGATTCTTGAAAGTTCTTAATATCTTGGCAAAAAAAAAATGTATTTTCTTTCTTGTGGAATACAACTTTTTTTCTGGTTTTGAGGTATATTTGTTTGTGTGTGTGTAGCACCCTTTTTGGGTTGTAACTTAGGTTGTACTAAAACATGATATTTTTAACTTTTCATTTGATCTGCTTTTAGATATTGGTAACCTCAAATGACTCCAGAATCAGACTATATGATTTGAGAGATTTGTCACTGTCCATGAAGTATAAGGGTTACGTCAATAGCAGCAGCCAGATCAAAGCAAGTTTCAGGTAAATTGGCAATGAGATATTCCCAAAAGAGATCAGAACATTTCTCCCCTACTTCCATTTTTCCATTGGTCTATGCCTTATGTTTAATGGGGTTCTTTTCACTTTTGCAACTAGTATTTTATCATGCGATACTTACCTTGTCCACCTATCTAGTATATACAATTCGAATTGCCCCTATTCTGCAGATGAAGAAACCAAGACTCAGAAAGTTAAGTGATTGGCCTAAAGTCATAGTTGTAGAGCTGGGGTTAGAAGACTCTCATCTCTAGAGTTTTAGCTTTTGTACCTTTGTTTACGCTTTTAAGAAGGGGCTTATGGCTCATCCCACCACCCCCATCCCCGCCCCATTGCCTTGAACCTTTTAGGAAAGGAAGGAACCTTTTAGGACTCTTAAGAAGGCATTTTAACACCCCACAGCACAGTGTCTTGTATTCAAAACTTTACGTATCGTTATTATTTAAATTTCTAATTTGGGTTCCGGACACTCTCCTGAAGGTTAGCTACCTTTTCTTCCTTCTAGCCCTCTTCTTTCAGTCCTTTTCTTACCAGTTCTTTTTTCTTGAATTATACAGTAATTAACTCAATTGGTAAAGTATTCTGCTCCTGTCTTTCACACCTTAAATCATCATTCCTCCCAACGTGGATTAACGTCACAGTTACTTAGAGCTTTGATGCAAATACAAGTGCCAGGCCACTACATCACACCTACACATTTAGAACATCTAGAGTGAGACTGTGAGTCTACATATTCAACAAGCTCCTTCAGGTGTTATTTTAGGTATCACAAAGTAGGAAGCACTGATAAAGGAAACCATTAAACATATACACACACACATTTTATTTGCTTTTCCTTTCTTCCCCAAATTCAGCCATGATTTTACTTACCTCGTTAGTGGTTCAGAAGATAAGTATGTTTATATCTGGAGTACTTACCATGACCTAAGCAAGTTTACTTCAGTCAGGAGAGATCGTAATGACTTCTGGGAAGGTATTAAGGTAAGTAAATACTTGCTTTTGTGTGTCTTATAAGAGAATCAAGTTAAAGTGGATATGTGCTAGAAGTAAATTCATGGCCGGGCACAGTGGCTCACGCCTGTAATCCCAGCACTTTGGGAGGCCGAGACTGGCGTATCACGAGGTCAGGAGATCGAGACCATCCTGGCTAACACGGTGAAACCCTGTCTCTACTAAAAATACAAAAAAAAAGTAGCTGGGCGTGGTGGCACGCACCTGTAGTCCCATCTACTCGGGAGGCTGAGGCAGTAGAATCGCTGGAACCCAGGAGGCGAAGGTTGCAGTGATCCGAGATCGTGCCACTGCACTCCAGCCTGGGTGATAGACTGAGACTCCGTCTAAAAAAAAAGAAGTAAATTCATGTAGGCATTATTTTAAGAGAGGCAGTTTGACAATGATAAACTGCTTTGCATTTGACTTTACTTGTTTTATCTATACTAAGGAAGAACTTTGGTCTAAAATTTGAGAAGTCAGGAAATTTCAGAACTTATAATGTAATTTTTCTTAGAAAAATTTTTTGGTTTTAAATCACTCTTAGTTATTTCTGTGTTAGTTTTCAAGGATATTTGGCATATAACATACACTATCGTGTTTGTCTTGGTATCCAATTTGTCAGTTATCCTGAAGTAAATTTTTTCTGCAGCCCACAATGCAGTTGTTACATCAGCCATCTTTGCACCAAACCCAAGTTTGATGTTATCTTTGGATGTGCAATCTGAAAACTCAGAAGGGAACGAGAAAAGTGAAGATGCTGACTTTTGGATCTCACACATTCTGGTAAATCTTTTTTGTCCTATATTTTTTTTAGTCAGCATTTAGTAACCTCATTGTCTCATATGAGTATAATGAGGTTTTCACTAGTATAAAGAATATTTCTTTTTCTTTTTTTTTTTTTTTTTTTTTTTTTTTTTTGAGACGGAGTCTCGCTCTGTCGCCCAGGCTGGAGTGCAGTGGCGGATCTCAGCTCACTGCAAGCTCGCCTCCGGGTTTATGCCATTCTCTCGCCTCAGCCTCCCGAGTAGCTGGGACCACAGGCGCCCGCCACATCGCCCGGCTAATTTTTTGTATTTTTTTTAGTAGAGCGGGGTTTCACGTGTTAGCCAGGATGGTCTCGATCTCCTGACCTCGTGATCCACCCGTCTCGGCCTCCCAAAGTGCTGGATTACAGGCTTGAGCCACCGCGCCCGGCCTATTTCTTTTTTCTTAAAACAGAGTCTTGCTCTGTCACCCAAGCTGGAGTGCAATGATGCAATCACAGCTCACTGCAGCCTCAACCACCCTGGACTCAGGTGATCCTTCCACCTCAGCCTCCTGAGTAGCTGGGACTACAGCCTACACCACCACCCAGCTAATTTTTTTTTTTTTTTTTTTTTTTTTTTTTTTTTTTTTTTTTTTTTTGAGACGGAGTCTCACTCTGTCGGCCAGGCTGGAGTGCAGTAATGCGATCTTGTCTCACTGCAAGCTCCGCCTCCTGGGTTCACGCCATTCTCCTGCCTCAGCCTCCTGAGTAGCTGGGACTACAGGCGCCCACCACCACGCCAGGCTAATTTTTTGAACTTTTATAGAAATGGAATTTCACCATGTTGCCCAGGCTGGTCTCAAACTTCGAGGCTCAAGCAATCCACCCACCTCAGCCTCCCAAAGCACTGGGATTACAGGCGTGAGCCACCAAAGAATATTTCTTGTTTGCAACTTAATGGTTGTCAGATACTCATTTCTGAACTTTTCAGTAATATATTTCCTCAAAGTTTTACCTGTTTTAAATTCACCTGAGAATTAAAAATGAGAAATTTGGGCCAGGCACGGTGGCTCACGCCTGTAATCCCAGCACTTTGGAAGGCCAAGGCGGGCAGATCACAAGGTCAGGAGATCGAGACCATCCTGGCTAACACGGTGAAACCCCATCTCTACTAAAAATACAAAAATTAGCTGGATGTGGTGGCAGTCGCCTGTAATCCCAGCTACTCGGGAGGCTGAGGCAGGAGAATGGCATGAACCCGGGAGGCGGAGGTTGCAGTGAGCCGAGATCGCGCCACTGCACTCCAGCCTGGGTGACAGAGCGAGACTCCATCTCAAAAAAAAAGAAAATTTAGATGTTCATAACTATAGGTAACCATTCTCTTTAAGAAGTGCAAACAATATATACAAATATAAAACTTCTTTATTATCTGTCCTCTCCTACTAGTCTGTAATCTCTAGAAGACAGAGACTTTTCATGTCTTATTTATTGCTGTATTGCCAGTGTCTCACACAGTGCTTACCTTCATATAGTAGGCGCTTAATGAACATTTGCCGACTGAATGAATTAAACCCAAATGAAGCAGAGCTAATTTTTCTAGTTGCCACAAGTTAACAGCTTCTTGAGATAGATAGCTATTACAAGTTTGTAATTTCTTGCCATTTGTAGCATATATGCTTTGAGAATGAGTATTAATTCCAGTTATATAAAGTGCTCATATTAGGAAGGGAGAACAAACTGTCAACAAGTAATATCAAGTGCCAATCAGTTATATAAAAATTTGGGCCAGGTGTGGTGGCTCACGACTGTAATCCCAGCACTTTGGGAGACCAAGGCGGGCAGATCATGAGGTCAAGAGTTCGAGATCATCCTAGCCAACATAGTGAAACCCCATCTCTACTAAACTGCAAAAATTAGCTGGGCATGGTGGTGCGCACCTGTAGTCCCAGCTACTCAGGAGGCTGAGGCAGGAGAATCGCTTGAACCAGGGAGGCAGAGGTTGCAGTGAGCTGAGATCGCACCACTGCACTCCTGCCTAGCAACAGAGTGAGATTCCATTCAAAAAAAAAAAAAAAAAATCTGTAACTAGTCCTGCTCATCCTTAAGAGTATGGTAAGACCATGCAGATTTGGATCATTATTAGTGAAAACAAGTTTGTATTATTAAAACCAGTTGTGGCTGAGTGTGGTGGCTCACACCTGTAATCCTAGCACTTTGGAAGACCAAGGTGAGCAGATTGCTTGAGGTCAGGAGTTCAAGACCAGCCTGGCCAACATGTTGAAACCCTGTCTCTACTAAAAATACAAAACGTAGCCAGGTATGGTGGTGCATGCCTGTAATCCCGGGAGGCTGAGGCAGGAGAAGTGCTTGAACTCGGGAAGGTGGAGGTTTCAGTGGGTGGAGATCGATCGCACCACTGCACTCCAGTCCGGGTGACACAGCAAGACTCTGTCTAAAAAAAAAATAATTGTGCCAGGCGTTGTGGTGTGTACCTGTAATCCCGGGTACTTGGGAGGCTGAGGCAGGAGGATTGTTTGAACTCAGGAGCTCGAGACCAGCCCAGACAACATAGAAGGACACCCAACTCAAAAAATATATATATATAATTTTTTTAAATTTTTAAATTGATTGCATAATAGTTTGACTGTATTGTCTCATGCTACAGATTACAAACAGGTCATAAAGCCACAGGAATAGATACAATGTACAAAGAGTGCTTCTAAAGTATTTGAATGCTAAAAAGTTATCAATAGTTTAATCTCAAGTAATATTTGTACTATTATTTGCACTATCTACTCCACTCACTACACACTGTTCTTTCTGTCTGTGAAGAAAAATTTTGATAACAAAGATGAACTTGAGTCTAGCATTTCTTTCAGTACAAGATACAAAAATAAACCAAGTTAGAATGATTAAACCTTTACTAAATGCCTGTTTAACTGTTTTCTGTTTTCTTTTCTTTTCTTCTCAGAATCAAATCCAGCTTCTCTCTTCTAACTTAAGTCATTTACGTTTTTTCTTTTTTTTTTTTTTTTTTTTACTTATGAATGACATGGTGTCACTCTGTTTCCCTGGCTGGAGTGTGCTGGTACAGTCATAGCTCACTGCAACCTTGAACTCTGTGCTCAAGCAGTCTTCCTGCCTCAGCGTCCCGAGTAGCTAGTACTACACGTACTACCATACCTGGCTAATTTTTTTTTTTTTTTTTGCTTTTTGGTAGAAATGAGTTTTCCTTATGTTTCGCAGGCTGGTCTCAAACTTCTAGCCTCAGAAAGGTTAGTCCTTCTACTTTGGCCCAAGTGCAGGGATTATAGGCATGAGACATCACACCTGGCCTTTTTTTTTTCTTTTCTTTTCTTTTCTTTTTTCCCCAGTACTACCTTTTTACATTCTATATACTTCCCCTGCATATTCCACAGGAAATTCTAGCTTTTAAAACAATTTGAGGAAAAGCAAAAGGTACAGGTTGTTTTTTTTTAACTTCTCAAAAATGTACCACATTAACAAGGTTCACTTAACTGGGTCCTTTTTTAAGAGGCACAAATTTTAGTGGATTGTACTCAGATTTGTGTTTGTCATTTTGTACCCATGTAGGTGTAGTCTAAGAATAAACTCTCTTAAACCCGAAATGGAGGATCACAAAATATATCCAATTGCCCTCTCTCTTTGGTCCTGAGGTGTTTGGCAGTTTGAGCCTCAATTTTCCTTATGCGTAAAATAATCATGGTAACCTAGTTTATAGGGTTTCAATAAGAATTAGATATGACATGTATAGGCTGGGCATGGTGGCTCATGACTGTAACCCCAACATTTTGGGAGGCCAGGGCGGGAGGATCACTTGAGGCCAGGAGTTTGAAACCAGCCTGGACAACATAGCAAGACCCTGTTTCCACAAAAAATTAAATAATTAGCCAGGCACAGTGGCACATGCCTGTAGGGAGCTGAGGTGGAAGGATCCTTTGAGCCCAGGAGTGTAAGGTTACAAGTGAGCTACGATGGTGCCACTGCATTCCTGCCTGCACAACAGAGTGAGGCTCTATCTAAATATATATATATATGCTTGTATGTGTAAAAGCGGTTAGCAAAATGCCTCGCATGTAGTAGGCATTATTGTTATCATTTTCATTACTATTATTTTCATTATTACTGTGTCTTACAAAGCATTTTATATGTATGGTGAATTCTTCTCTATCCTTTCTCATATTCCTAAGTCCTTTGCTGCTGCTGCTACTACCACTGCACAGTACTGCTATGAGATATGCCAAAAGGGTGGTAAAGGAATGTTCAAAGACTTAGGATATGTTTTTAGCACATCTAAGTGAAACCATTTTGTGGGACTCATCCTGTCCACAACTTTCCAATTAAAGTTTGGATTATTTTCTTCTTTTTTAAATCTCAAAATCTCAATTTTCACCTATGTATAATAGAGTTAGTTAACACTGAATTTTTTTCTTAAATGCTTTTATGCAACTGGCAAATGTAAGAGGTAAGCATTTATGTATGCCATTCAGCATAGTTACATAGCTTTTCAGTAAGGACCATATGGCAAAAGGTGCTGTCAGCATTCACACAGCAAACGTGTGTACTTCATTTCACGGCACTTTCAGTATGTCTGCTATACAATAAACCTTACTGGCAACCTCGCTAGACACCCCTGTTAGCAACAGACTTACCCAGCTGATCCCATTCTGCCAGCACTGCAGTCCTGGGGCTGAATGACACACTAGCTTCTTGCCATGCAATGAAGCATTAGATGACTTAGATGCCTGGGCTGCCTAGGAATAAGTCCAAGCATCCAGGCCCCAGGAGACTGTAATATCCTCAAGCCAGGGAAAGACCAACCAAGACAAGGTAAGTGGAAGTGAGTCTCAGAGCAGAGGAGAGATTCAGCAGAATGAAAAAATTACAGGAGCCAGCCAGAAAAGGAGACTGAAAAGGTTGGGAGATGATATTCTCTCCTGAAGGTGGAGGGTCATGGGCATGTGATAATTGTGGCAGCAGGCTTCATATTCCTTTAAAAATCAACTTAGAACTATTTTTTATGCTTTTAAGGTATTATGAAGACAGATAACACAGAAGTTCTTCTTTCTGCTGACTTCACTGGAGCAATCAAAGTGTTTGTTAATAAAAGAAAAAATGTATCTTAATTTGAAATGACATTTAAAATAAACATATCAATAAGTTTCTATATGTATCAGAACTGAAAAAATATAGTGTTCCAAGCTAACATACTTTTTAAATTTTTATTGAAAGTTGTTCAAATATAATATATTTTTTGAGAGGCAGTGTTAATGATCTAGGAAACCCCAGGCCGATAGAGTAGAAAGGAATATGACTAGAATAACATTGCCAAACATTAGGCTTTATTGTTTTGTTATGTTTGTGTTTTCGTTGTATAATTATGAACATGCACAAGTTTCTGCATGAAAATATATTAATATATTAATCACATGTATGTGCCTTTTGGTTACATGCATTAAATCTAACAGAGTTAAATTATTTCAGTGGCTCTTTTGGCCTCTTACTAGGGGGGATAGTCTTGTTTCTAGCTTAAACAATTTTTTTTGCACAAGATTTCATTTTTAAGAAAAGTGGTATCTTTTGACTGAGTTATTGTTTTGAAAATGTTATATAGGTTTCCAATAGGTCAATAACCATGTGTAAATGGTTTTTATAAATTTCTCAATTTGGGGACAAGATTTTTTTGTGGTCTAAATTGTGGGCTTAAGATTCTTTTCTTTATATATGTACATATAATTTTTTTTCTTTGCCACACTGGAGCACAATGTTTCTATGTAAAGAATTATTTTCATTCTTTATCCATGAGCACCAGGCTTTGCTCACTTAAAAAAAAATTAAGCCACATTAAGGAGTGAGTCTTCTTTTTTACAATAATGTAAAAATGAAACTGTTTACATTTTTTTAAAGCATTGTAGTTTTTAAAAATTAAGCTGTTTTGTTTTGTGTTGTTGAATTTGAAAGCCTTTGTAAATATCAATATAATGTACCAATGAAATAACATCTGGGGCAATGAAACCCTGATCATGTTGTTGATGGTTAGCATATGTTTCTGAAATTAAATATGTATTATTAAAAGTTGGTCTCCAACACTTGTTTAAACATGGCTTTATTTTTAATTGACTTCAGTAAATCAAGGAATGCAAGAATAATAAACTCTTGTTTTAATCATTTAAATTTTAGCAACAGAAGACCAGATTTTAGATCCCTAAATTATAATGCATTAGTTACATACCTTTAAAATACGTTTTAATTCTAGCTTTAAATTGAACACTGCTAATAATTCATCTGTATGCTTATATGTTCTTTACTGCATTTGTTTTCAGCATGTAAGTGAGAAGTTGGGGAGCCACGGACATATCCTCGTTGATTAGCATGGTCTTAGAGTGTTCTAGGCTTTCTAGTAAATTACATATTGTTTGTTACTTTCTTCTTGCCAGTACTGTGCTCTCTCCCTCTCCCTTTCCCCCTCCCCTCTCCTCATCTCTCTTTGGTTACTTTGGCCCCCTCACTTTCTTGTACTCTCCCTTACTGAATTGTTACGCTATTGGCTTTCTAAAAACCAGGCACAGTTTCTTTAGTCTCAAGGTCTGGGTGGCATTGTGATTGATCCAGTGTTTCTTTTTTAAACTTGATGTCTTCAGCTCTTTGAGGCAGCTTGGCTTTCACTAACTTCTGCCTGAGAACTTGTAGTTGGCTGTGGTGTTGATTGTTTTAACTGCATATAATCAGGGTATTATTATATGATTATCTCCTGATAGGTTTTATATGGTTACTTGACCAAAAAGATAAAATGAGTTGGGTTGCAAGCTTAAAAGCATAATGCTGGCTGGACATGGTGGCTCATGCCTATAATCCTAGCACTTTGGGAGGCCGAGGCAGGTAGATCACCTGAGGTCAGGAGTTCAAGACCAGCCTGGCCAACATGGTGAAACCCCGTCTCTACTAAGAATACAAAAAATTAGCTGGGCGTGGTGGCGAGCAGCTGTAATCCCAGCTACTCGGGAGGCTGAGGCAGGACAATCGCTTGGACCCAGGAGGCGGAGGTTGCAGTGAATCAAGATCGCGCTATTGCGCTCCAGCCTGGGCAACAAGAGCGAAACTCTGTCTCAAAAAAAAAAAAAAGCATAATACCGACACTTGTTATTGCTATATGAATACACTGAATTTGAAAAGGTAGCATCAAAATATATACAAAAAAGTTGAACACTATTTCTCTTTAAAATGAGCATTAGATATTCTCTATAATAAATGATATGATATTATAAAAAAAAAAAGCACAGGTCTAGAGTCAGGTAAACTTGGATTTGCTTCCTTCCCGTTAGCACATTCCTTGGGCAAGTTATTTATCCTACATTACTACTACTTCTTATCTGTAATATGGGAATACCTAACTTAAAGTGCAAAGATTTGCTAAGAAATCATGTATGTGTAAAGCTTGATGCCTAACCAGTAGGTAAACTCAACAGATGTACATTTCTTACTGCCTCTCACAAATCCCTGAGTACTCTCCCAGACCAAAAAAAAAAAAAAAAAAAAAAATACAATATGTACTCTCCCAGACCAAAAAAAAAAGATAATATGATATATGGAAACGTTTTCTTTTTGAGATGGAGTTTCACTCTTGTTGCCCAGGCTAGGATGTAATGGCGTGATCTCAGCTCACCACAACCTCTGCTTCCCGGGTTCAAGTGATTCTCCTGCCTCAGCCTCCCGAGTAGCTGGGATTACAGGTATGCGCCACCACGCCTGGCTAATTTTGTATTTTTAGTAGAGGTGGGGTTTCTCCATGTTGGTCAGGCTAGTCTGGAACTCCCGACCTCCGGTGATCCACCTGCCTCAGCCTCCCAAAGTGCTGGGATTACAGGCGTTAGCCACTGCACCCAGCAAGAAACACTTTCTAGACATACGGATTTCATGGACACACAGAATTTTAGGGATTGACATAGGGCACCGACATTTTTTAACATTTTTAACAGACATCATCTACTATCCCCAATAAAAGAGAAAACATTTTAATGCTAAAAACATAGGCCAAGCACTATCATATAATCTTAGAGCAACCAGTAGTCTATTAAAGTGAATAAACTTAACTTTTGAAACAAGTAGTTATATTCCCTTATTTTTCTTATGATATCATGTTATATTTTTCAATTAAAGAACCAATATTGGTATATTATTATTAACTCCACACTTTGAATCAGATTTCACTAGTTTTTACCCATATTTGGTCATCATGTGTCCTCAGACCCCTCTTAGCTATGACAACTTCTCAGACTTTCCATGCTTTTGATGACCCTGATAGTTTTGAAGGGTACTGGTCAAGTATTTTGTTGAATGTACCTCACGTTGGTTTGTCTAATGTTTTTCTTATGATTCAGCTGGGGTTGTGGACTTTCAGGAAGTGAATTGCTCTTTTCATTACATCACATCGAGGGTACGTTCTTACACCTGGCTGAGGTAATGTCCATCATATGGGCACAATTTAAGCAATCCATCAAATATTCAGGTTGTACCTGTTATTTATTACTGTGAATAACAATAGGAGACAGAGAAATATATATCTTGTCAGAATTTCCGATTATTGATCGAAGGTGGTAGTTCCTTAAAATGAAAGTACAAAGCATGAACTCTTAACAGTAAGCACCAGCCTGGGCAACATGGTGAGACTCCGTGTCTACAAAAAAAATAAATAAATAACCAGACATGGTGATGCATGCCTGTGGTCCCAGCGAATTGGGAGGCTGAAGCAGGAGAATGACTTGAGCCCAGGGGGTCAAGGCTACAGTGAGCCATGTTCACGCCACTGTGCTCTAGCCTGAGCAACAGAGACCCTGTCTCAAAAAAAAAAAAGAATAAAAGAATAAACAATGTATGAATTACAAGAAGTTCCTGCATAGAAATTGGGAACCCCAATTTGTAATCCTGGTTGTGGTGGCCTTGTGACTTCAGGAGATATAAGTAGTTCTCTGCAAGTCTATTAAAATGAAGTCTTTGGACTAAGATTTCTAACTGATGGTCCATGTGCTTGCCGGCAGTCCTTCAGAAACAGTGCAGCTGAGGATTTCCTCACTTTCTCATTCATTTATTCAAATTCCTGCTGACATTATAACTTGTGATCTTCTGTGGCATCAGAATGGCACAATCAGTGACTTGAGTTCTACTACAGTATCTAATTACAAGATCGGTATATTGAGAAGCATTTTTCCTGATTTTTTTTTTTTCTCAAAATATGTTCATCAACTGGATCAGTATACACTGTCTCCTCTAGATGATACCCAACATTTAAAATATTGCAGTGTGTATTATTTGGATAAGAAAACCAAAAGCATAATTTAAAATTGCTAGGAGAAATGCCTTAGATTTTCACCATCCCTACTTGGAGAGGGGGAAGAACATTGCAACAGATGTCAGTGCTTTGCTTCTCTTAGGACCAGAACCAAACAGAAAAGGGACCAAGAAACAACAAAGAATTATACTATTCTATTGAACCTCTGAGCAGATTTCAAATATTAAGTTTTTAGTGAACCATTAAACTAACCTAAGTTGTTTACAAAACAAAGTGAAGCAGTGCAAACTAGAACTGAATCTGTTTTCTAAGCCTGTTGAACATTAGTAAAACTCAACTATTGGCTGGACACTGTGGCTTACACCTGTAATCCCAGCACTTTGGGAGGCTGAGGCAGGTGGATCACCTGAAGTCATGAGTTCGAGACCAGTCTGGCTGTTGGCCATGGTCCAACATGGTGAAACCTGTCTCTACTAAAAATACAAAAATCAGCTGGGCATGGTGGCATGCGCCTGCAATCCCAGCTGCTCAGGAGGCTGAGGCAGGAGAATTGCTTGAACCCAGGAGTCCTCTGGAGGTTGCAGTGAGCCGAGATGGTGCCACTGCACTCCAGCCTGGGCGACGGAGTGAGACTCTGTCTCTGGGGGGTGGGAGGGGACTCAACTATTTTAAGTATGGCCAAAGTGAACTTAAATTGAACCTACCCTTGTTAAGTCAGAGTCCTTAATTAGGACAGTCTTCTCGAGAGTGAGTTTTGCATGAGGCAAAAAAGAAAGGCACACTTGGTCATAATGAAGCTGTGTGTGTGGCAAGAGCAGGAATGGTGAAGTGGTATGGTGGCGAGGCAACTGGAGAGGCAGCAGCAGCTGGGACAGACACAGGTGGCAATGAGAGTGGAAGGTGGTGGGAAGCCTCAAAACCCACAGGGGATGAAGTTGAAGCAGATACAGAAGAGAATCATTCCACTTTATTGATTATTATGGTTGATTTCACCCATAGAATATGTATGAAAGTCAATCACAGGTCCTTGTAAGTAATGTTCAACAAATATTTGATCTGAATTGAGTCTACTGCAGTGCATACAACAATATGTAAAAGAGTAATTGAAGAGATGTTGGAAACTGACTTCCTTGGGTCAGTTTTTGCCTTAACATAGTCATTCACTGGAATAAATGGTTAGATAAATCATTGAGTCAGCCAAACTTCTGTGCATCTTCATTAGGGAAAGGAGTTATTTTAAGCTTATAAGCAATTCTATGAAAGCTTTCACTCTTGTGCACTAATGTCAAGAGCAGGATATTTCGTTTTTCCTCTTTCCGGGTCATCTCCTTTCAACCCCATGGGGACTTCTAAAATTGTGGTCTGCCATGCCTTCCTCAGAAGCACCTGGGAATTAGTTTAACGTGTACTGAATCACAGTCTGTTGGAGAAGGGATGCAGGAATCTGTTTTCAACAACTAAGAATCCCTGAGCTAGGAATAGAAGTTTAAGCAGCTAACTCATTCAGGTAAAGGCCAAGAGACAGACAGTAGGGACATGAATTGCCCAAGGCCTACAGCCAGTGGTGTACTAGTAAATGTTTCACAGTCCACCCTCCAAGAAAAAAAAAACAAATTTGTAATATTTGCTAATTTCCATGGTATAAATACTCCCACAGTGGCCAATTTTTAAGCTAACAATGTGACATCACCTAACATGGTGCACTGTAGCACTGTTACATAGTATTTGCACCTTAAAGATAACAATAAATCTCAAGATCATAAATGGTAGTACAACATAGTATGATAATCAGGAAGTGATGACTTTTTGTAATTTTTACCTGTATCTTTATTATAACTTCATTGTAATACTGATTTTAATTATGGCTGTGTTTAACAAATGGCTTGCAAATTTTGTTGATCACCTCTCACCATTACCTGAAAACATTCTTGAAAAAGACACATTCCTCCTTTGGCCTGTGGACTCATCATAGCACCCACGTGAGCAAGCTTAGAGAACCTGCCATGTATCAAGTGAGGAAGGAGAAGTGTTAGGGGAGGCATTGTTTAGGGATGGATTTGGCCAGTAATCAACAATCAGGAAGAGCTATTATTGTGTTCATTCCCCTGGGGCATGTGTGGCCACACAGAACCAAGTAGGCAGTTTAGCCTCCTCATTCAGAGGCTTGCCCTAGAGTCATGCCTGTAATCCCAGCACTTTGAGAGGCTGAGGTGGGCGGATCATGAGGTCAGGAGATTGAGACCATCCTGAATAACACGGTGAAACCCTGTCTCTATTAAAAATACAAAAAATTAGCCGGGCGTGGTGGTGGGCACCTGTAGTCCCAGCTACTCAGGAGGCTGAGGCAGGAGAATGGTGTGAACCCGGGAGGCGGAGGTTGCAGTGAACCGAGATTGCGCCACTGCACTCCAGCCTGGGTGACAGAGTGAGACTCCGTCTCAAAAAAAAAAAAAAAAAAAAAATCCATCTTTACTAAAAATACAAAAAATTAGCTGGACGTGGTGGCACGTGCCTGTAGTCCCTGCTACTCAGGAGACTGAGGCAGGAGAATCACTTGAATCCATGGGGTGGAGGTTGCAGTGAGCCAAGACCACACCACTGCACTCCAGCGTGGGCAACAGAGCACGACTACGTCTCAAAAAAAAAAAAAGTCTCGGGCCCCACCCCAGACCTCTGGAATCAGAATGTCTGGGAGCCTGATCTGGAATTTGCATGTTTAGAAACACACCAAGCAAGTCTGATGAGCACTAAAATTCAAGAACTCCTGGGTTGAAGCAGCTGTAGTTAAAGATAAGTAAGTATACCTACCCCTGAGGGTGTATGAAGATTTTCCAAGGCATATGTAGGCACAGATAGTTTTAAAGGAATCAATTTCCAGATCATTCACTTTCATATGTACTCAGATTCCCAAAATCCATCTGCCTGAGGAAGTGGCAACCTGCAGAATCTTTCCCACCTCCCCTTTCATGATTGCCAATCTCTACCTTCAAAAAAGAAAACCATACTTCTCGCCCATCCCAAAAGTTAGTATGGAGCATGGCCACGGGGTGTGAGAACCTCCAGAGATATAAATAGAAGGACAATCCAACATATTGGTGTTGGTGCTGAGAAAATTAGTGATACTCTGATAAGGGGATCGCATGTCTTTTTCCAGTCAAGTGGTTTCTAATTCATTGCTTTCAGTAACATTGAAGGAGGACCTAATTGCCAGCTAATCATTAAAAATAACTTTGATCATAGAATACTTTTTTATATGTAACTTGGAAAGGGTTCAAAGAAATGGGTGGCATTGCTATAAAAATATTCCATTCTCATCTATTTAAATTGTGAATGAGGTTCCTCAATGCTTATATCTATAAAAGAAAAGAAAAATAGGAACAAAGTTGATGTTGAACCCTGTCTTCCAGCAGTAAGAGTAATCCACAGAAACATGAACTAAAAATGGCCCCATACACTTTAGAGCTGTGTTTCCAATAAAAATGTACTTCTCATGCTTAATAATTACTGATTAAAATTGTTGTGGCCAGGTATAGTGGCTCATGCCTGTAATCCCAGCACTTTGGGAGGCCAAGGCAGGCAGACCACTTGAGGTCAGTAGTTTGAGACCAGCCTGGCCAACATGGTGAAACCCTGTCTCTACTAAGAATACAAAAATTAGCCAGGTGTGGTGATATGCACCTGTAATCCCAGCTACTTGGGAGGCTAAACAGGAGATCGCTTGAACCTGCAAGGCAGAGGTTGCGGTGAGCTGAGATCGCGTCACTGCACTCCAGCCTGGGCAACAGAGCGTGACTCCATCTCAAAAAAAAAGTTACATTTATGTTGATTGTCTAGTAATATAACTTATAAATAAATAATCTGTAAAGCTATTTTAATTCAGAAGAAAATTGTTAACATTTTAGAGCATTGTGGTGACAAAATTAAAAATTATTTCAAGTTTAACATGTGTATCTGATTATTTGCTGCAAGGAAGTATGACAAGATGATCTATATAAACACTTTCAGAATACAAAATCTTAGAATAAAAATCTGTGGAGGAAGAGGAATGGACTTATATGTTCAAAAAGAAAAGGGAATGATGTATAGCCTTCAACTGTTAAGGAGCTTGTCTTCATGTTTTTTATGTTAAGGAGCTTGTCTTCATGTTTTTTAGAGGAATTATGCTGTCAAATTGATATGATATGAGCCCTATGGTATGATAAATATATCTTAATGAAGTTGTTATTTTTAAAAAGAAAACTCCTAGGGCAGTAAGATTCCAAAAGTAATGTAAGATTTCTTCTAAAATATTTACAAAATGCCACAATTGCATTCTCTCCAGTATTTTAATTTATGATGTAAAAGTTTAGATGTCAATTTTAAAACATGTCAGGAATTATGTTGAGCAACAAACGTTGAAGACCACTGGGGTAGAATATGAAGGACGAGGAGGACTGGCATAAGGTAAGCTGGGTCTGGGTCCTTTGAGCTTTCACGCATTGTTCTCCTTTTTTTTTTTTTTTTTTTTTTTTTTTTTTTGAGATGGAGTCTCATTCTGTCACCTAGGCTGGAATGCAGTGGCACAATCTCGGCTCACTGCAACCTCCGCCTCCCAGGTTCAAGCGATTCTCCTGCCTCAGCCTCCGGTGTAGCTGGGATTACAGACTCCCGCCACCACACCCGGCTAATTTTTGTAGTTTTAGTAGAGACGGAATTTCACCATGTTGGCCAGGCTGGTCTCGAACTCCTGACCTCCGGCGATCTGCCCGCCTTGGCCTCCCAAAGTGCAGGGATTATTACAGGCGTGAGCCACCACACTCAGCCTTCATGCATTGTTCTGAGAGCAATGGGCTGCTCTCATGTGAAGAGTGGGGTGGGCAGAGGGTGTCAAGAATGGGTAAGACCAGAGGCTGAGCAAGCAGCTAGGAAAATGGGCAGTAATGCAGGCAAGAAATGATAGTGTCCTGGACCAGAGTGGTAGAAGTTGGAGGACAATTCCTTCCCAGGATTAGTTTGAGGATAAAATCTTGAGTATGAAAAGGATTGAGTGGGGCACAACTGGAAATTGCTAGTGCTGTTATTAAATACAAACCTCATAAAGCAATATGACAGCTTATATTGCTAAACCAAATTGCAAATCAACAAGAAAAGACAGCTGTCAGATACACTAACAACAATGCAGTACATCATTTGGAAGGTCATCATTATTCATTAAAAAGGTACCGGCCAGCCCAGCATGGTGACTCACGCCTGTAATCCCAGCAGTTTGGGAGGCCGAGGCGGGAGGATCACGAGGTCAGGAGATCGAGACTATCCTGGCTAACATGGTGAAACCCCGTCTCCACTAAAAAAATACAAAAAAAATTAGCTGGGCGTGGTGGCGGGCGCCTGTAGTCCCAGCTACTTGGGAGGCTGAGGCAAGAGAATGGCGTAAACCTGGGAGGCGGAGCTTGCAGTGAGCCGAGATTGTGCCACTGCACTCAAGCCTGGGCGACAGAGTGAGACTCTGTCTCACAATAAAAGAAAAAAAAAAAAGGTACCAAAATCCTCCCCGCTCCATCAGCAGGTAAAAAGACATTTCAGGTCTTTTATTTAAACTGGTGTACACTACTTAGGATAGTAACTTCTGAATTTACACCTAGAGGGCCTGTGTATTGTAGACCTTAAGCTGGGGCTCCCCAACTGCTGGGCCACGGACTGGTAATGTCCATGGCCCATTAGGAACCGACCGCACAGCAGGAGGTGAGCAGCAGGCTGGTGAGCATTTTACCGCCTGAGCGCTACCTCCTGTCAGATCAACAGTGGAATTAGGTTCTCATAGGGGCATTAACCCTATTGCGAACTGTGCATTTGAGGGACCTAGGTTGCACACTCCTTATGAGAATCTAATGCCTGATGATCTAAGGTGGAACAATTTCATCCCAAAATCATCCCCACCCCACCCTACCATCCATGGAAGAATTGTCTTCCACGAAACTGGTGCCTGGTGCCAAAAAGGTTAGGGACCACTGCGTTAAGCAATTATTTCTTATAACCCTGTCCCACATTCAGAACTGCATAAAAATTCATTTGAAGTCACAGAACCATCACTTGGATCAAGTCTATCCCCCTCAACTTCCATTTCTTTGGATGACAGTTTTTTGTTGATCACTTTTTCTTTCAAAAATTTTGAAAATAATGGGAATGAAGTGAGATGTATGATATTTTGAAATAACTACTAACTGTCCATCCCATTCCTGAAAGTAAAGTTCTGAAAAATATATATTATATATGTAAATATGTTTATATATAAAATATATATAGGTGAAAAAATATTACAAAAATTAAGTCAATTCTTATGAATTAAAATGGGCTTTTTAATAGAAAAGTTTTTTTAAAATTTCTTTAAAATGATGCTGCATATCAGGGAGTAGAGTGTGTTCTGGCTCTGCCATTAGCTTTATGACTTTGGGCAAATAGCGTCCCCCTCCCTGGGCCTCAGTTTCCCTATCTGCAAAATAAGGGATTGGACACAAAGATATTTCAATCCCTCCAACTCTAACTGTGGTGATTTCACCACCTAATTTACTTATAGCTGTTTCTTTTTCCCTCTAGGCTTGCTGTGTGTAGGCCATTGTAAAATTTCATTTCACCTCCACTAGAGGGTGGCCAGGGAAAGGAGATGAGGCTCAAACCAGCTATTTGTATTCTTTGCCGGCAAAAAACAAAAAATAATGTTGGCAGAAGAAATTGATATTACATGGACAAGAATAAAACTGGGATTTCAGTTGGTTTCGTTTGTCTTAGCTGTTATGCTCCTATGTTATACAAAGGAATTATGAGAGAGGTGTTTTACAAAATTTTCTTTTTAATTAATATAAGGAAATCAAGCACAGTTGACCATCCATATCCTCAGGTTCTGCATCCATGGATTAAACCAACCTCAGATCAAAAATATTCTAAAATAAAATGAAAAAATGACAATAAATAATAAAAAGTAATACAAATGTTTAACAATAGAGTATATCTACATAGCATTTACATTGTATTAGGTATTATAAGTAATCTAGTGATGATTTAAAGTATACAGGAAGGCCGGGCCCGGTGGCTCATGCCTGTAATCCCAGCACTCTGGGAGGCCAAGGTGGGCATATCACTTGAAGCCAGGACTTTGAGACCAGCCTGGCCAACTTGTTGAAACCCTGTCTCTACTAAAAATACAAAAATTAGTCGGGCGTGGTGGTACGCGCCTGTGATCCCAGCTACTCGGAAGGCTGAGGGAGGAGAAGTGCTTGAACCTGGAAGGTAGAGGTTGCAGTGAGCTGAGATCATTCCACTGCACTCCAGCTTGGGTAATAGAATGAGACTGTGCCTCAGAAAAAATACATATACAGGAAGATGTACGTAGGTTATACAAATACTACACCATTTTATAAACGAGACATGAGCATCCACGAATTTTGGTGCCCATGAGGGTCCTAGAAACAATTCCCTTTGGATACTGAGGGACAACTGTATATACTTGCCTCCTCCAGACTGTATGTCCCCAACTAATAAATCCAGTCTCTACTAAATCAATCTTCGAGCACACCCCTTTCCCATTCTTTGTACTGGAATTTCCAGTCAAGAATTCTGATCAGGAACCTTCACTGATTCCGATTTGCTTGCCACAGAAAATTCTAGCTCTCTGGCCAACTTTCTGACCAATTTTGTTTCCCATTACTTCCCAGAAAATATCCTATACCTGAAAGACAGCTTTTCATTAAGATCCCACAAACGTAGCCTTGGTGTTTTCAGGACTGACCTACTGTGTTGTGATAAAGCTGTAAGCTGGAGTCGAAAGATCTTAGTGTACCAGAGCTTGTTAGAGAATGGCTGATTCCAGGGCTGGGCAAGGTAAGCACAAGGTGAGCCTGGAGCATACTTTTATGCCAGAAGTTAAGGAAGTGCTCAAAATAAATGATGGTGGTATGTCACAAGGACAGGTACCACCTTGAAGGGACCATGGGCCAAATCTGGGAAAATTGAGATTCAAAATAATTAAATACAGTAATGAATTAGGACAAGTTAAAAAAATAGTAAAGATATAAGTTCATACCAATAATAGATTAAAAAATAGCTAAATAAATAAAATGAAGAAGGGAGAGAACTTTACAGTAGAATTCAATTGTGAATGTGGAAGAAGTGCTAGAGTTGGAAAATCAATATTTTGCAACCATCATAGTAAATATTGGTTCAGACAAGAGTCATCAATGGATTTAGATGAGAAGTAGGCAATTTGCATGTTCTTAAAGTATTACCCCACTGGCCAGGCATGGTGGCTCACGCCTGTAATCCCAGCACTTTAGGAGGCCGAGGCAGGTGGATCAACTGAGGTCAGGAGTTCAAGACCAGCCTGGTCAACATGGCGAAACCCTGTCTCTACTAAAAAATACAAAAATTAGCCAGGCGTGGTGGCGGGTGCCTGTAATCCCAGCTACTCGGGAGGCTGAGGCAGGAGTATCACTTCAACCGGGGAGGCAGGGGTTGCAATGAGCTGAGATCACGCCATTGCACTCCAGCCTGGGCAACAAGAGTGAAACTCTGTCTCAAAAAAAAAAAAAGTATGGCCGGGCGCGGTGGCTCAAGCCTGTAATCCCAGCACTTTGGGAGGCCGAGACGGGCGGATCACGAGGTCAGGAGATCGAGACCATCCTGGCTAACACGGTGAAACCCCGTCTCTACTAAAATATACAAAAAATTAGCCGGGCGAGATGGCGGGCGCCTGTAGTCCCAGCTACTCGGGAGGCTGAGGCGAGAGAATGGCGTAAACCCGGGAGGCGGAGCTTGCAGTGAGCTGAGATCCGGCCACGGCACTCCAGCCTGGGCGACAGAGCGAGACTCCGTCTCAAAAAAAAAAAAAAAAAAAAAAGTATTACCCCACTGACTTCTTGTTAATTGCATAGCAAAAGGAATAACTATACAGTCAAGAAACTGGACATCACCTTGACCAAGTGATCAAAATTAGTATCACCAGTGGGACAGATGGATAACATGTGCCTTTGGTTTGACACCCTGAGAAAGACCCAGAAACATTTGTGTAGTATTCTAGCTGAGAATGCATCACCTGAATCTAATCAGGAGGAAACACCAAAGAAATTCCAAATAAGAAACACTATTTAAAAAAAAAAAAAAGAGGACTATATTCTATCTCTCTTTCTCTCTCTCTTTTTTTTAGATGGAGTCTCACTCTGTCACCTAGGCTGAAGTGCAATGGTGCCATCTTGCAACCTCTGCCTCCTGGGTTCAAGTGATTCTCCTGCCTCAGCCTCCTGAGTAGCTGGGATTACAGGCACCTGCCACCGCGCCCAGCTAATTTTTGTATTTTTAGTAGAGACGGGGCTTTGTCATATTAACCAGGCTGGTCTTGAACTCCTGACCTCAGGTGATCTGCCCACCTCGGCCTCCCAAAGTGCTGGGATTACAGGCGTGAGTCACTGTGCCTGGCCTATATTCTTAAAAAACAGTGATGTTATAAAAGACAAAGCTGTCCTGGTGGAGTGCCTTATGCCTGTAATTCTAGCCCTTTGGGAGGCTGAAGCAAGAGGATCACTTGAGGCCCGGAGTTCAGGAGCAGCCTGCACAACATAGCAGGATTCCTACTCTACAATAATAATAATAATAATAATAATAATAATATTAAAAATAATTTTATTTTATTTTATTTTATTTTTTTTTGAGACGGAGTCTTGCTCTGTTGCCCGGCTGGAGTGCAGTGGCCAGATCTCAGCTCACTGCAAGCTCCGCCTCCCGGGTTTACGCCATTCTCCTGCCTGCCTCAGCCTCCCAAGTAGCTGGGACTACAGGCGCCCGCCACCTCGCCCGGCTAGTTTTTCGTATTTTTTAGTAGAGACGGGGTTTCACCATGTTAGCCAGGATGGTCTCGATCTCCTGACCTCGTGATCCACCCATCTCGGCCTCCCAAAGTGCTGGGATTACAGGCTTGAGCCACCGCGCCTGGCCTAAAAATAATTTTAAAAAAGACAAAGCCTGGGCATGATGGCTCATAGCTGTACTCCCAGCACTTTGGGAGGCCAAGATGGGAGGATTACTTGAGCCCAGGAGTTTGAGACCACCCTGGGCAACATAGCGAGACTTCTACAAATAATTTAAAAATTAGCCAGGCATGGTGGTGCGCACCTGTGGTCCCAGCTACTCACAATGTTGAGTCAGGAGGATCAGTTGAACCTGGGTGGTCGAAGTTGCAGTGAGCCATGATTGCACCACTGCACTCCAGCTAAGACCCCATTTCAAAAAACAACAACAACAAAAAGACAAAGACTGTAGAAATGTGTCCAGATTTAAGGAGATTAAAGCAACATGACAAATAATGCATACCAGATCCTAGATTGGATCTTGGAGAGGGGAGATGATGCTATAAAGGACATTATTGGATCAACTGATAAAATGGAAATATGGACAGTAGATAAGAAAAAATTATTATATCAATATTAAAATTGAAGTTAACTGTACTGTGGTTATGTAAAATAATATTGCTAGTCTTCAAAATATACAGGCAGGAGGATCGCTTGAGTTCAGGAGGTCGAAGCTGCAGTGAGCCATGTTTGCACCACTGCATACCAGCCTGGGCGACTTAAGTCTTTAGGGGTCATAAATCATGAAACTTACTCTCAAATAGATGGATACAGAGAGAGAGAGCATGCTCAAATGAGCCATAATGGTAATAATAGCTGAATCTGAGTAAAGAGAGTATATGGGGTTCTTCGTACTGTTTTTGTTTGTTTGTTTGTTTTGTTTGTTTTTTGAAACGGAGTCTCCCTCTGTTGCTCAGGCTGGAGTGCAGTGGTGCAAACTCAGCTCACTGCAACCTCCGCCTCCGGGGTTCAAGTGATTCTCCTGCCTCAGCCTCCCGAGTAGCTGGGATTACAGGCGCCTGCCACCACACCGGGCTAATCTTGTGTAATTTTACCAGAGATGTGGTTTTGCCAAGTTGGACAGGCTGGTCTTGAACTCCTGCCCTCAGGTGATCCACCTGCCTCGGTCTCCCAAAGTGCTGGGATTACAGGGGTGAGCCACTGCGTCCAGCCCTCTTCTTTTCTTTTCTTCAATTTATTTTTTGAGGCAGGATCTCACTCTATGGCCCAGGCTGAAGTGCAGTGGTGCGATCTCAGCTCACTGCAGCCTCGGCCTCCCAAGTGATGCTCCCACCTCAGCTTCCTGAGTAGCCGGGACTAAAGGCGCACACCAGCACGCCTGGCTAATATTTTGCTTTTTTGTAGAGACAAGATTTCACCATGTTGCCCAGGCTGGTCTCAAACTTCTGGGTTCAAGCAATCTGCCTGCCTTGGCCTCCCAAAGTGCTGGGATTACAGGCATGAGCCACTGCGCCTGGCCAGCCTGGTTTCTTAGGCTCAGGTTCAGGTCTGCTCCATTTCAGGACCCATGCCATCTCTCATTTCAGGACCCATGCCAGAAAGGAAGTAGGTACCTGTGGCATGCTTGTCTTTTAGTGGATAGCAGGAATACAAGATGCTTCTTAAAGCCTCTGCTCAGAACTGGTACGCTACCACTTTGTCCCATTGGTCAAAATAGGACACGTGGCCAAGCCCCAAATTCCTGGAATGGGGAAATATACTCCACCAACTCTACTGGGTGTGATGTACTACGAAGCTGCATAACAGAGAGTGCAGATGGATAATTCCCTAGGGAGAAGGAAGAACTGAGAATAATAATCCAATATTCTAGACACTCTTGTCCATACACCACAGTAGAGTTGAGTGGCTGTGAAGTCCTGTTTCCGTTATTCTGATTATAATTATTCATGCATTTGTGGCTAACTTATTTAAGACCTATCTCTTGTACTGGATATGAGCTCCCTGAGGGCTCGGATAGTGTCAGGTTTTGCTCATCATTGAATCCCCCGCATCTAGGATGGTGCCTAGTATGTAGCAGGCACTCAATAAATGTTGTTGAAATCATGGATGAATAAATGGATCCCTGTTTCTGTTAGAGTATTACATGACTCATCTCTCTTTTGAGAATCTCAGAGAATTTCACAGTTTTGTCAAAAATGTCCTGCAATCAGGAGAATCGTTTGAACTGGGAGGCAGAGGTTGCACTGAGCCAAGATCGCGCCACTGCACTCCAGCCTGGGGAAAAAAAAAAAAAAAAACAAGGAAAAGGAAATGTCCTGCAATCACTTTGGAGAACAGAGGTCACACTAGGGTTTGGAACAAAATATTACAAAAGGACAAAAGTTTTTTAAGAGATTCGGGAAGAGGAACCTACACGCTAGAATTTAGGTGTGACTCTAAAATCATAGACGGTATCTGGAAAGCCTTGATAAGAAAGATCTCCCTAATGACACTTGATTCTGGTATCATCAGATAAAGTTGAATAGAAATACATCATCCAGTCTTGCACAAAAACTCCAGGACACAAACCAAGTAGGCAAAGGAGAAAAATGGATTACATGAGCTTTGAGAGGAAAAAAGAAATTATTACTGCCCATTTACTTAGTCATGGTGAATGAATCTTGAGTTGTTAAATAAAACGGATCTTATTCTCAGTTAACCCCCCTGGGGTCCCCTGAGCAATTGGAAAGAGATATTCTATGAAGAACCCAATCATTCAGATACTGGGAGGAATCAAATGCCTACCTAACAAAGAAGCAGAGGGATGCCCTTTTGCACTTCCCACATCTGTCCACAGAAGTGTCCCAAAGCACAAATGTATGAATGCGGTAAGCACACCATTTTGTTGAACTCACAGGCATTATTCCAAAAATCCATGCAAAGTTTGCTTCCTGCTCCATAACATACCCAAATGCGTTTTTTTTTTTTTTTTTTTTTTTTTTTTTTTTTTTTTTTTTTTTTTTGAGACGGAGTCTCGCGCTGTCACCCAGGCTGGAGTGCTGTGGCCGGATCTCAGCTCACTGCAAGCTCCGCCTCCCGGGTTCACGCCATTCTCCTGCCTCAGCCTCCCGAGTAGCTGGGACTACAGGCGCCGCCACCTCGCCCGGCTAGTTTTTTGTAGTTTTTAGTAGAGACAGGGTTTCACCGTGTTAGTCAGGATGGTCTCGATCTCCTGACCTCGTGATCCGCCCGTCTCGGCCTCCCAAAGTGCTAGGATTACAGGCTTGAGCCACCGCGCCCGGCCCCAAATGCGTTTTAATATAAAAATACTATTTAAAATTACTCATTGTCAGGGCCGGGCGTGGTGGCTCAAGCCTGTAATCCCAGCACTTTGGGAGGCCGAGACGGGCGGATCACGAGGTCAGGAGATCGAGACCATCCTGGCTAACACGGTGAAACCCCGTCTCTACTAAAAATACAAAAAACTAGCCGGGCGAGGTGTGGGCGCCTGTAGTCCCGGCTACTCGGGAGGCTGAGGCAGGAGAATGGCGTGAACCCGGGAGGCGGAGCTTGCAGTGAGCCGAGATTGCACCACTGCACTCCAGTCTGGGCAACAGAGCAAGACTCCGCCTCAAAAAAAAAAAAAAAAAAAAGTACTCATTGTCGGCCAGGCAAGGTGGCTCATGCCTGTAACTCTAGCACTTTGGGAGGCCAAGATGGGTGTATCACTTAAGGTCAGGAATTCGAGACCATCCTGGCCAGCATAGTGAAACCCCATCTCTACTAAAAATACAAAAATTAGCTGAGTGTGGTGGCACGCGCCTGTAATCCCAGCTACTTGGGAGGCTAAGGTGGGTGAATCGCTTAAGCCCAGGAGGTGAAGGTTGCAGTGAGCTAAGATCACACCACTGCACTCCAGCCTGGGGAACAGAGCGATGCTCTGTCTCAAAAATAATAATAATAATAATAACAAAATTACTCATTGTCTAGTAAAATGGAAACTCCAGGAAGATGCACCTTGTTGCTTTACACACGACCCCCTTTCCCAGCCTGTTCTCTTCCCCAGGTTTACTTACCTCTGTTTGAGAAACAGACCTTTTTATCATTGTGCTGAAGCTGTTAACCGTATTATAATATTTAAATCAGCCTGGCTAGATTTTGCCACCTTATACAGGAAAGATTTCCAAAGGTGATGTCAGAAGGGAATTAAGGGGCTCTTTTGTAAGTGAAAACCAAAATGGAATCAATGAGAATGAGATTGCCCCAAGGGGATTTCAGTATTTCTCTAGAAACTCTTTTGCTCTTCTGCCCCTGTGGCCTAACTTGGGCGATCACTCTAAAACCTTATGCTTCTGGAATCCCCACCCCTACATAAATCACCCAGCCTGTTTGCGCAATAGAAATATTGGCCAGTGGAGTATAGGTCATCCAATAGGATTAGAGAAGAGGCTTCTTTTTCTGACTACAAGAGTAATTTTTACTCATTGTATAACAAATTTAAAAGTATAAAAAGCAGGAAAAAAATAAGCTGGTGACCCAAATCCCTTTTGGCATATTTTCTTCCAGCTTTTTTCTGCTTTTTTTTTTTTTTTTTTTTTCAGGATAATAGCGATTGTACCATATATATAATTTTTTTTTTGGTGGGGGCAAGTCCTCACTCTGTCACCCAGGTTGGAGGGCAGTGGCATCATCAGGGCTTGCTGCAGCCTCGACCTCCTGGGCTCAAGCAATCCTCCTATCTCAGTCTCCTGAGTAGCTGGAACCACAGGCACTTGTCACCACACCCAGCTTATTTTTGTATTTGGTGAAGACTGGATTTCTCCACGTTGCCCAGGCTGGTCTCAAACTTTTGGCCTCAAGCAATCCTCCCACCTCGGCCTCTGAAAGTGCTGGGATTACAGGTGTGAGCCACGACACCTGGCTGACACAAGTAAATTTTTATCTTGGTATTTCCACTTTTAATATTACAGCATTTCCCATATCCTTAAATGCTTCTCTAATGATTCTGTTTAAAGACTATTCAGTTTCCTGATATCTAGCTGTATCATAATTTACTCAACCATTCTCTTAATGTTAGAGGTTTAAATTATTTCCAGTTTTTCAGTCTTCTATTAATAACACCGGCCAGGTGAGGTGGCTCACGTCTATAATCCCAGCACTTTGGGAGGCCAAGGTGGGCAGATCACCTGAGGTCAGGAGTTCGAAACCAGCCTGGCCAACAAGACAAAAACCGTCTCTACTAAAAACACAAAAAATAGCTGGGCATGGTGACATGCGACTATAATCCCAGCTACACAGGAGGTCGAGGCAGGAGACTTGCTTGAACCCGGGAGGTAGAGGTCAGTGAGCCGAGATTGTATAACTGCACTCCAGCCTGGGTGACAGGGTAAGACTCCATTTCAAAAATCAATCAATAAATAAATAACACCTGGGCCAGGTGCCTTGGCTCACACCTACAATCCTATTACTTTGGGAGGCCGAGGTGGGTGGATCACTTGAGGTCAGGAGTTCAAGACCAGCCTGGCCAACATGGTGAAACCCTGTCTCTACTAAAAATACAAAAATTAGCTGGGCATGGTGGCATGTGTCTGTAATCTCAGCTACTCGGGAGGCTGAAGCAGGAGAATCGTCTGAACCCGGGAGGCATAGGCTGCATTGAGCCGAGATTGTGTCACTGCACTCCAGTCTGGGTGACAGAGCAAGACTCCATCTCAGAAAATAAGTAACACCTGGATGAACATCTTTGTGTACAAAATTTTGCACTATAGAGTGCACACTTAGGTAAATGTCTAAGACTGAAGACTCAAAGGATTTGCACATTTTTTTTTAGAGACAGGATCTTGCTCTGTCACCCAGACTAGAGTGTAGTAGCATGATCTCGGCTCATTACAACCTCTGCCTCCCAGGCTCAAGTGATCCTCCTTCCTCAGCCTCCAGAGTAGCTGGGACTATAGACTCACACCACCATACCTAGCTAATTTTCTTTAAAAAAATTTTTTTTTGTAGAGACAGGGTCTCAGTATGTTGCCCAGGCCAATCTCAAACTCCTGGGCTCAAGCAATCCGCCGGCCTTGGCCTCCTAAAGTGTTGGGAGCCACTGCGCCCAGCCGATTTGCATATTTTTAAGACTCTTGATACAACTGTCTATTAGGGTTTTTAGTCACGAGTAACAGAAGCTGACTCTGGGAGACTGAGCAGAGAAGTTGTTTACTAAAGGATATTGAGTCTTTCACAGAATTGTTGGAGGGACTGGATAATCAAGGCTAAGCTGCCAGAAATACCCCAAATCAGACCACAGAATAAGCTGATGGAAAAGATACTATAGCCTGTAATCCCAGCACTTTGTGAGGCTGAGGCTGGCAGATCACCTGAGGTCAAGAGTTCGAGACCAGCCTGGCCAACGTGGTGAAACCCCGTCTCTACTAAAAATACAAAAAATTAGCCAGGCATGGTGGCAGGCACCTGTAATCCCAGCTACTCAGGAGACTGAGGCAGGAGAATTGCTTTAACCCAGGAGGCAGAGGTTGCAGTGAGCCGAGATCGCGCCACTGCACTCTGGCCTGGGTGGCAGATATGTAAATAGCACTCCCTAGACTTATACATATGTGGTAGCCCTGAACCCCACTCTAAAAAAAACCCACTGGCACTGCTGCCAGCACCCAAAATAGATGACTCCCTCCTTTCATTACCTCTGTCAGCACAAAAGGAAGCTCCATGCAGAGCCTGGTTTAATCATCATCATCACTGCCTAATATAAGTTTCCTGAAAGCAAAGCCGAGACCACATGCTTGCAGGCTAGCTGAAAAGGACACTAAGAATTCGATATGAGCATTATAAACTTGGAATTTCCACAAATATAGGAAATAAGTTTGCCAGATAAAATACAGGATATCTGGTTAAATCTGAATTTCAGATAAACAAGTAATAATTTTTAATATAAGTGTATCCCAAACATTTATGGGACGTATAGTAAAAAATTATTTCTTGTTTATTTGAAATTCAGACTTAACCAAGCATCCATGTTCCTATTTGCTAAATCTGGCAACCCTAATTGAAATGCTATTCAAAAGATTATGGTCAGCTGTGCAGGAATATTTCAAACATCCACTACGCTATCGTATTGCTTTAGCTAAATGAAGCACCAAAAATGAACAGAAGTTTCTAATTCACTAATAGTCTTTAAAACGTTTGCTGGCCGGGTGTAGTGGCTCACGCATGTAATCCCAGCATTTTGGAAGGCTGAGACAGGCAGATCACTTGAGGCCAGGAGTTCGAGACCAGCCTGGGCAATGTGGTGAAACCCCAATACAAAAATAATTGGGTGTTGTGGCAGGCACGTATAGTCTCAGCTACTCGGGAGGCTGAGCCAGGAGAATCACCTGAACCTAGGAGGCAAAGGCTGCAGTGAGTTGAGGTTGTGCCATTGCACTCAAGCCTGGGTGACAGAGAGAGACTCTGTATCAAAAAGAAAAAATATTTGCTAATTTGATAGGCAATAACTGATAGTGATATTTATTTTCATTTACCTTTTTTGATTTTTAGGGAGGTGGAACAGTTTTTCCAATCTTCATTATTTTTATCTCCCTTTGGGTGAAGAGATCTTTCATGTGATATACATTGGTCTACTGGAGTCTTTCTGTTTTAATTATCGAAGACAGCATTAGCCCCCTTACAATAAATATATTATCCCTTTACACAGTTATTGTCTATCTTTTAATTCATGATCCTTTTTTTACAGAAGTTTTATTTTACTTTTAAATATATATATTTACATTATATATATATGTGTGTGTGTGTGTGTGTGTGTGTGTGTGTGTGTGTGTGTGTATGACCTCCTGGCCAGGCTGGTCTTGAGTTCCTGAGCTCAGGTGATCCGTTTGCCTCAGCCTCCCAAAGTGCTGGGATTACAGGCATGAACCACCATGCCCGGCCTATTTTTAAAAAATATTTTGAATAGAGATGGAGCATCTCACTCTGTTGCCCAGGCTGGTCTCAAACTCCTGGTCTCAATCAGCCCTCCTGCTTCAGCCTCCCAAAGTGCTGAAATTACAGGCATGAGTCACTGTGCCCAGCCACACAAAGGTTTTGTATGATCAAGTTTCTTGCTTTTCCCCCCACGTTTAGAACAATTTTACCTAGAGATCGGATAAATGTTTATTTATTTCAGTTTTCTATGTATGATTGATATTTTTATTTTACTTTTTTTTTTTTTTAGATGAAGTCTTACTCTGTTGCCCAAGCCGGAGTGCAGTGGAGTGATCTTGGCTCACTGCAACCTCCACCTACTGGGTTCAAAAATTCTCCTGCCTCAGCCTCCCAAGTAGCTGCGATTACAGCCATGTACCACCATGCCCGGCTAATTTTTTGTATTTTTAGTAGAGAGAGAGTTTCATTATGTTGGCCAGGCTGGTCTTGAACTGCTGACCTCATGATCCACCCACCTCGACCTCCCAAAGTGCTGGGATTGCAAGCATGAGCCACCACGCCCGGCCTTTATTTTACTTTTTAATGTGCATGGAGGTTGGGTAATGATTAAATAGGCCTTTTCCTAATTGTTAGCTAACAAATTATCCTAGTAGGGTTTATTGAACAAACCAAGGGGTATCTTTTTCTTTTTCTTTTTCTTTTTTTTTTTTTTTTTGAGACGGAGTCTTGCTCTGTCGCCCAGGCTGGAGTGCAGTGGCTGGATCTCAGCTCACTGCAAGCTCCGCCTCCCGGGTTCCCGCCATTCTCCTGCCTCAGCCTCCCGAGTAGCTGGGACTACAGGCGCCGCCACCTCGCCTGGCTAGTTTTTGTATTTTTTTAGTAGAGACGGGGTTTCACCGTGTTCACCAGGATGGTCTCGAACTCCTGACCTCGTGATCTGCCCGTCTCGGCCTCCCAAAGTGCTGGGATTACAGGCTTGAGCCACAAAACACTTGTCAATGTAGTGAGTTTCTCTCCTTCATTACCTAATAGCACTGAGCCCTTACAATTCCTTCTTTTAGCATATTCCTATGACCCTACCAATAGTAACATAAATCTCATTTGGACTCCATAATATTTACTTACTTTATACATTTAGATTCATAAGCAAAGACATTCAGAAGCTCTCTCTTAGCCAGGCGCAGTGGCACATGCCTGTATTCCCAGCTTCTTGAGAGGCTGAGGTGGGAGGGTAGCTTGAGCTCAGGAGTATGAGCTATTGAGAGATGAAGCCAGCTGGACTTCCTGGGTCGAGTGGGGACTTGGAGAACTTTTCTCTCTAGCTAGAGGATTGGAAACACACCAATCGGCACTCTGTAAAAATGCACTAATAAGCGCTCTGTGTCTAGCTAAAGGATTGTAAATGCACCAATCAGCACCCTGTGAAAATGCAGCAATCAGCACTCTGTGTCTAGCTAGAGGATTGTAAATGCATTAATTAGCACTCTGTAAAAACGCACCAATCAGCGCTCTGTGTCTAGCTAAAGGATTGCAAATGCACCAATCAGTGCTCTGTGTCTAGCTAAAAGATTGTAAACGCACCAATCAGCACTCTGTAAAAACGCACCAATCAGCGCTCTGTGTCTAGCTAGAGGATTGTAAATGCACCAATCAGCACTCTGTACTAACACACCAGTCAGTGCTCTCTGTCTAGCTAGAGGATTGTAAATGCACCAATCAGCACTCTGTGTCTAGCTAAAGGATTGTAAACACACCAATCAGCAATTCTCTGTGTCTAGCTAGAGGATTGTAAATGCACCAATCAGCACTCTGTAACAACGCACCAGTCAGCCCTCTGTGTCTAGCTAGAGGATTGTAAATGCACCAATCAGCACTCTGCATCTAGCTAAAGGATTGTAAATGCACCAATCAGCACTGTGTAAAAACACACCAATCAGCACTCTGCGTCTAGCTAAAGGATTGTAAGTGCACCAATCAGCTCTCTGTGTCTAGCTAAAGGATTGTAAATGCACCAATCAGCACTCTGTGTCTAGCTAGAGGATTGTAAATGCATCGATCAGCACTCTGTGTCTAGCTAAAGGATTGTAAATGCACCAATCAGCACTCTGTAAAAATGCACCAATCAGTGCTCTGTGTCTAGCTAAAGGATAGTAAATGCACCAATCAGCACTCTGTAAAATGGGCCAATCAGTGCTCTGTAAAATGGACAAATAAGGGAATAAAAGCTGGCCACCCAGCCAGCAGCAGCAACCTACTCAGGTTCACTTCCATGTTGTGGAAGCTTTGTTCTTTTGCTCTAAATCTTGCTGCTGCTCACTTTTTGGGTCTGTGCCACCTTTAAGAGCTGTAACACTCACTATGAAGGTCCGCGGCTTTATTCTTGAAGTCAGCAAGACCAAGAACCCAGCAGAAGGAACCAACTCTGGACACACTATGATCCTGTCACTGCACTCCCGCCTGGGAAACAGAGTGAGACCCCATCTCTTAAACACACACACACACACACACATCTCTGTTTACTCCTGAGAACTATACCTGACATTCATGTGACTCAAATGATGATGGGATTACATCTTTGGGAACAAGATGACCTACATCTACATAGATGTAGACAACTAGATGAAAAAATAAGAATAATTTCTCCCATAATTTTGATTTTCTCTAAAATAAATCTTTTATTATAATAAAATATTGTTGTTGTTGTTGATAATTCTTGTTTTTGAGACAGGGTCTCACTCTGCCACCCAGGCTGGAGTGCAGTGGCATGATCGTAGCTCACAGCAGCCTTGAACTCCTGGGGTCAAGTGATCTTGCCACCTCAGCCTCCCAAGTAGCTGGGACTACAGGTGTATGCCACCATGCCTTACTGATTTTTTAATGTTTTATAGAGATAGGGCCTCACCATGTTGCCTAGGCTGGTCTCGAACTCCCGGGCTCAAGTGAACCTCCCACCTTGGCCTCCCAGAGTGCTGTGATTACAGGCATGAGCCACTGTGCCTGGCCTATATATTATTTATGGATAAATGCATATGTAGGAAAAGTATACAACATTGCTTTTGGGGTACATAGACTAGGTAGTGATAACTTCTAAAGGAGTAGAGGACAGGATTGAGGAAAGGTGTAGAGGGACTTCAAATGTATTGTTTTATTTCTTGAAAAACTCTGAAGTCCATATGACAAAATATAAAGATTTGTCAAATCTAAGCAGTGATGAAATCGTTTATTCTCTGTAGTTTTCTGTGTTTTTGAAATATTCCAAAAGTTCAAAACATTAAAAAAATCAACACAACTAGGTGATGGATAGAACGTAGGTGTGAAGTCAAGAAAGGAGTCAAAGATGACTCAGGTTTTCTGTCTGGTGCTGACGTTAGTGACAGAAAAAGAGAAGCTACGGAAACTGGCTTTGTGGAAGATGATGAGTTATATTTCAGACAAGTGAAGCTGAAGGAAACGGCAGAACATCCTCTGGAAATGTACATGAGGCTGTGTGAAGCTGGGGGTCGGGAGAGAAAACAGGCCCGTCAAGAGGGAGTGGTGAAGCAGGACATTAGCCCTGAGTCCCACCCTTTCACCTCTTCACAGGGGCCAGCCCCTTCAACATTAAAGAGTATTTCATTAAGAGATCCAAGAAGGGCTGGGCGCGGTGGCTCACGCCTGTAATCCCAGCAATTTTGGAGGCTGAGGCGGGCAGATCATTTGAGGTCAGGAGTTCAAGACCAGCTTGGCCAACATGGTGAACCCCCATACAAAAAAAAAAATTAGCTGGGGATGACGGTGCACACCTGTAATCGGGAGGCTGAGGCAGGAGAATCGCTTGAACTGGGGAGGCCAGATGAGACTCCATCTCAAAAGAGATCCAAGAAGGAGAGGAGGAGGAACAATGAAGAAGTCAGGTAATGAGGACCAAGGAAAGGTTACTGAGTATGGTGATGACTTTCAGATGAGAAGATTTTTTGCTGTTGTTTAGAGACGGGGTCTCATTCTGTCACCAAGGCTGGAGTGCAGTGCCTCCATTATAGCTCACTGTAGCCTCAACCTCTTGGGCTCAAAGGATCCTTTCACCTCTGCCTCCTGAATAGCTGGGATTACTGGTGCACACTCCCAGCTAATTTTTTTCAATTTTTATAATTTTCTTAAAATTATTTTTTGTAGACACATGGTCTTGCTCTGTTGCCAGGCTGGTCTCTAATTCCTGGGCTCAAACAATCCTCCAACCTCAGTCTTCCAAAGTGCTAGGATTACAGGCATGATCCAATGCTTCTGACTTCAGATGAGAAGATTTTTGTCAAGCAGTTATGAGAGGCCAAGTGGCAGGCAGCAAAGGATCAAGTGAGTAGCAAAAGGAGGGGAAGCAGTGGTAGAATATTCATTGTACAAGATGAACAATGAAAGGGAAAGGAGCTACTGTACAGTATTTATGAATAAAATACAGGTAGCAAGAGTATAAAAACCAGCAATGGGAAGTACAGACACTGACTTCATATGTGAATGTACATGTATGTATGTATATAAGCATACAGGCATGCACATTTGCACACATGCATATGTGTATGAAATGTATATTTAGGCTGGGTGCCGTGGCTTTCGCCTGTAATCCCAACATCTTAGGAGGTTGAGGCAGGCATATCACTTCAGCCCAGAAGTTCAAGACCAGCCTGAACAACATGTTGAAACCCCATCACTACGAAATTAAACAAAAAAAAAGCTGGGCATGGTGGCATGCAGCTATAGTCCCAGCTACTCAGGAGGTTGTGGGAAGATGGCTTGAGCTTGGGAGGTTGAGGTCGCAGTGAGCTGAGATCACCCCACTGCACTCCAGCTTGGACAACAGTGAGACCCTGTCTCAAAAAAAAAAAAAAAAGCATAATGGAACATATTTTATTCATTCACAAACACTAATTAATAAACTTCAAAATCTGTCACAGTGAGCAAATATATATACGCACAAATATGACGTATACTTAATGATAGATATGTATATTATGCCTGTGTACAGTTTTACCTTGTGTGAAGAGGGAACCAGGAAAGAACTAAGCATTTAGGATGATCTCCACCAGAGTTTTTAAATGGACCACCATTCATGAGTGTGGAAAATGAAAATCTCAGAAAGCTTCTCGCCTAGAGTACTGTGAGGGGGAAAGAAGTCAAAAATATACCCGCTCTGGAGACATTTTCAGCCATTTCAAGAGAATGATGAAACCAAAGTCAATAGCCCTTAAGGATAAGATGCAAACAAACAAACAAACAAACAAAAAAACACTTCAAGAGGGAAACATTAAAAATTGCTCCCTAACTACTAGTGTAAAAGCAATGCAATGGCAAAGCCCTCGAGGTGGAGATCTTTTTTGTTGCATGCACAAGTCAGGGAAAGAGCAAATGATGACATGAAGTCACTGAGCTGGAGGAAGTCCAGAAAATGAAGTAAAGAACTGAGAAGATGAAATAGTTTCCACAGAATAATACACTAAGGAGCATTTCCCACATGTATTTGACCAAGGAACTCTTAAAATTATCGTATGTGACTGAGTTCCACCAGGAACTCAAGATACAATGCTCATTTGAATGAAAGTAGACAACCAGGGCAGGGCTGGGTGCAATGGCTCATGCCTGTATCCCCACCACTTTGGGAGGCCAGATGGTGGATTGCTTGAGCCTAGGAGTTCAAGACCAGCCTGGGCAACATAGGGAGGCCCCCCCTGCCACCACATCTCTTAAATAAATAAATAGCCCAGCATGGTGACTCACGCCTGTAATCCCAGCACTCTGAGATGCTGAGGCGGGTGAATCACCTGAGGTCAGGAGTTCGAAACCAGCCTGGCCAACATAGTGAAACCCCGTCTCTACTGAAAATACAAAATTTAGATGGGCGTGGTGGCAGGCATCTGTAGTCCCAGCTACTCGGGTGGCTGAGGCAGGAGAATCGCTTGAACCCGGGACGCAGAGGTTTCAGTGAGCTGAGATCGCGCCATTGCACTCCAGCCTGTGCAACAGAGGTAGACTCCATCTCAAAAAAATAAAATACATACATACATGCATACATACATAGAAAGCAGACAACAACGAAAATGTTTTACTAGTGAACTAATTGCCACAAAAAACTGTTACAATTTGATTCACATGCTTGAAAAATTTCATAAGATATCAAAATACCTATAACATTACAACGATCGAAATATTTTTATTTTATCGAGAACAAATATAAAGTTCAGATACCTTGTATTTTTATGTTTTGTTATAAAATGTGGCATACATGAAGCAATGTTGAAACATGGGAGCAGTGTTTATGTCTTTTCATTACATACTTTCTTAATATTATGAACAATCGTCCTGAATGAAAACGTTATATAATGTAGCCATTCAACAAATATTTACTGAGTGCCTACTATATGCCAAACACTGTTCTAAGTGTTGTGGATATATAGTGATGAACAAAACACACAGAAAGCTTTGAGACAAACTAGTGTTTGTCTCTCCCCGTAAATTATAAGGGCGCTGTGGCTCACACCTGTAATCCCAGCAATTTGGGAGGCCGAGATGGGTGGATCTCCTGAGGTCGGGAGTTCAAGACCAACCTGACCAACATGGAGAAACCCCACCTCTACTAAAAATACAAAATTAGTGGGGCATGGTGGCTCATGCCTATAATCCCAGCTACTTGGGAGGCTGAGGCAGGAGAATCGCTTGAACCTGGGAGGCGGAGGTTGCAGTGAGCCGAGATGGCACCTGTGCACTCCAGCCTGGGCAACGAGAGCAGAACGCCATCTCAAAAATTTAAAAAAAAAAAAAAAAAAAAAAAAAATATATATATATATATATGTAGTAAGTGCTATGGAGAGAAAACAAAACGGGGAAGAAAGAAAAATAGGTAGTCTGGGGGGTGGGCTACAATTTTAAATAGGATGTAAAGGGAAGGCCTCACTGAAAAGGTGACATTTGAGCAAAGGCTGGAAGGAGGGGAGAAAGCTAACCACTCTTCTGTCTAGGGTAACAGCATTCCAGACAGAGGGGACAGCAAGTGCAAATGCCTTGGGGCTGAAGCATGCCTGGCATGTTTGAGAAGGAGCAAGGAGGCTGGTAAACCTGATGTGAATGAGCGAGGGGAGAAGAGAGATGAGAGTGGAGAGGTCACCAGAGGTGAGGGTGTGGAATCATTGTAAGGACTTCAGCTTTTGCGGAGTGAAATGAGGAGCCAGAGGAGAGTTCAGAGCAGACTGCTGTGATCTGACTTCCATTTTAACAGAATCACTCTGGCTGCTGTGTTTTAAACACTGAAGGGGCCAAGGGTGTAAGCAAGAGACCATTTAGGAGGCCAGTACATTCTTAGTAAGAGAGGATCCATCATCTTAGTAAGAGATGATAGTGCTTTGGACCAGGGTATTCATGGAAGTGGTGAGAAGTGGTCTTATATTTTGAAGGTAGGGCCACCAGGATGTGCTGAAGGATTGGACGCAGGATGTGAGAGAAGGAGGAGTCGGATGGCTCCAAGGTTTTGGGCCTGAGCAACCTGAAAAATGGAGTTGCCATGAATTGAGATGTGTAAGCCTCTGAAAGGTTTCTCGGGGGAAGATGGGTAGCTTCATGTTGGACATACTATACACACACACACACACACACATATATATAAAATATATATATTATAAATATCACACATACATATATATGTTTGAGACAGAGTCTCACTTCGTCACCCGGGCTGGAGTACAGTGGAGCGATCTCAGCTCACTGCAACCTCTGCCTCCCTGGTTCAAGCTATTCTCGTGCCTCAGCCTCTGGAGTAGCTGGGATTACAGGCAACGGGCCATGATGCCCAGCTAATTGTTTTTGTATTTTTAGTAGAGATGGGGTTTTGCCATGTTGCCCAGGCTGGTCTCAAACTCCTGCCCTCAATTGATCTGGCCACCTCAGCCTCCCAAAGTGCTGGGATTACAGGCCTGAGCCACCACGCCTGGCCCTGGACATACTAAATTTTAGATGCCTATAATAAATGCAGGTAGGGATGTTGAGCAGACAGTTGGATGAATGAGTCTGCAGTTCAGGGGAGAGATCTAGGTTGGAAAAGTAAATGTGGACCTTGTCAGCATACTTGCTATCTGATACAGTAGCCACCAGTCACATGTGACTATTGGGCACCTGAAATGTGGCTAGTCTGAAATGAGACATGCTATGAGTGTAAAATATTCACTGGATGTCAAAGACAATACAGAAAAAAAACAGTGAAATATTTTATTAATAATTTTTTATTATTGATCACATGTTGAAATGATATTTTTGGCTATACTGGATTAAATAAAATACATTATTAAAATTGATTTCACGTGTTCCTTTTTACTTGTTGAATGTGGCTAGTAAAATATTTAAAATTATATATGTGGCTCACATTGTCTTTCCATTGGACCATGCTGGTACAGATGTTATATAAAGCCATAAACACTGGATGAGATCATCAAGGGAGTGAGAAGAGTGGCTAGAGAAGAGGTCCGAAAATTGAGGTCTCATTGACAAGAAATATACAATATATATACACACCACATACGCATATATAAACACATATATACACACATACACATTCAACTTTATTGCACTTTAATTGTAAAAGATAACACACATTCATTTTATATGTGTATATATGTGTGTATGTATATTCACACATATATATGTATATATTCATGTTACCACTACCCCACTGTATTTTGTTTTAATTGCAGCTTAAAATGAGTAAACCATTTTGAATAGATTCATTGGAGCAAAGAGAGGAACACAAATCCCCTGTTTTACAATATTTAGGCACTCTTTAATTCGGCTGTTTCAGAAATCATTATTATTTCACTTTAGATACCTCACCTCCTGAGTTTTTAGAAATCAAAGGCTCTCATCGTTTACATTTTCTTGAAATTATTCTGACTCTGTTTTGTTAGTTTCAGACACAGTTTGAGCCCCATAATAGTGGTTTTTGTTTATAACTTTTCTTGAAAATTTTTTTTGGCTGGGCGCGCTGGCTCACAACTATAATCCCAGTACTTTGGGAGGACGAGGCGGGTGGATCACGAGGTCAGGAGATCGAGACCATCCTGGCTAACACGGTGAAACCCCGTCTCTACTAAAAATACAAAAAATTAGCTGGATGTGGTGGCAGGTGCCTGTAGCCCCAGACACTCGGGAGGCTGAGGCAGGAGAATCACTTGAACCGGGAGGTGGAGCTTGCAGTGAGCCGAGATCCTGCCACTGCACTCCAGCCTGGGCAACAGAGCGAGACTCTGTCTCTACCAAAAAAAAAAAAAAAAAGAAGAAAAGAAAAAAAAATTTCTAATGTATTTTTTTGGAGATAGAGTCTCTAGAGTCTCACTCTGTCACCCAGGCTAGAGGGCAGTGGTGCGATCATAGCTCACTGCAGCCTCCAACTCCTGTGCTCAAGCATTCCTCCCACCTCAGCCTCACAAGTAGCTGGGGCTACAGGTGCACACCACCACACCTGACTTATAACTCTTCTTTCAACCAGACATCTCTGTAAAATAATGCTTTTTTACAGCATTATTATAAAATATCCGCTCATCTCTATAAAATAATGAGTTTATATAGCACAGGGCCCCTTGTATAGGGTTCAACAGACTGTCTCTACACAATCTTTTTTTTTTTTTTTGAAATAGAGTTTCACTCTTGTTGCCCAGGCTGGAGTGCAATGGCATTATCTCGGCTCACCGCAACCTCCGCCTCCTGGGTTCAAGCAATTCTCCTGCCTCAGTCTCTGGAGTAGCTGGGATTACAGGCGCCCGCCACTATGCCTGGCTAATTTTTGGTATTTTTAATAGAGATGGGTTTTCACCATGTTGGCCAGGCTGGTCTCGAACTCCTGACCTCAAGCGACCCACCCACCTCAGCCTCCCAAAGCGCTGGGATTACAGGCATGAGCCACCACTCCCGGCCTCTACACATCTTTATACATCTCCAGGGGAGTGCCTTTCACATAGTCTATGATGTGATTGGCATCTCCAGAATTGTTCTATGTGGCAACACTTACCAACACAACATCATACTGAGATATATTGTCCTCCCCAGTGATGGCAGTTTCCGTGACATTATTCAAATTATGTACTAAACACATGTACCACCAGGGTTGCATTGATTTTCTATTATGTTTTCATTCTCCTGGTGATCTTTTATAGACTTTCAGTAGTCTTTGGCCATGGCACACCATTTTAAAAGGCAGATAATCACATAATAACTATAGAAATGTATTCCCTTAGACTTCATCATTCCCAACACACTCTGGCTTCTTGGCAGTCTTTCCCCTCCCCTGTCTTTATCCGCTCCAAAGCAGCACACATGGGCAATTTATTGGGGCATGATTAACCTTTGGACTTCTAGTGTAAGGAAATTTCTGGAAACAGACAATGTATATCATATTGCTACAGTTTTACAAGCACAACTTCTCTCTTTACTCTTAATTATGGAAATTTTAACATACAACATACACAAAAGCAGAAAGAATGGCATAATTAATTCTCATGCACCCATCATTCAGCTTCCGCATTATTAGCTTTTTGCTAACGTTGTTTCATCTACCACCACCCCACCTTTTTTTTTTTTTTTTAACCGGGTCTTGCTCTGTCACCCAGGCTGGAATGCAGTGGCATAATCATGGCTCATTGCACCCTCAACCTTCCAGGCTCAAGCAATCCTCCCACCTCAGCCTCCCAGGTAGCTGGAACTATAGGCACGTGCCACTGCACCCATCTAATTTTTTTTTTTTTTGAGACAGAGTTTCGCTTTTGTTGCCCAGGCTGGAGTGCAATGGCGCGATTTTGGCTCACTGCAATCTCCGCCTCCAGCGTTCAAGCGATTCCTGCCTCAACCTACTGAGTAGCTGGGATTACAGGTGACCATCACCATGCCTGGCTAATTTTTTGTATTTTTAGTAGAGATGGAGTTTCACCATGTTGGCCAGGCTGGTCTCAAACTCCTGACCTCAGGTGATCCACCTGCCTCAGCCTCCCAAAGTGCTGGGATTACAGGAGTGAGCCACCACACCCAGCCTACACCTATCTAATTTGTTTTTTTTTTTTTTTTTTTTTTTTTGGAGAGACAGGGGTCTCCCTATGTTGCCCAGGCTGGTCTCGAACTCCTGGGCTTGAGCGATCTTCCCATCTTGGCCACCCAAGGTGCCAGGATTATAGGCTTGAGCCACACCCTGCACAGTCTTTTTATTCCTTCTTTTTTTGAGACATGATCTCACTCTGTCACCCAGGCTGAAGTACAGTGATGTGATGATCATAGCTCACCGCAGCCTCTACCTCCTGGGCTCAAGTGATCCTCCCACCTCGGCCTCCCAAGTAGCTGGGACTACAGGCACTCACCACCTTACCTATCTAATTCTTTTTAAATTATTTTTTGTGGAGAAGGGGGTCTCCATATGTTGTCCAGGCTGGTATTGTAGTTTTAAAATTGAGCTGGAATTTGCATAACACACAGTTCACCATTTAAAAGTGCACAGTTCAGTGGCATTTCGTGTATTGAAAATGCAGTGCAACCACTACCTCTCTCTGGTTTCAAGTGTTTGTATCACCCCAGAAGAATATCCTGTACCTATTAAGTAATTACTCTTTATTTCCCCCTCTCCCTGACCCCCGGCAACCACTGATATGCTTTCTGTCTCTATAAATTTGCCTATTCTGGGCATTTTATAAGAAAGGAATCATACAGTATGTGACTTTTTGTCTCTGGCTTTTTTCATTTAGCATTTTTTAGAGGTTCATTCAAGTTGTAGCATGTATCAGTCATGCATTCCAATTTATGACTGAATAATATTTCAAAATATAGATGAACCACAATTTATTTATCCACTCATCCATTGATGGACATTTGGGCTGTTTCCACCTTTTGACTATTATGAATAATCCTGCTATAAACATTTGCGTACAAGTTTCTGTGCAGACATATGTTTTCATTTCTCTTGGAAATATGCCTAGCAGTAAAGTTGCTAAATCATATGGTAATTCTATACTTAACTGTCTGAGGAACTGCCAAACTCTATTCCACAGCAGCTGCACCATTTCACATTCCCACCAACAATATACAAGGGTTCCCATTTCTGTACATGTGACCAACACTTGTTATTTTCTCTCTGTTTTCTCTCTCTTTCTGTGTGTGCGTGTGTGTGTGTGTGTGTGTATTATAGCCATCCTAGTGGGTGTGAAGTGGTATCTCATGGTTTTGATTTCCATTTACCTAATTACTAAAGGTACTGAGTTTTTTTTTTTTTTTTTTTTTTGAGATAGAGTGAAGCTCTGTCACCCAGGCTGGAGTGCAGTGGCCCCATCTCAGCTCACTGCAACCTCCACCTCCCGGGTTCAAGCGATTCTCCTTCCTCAGGCTCCCGAGTAGCTGGGACTACAGGCGCATGCCACCACGCCAGGCTAATTTTTTGTATTTTTAGTAGAGATGGGATTTTGCCGTGTTGGCCAGGCTGGCCTCGAGCTCCTTGCCTCAAGTGATCTGTCCACCTCAACCTCCCAAAGTGCTGGGATTACAGGCATGAGCCACTGCGCCCAGCCTAGCATTTTTTCATGTGCCTATTCGTCATTTGTATATCTCCTCTGGAGAAATGCCTGTTCAATTCCTCTACCTATGTTTTTGTTTTGTTTTGTTTTCTTTGAGACAGAGTCCCAGTCTGTCACGAGGCTGGAGTGCATTGGTGCGATCTTAGCCCACTGCAATCTCTGCCTCCCAGGTTCAACGGATTCTCCTGCCTCAGCCTACTGAGTAGCTGGGACTACAGGCACGCACCACCACGCCCAGCTAAGTTTTGTATTTGTAGTAGAGACAGGGTTTCACCATGTTGGCCAGGATGGTCTCCATCTCTTGAACTCGTGATCCACCCGCCTCAGCCTCCCAAGGTGCTGGGATTACAGGCGTGAGCCACCACACCTGGCCTTTCTTTTCTTTTCTTTTTTTGAGAGAGGGTCTCACTCTGTCACCCAGGCTGGAGTACAAGGGCACGATCATAGTTTACTGCGGCCTCAACCTACCAGACTCAAATGATTCTTCCACCTCAGCCTCCTGAATAGCTGCTCTACCCATTTTAAATTGGATGATTGGCCCTTTTCTTATTGAATTGTAAGAGTTCTTTACATATTCTGAATACTAGACTCTTATCAGAATTATGTTTCCCATTCTGCAGGTTGACGTCTCACTTTCTTTATAATGTCCTTTGATGTACAAAAGTTTTAAATTTTGATGAAGTCCAATTTATCTATTTTTTTTCTTTTGGTGCTTATGCTTTTGGTGTCAAATTTAATAATTAATTGCCAAATCTGAGGTCATAAAGATATATCTCTATGTTTTCCTCTAAGAGTTTTATCACTTCAGATCATATATTTGTTTATTTATTTTTATTTTATTTATTATTTTTTGAGACAGAGTCTTGGTCTGTCACCCAGGCTGGGGTGCAGTGGCGTGATCTCGGCCCACTGCAACCTCTGCCTCCCAGGTTCAATTGATTCTCCTCCCTCAGCCGCCTGAGTAGCTGGAAACACAGGTGCCTGCCACCACACCTGAATAATTTTTTGTATTTTTGGTAGAGATTTCACCATGTTGGACAGGCTAGTCTCAAACTCCTGACCTCAAGTGATCCACCTGTCTTGGCCTCCCAAAGTTCTGGGATTACAGGCGTGAGCCACCACACTCAGCCTCAGCTATTATATTTAGATCATTGATCCATTTTTTTTTTTTTTTTTTTGAGACGGAGTCTTGCTCTGTCACCCAGGCTGGAGTGCAGTGGCGCGATCTCAGCTCACTGCAAGCTCTGCCTCCCGGGTTCCCGCCATTCTCCTGCCTCAGCCTCCCAAGTAGCTGGGACTACAGGCGCCCGCCATCTCGCCCGGCTAGTTTTTTGTATTTTTTAGTAGAGACGGGGTTTCGCCGTGTAGACCAGGATGGTCTCGATCTCCTGACCTCGTCATCCACCCGTCTCGGCCTCCCAAAGTGCTGGGATTACAGGCTTGAGCCACCGCGCCTGGCCCATTGATCCATTTTCAATTAATTTTTGTATGTGGAGTGAGATAGGGATCCAACTTTATTATTTTGCATGTGGTTTTCCAGTTGTCCCAGCACCATTTGGTGGGGAAAGAGATGCTTCTTTCCCCCATTGTATGGTCTTGACACTTTCTGTAGTATTTTAAAGCAAATCCTAGACATCATGTTGTTTCATCTGTAAACACTTCAGCATTGATCTCAAATCGATAAAGACTTCATTTATTTATTTTGAGACAGGGTCTCACTCTATCACCCAGCACAATCATGGCTCACTGCAGCCTCAACCTCCCAGGCTCAAGCGATCCTCTCACCTCAGCCTCCTGAGTAGCTGAGACCACAGGCATGCACCATCATGCCCAGCTAATTTTTGTATTTTTTTGTAGAGACAAAGTCTCTCTATGTTGCCCAGCTGGTCCTGAACTCCTGTTCTCAAGGGATCCTCCTGCCTTGGTCTCTCAAAGTGCTGGGATTACAGGTGTGAGCCACCACGCCTGGCCAGTTTCATCTCTTGGTTTTTTTTTTTGAGACAGAGTCTAGCACTGTTGCCCAGACTGGAGTGCAGTGGCACGATCTCAGCTAACTGTAACTTCCATCTTGCTTGTGCAAGCCATTCTCGTGCCTCAGCCTCCCGAGTAGCTGGGATTACAGGCATGTGCCATCACGCCTGGCTAATTTTTGTATTTTTAGTAGAGATGGGGTTTTGCCATATTGGCCAGTCTGGTCTCGAACTCCTGACCTCAAGTGATCCACCCACCTTGGCCTCCCAAAATACTGGGATTACAGGCGTGAGCCACCGCACACAGGAAGCTCCATCTCTTAAGTGGTTTGTTTTCTTTTGTCTGAATTAATCCTGGTCTTGCCTTCTGTACAAAGAAGCAGTGTGAACTAGAATCTAGTCACTAGGCAATTTCTTTTCTTTCTTTCTATCTTTTTTGTTTTTGAGACAGAGTCTGGCTCTGTCACCCAGGCTGGAGTGCAATGGCATGATCTCAGCTCACTGCAACCTCTGCCTCCCGGGTTCAAGCGATTCTCCTGCCTCAGCCTCCCGAGTAGCTGGGACTACAGGCACGTGCCACCACACCCAGCTAATTTTTGTATTTTTAGTAGAGATGGGGTTTCACCATTTTGGCCAGGATGGTTTCGATCTCTTGACCTCGTGATCCGCCCGCCTCAACCTCCCAAAGTGCTGGGATTACAGGCATGAACCACAGGGCCTGACCTCACTAGGCAATTTCTAAGGTCTGATCCAACTCCATGTATCTACCCTCCCTGTCCTTGCTCCTGCTCTGATCCTAGTCCCTGCAATGTTCTGGATACAACTTATCTGTCCCTAAAGGCGCCTGAAAGTCCTTCTTTGCTCTTTTCAGTTGTGCCCAGGAATAATTTCCACTGGACTTGTCCAGCACCAAGTCCTCATACCCTTTCCCCAGCCTGGACCATGTGGTGTCTCTCTTTTTTTTTCATATGAAGACAGCACTAAACCATTTGGTCTCTTTATAAGTGAGTTTCCCATTCAGCAGTCTGGGCAATAGTGTGAGATCTCATCTCTAAAACAAACCTTAAAAATTAGCCAGGCACAGCCGCATGTACCTGTAGTCCCAGCTACTCAGGAGGCTGAAGCAGAGGAATTGCTTCAGCCCAGGAGTTCAAGGCAAAAAAAAGTTTCATATTCAGGAATATACATGTACATAATAGAAAGCAATACCTAATGCTTTCTACAACATTTGAAATACTTAAGAAGCTTACATTGGCATTTTTGCAGACATATCATTAGCTTCCTGCAAGGGAAAGGGTCATTTTGAAAACCACAACACTTTATGGATGGAGAGTATTTTTTTTTTTTTTTTTTTTTTTGAGAGGGAGTCTCCCTCTGTAGCCCAAGCTGGAGTGCAGCGGTGTGATCTCAGCTCACAGCAACCTCCACCTACCAGTTCAAGCAATCCTCCTGCCTCAGCCTCCCTAGTAGCTGGGACTACAGGCATCCACCACCACACCCAACTAATTTTTGTATTTTTAGTAGAGACGAGGTTTCGCCATGTAGGCCAGGCTTGTCTCGAACTCCTGACCTCAGGTGATCTGCCCGTCTCGGCCTGCCAAAGTCCTAGGATTACAGGTGTGAGCCACTGCGCCCAGCTGAGTATTTTTCAATATTTGTTGGTGGTTAAGTATATTAGGACAACATGCTAAATTTGGACTTATCCCACACTCCCACTTTCCCATTCTGACAAGTCTGGGGACTGCCCTCTCCACCCCATCTGCCTTAGTCTCCCAGACATGCTGGCTATCTGGCTATAACCTAGAATTGACTCAGCAAACAAGCAAGTGTAAATACTCATAGAATCTTTCTGGGGCCATTCCATGGAAACAGAAATACATTAAGTTTTTCTGCCTTTGAGAAAACACTATAGGGCACATCCATGGGCAGATAAATTTGGTGGCTCTTAGGCCCCCGACATACACCCACGGACCATCCTCATCTATTTGCTTTCTGGCTTCTGATCTGGGCCCTTCTTGGGAATAGTTTTTCTCTGACCCTAGAGTCTAGACTAAAGCCAATTGGACATTCACTTCCCATTTTTTGTTGTTGTTGTTGTTTTTTTTTCCCATTTGTCTGGCAGTTTCTGTCCTGGCTTCCCCATACTTGGGCTCTCCTATCTTGGATTCATAATTATATTTCTAGCCACTCTTTCTTTCTGACTCCTTTAGCTCTGATGTTCTTTTTTTTACAGTTATATTTGTATAAATTTAAGGAGGACAAATGCAGTTTCGTTATGTGGCTACGTTGCATAGTGGTGATGTTCAGGCTTTTAGTGTATCCATCACCCAAATAGTGTACATTCTACCCATTAAGTAATGTCTTATCCCTCACCCCCTTCCACCCTCCCACCCTTCTGCGTCTCCAGTGATTATTCCACATTCTATGTCCATGTGAATGCATTATTTAGCTCCCACTTGTAAGTGAGAACATGCAGTATTTGATTTTTTGTTTCTGAGTTGTTTCACTTAATGGCCTCCAGGTCCATTCATTTTGCTGCAAAATTCATAATTCCATTCTTTTTATGGCTGAATAATATTCCATGGAGTACATATATCACATTTCCTTTATGCAATCATTCATTGATGGACACCTACTTTGATTCCATAGCTGTACTGTTATGAATAGTGATGTGATAAAAGGTGAGTATAGGTGACTTTTTGATATAATTACTTCTTTTCCTTTGGGCAGTTTCCAAGTAGGATTGTTGGATTTAATGTAGTTTTCTTTTTAATTCTTTGAAGCCTTACATTACACTGTTTTTTCTCCCTTTCCCCCAAGTAGCCTCTGAACATTACATGCCTAGTCATCCTCTGCCTGGCTCAGCTGATGGTCCTAGCATCTCCCACTGATGGGCTTTTTCTTGTTCTCCTGAAGAGTTTCATATGGCTTCACAAGATACAACTGCATTTTGATTATGATTCTCATACATTTCTGCTTTGCAAAAAACTAGCAGACAAAACCCCACAACTGAGGAAACCACGTTGATATATTTTTAAAAGTCTAGTTCCAACTATTTTTCTATTCTCCATTGGCTTTTACTATTAAAAACCCCTCGCTTGCCAGCAGTGGCATTACACCTATCCCCACCTCTCTTAGCTGTGGGGCTAAAGGATAGAACATTCTATTTGGCTAAAGAAAAAAGGTCATCAGATTGAGCCCAGAGATGTACACGTAGGGGCTCATAAACAAAACAACCTCGTTTCACTCTTTTACAACAGAATTTTAGCTAGGTCACTTCTACGAACAGCCATCTATTGGGGGAAAATTAATGACTATCAATTTACGAAACAGGATGATGGAAAATTTTTCAGTGAGAGCCAGATAGAGAAACTATTGGGTTAATCCTCTTCAGTGACCTAGAAGTATATTGAAAAAACAAAATAGTGCATTTCTGATAATGAAACATGACAACTGTACCTAACCTTTTAAAATTAACAGTGGTGCATGTATACTGTGATCCTTTCAAGGGCAGCAGGACCACATCTGAATCATTTTCTCCATAGATTATCTTGAGGGACATGATAGTCAAATGTCCGTAGGTATCTCCACCCATCTGGGCTTTGGGTCATGAATTGATACTTATACAGGAACTAGCTGCCATTAGGTAGAGCAATTTGAAGTCCAGTAGGTCATCTAGAAGGATATCAGATCAGGAGGTTTAAGAACTCCAGATGTTTTAATTTAGGTGAGTGCAGCTACAAGGCTGCTAGGACATTAACAAAGAACTGACTGATAGAGAAGAAAAAGTGACTGGTATTAGATAATGGTATTAGATAAAAGTAGCTGGTATTAGATGATGGGAAGGGCCTGACGTCTGGTTGCCAAGGCACCTAACTCTTCACTCAATAGTCCCCCAAGCACAGGATTCATGGCTTTCATGGCTCCATCTTTTGGGTGTGGAGCATAATCCTTAGCTGACCTTTGAAAAATGCAACCTCAGGCTTGCCCGGCTTCTGGTACTTCCAACTCTTCTTTGCCATTATTATAAACACAACTATCAGTCTTTGAGGGGAGGCTGATCTTTTAGTTCAGATTTCCACAGTTCAGATTGGCAGGTGTCCTTTGTCATCTCATAAAGGAATTAAAGTGACCTGAGAAAATGTCCTCTGGGTAAGATCAATGCCACCTGTACTCTGTCCTTGCCTGAACTCTCTCATCAGAGCTCTCATGTGCATCAGCCCTTCCCCACTCCTTTCAAGCCTGTACAGCCCGGGCATGACAATGAATTTGGTCCTTTCGCAAGAGCATGTACAACTCCCAGGTTATTGTCTATCCTTTCTGAGAACTCAATAAGATTATTATTATTGTTATTATTATTATTATTATTATTTTGAGACGGAGTTTCACTCTTGCCCCTCAGCTGGAGTGCAATGGCGCGATCTCGGCTCACTGAAACCTCCGCCTTCTGGGTTCAAACATTCTCCTGCCTCAGCCTCCCGAGTAGCTGGGATTACAGGCTTCTGCCACCACACCTGGCTAATTTTTGTATTTTTAGTAGAGAAGGGGTTTCACTATGCTAGCCAGGCTGGTCTCGAACTCCTGACCTCAGGTGATCCACCTGCCTCGGCCTCTCAAAGTGCTGGGAGTATAGGTGTGAGCCACTGTGCCCAAGTGAGTGTGTGTGTGTGTGTGTGTGTATATATATATATATATATAAAATATATATATATATATTTTTTTTTTGAGACAGAGTCTCGCTCTGTTGCCCAGGATGGAGTGCAATGGCATGATCTCAGCTCACTGCAAGCTCTGCCTCCCAGGTTCATGCCATTCTCCTGCCTCAGCCTCCCAAGTAGCTGGGACTACAGCCGCCTGCCACCACGCTCAGCTAATTTTTTTATTTGTTTGTTTGCATTTTTAGTAGAGACGGGGTTTCACCGTGTTAGCCAGGATGGTCTCGATCTCCTGACCTCGTGATCCGCCCGCCTTGGCCTCCCAAAGTGCTAGGATTACAGGCGTGAGCCACCGCACCTGGCCTAAAAAATGTTTTTAATAAAATTTAAAAATACTTTTTAAATATGTTTTTAATATTGTTTTTAAAATATCCCTTTGGGCCGGGCGCGGTGGCTCAAGCCTGTAATCTCAGCACTTTGGGAGGCCGAGGCGGGTGGATCACGAGGTCAGGAGATCGAGACCCTCCTGGCTAACACGGTGAAACCCCGTCTCTACTAAAACTACAAAAAACTAGCTGGGCGCGTGGCGGGTGCCTGTAGTCCCGGCTACTCGGAGGCTGAGGCGGGAGAATGGCGGGAACCCGGGAGGCGGAGCTTGCAGTGAGCCGAGATCGCGCCACTGCACTCCAGCCTGGGCGACACAGGGAGACTCCGCTCTCAAAAAAAAAAAAAAAAAAAAAAAAAAAAAAAAAAATATATATATATATATATATATATATATCCCTTTGAAGGATAAAAAAGTGAAAAAGAAGGTGATGACTTTGGCAAATAAGGAACCTCTCATTATTCCAAATGGTACCATAGGCGATTAATATATATTCAATAAGTTTTATATTATTTAAAAATCTTATAATTGCAATAGGGCTTTTAACTTTTTCAAATACTCATATATTGCCTATATGATTGTATCCAACAATATACAGTTATCTGACAGATTAAAATATATATGACAATCTCACTATAAATTCATGACTAATGGAGCCGCATAGAATTAAAGTAAGATGGAGATTCTCCCAGGGCCCTTAAGGTTCGTCAATGCCATGTGGTGTATTTGAAAGAGACCTCAAAGACCTGGCTTCTGTTTCTGGCCCTGCCAACTACTGTGTGACTTATCTGTAAAATGGGGAAAAATCATCTTGGCTCTGTTTACCTCTCCAGATTGTTCTGAAGACTGAATGAGATAATGGATATAAATATGCTTTGGAGACCATGCAGCTCTCCACAATTATAATTTGGTTCTGATAAATGTCTCAACAACACACAGAAGTGAACATAGTATCACGATTTCTTTTGTTTTGCTTTATTTATCTCATTGAAGTCATCATGAATATATTCTGATCAGAGAAGCTGCACATAATTTGTATATAATAATTAATTATTGAGTGACCCTTAAGTGCTGAGCACTGTTCTAGGCCTGCCTTGTGCAACATTGTGGCCACTAGTCACACATGGCTATTGAGGACATGAACGTAGCTCATGCGACTGGGGAAATGCATTTGTAATTTTAGTTAATTTATACATAAATACAAAAACGGATATGAAATACAGTTATTAGAATTGTGTTTTTGACAGGGTCTTGCTCTGTCACCCATGCGGGAGCACAGTGGCGCAATCATGGCTCACTGAAGCCTGAAACTCCTGGGCTCGTGTGATCTACCTGTCTCAGCCTCCTGAGTAGCAGGACCTACAGACGTGTACCACAACGCCCAGCTAATTTTTAAATTTTTTGTAAAGATGGGGTCTTGTTATGTTGATCAGGCTGGTTTATTTATTTATTTATTTAGAGATGGAGTCTCACTCTGTCGCCCAGACTGGACTGCAGTGGTATGATCATGGCTCACTGCAACCTGCGCCTCCCGGTTTCAAGTGATTCTTCTGTCTCAGCCTCCAGAGTAGCTGGGACTACAGGTGCATACCACCACACCAGGCTAATTTTTGTATTTTTAGTACAGACTGGGTTTCATCATATTGGCCAGGCTGGTCTCAAACTCCTGACCTCGTGATCCACCTGCCTCAGCCTCCCAAAGGGCTGAGCCACTATGTCTGGCCAATTTTTTGTATTTTTAAAGGAGACAAGGTTTCACCATGTTTGTCAGACTAGTCTCAAACTCCTGACCTCAAATGATCCTCCTGCCTCAGCCTCCCAAAGTGCTGGGATTATAAGCATGAGCCACCACACCCGGCCATTAGAACACTTTTTTTTTTTTTTTTTTTTTGAGACAGAGTTTCACTCTTGTTGCTCAGGCTGGCATGCAATGTCATGATCTCGGCTCACTGCAACCTCCCCCTCCTGGGTTCAAGCAATTCTCCTGTCTCAGCCTCCTGAGTAGCTGGGATTACAGGCGCCCGCCACTATGCCTGGCTAATTTTTGGTATTTTTAGTAGGGATAGGGTTTCACATGTTGGCCAGGCTTGTCTCGAACTCCTGACCTCAGGTGATCCACCCACCTCGGCCTCCCAAAGTGGTGGGATTACAGGTGTGAGCCACCATGCCCAGCCTAGAAAACTTGTTAAGTATGTTGGAACAACTTGAATTTGTGAATCTACTCTTTCAACTGTAAGTTTATGAGGTCTAAATACAGATCCTCATAGACTTCTAATGAAAATTTAATATTTAAATTACAGCATAAGGGTAGAATACACTCCAAATTTTGAAGACTTATTATGAGAAAAAGAGAGCAGATTATCTCATTAATATACTGACTCCATCTTAAAGGCTGGAGTGCAGTGGCTGGAGTGCAGTGGTGTAATCTCAGTTCACTGCAACCTCTGCCGCTTGGGCTCAAGCGATCCTCCCACCTCAGCCTCCAGAGTAGCTAGTACCACAGTGCCGCATCACCACACCTGGCTAATTTTTTGTGCTTTTGGTAGAGACAGGGTTTCAACATGTTGCCCAGGCTAGTGTCAAACTCCTGAGCTCAAGCGATCTGCCCACCTCGGCCCTCCAAATTGCTGGGATTACAGGCGTGAGCCACCACACCCAGTGAAAATATACTATCAAAATTAATTTCACCTGCTTCTTTTTACTAATTTTTAATGTGGCTATGAGTGAATTTATAATTACATATGTGCTCATATTATATTTCTGTTGGGCAGTGCTGCTTTAGGCACTGATGATAAAGCAGTGAACAAAGCAGACAAAATATCCTGCTTTCATGGAACGTGCATTTTAGTGTGGAAGACAGATGATAAAATAAATATACAAACATATATAGTATATCAAACAGTGACAAGTGCTTTGGAGAAAAACGAAGAAAGCAAGTTAGATAGGAGATGGCAGGAGGGTTGAACTTTTAAATACGAAGGTCAAGGAACGCCCAAAACCTAAAGATGTTGAGAGAGTAAGTAATGAAGCTTCTTCCACCGGGTAGAAGGAACAGTAAGTGAGGAGGCCTTCATGATGGACAAAGCCTTGGCAATTCAGGGACCTGCAAGGAGGCCCGTGTGGTAGATCATGGAATGCAAAGGAGAGGATCAATAGGAGATGAGATCAGACAGGTACGGGGAAAAAGCTGTAATGCTGGGTGAGACAGGTCAGGTAGATTGTGATGGGCAGCTTCTGACACGGCTCCAGATGATTCCTGCCTCCTAGTATTAATACCCTGTGTAATATCTTCCCCTTCAATGTAAGCTGGATCTAGTGAATAAAATACAGTAAAATTGATAGAATGCCATTTCCAAGGTTAGGTTATAAAAGACTGTGGCTTCCAATTGCAGGTAATCTTTCACTCTTTCAACTCTCTCTTGTTTGTTCACATTTTTTCTTTTTCTTTTTTCTTTTTCTTTTTTGACAGAATCTCACTCTGTTGCCCAGGCTGGAGTGCAGTGGTGGGATCTTGGCTCACTGCAACCTCCACCTCCTGGGTTCAAGTGATCCTCTCACCTCAGCCTCCCCAGTAGCTGGGATTACAGGTGCGTGCCACCACACCCTGCCAACTTTAGTATTCTTAGTAGAGACGGGGTTTCACCATGTTGGCCAGGCTGGTCTTGAACTCCTGACGTCAAGTGATCCACCTGCATTGGCCTCCCAAAGTGCTGGAACTACACGTGTGAGCCACCGCGCCTGGCCCTGTTTGTTCACTTTGGTAAACTACCACGTTATTAATTGCCTTCTGGAGAAGCTCATAAGGCAAGGAACTGAGGCCAGCCTCTGGCCGACAGCCAGCAAGGAACTAAGGCCCTTACTGCAACAACCTGTAAGGATCTGGATGCTGCCACAACCTCTGAATGGGCTTAAAAACAAATTCTGCCCCAGTTAAACCTTGAGATGGGTGAGGTCCCTGCTCTGACACCTTGATCAAAGCCTGTGAGAGATCCTGAACTCATACCTTGATGGCAGCCTAGCGAGAAACTCTGGTTTGGACAACCCAACTAAGCCATGCTTAGATTCCTGAACAACAGAAACTGTGAGATAATATATGTGTATTGTTTTAAGCTGCTAAACTTGGGAGTAATTTGTTACACAGCAAGAAATAACACTAGATATTGTAGGTCACTGTAAGTAGAAACTGAACAGGGGGTTGGTGGGAATCACTGGCTATGTTGCAAATAGACTACAGGAGGGTAAGGTTGAAAGCAGCGAGGTCAGTTGAGAGGCTATTGACATAAGCTTGCTAAGGGTTGCTGGTGGTATTGGTAGAGATATTAAGAAGTGGTTGGATTTCAGACATATTTTGAAGGCAGAGCCAACAGGCTTTGCTGTTGGTTGGATAAAGGGTGTGTAGGAAATAAGATGACTCTAAGGCTTTTGTTCTGAGGAACTAGAAAGAATGATCATATACTGAGATGGAGAAAACTATAGAAAAACTAGATTCGTGGAGAAAGAATAAGACTTCGAATTTAGGCATGCTGAATTAGAGATACTTACTAGACATCCCAGTGGGGATGCTGAGTTCGATATACAAGTCTGATGTTTGAGGCTGGAAATATAAATTTGAGAGTCTTTGGCATTTAGATGATAAAATGTTAAAGTCTCCTTGCTCCCCACTTACACTTCCCACCCATGAGGCCCTCACTATTAACTCATGTATAGGGACATACATATACACACAGACACCACACACACACTTTTTTTTTTTTTGAGACAGAGTCCCGCTGTATCCTCCAGGCTGGAGTGCAGTGGAGCAATCTCAGCTCACTGCAATCTCCACCAATCTCCACCTCCTGGGTTCAAGCGATTCTCATGCCTCAGCTTCCCAAGCAGCTGAGATTACAGGGTGCACACCATCACACCTGGGTAAATTTTGTATTTTTAGTAGAGACGGAGTTTCGCCATGCCATGTTGGCCAGGTTGGTCTCAAACTCTTGGCCTCAGGTGATCTGCCTGCCTCGGCCTCCCAAAGTGTTGGGATTACAGGCGTGAGCCACCACGTCTGGCCCACACATACACATTTTTATAAATAGAGTCATTCTGCAACTTGCTTTATCAATGAATATCCTTTGGAGCTTTTTCAATGTAAGTACATACATATATATGTCATTCTTTTTTTAATAGCTGAAGAGAGTCCCTTCGTTTGAATAAATCACATGTATTCAGTCATTCACTGAACAACTATTTTTTGAGCACCCACTATTTTTTGTGCCGGGCAGTGGTCTAGGGACTGATCATAAAGAAGTCCCCTTTAGATGGACATTCAGGTTCTTTCTAATATTTTGCTATTACAAACATTTGATACAATGACCATCCTTATACAGGCATCTGAGTTCACATGTGCGAGTTTTTATTTGGCGTTGATTTATACAAGTGGAATTTCTCGGTCAAAGGGCTCAATGGCATTTCTAATACTTGTATCTCAGGTTCAATTAGGATAGTCTAAAGGCAGCAGCTAAATTTGTGATAAAAACCTAATATATTTAACAAACGTAGAAAAGAAATCACCCAATTGGAAGTTGTAATTGCCCTATTGGAAGTTGTAAGATTGCGCCTACAATTTCCCTTTACTATGTGAGTGTAGTTATATCCAAATCCTACCCATTCCGCAAAGTCCAGCTCAAACACTCCCTGTTTCAGAAAGCCTTTCATAGACCCTAAGCAGATATGATCTCCCCTGCTTTTTTTTTTTTTTTTTTATCTTTTTTGAGACGGAGTCTCACTCTACTTGCCCAGGCTGGAGTGCAATGGTGCAATCTTGGCTCAGTGAAATCTCTGCCTCCTGAGTTCAAGCAATTCTCCTGCCTCAGTTTCCCAAGCAGTTGGGATTACAGGCGCCTGCCACCACGCCTGGCTAATTTTTGTATTTTTAGTAGAGACGAGGTTTCACCATGTTGGTCAGGCTGGTGTTGAACTCCTGACCTCAGGTAATCCACCCACCTCGGCCTCCCAAAGTGCTGGGATTATAGGCATGAGCCACCGCGCTTGGCCCTTCCTGCCTCTTTACCTTGAGTATGGTCTGTATCACATACTACCTTGTACCATAAATACATTCTGTACTAGACTTTTTTTTCCCAGAAGGAAATAGTGTCTTTAATTCATACTGCGTTCTCCCTCAGTGCGTAGCGCCATGCTCAATGTTTATGTACTTAAATAGAAGTCTTAAACCAGAAGAAGTGAAATCTACAATCTCAAGAATGAGCATAGAGCCTGCACAACGGCCAGATGGTGTTTGTGCACCATCAGTGTGACATATGTTTCCCATGGCTCACAAGACTCTGCAAAAATTGCTTACTTCTCCTACTCTATCTTGTACCACTCCTTTTCCTTCTACGTTCTAGCCACACTGGCCTTTTTTTGGTCTTTGAACATATTAAGTCTGCTCCCATCTCTAGGCCTTTGTTCCTGGCATTCCTGTCGCCTGGAATGCTCTACCTGCTGTTCTCCGCTGATTGCTTCTTTTTCTTCAAGACTCAGCTCAGTGTTTACCTCCTCAAAGAAGCTTTTCTTGATCATCTATTTTAAACTAGGTCTCCAACTCCAGTTACTCTCTATCAACTCACCTTAATTCTCTGCATAGCATTTATCTTTCTGAAATTAACATGTTCATTTCGTTGCACTCACATTGAGCTCCAAGAGAGGAGGGACCTTGCCTGTCTTGTTCAATGTGATGCACCTTCAGTGGCTACCATAGAGCCCGTAGTACTAAGAATGCTTTTGCCTGAAAGTAACAGAATATTCATCTAAACGTGGCATAAATTGCAGGGGTTATTTTTCTTACATAAAAAGGAACTCAGAGAGATTGTCTTGGCCTGCCTCATGGTTGCAATATGGCTGCCAAGGGCCAAAGCATTGCAAGAAAACATCCCTCTCAGGAAGAAAGTGGGGCCTGGGCTCTCTCCTTTTTTTTTTTTTTTTTTTTTTTAATTAAGGTAGAAAAACTTTCCCAGGAACCCTCCTCTCACACTTCCCTCTTATATCTCCTTGGCCCAAACTGAGTGGGAGTCTAGACCATCCCACTAGTCAATAAGAGGGAGCTTATCATGGTTTTTTCATCAGTCATGATCATCACCTGGAGTTGGGCCTGCCTTCCCCAAACCCTATGGCTCTGCCCTATACCTGAAGTAAATCTGGGCTCTCTTCACAAGCCAAAAGTGTTATAGCTATTGTGGCAGTAACAAACAGCATGAGCCACACAGGCATTTATGGAATAGAGGGTATGAATTCTTGGAGATCTGCCTACGTGCAACAATTAACAAATTTTACACATACTGTGCAAAACTAAGATTTGTGACAGAATGTCTTTAGAGGACTTCCAGGTTCCAGGCCCTCTAGGAGCCTCCACATATGCTTTATTGACACTGATGTGATGACTGAAATAGGCTTACTGCGAAGAGACTTGGCCTTTTCTGGGTTCAAATAAACCATCACCACGCATGCGCTTGTTTCCATAATAAAGTCCCCTAAACGACTGTTTGGTCTCTGAGGGTGGGGAAAGTGCCCTATGGGTGGTGGTAGGACTGCTTTCAGAAGGGCTGCTCCATCCCCCAGACTGAGGGCCATTTCCAACCTCTCAACAAATGAAATAACCAGATAGAAAACTGCCACCATCAGTGGAGCCTTTCACTCTGCACTTCAGGAGGTCTGACAGGGTCACTAGTACTTCAAGATTCACGTCCCTATTTCTGTCTTAAGCATGTTCCTTTTATACCCTGTTAGGAGATATTCTTTGATTCTTGGAAAAACAATTTCTTGGAAGCTGAAAAGGGCAAGGAGATGAATAGGAAATGGAGAGGTGAGTGCAGGGCACTTATAAAAGCTACTAGAAGATTGGTAAGTCCTCCAAATCCAGGGAGATGGCCTTCCTAATGCCACCCCACCCCCACCCCACTCCTGGTGCAGTCAGTGCTGACCTAGGGACCACCTGCCACAGGCTCAGGCCCCACCACCCAGCTCTCCCCCGTGGGGGATGGAGCGAGGGGTGCCGCCACAATAAGTTCCCATTTCCAGAAGCATGCTCTCTCCCCAGTGTTGCCCCTTGTTAGGTGAACTAACTGAGTAGGAAAATGGTGTGGGCGAGGAGGGGTACCCAGGCGAGCCGCTCACGCTGGAAAGCCGCTCTACGTCCTTCGACATTGGTGCGACCCTTCCCCACAGAGCACACAAAAGGCGGCTGCTCCACGTTGTTTTCCAGCCCCTAGCCGCCTGGGCCCTGGGGGCTTGCGGGGTGGGGGGACATGAGAGTTCTCCAGCCCTCCTGCGGGCATTGCAGCTCCGAGGCGGGAGAGGAGCACTAGGGTAAAGCACGCCCCACTCTTGGAGACATTTCATCACCCCTCTCTGTTCCCCCACCCCCACCCCGCCCCGCCCGCCCCACTCAAGCGGAAAAAAAAAAAAGCAGCAGCCCAGATCTCCCCTCCCGGATGCGGCTGCACCAGCAACATCAGCTGCGGGCGGAGCCCGAGCGGTAGCCACTTCCCCCCTCTTGCCTCGTGACCCTCACCCCCACCTCCAGTTCTCCCTCCCCCTCTACACACCCTTCCCCATCGGACACACCCTCCTGCTTCGGCTGGTGGCGATCGGAGCTCGGGCGCTCTAGGGGAGGGAGCTGCCGCCGCCGACGCCGTGGGGCAGGACAGTGAGCGGGCGAAGCGAGCGAGAAAAGGAGGGAAGGAGGGAACGAGGGAGGAGCAGCGGGTGGGAGGTGGGAGGGAGGAGCAGCGTGAGCCGCACCGCCGCCGAGCTGCGATGTGGCCGGCCGGCTGGCGAGTAAACAGAGGGAGCAGCAGCGGCTGCGGCCGCCGCGGGCCGGGGCAGTGAGTCCGCCCGCCCGCCAGCCAGCAGAGGTCCGCCAGCCCGCCGAGACCCGCCCGCTGCCGCTGCCATGGCCGAAGTGCGCAAATTCACCAAACGGCTCAGCAAGCCTGGCACGGCGGCTGAGCTCCGGCAGAGCGTGTCTGAGGCCGTGCGGGGCTCCGTGGTGCCGGTGAGTGGCCGGGGGACGGGGCATCCCGGGGGACGCGCTCCAGGCGGGAGCGACGCGGGAAGGGGCAGGAACGGCGCCAGTGCGGCCGCCCGGTGCGCCGCGCGCTCTTTCTCCGCTCCAGTAAGTTTTCGCACCGGTAGCCGCCGGCCGGGGTCCGAGTCCCAGGCGCCCGCTGACAGCGCTCCGGCCGCCCGGCACGGCGGAGGCGTGCGCCGGCATGGAAGCGGACTATCAAAGCCGGGCTCGGACGGCTGCGGAGGAGGCGGAGGAGGCGGAGGGGGAGGCGGGGGCTCCCACCCGGTGTCGGGGCCGGGGGTGTGAGCTAAAGAGCTGACCTCGCGCTGCTCTGGACTCCGCACAAAGAGCCGGGGACAGGGGCAGAACGAGATCCTGGTCCCCTCCTGCGAGCACCTGAGGCAGCCTAGGCGGAAGGATGCGATGAGCGTTTGGCACACACACTCTCGCGCGCACACACACACACCGTGTACACAAAAAAGAACCCCACCCAGAAAGCCCCGGGCGCCCAAGCTCGGGCGGGCGGTGAGAACAGAGGAAGCAGAGCGACTTCCTCCTGCAACTGGGGAGAGAGAGGGTGGTGATGGGTTTTGAAGGGGTGCTACTGCGGAGGGAGGGCATTAGAAACAACAGGGTTCCGCGACAGAGTGGGCGCGGGCTCATCCACCGCAGGGAGAGTGTGTCCCTCGGGGACCCGCGAGCGCTCCAGTGGCAAGGGGAAGGTGCCGTGGGGATTTGGCGGAAGACTGGGTGTGTCAGTCCAGGGATGGGGGACCTGGGGTCAGAGCTCCACAGCTCGGTACTGGGGGATGGGGATTCGAAAGCGCGCTGACTCCCTGGGAACCCTCCCAGAGCACCCTCAGCCTTACCCGGATTGTCTGACTCCGGAGAAAGGCGAAAGGGTTCTAACGGGCACTTGCCCCTTCTCTTGTTTTCAAGACTGTTTTCAAGACACTCGTTGCCAGTTTCCTGGACAAGCGAACAAACCCTGAATAAGATATCGGACTGATTAATTAGTGTTTTGTTACTTTGTTTTTTGTTGTTGTTTTTGTTTTTGTTTGTTTTTGTCTCCCTCAGCTCCATTTTACAGCGAGTCGTTTGCTGTGTTTAAGTTTCACCGTTTAAGAGAGGGCTCTTTTTGTTAAAACAACTTGTCATCGGAAGGGAACTTCACAGCTTTTCCTTGTAATTTTTCTGTTGATCTTGTAGAATCAGCAATAAAACCCAGCATTAAAGGGAGGCCAGGGGCTTGATCCCAACAGTGGAGAAAGTTGACATTGGTGGGAGTTCTGGAGGAGGATCAAAGGTAAACTATGTACCTTTGAGATAAAGATCTGATCCCTAATAGCCACAACTGTGCAACCCTAAATGACTTTAAAGAAATCTCTTTATTGTGGCCGGACCCTTGCAAGTTTAATTCTGCTGTTTGGTGGAGCTAAATCCAGACCTTTAATGTTATTTTAATGGACTTGGCTTACTGTGTGTTTCAGTCTGATTTTGGAGTGAGGACCTGTTGAGGTCAGATTGGAGCCTTGCCTGTCACCACAGCCAGTTAAGAGAGGAAGGCAAGCTGTGTGCAGAGCATTTATACCAGGGCTCTCATCTTGGGTGATTGTTAACAAGTGATTCAATCTACCTAGCCGAGAACACTTTCCTAAATTCGGAGAAAAAAACAAAAACAAAACAACAACAACAACAATAAAACTTCCTTGCGCAGGGTTGGCTGGCCTTCTACCACAACACGCGAAGAAAGTTGTGGGTGGACAGATTTCTCAAGAGAATAATGGGACTAAGAAAACTTCCACTGGGATTTGATCAGCGCTTGACCTGCCACCCTAGCAGCAAAAAGTTAACATTAGCATCCTTTCCCATGTTTTTAGGTTTTCAAAAGAATTTTGTGCATTGCAGATTCAGCGGCTCCTTCCTAACCATTGATTGTATGGCAAAGCAGAAAAAACTGTTACTGGCAGAAGTCTCTTCTAGGAGACACTGGCAGTGGCCATGGTTCCCTTGTCAGTCCAGCTTACTTGGGACCAAGGCTATTGATTTTTACCATTTACACCAGGCAATGCAGAGGAATATTTACTCATTACTCTAGTATGTGAAACATTGAGATTTTGGAGTGAGGCAGAACAGATTCTAGTAATCTAAATCAATGAGTATCTATTGAGCCCTTACAATGTGCCAGATACAATGCTAGATGCTCTATAATTATGAGAATGCAAATGATCTTTTTCTTCGTTTGTTTTCATTAGTTACAATCTGGGTTGGTTGTGTGTATGGGAATGTCTTTGTCAATAGGACACCCAGATTATGCACACAAATCAACTTTAGATTCTTCATAGAGCCTTAGTGAATGCTATTGTAAGCAGTTTAGTCAATGAAAAAATAAGGAAATAGTTCTTACATGGAGTGTATGCTCCTAAATGACTCTCTCACAAAGAGCTGTTAACCGAAGTTAGTAAAACCACGAGTGGCTGGAGAGTGAGGGGGACCATGTTGCAGCTGCTGCCATAACTTCTGATTCTTTTAAGGGACAGCTGAGGTAGGATTTACACTTGTGCTATAAACCCAAGATACTCACGTTGGGGCTTCAATATGAGATAGAGCCATTACCGCAGTAAGTGAAGCTTTCCTCTGGTGTATCTCTTGTTAGAACGTGGAAAACCCATCAAGCTGTACAAATATACAGTATTTCCTGTTTAGGTTTTTTTTTTTTTTTTTTAAGGATTTTAGAATTACACCCTTATTGGCCCATTGCTATTTCATTCAGTTTTCCTCACTGTTCGAAAAATTCAGAAGGCTGGGCCTGGGCTATATATATAGCATGTTGTTGCACATTCAAACTGTTATTCAGTTATTAGTACTTCCATGAATCTATTAACTAACTACATAATAAAGCAGACAGAGAGACTGTACCACTGTTACTGCATTTTCCTGTAAGTTCAGCATTTTTATGAAGGTCAGTTTTAACCCAGGGAAAGGGTAATTACAGAATCATCATTGAGAGATTTCTCAAGAGGGGATCGGGGAGAAACATTATAACCTGAGAGTGTCTGTGATTAAGAGAGAAGTGTTTACATATATACATGTTTAAAATGCAGAGTTTTAAATTTTAAATGATTTTGTTGTAATTCAGGATGTAGCTACTGGTGCCGCAGGGGAACAAAGGCATTTTGCTAAACCTGTTGTATGATGGCTGCCCTTTAGAGAAGCCACTTTATCAGCCTGGAAGAGTCGGCTAGTAGCTGTTTAAATACTGTTTACTGCTGAGCTTACCTTCAATTCCTTGTGCGCCAAAGGATCGGGAAAGAGTTGCTAGATATTAGGGGTTGTAGCCCTGGAGGCGCCGTAATGCACGCAGCGTCCCCTGGCTGGCATCAACCAGATTTCGTTTAATAGCTCCAGTAGAGAAAAGCTCTCCAGAAGCTGAGAATGGCTGAAAAGCGTCTGCAGCTATTGACTCCCCCAACCCACTGCTCACAACTACCTTAGCATGGAATGTTTGTTACATTTGCATTTAGGGAAGCACTGAAAACGGAACCGCTCCTCTGCTCACTCTTCCCAAGGGAATTTGTGGAAAGTAGGTAATATAGGACAAAAACCACAGCCTCATCTGTAAGGAGGTGAGAACAATACAGAATAAAAGCCATTTTCAACTTGGGCTTCTTGACCAAGCATTTCCAGTTCAGAGGCTCTCAATGAACTGAAGGTCAGGAAAGTTAACCTGAGTATTGGCACCTAAACATAAAATAGTCTCGCTACTGGAGGTTAGTAGGGCCCAGAGCAAGCCACTCCACCAGGATCTGTACAAAAGACCGGTGCAGGTTGCTGTAAAGCCAGAGAGGCCTCCTTGCTGAACCTTTGTTTAAGTACCAAATAGGAAAATTTGTTTTTTGAGACTAACATGTTAAAAAATTCTCTGGATTGAGTCTTTTTCTATTCTAATCGTCAGTGAACCTTTGTTATTTAAGCTTTCATTGCTTTTTTTTTTTTTTTTTTTTAAGACGGAGGCTCCCTCTGTCGCCCATACTGGAGTGCAGTGGTGATCTCAGCTCACTGCCAGCTCCACCTTCCGGGTTCACGCCATTCTCCTGCCTCAGCCTCCCGAGTAGCTGGGACTACAGGCTCCCGCCACCACGCCCGGCTGATTTTTTTGTATTTTTAGTAGAGACGGGGTTTCACCCTGATAGCCAGGATGGTTTCTAGCTCCTGAGCTCGTGATCCGCCCGCCTTGGCCTCTCAAAGTGCTGGGATTGCAGGCATGAGCCACTTCCCTTGGCCGCACAAACTTTTATATAATTTTTTTTTCATTTATCAGTATCTTATTAACATTTTTTGATGTCAATAAATACAAATCTATATAATCATATTTAATGACTGCCTAAATTTTCATTATGGGTGTATCACAGGTAATTATCGTTTATTGTTTGATATTTTGATAATTTTTCTAATTTTGTGCTGTTATAAACATGAACTATAAAGGTAAATAGCTATATGTCTTTCTTTGCTTTTAAATTTTAATTAAAAGTAATCATACCCAGGTGTGGTGGCTCATGCCTATAATCTCAGTACTTTGGGAGGCTTAGGCAGGCATATCACCTGAGGACAGGAGTTCGAGACCAGCCTGGCCAACATGACAAAACCCTGTCTCTACGTAAAAAAAATACAAAAATTAGCCGAGTGTCATGGTACATGCCTGTAGTCCCAGCTATTCGGGAGGCTGAGGCAGGAGAATTGCTTGAACCCAGGAGGTGGAGGTTGCGGTGATCTGAGATCCCGTCACTGCACTCCAGCCTAGGCGACAGAGCAAGACTCCGACTTAAAAAAAAGTAATAATAATAATCAGTTTCTAAATTTCACTTGCCACAGTTCAAGTGCTCAATAGCCACATGTGGCTAGTGGCTACTATATTGGACAGTGCAGATATAGAGCATTACCATCAGTAATTGAGTGAATGTCTTTGAGAAGGCATTTTCAAAATTGCCAGATTGTTCCCTTAGGATAAATTCTAGCAGTGGACTTGCTTGCTCAAAGATTGCACTGTATACATTTTTAGTATTAAAAATTCCTCTTATGTACTGTTAAATTGCTCTACAGAAAGTAGCTTCAGTTTATTTTTTCACCAGGAGAGTGTGAGGGTGTTCATTTTCTCTCCCATGCCAACGCTTGTTAGTAATATTTTAAAATTTTTTGCAGTTTGATAGGAAATAAATGGTACATCATTGTTCTAATTTGCATTTCTTTGATTACTCTTAAAGTTGAACAGTTTTTCATGTTGATTGGCCTTTCATAGTTCTTCTATTGAGGCTTGAATGAATCTTCTTACAGACTTATTTCCTCGTTTGTGATTCTTGCAATACAGTCTCCATCCCCCAAGATTCTGTTTTGCTAAGTCTGGGGTGGGGCCTGCATCTGTATTCTTTTAAACGACCCCAGGTAATTCTCATGTGCCCAGAAACACTCATCTAGACCGTTTGTCCACTCAAGGCAGGAATGTCCTTTCCACCCACCCCTGACAAATGATTATTTAGCTTCTCCTTAAACACCCCTGCCTGTTAGAGGGCTATGTTAGAAAAGGTTCTTGGGTTGAAATTTACTGTGTAAATTTCACCATGGGCTAGACCTAGCTCTGCTGTTGGAGCCACACATGATTGCTTCCTTCCTCTTTCGCATAACAACCTCTCAAATATTTAGAGACAGCCACCATGTCATTTTTAAATTGACTCTTCACAAGGCCAAAGAGGCTTCATTTCTTTCCTTTGTTCCCCACATGACTTGCTTTCAAGATTCTGCATATCATGGTCATCCTGTTTGGGCTCTTTTCCAAGTTTTCTGTGTCCTACTTAAGATGTGAGAGACAGAGCATAAGCTAGAGGATCAGATCTGGTCTTGAATCCAACATCTGTCACCTGCCTGAATTGTGAACAGGGGCAAGTAACCTGGTCTCATTTTCCTTATCTGTGAAATGGGGATAAATAGTAGTACCTCCCTTGTGGAGTTCTTGGGAATTAACGAAGGTAACATATGGAAAGTTTCTAATGTATAAGTGATTCATGAAGGTTAAAAAAAGAGATCTGGTGAAAAAAAACCAAACAGTATTCCAGAAGGATCTGCCACTGAATATAGTTGGGGAGGGGGCAATGTTTTGTATCAATTCTGGGTGTGAGCCGAGAAGCCAGGGGCTGTGTATGCATTTTTATTCCCAGCCCAGCCCCTCACACAGTGCCTGGAGTGCAGTAGATTCTTAGGTGTTTTGTGAAAATACACTGCCAACCTTGGGTACGACGGACTCATTGTTGGGAGAAGAGCCTGGAGGCCAGGAAATGACTTAAAATACAGTTAATATAGTTCTGGAGAGAGATAACAAAGGCTTTTTTTTTTTTTTTTTTTTTTGAGATGGAGTTTCACTCTTGTCGCCCAGGCTGGTTTGCAATGGCACGATCTCAGCTCACTGCAACCTCTGCTCCTGGGTTTAAGCGATTCTCCTGCCTCCTGGGTTCAAGCGATTCTCCTGCTTCAGCCTCCCAAGTAGCTAGGATTACAGGTGCATGCCACCATGCCCCAGATAATTTTTGTATTTTTAGTAGAGGCAGGGTTTCACCACTTTGGCCAGGCTGGTCTCGAACTCCTGACCTCAGGTGATCCACCCACCTCGGCCTCCCAAAGTGCCAGGATTATAGGCCTGAGCCACTGCCCCAGGCGAACAAAGGCTTTTAACTGAGGCAATTAGAATGGAGATAAGGGAGAAGACATAAGAAACATTGTGCTGAGAAAATCAACAGGATTTGGTGATTGTTAAAAGGGAAGGAGAAGGGGGAGGAAGAAACAGGAAGAGCGGAGGTGGAGTCAAGATAATTTTGAGGTTTCTCAGCTTGGGTGAACTGAAGGAAAAGCAAGTTTGTTGATAGGGGAAGGGAAAAGAAAATGAGCAACTTCTATTTGAGAGGGTTGTCAGGGCAAAGCCAGGTTACAGTTAAGCAAGACGGTGGCTGAGCATATAAGGTTGTCTTTTGGCAAAGGACTAGGGTTCTTGAGGGCAGAGGTGGAAAGTGTTCCAAGTGGGTTCAGGAAGGAGAGGAAGAGCCAGGAAAAGGCCAGGGCTGAGTGGACGGAGATGAGATTGTAGGTGAGATTAGCTGATTGAAGAGGTTTGCACCTTTGGGGGTGATTAGGGAAGTGGGAGGCAGGGTGTGGAGAAATGATCTGGAGGCCAGCCCCAGACTTCCAGTTAGAATGGGGATGGGAAGTGAGTTCACTCCTTGGGCAGATTGCGCTCTGGGGTGGGTCTGAGCAGCAGTTGCCCTAGAGGAGGAGGGGGTCAATGAGGGGTTGACTTCCTGCTCAGGTGCTCAGGAAGAGGCTAATAGGATAGTTCCTGCTTTTAAGGGAGACTAGAGGTATGCAAATAACCTAGAGAAGATAGAAGCCAGATAGGAGGCCAGTGGTCAGTGGTTTCCCAGTCTTCACCCCATCTCCCACCCCCACCCCAACCCCCAGTGCTCTCTCTTGAGATCCTTAACATTTTTCAAGACTTTTGTCCTTTCTGGGTTTGACAAGGTTAAATAGGCCTTTACTAATGAACATTGTTCTGTCTGTGGCATTTCCCACATTTATTTGACCACAGACCCTGCTCCGCTCCCCCGGCTTTTTATGGAAAGTGGAGAGCAAATGGTAATGTCTAACAGGCTGAGAAATTCCTATATAGTGTGCCTGTGTAACTAACTCATCTTGGCATTCTCTTACTTGATCTCTGTGGATTGCAAGCAGTGGTTGCTACCTTCCCATGCTCCACTTCAAGAACCACCCTTGCTGTTAAGTTCAGAGGAATAATTCACCTGATTGTGCTTTCTCTTGAGCTGTAGAACTGTCAGCAAGGCATGTTGAAAGTTTATTAGTTTTTTTAAAGAATTTGTTTATCACGGAAGGGGAGGCCAAAACTACATGAGGGTATAGTGCGAACCATTTCTTCTTTTCTGTAAATCCTAAGGGTACTTAGAATACGTTTCTCTTTGAGATTTACACCTCTTGGTTTAATTTTTATCAGACATGCAGAGGAGTTGATGGGTAACATTAGCCTGCCGTTTATATCAGCCTACAGCCAGATGCCTTTTTGATTCCTTGCAGGACCCCACCCTGGATGCTCCCAGAGCAGTAGCTTGAATGGAGCAAAGAGACAGCCTCAGTTAGGTGCCATTGCCTGTAAGCTTGTGCTTCAGAGCAAAGTGGTTAAGAGAGTAGGCTCTGGAAGCATGCTGCCCAGGTTCATAGTTCAGCCATAGATGACCTTGGGCCAATTATTTAACCTTCCTGGACAGTGGTAACCCCCTCAGGAGCTTGTTGAAAGGCTTGAATGAGTTATTTTTTTGTTTGTTTTGTTTTGTTTTGTTTTTTGAAATGGTTCTCACTCTGTCACCCAGGCTGAAGTGCAGTGACACAAACTTGGTTCACTGTAACCTCCGCCTTCTGGGTTCAAGCGATCCTTCCACCTCAGCCTCCCTAGTAGCTGGGACTACAGGTGTGCACCACCACTGCTTGGCTAATTTTTGTGTTTTTAGTATAGAGACAGGGTTTCGCCATGTTGGTCAGGTTGGTCTCGAACTCCTGACCTCAAATGATCCGCTTGCCTCAGACTCCCAAAGTGCTGGGATTACAGGCGTGAAACACCATGCCCAGCCTTGAATGAGTTATTATAGTCTTAATGTATAATATTTAAAGCACTTCGAGCGGGGTTTGGCAATTGTTAAGTACTGGTGAATGCTGGCTCGCATTATCATCCCCAGGCTTTATGGTGGGCAGGAGGCGTCTTTTGTGTATGTATTACAAGTCAGCAGACAGAAAAGTTAAGTGGAAGAGAGGAAACAGATACCCTTCCTTTAATTTCTTGCTCGAGATGATGCCCCAAAGGGGTGAGCCACATGGCTGAGCCAAGAATCATACCCTTCCTGGAAGAACAAGCTGGCAGACCCCTCTGCATGAGGTTCTTGCCAATACCTGTTCCAGTCTGACTTAGTCATACCGAAAAGCGTAATGGATGGGAGCAAGGGTTCTGGGTTTTTGGCATTTTCCACCTTCACACCAGTTTAATCAGTGAGTGGGAAGGCTGGTCCTCAAGTGGGGAGAAGCGCTCTGTCTTGTGCCTGGACCGGAAGGCTCTCCAGACTGGGGAAACTGTACCTGTGGCCTTTGGCAGAAGCACTTACCTTTATGCCAACCTGTTCAGTGTGATTTATGCAAAGGGGTGAATAGAAGAGAATTGAGATCTATGTGGAAAAACAGAGCTTGGACATGCCTACCTTTCCCTTTCAAACCTTCACTGACGCCAGGCACATTAGCTTACACCTGTAATCCCAGCCCTTTGGAAGCTAAGCTGGGAGGATTGCTTGAGCCTGGGAGTTCCAGGCCAGCCTGGGAGATACAGGGAGACCCCCCATCTTTACAAAATTAAAACAAAAATGAGCCAGGCATGGTGGTACATGCATGTAGTCCAGCTACCTGAGAGACTGAAGTGGGAGGATTCCTTCAGCCCAGGAGTTCGAGGCTGTGGTGAGCCTTGATTGTGCCACTGTACTCCAGCTTGGGTGACAGACTGAGACCCTGTCTCAAAGCAAAACAAAACAAACAAAAAACCCCAAAAACCCAAAAACCTTTCTTGATATCAGTTTCACTCTTAATCTTCACATTTAATAGTCAAGTGAATATTGAAATTCAAATGCTTTTTTAAAATTCTATTTTGGAGCTGAGCGCTTTGGCTCACACCTGTAGTCCCAGCACTTTGGGAGGCCGAGGCGGGTGGATCACTTGAGGTCAGGAGTTTGAGACCAGCCTGGCCAACATGGTGAAACCCTGTCTCTACCAAAAATACAAAAATTAGCTGGGCATGGTGGTGCACGCCTGTAATCCCAGCTACTTGGGAGGCTGAGGCATGAGAATCGCTTCAACCTGGGAGGCAGAGGTTGCAGTGAGCTGAGATCATGCCACTGCACTCCAGCCTGGGTGACAGAGTGAGACTGTCTGGAAAAAAATATATATATATTTCGGAAACATGCGTTTTAATAGGAAATTTTAAAACTTAAAGCTCTCTTGAGAAATTATTCTTTTATATTGGGGCTATTCTGGTTTTGTAGTAGCAGGATAAGTTCTGTTAAGGATAGTGTGTGGCTGGGCATGATGGCTAGTGCCTAAAATCCCAGCATTTTGGCAGGCTGAGGCAGGAGGTTTGTTTGAGGCCAGGAGTTCAAGACCAGCCTGGGCAACATAGTGAGACCCCCCATCTCTACAAAAACATAAAAGGAATACTGCACACAGGTTCCTAGCAGAGTCAATACAGTGGAAAACATGCCGACTGCTCCAGCTCCACGTGGTTCATCTTTTCTCTGTGTACAGCCTTTCACAATCATGCCTAAATTTGCTATTAATGATTTCCTGCCATTCTTCTCCACTTTTATTGCCTATTGAGTTTATTGTTCGTGGGAAGTTATGTGCTTTTGCCTTTTTTGACTTCTGTTGGATTGTGTATATGTTTCAAGCTGCTAAGAAATGTTAGAAGATATTCTGATACTTCAGCTTTCCATCGCATTGCTTTCCCTAATGACTGGAAATATTTTACTGGGTAAGATTTAACTGAGAAGTCAAGTGTTCTTCTAAGTCTCTGAGACAGAACATCTTTATTTGAAGTGTTTTGGTGAAGTGTGTCAGAAGACTGGGGAATTCTTTTGTATAAGACTTCTTTTTTTTTTTTTCCCCCGGAGACAGAGTCTTGCTCTGTCACCCAGGCTGGAGTACAGTGGTGCAGTCACAGCTTCCTGCAACCTCCGCCTCCTGCGTTCAAGCGATTCTCCTGCTTCAGCCTCCCAAGTAGCTGGGATTACAGGAGCCCATCACCGTGCCTGGCTAATTTTTGTATTTTTAGTAGAGACGGAGTTTCACCATGTTGGCCACGCTAGTCTTGAACTCCTGACCTCAGGTGATCCATCCACCATGGGCTCCCAAGGTGCTGGAATTACAGGCATGAGCCACCGTGCCCAGCCCATTTTTTAAATGATGACAAGACCTTGAGTTTTTTTATAGCCGAAATCTTAAGAAGAGTTAAAAATGGTGTTATATCTATCTGTGACCTCATATGTCTACAGGTCACTACTAAACACTTATCACATAGTCATCACCCCTCTTCTGTAAGTGGGGAAACAGAGGCATGGTTTTCAGTGAGGCAGGCCATAGGTTATTTATATTAATGAAATGACAGAGCAGGTAATAAACTCCAGGTGTCCTGATTCCTTTGGAGTAACCATGTGAAGGAGCACTAGAGGGATGCCAGATTCCACAGTCAATCAGGTGGAGGAAGCTCTTTCTATGTGGTTTTGGTGATGATCTCGCTCTACTGGGAAACAATGTTTATTTCTAAACAAGCTTAGGTCTCTTTAGTGGGAAAGTAGGAGGTGAGGGGGGGTAAAAAAAAAAAAAAAGAGGGATGGGGTTGTTACTGAGAAATGTGGGCAAGATCGGTATAGATTTCTCCTTGCCAAAATAAGCCTAAGGATTTTGAGAACTGTTTGCAATTGGCCATTCTTCCTTACTTTGCTATTTGAATAACTATATGGAAAAAAAATATCCAGAACACTGGCTCTGCAGAAGTACCTGGGATCATTTTCATGGAACTGTTTTTATGATTTTTTTTCAAGTGGGCTAGTGCTATCCAAAAATAACAACATATATATTTCTTTCCATGCCTTTTATATTAGTAGTTTAGTTTCCCCCCTTGAGAAACTGCCAGCTTTATTCCTTGCAGGGTCTGTTGTCACAGTGTTCGTGGTGTGAATGGAAGAGTGCTGTTGGCATGGCCAGTTTACTTTCATAGGTCAACACGTTCCTAATGCTTCAGTACATTAAATAGTTTCCTCTAAATTAGAGATCTGAAGGAGGGAACGCCACCTTCCAAGGTACCTACCTTCCCACCAAGAAAGAACTTAAGTCCAAGACGGTTCTAAATCAACCGGTGCGTACATGGAACTGAATCGTTATTTCAAAGGTCACAGGGGCCAATAGCTCTCGTTGTGTCCAGCCGAGTGTTTATGGCATGCTCCGTAGCTTGTGGAGTAAAGAAAGCCCTCCCTGCTAACTTGACCCTGGGGAGACTTGCTCCTCTACTCCTAGTGACCGACATGGCCACTTGCAAGGGAACTTGGCCTCCGTCTGTCCCTTCCAAATGATCTGGCAGAATTCTCATCAGGAGAGCCGGAAGAAAATTCCATAAGGCTTCTCGCTTCAGTTCTGTAATAACAAACCCAGCTCCCTCTCCCTGCCTGCCTGCCCTGCTTCCTTTGCTCAGTACTGCCCCAGGCTCAGAGACATCCGGGAGTCTCATATTCAGAGCCCAGGTTCTTCAAGTCCATAGGCTGCTGGTTCTGCCCTGCCTTTACAATCCATTTCCAGTCACTGGATTTGGATCTTCTTCCTTGCCCCCTTGTGTCATTGTCTCACTCACTATATCTCTGTCTGGGCCCCCTAGCCTGTCCATAGCTAATCCCCTGCCTCAGTTTTCTGGCTAATGGCTCAGTTCCTCTAGGAGTGAGTTCTTGTCTTGTTGCTGGCCTTCCTGAGGAGGGATGCCTTACCCTCACCAGGACTGTATGACTGAACCCAGCACAGTGGAACTGTGGATTGAAGGGGTGAGTTTCTCTCTTTCTTTTTTTTTTTTTTCTGGAGACAGAGTCTTCCCAGGCTGGAGTGCAGTGGCGCAATCTCGGCTCACTGAAACCTCTGCCTCCCGTGTTCAAGTGATTCTCCTGCCTCAGCCTCCCGAGTAGCTGGGACTACAGGTGTGCACCACCACTCCTGGCTAATTTTTTGTATTTTTAGTAGAGACGGGTTTTACCATGTTGGTCAGGCTGGTCCCGAACTCCTGACCTCAAGTACTCCACCTGCCTTGGCCTCCCAAAGTGCTGGGATTATAGGCGTGAGCCACTGCACCTGGCCTGGAGGGGTGAGTTTCTGCTTAGAGAACTCAGAGGAGGCAAAGTGCCTGGCATGATGCAGTCCAGCAAGTGGCCCTGTTGAGGATTGGACTAGCTTTATGGTCTATTAGTTTCCTATTGCCACTGTAACAAATTGCCAGAAACTTAGTATCTTAACACAGATTTATTCCAGTTCTAGAGATCAGAAGGCCAAAATTGTTTCACTGAGCTAAAGCCAAGGTGTCCAAAAAGCCTCACTTCCTCTAGAAGCTGTAAGGGAGAATCCATTGCTTGGTCTCTTCCAGCTTCTAGAGGAAGTCCACATTCCTTGGCTCATGGCCCCTTCCTCCATCCTCAAACCAGCAATGACTGGTCGAGTCTTTCTCACATCCTATCAGTCTCACACTGCTTCTGTCATTATATCTCCTTCTCTGACACCAACTCTCTTGCCTCCCTCTTTGACTTATAAGGACCTTGGTTCCACCTTGGTAATCTAGGATAATTGCCCCATCTCCAAACCCTTAATTTAATCATGCCTGCAAAGTCCTCTTTGCCAGGTAAGTTCCACAGATTAAGATGGGGCCATCATTGAGGAACCATTATTCTGCCTATCATGCAAGATGTCACCCAAGTTTGAGGAATGATGGAATCCTGGGGGCAGATGGGTTCCCAACACAGGTCCTGACATTACAGTGGAGGAGGAACAGGGATCTGGCAAACAGCCAGGTGCAGAAGTCTTCATAGAATTCAAATGAGGAAGCACAATCCCTTTTGCGAATTTTGGCTGAAAGAGAGCAATACAGGTCTGCAGTCTGCAATTTCAATTTGCATGTTTTCTTAAATTCTTCATAACTAAATATCTTTACCCACACAGGACTCCCTGAGCCTGGAGTTCTTATAGTGGGCACTGCTTTCAGACTTGAGGTGTTTTAGGATACAAGCTGGCCAGACATTTTGCAGGCATTTCGCCAGCTCAGGCCTATGGAATTTTCCACCTTCAGTTAAAGAAAAGAGCAAAAAGGTAGGGATGTGTGGGGGTGTGTGGACGTATGTGTGTGGCGGGGGGTCAGCGGGGAGGTGATTAAAAGAGAAAGCAATGGTTTCACATCACATAAAATAACTCTTTGGCGACAAGTCCCAAGATGCCTCTCATATGTCCTGTGTAAAGAGATGCTTTGCCCAGCCTCAAGGTCAAGTTACACTGGGCATGGTCCTTCTGCATTTTCAAGGTAATCACAGAATCCCTTCCCAGAAATGGCTTTCTAAAACACATGATTGGAGAAGCAGAAGGAAGGACTGGAAAATGTCTCTGAGTTCTTTCTGGTTTCATGATGATTTCAATTAAAAGAAAAATGGAAACTTCCCCTCTCTACCACATCTAGTCACTGCCATCTTAGAGACACATACCACGAAAGTTTCCTGGCTGGTCACATTTACATCAGCCCTCCTCACACTGGCCAGTATGATGTCCATGATGGGTCTGATGGCACAAAGCTTTGCTGTCCTGAAGAAGCACTCTGTCGTAGGTGTGGATTGCATTTCCTATTTTTACATTGGTTCTAATTGGCCACAGCCATATTTCTCCCAGGCCCAGCCTATCTTTTTTCAGGCCTCTGGCTAAGTGACCTGGCTGTAATGCACTGAAAATCATTATAGAAAAGGTTGGGGAAACTCACAGATTTTGTTTGAAAATCTGTAGAGACAAAATACACATTCACCATCTTCACTTTTCTCATGTTCTATTATTTTCTTTTTTCCTCCTCAATAGGCAAACAGTTTCAATTCTCCTTATAAGCCATCTCAGGGTAAATATTCAGATGTTTTCAGTGGAATTGTGTTATACCATTTTTTGAATGTACTTATCTACAATGAATATCTACTACTTATTAAATGTGAAAGGATATTAACTGTAGTACTATTTAAGTGTTTTTTAGAAAATGGTGTTCATTTTCTGTAAATTGTGGGTTTATTCTCTTCAACCTGGCTTATTTTAATTTGCTGATTTACTACTTCCTGCTTTGGAGTTTCTCCTTTTCTCTATTGGCTCTCAGCTGAACTTCACTGAGGCTTCTGGGTACTGTGCTAAGTTAGGTCAATGAGCTTCATGACAGAGTTGACGCCTAGGAACCCTGAAACCTCTGGGGCTATGTTATGCAGCAGAAGGAACTAGAAAGGAGGGTGTTGCTGGAGAGTGAGCTAGAGAGAGAGAAAGTTGTGCTGAGCTGTGGAAGATGGGTCCCCTGGCTGAGGGAGAAGACAGATACCGTCATTCAGTTCATGCTCAAATCCCAAGGGAAATGCTTGTGAACTGTTGCTTGAAGAGAAGCAGAGAATCTATTTCCGCTTATTTTTTTTTTTTTTTTGAGAAGGAGTCTCACTCTGTCGCCCAGGCTGGAGTGCAGTGGCGCCATCTTGGCTCACTGCAACCACTGCCTCCGGGATTCAAGCAATTCTCCTGCCTCAGCCTCCTGAGTAGCTGTGACTATAGGCGCACGCCGCCGCGCGTGTATTTTAGTAGAGACAGGGTTTCACTGTGTTGCCCAGGCTGGTCACGAACTCCTGAGCTCAGACAATCCACCTGCCTTGGCCTCCCAAAATGCTGGGATTATAGCGTGAGCCACCATGCCCTGCTCCACTGATTTCTTTTTAACAGATCAAACCTACTTAGGACAAGGAGGTAGTGGGAATGGTGGAAGGCAAGACCAGGGCTTAATCTCAGGAAACTGAAGGATTAAAAAGGGGCAAAAGGAAGGTATTTTTTTCCATTACAAAGACCAAGAGACCAGAGATTAAAATATTAACAATATTTAATGAGTGCAGCTGTATATTTTTAGATTCAGACAGGAAGAAATCAAGTCCTTTAGAAATTGTGCTTGATAAATGAAACAGTTTTGTCTGGCACCAAAGGGGTGAGTAGATACTTATTCAGGGGCTGGAGACAGTGCATATACTGTCAACTTGCATAATTCAGTAGTTAAGGGATTGAGAAAATACTTGTATGCCGTTCAGCATATAGGATAGTTGGAACATAGGGAACATCATTCTCCAACTTCAATGGAGATCAGAGACATGTGACCATCAGATACCCATAGGGGCCAGATTTCTGTTGGGAGCCCAGGGTAGAGGGACTCAGGTGCTAGGTCTGCCTGCCCTCCTTTCTTCCAGCCTAGCCTCTACCAGGGTAGAAGGAGAGCAACAGCTCATGCCTCTGCCAGACCCATGTTTCTCAAGGCGGCAAACCCTGCTTGACAGGAATGGTGGCCATAGAGGCTGCCACTCTGAGCCCTTGTGACTTTCTATGAGAGCGGCCCCCACTAGGACTGGCTTCCTCTTACTGACTACATTTTCTTTCTTGCAAGCTACTGTCTTTCCCTTTCCACCTTCTACTGTTCTCTAGCTGCTTTCCCCTCATTCTGATTTTCCTCAACTGCCGCTCCTGGTGTTCGCCTCTGCACTGCCACCTACCAGGAAACTCTTCTGTGGATCTGGCTGCCTGATCCAGCCCCTTGGCTTCTCCCTTCTACCATGCCCAGGGAACTGTTCTTTGACTGTGGCCACACTCCTCTCCCCTTCTCATCTTTTTCTCACCTCTTCTTTTTCTCGCTCCTCTGTTTGGCTAAAAAGTGTGCTTGTGGCACAGAGCCATCACTGTGTTTATTTTTTTTTAAACCTTTTCTTTAGCCAAGGATGGAAAATTCCAAACGCCTGAGCTAGTGATGGCTGGATGCCTTTTCTGGAAATCCAGTGGCCTGGGTGCCAAGGGAATGTTGTGGAGCTACACATCTGGCAAGGTTGTCCCCTAAAATGTCCTGGCTTTGGATTTAGTTCCATCTGAAAGAAGGGGAGGTTCTATCTGGAATTATGGAATCAGAATCAAGAGTTAGCTAGGTGTGGTGGCACACGCCTGTGGTTCCAGCTACTCGGGAGGCTGAAGCAGGAGGATCACTTGAACCCACTTCAAGGCTATGGTGAACTATGAGTACACCATTGTACTCCAGCCTGGGTGACAGAGCGAGACCTTGTCTCAAATTTAAAAGAAAAATGAAAAGTTTATGAAATTATGTAATTATAACCCCAGAGCCCAGTTTATGTCACTGTTTTTTTCTACTGGGTTTAATTGGGAAAGAGTGGCCTTTGACTTAGTAGATCTTTCAAAAGTGAAACCTTTTGCGTCAGAGTCAAATAAAGTTCTTACAGCTTAGTTTAATCATGATTTTGCTTCATTGGGGTTATTATTTGGCAGAGGCCAGGCACACTTCAGAGCACCTGGAGTGGGCCTCATGGGGGAGCAGCAGCATCCTTCCAGTTGTTACCAGGTGCTGTTGAGTAGGCCTACCCCACCTTCATGTTTCTTGCCCCCTCCCTGGAGAAATAATGATATGGTTTGGCTGTGTCCCAGCCCAAAAATCTCATCTTGAATTGTAATCCCCATAATCCCCATGTCAATGGTGGGAACAAGTGGAGGTAATTGGACCATGGGGGAAGTTTCCCGCATGCTGTTCTGGTGATAGTGAATGAGTCTCACGTGTATCTGATGGTTTTATAAACGTCTGACCTTTCCCCTGCCTGCACTCACTCCATCCTGCCACCCTGTAAAGAGGGTGCCTGCTTCTCCTTTGCCTTCTACCATGATTGTAAGTTTCCTTTAGCAGGGAAGGGGTTGTAAGGGCATCCCTGGATGAGGAGTCAGCATGCACAAAGGTATGTAGGTAAGAAACTATAGAATGTGTTTGAAAAAGTGTGATGGTTCAATGTGGCCAGACTACAGGGCAAAGGAAGGGATGTTGTAGGAGAAGAAACTTCAAAGGTGGGATGGGCCTTACTGGTGGGATTTCCTGGGATTCCTCCCCATCAGTGCTAAACTGTGAGTCAATTAAACCTCTTTCCTTTATAAATTACCCAGTCTCAGGCAGTTCTTTATTAGGAGTATGAAAATGGACTAATACGAATAAGTTGGCTGGAATTTTGTCCACACATCCCTGAGGGCTGAAACAAGTCAGAGTTGACCACCTTGATGGTAAGCAAAAAGTTATTGTCTTGAAATATCTAGAAACTGTACCATTCTGCTACCTCTTGGGAGGGTGGGGGAGATTAACAAAATACCCAAAACCATAAAAATGCCAACTCTGTCTGCACTGGCTTCACGTTGCCATAAACACCCAGATTTCCTAGAGGGGCCTTCATGGCCTTTCATATCCACCAGTAAGGCCCATCCCACCTTTGAAGTTTCTTCTCCTACAACATCCCTTCCTTTGCCCTGTAGTCTGGCCACATTGAACCATCACACTTTTTCAAACACATTCTATAGTTTCTCACCTACATACCTTTGTGCATGCTGACTCCTCATCCAGGGATGCCCTTACAACCCCTTCCCTGCTAAAGGGAGTCCTATCTGTCCTTCAGGGCTTAGGTCAAATGGCCATCTTCTCCATGGCCACCATATTTGGAGCTAATTGCTCCTTCTGCAGCCTTACAGCCTCTTACTAGTTGCATTGGCTTCCTGTGGCTGCTGTAACAAATTACCATAAATTGGGTGGCCTAAAACAAGTTTGTTCTCTAACAGATCTAGAGGCCAGACGTCTGAAATAAGTATCACTAGGCCTCACTCCTTCAGGAGATTTTAGGAAAGGATCATTTATTGCCTCTTTTAGCTCTGGTAGCTACCAGCATTCCTTGGCTTGTGGTTGCAGCACTCCAGTCTCTGCCTCTGTGGTCACATTGCCTCCTCTTTGGTTTGTTTCAGATCTCTCACTGCCTCTTGTCACGATACTTGTGATGGCATTTAGGGTCCACCCCAATAATCCAGGATGTGCTTGTCATCTCAATATCCTTAATTTATTTCAATTTGTTTTGTTTTTTTGAGATGGAGTTTTGCTCTTGTTGTCCAGGCTGAAGTGCAATGGCACAATCTCAGCTCACCGCAACCACCGCCTCTCGAGTTCAAGCGATTCTTCTGCCTCAGCCTCCCGAGTAGCTGGGATTACAGGCATGCACTATCACACCTGGCTAATTTTGTATTTTTAGTAGAGACGGGGTTTCTCCATGTTGACCAGGTGGGTCTCGAACCCCTGACCTCAGGTGATCTGCCTGCCTCAGCCTCCCAAAGTGCTGGGATTATAGGCGTGAGCCTCCATGCCCAGCCAATTTATTTCACATCTGTAAAGACCCTTTGGCCGTATACCATTTGCAGGTTCGAGGGATTAGGATGGGGGGAGGCATTTTTTCAGCCTGTGCATTAGTTCTTAGGTTTTAGAGAGGATGATGTCAGTACTTTCATTTTAGAGAGGATTGATTTCATTAGGCCTCCTAAGGATAGTTGTTGATAGCTTCTCTATTGTATTAGAATGTAAATACCTTAAGGGGCTGGTAGGAGACTAGAACACTATTGCTTAGTAGTCAGTGCCAGAGGGCCCCGCAATTCTTCTGACAATCTGTGTTACCTTGGGCAGACTGTTTGACTTTTGGGGGATCTCCTTTTGCTCATTGGTAAACATTGGAAGAAGAACATGAACGTCAATGGGCCTTGCAAAGATGTTTATAATAGCAAAAACACCCAAAAAAGTTCACCTAAATGTTCAAAAGTAAGGATTTGGGCAACTATGTATATATACATTCTTACACTAGAAAACTGTGCAGTCCTTAAAATGACTTTTTTCTTTCTTTCTTTTTTTTTTTTTTTTGAGACGGAGTCTCGCTCTGTTGCCCAGGCCGGAGTGCAGTGGCACTATCTCAGCTCACTGCAAGCTCCGCCTCCCGGGTTCATGCCATTTTCCTGCCTCAGCCTCCCGAGTAGCTGGGACTACAGGCGCCCGCCACCACACCTGGCTAAATTTGTTTTGTATTTTTAGTAGAGATGGGGTTTCACCGTGTTAGCCAGGATGGTCTTGATCTCCTGACCTCGTGATCCGTCTGCCTCGGCCTCCCAAAGTGCTGGGATTACAGGCGTGAGCCACCGCGCCCAGCCTCGCCTCTTCTCTTCTCTTCTCTTCTCTTCTCTTCTCTTCTCTTTCCTTCTTCTTTCTTTCTCTCCCCTCCTCTCTCACACTCACTCTGTTGCCCAGGCGGGAGTGCAGCTGCACGATCTTTGCTCACTGCACCCTTCCCCCACTGAGTTCAAGCAGTTCTCCTGCCTCAGACTCCCTAGTAGCTGGGAGTGCACTACCAGGCCCAGCTAATTTTTGTATTTTTAGTAGAGATGGGGTTTTGCCATGTTGGCCAGGCTGGTCTCGAACTCCTGACCTCAAATGATCTGCCCACCTCAGCCTCCCAAAGTGCTGGGATTACAGACGTGAGCCACCACACCCGGCTGACATCTATATTTATTATTGACAGTGGTAAAAAATTTACATTATGAAATGGCATGCAAAGTGTGATCCTATTTTTGTAAAATAATACATATATGATATATGTGAATTTACTTACCTAATCGCTCTGTGCCTCGTTTTCTTCATCTGTAAAATGTAGGTAATGATAGTCCTGACCTCAGAGGGTTGTTGTTGTAAGGTTTGAGTAAAATAAGACATTGAAGCATGAAGAACAATGCCTAGCACATAGAGAAGCACTAAATAAATGTAGCTGTTAGTATTATTGTTATATTCAAAACAACATTCCCAAAGGATGTTGTATGTTGATAACATGTGTATATATAATATATATATGTGTGTATAATATTAAGAGTGCTAGATGGGCACACTGGCTCACACCTGTAATCCTAGTGACTCAGGAGGCTAAGGTAGGAGGATCATGTGAGCCCAGGAGTTCGAGACCAGGCTGGGCAACATAGCCAGACCCCTGTCTCTTAAAATAATAATAATAATAATAAAATTAGCTGGGCATGGTGGTGCGTGCCTGTAGTCCTAGCTACTTGTGAGTCTGAGGCAAGAGCATTGCTTAAACCCAGGAGTTTGGGGTGACAGTGAGCTATGATCATGCCACTGCACTCCAGCATGGGTGACAGAGTGAGACCCTGTCTCAAAAAAAGAGAAAAGGCAGTGGCTCACGCCTGTAATCCCAGTACTTTGGGAGGCCGAGGCGGGCGGATCATGAGGTCAGGAGATCGAGACCATCCTGGCTAACACGGTGAAACCCTGTCTCTACTAAAAAAAATACAAAAAATTAGCCAGGCATGGCGGCGGGCGCCTGTAGTCCCAGCTACTTGGGAGGCTGAGGCAGGAGAATGGTGTGAACCCAGGAGGTGGAGCTTGCAGTGAGCCGAGATTGCGCTACTGTACTCCAGTCTGGGCGACAGAGTGAGACTCCATCTCAATAAATAAATGAATGAATGAATGAATGAATGCCTATCTTGGATGGTGGGAATATGTTATGAGGAAATTTTATTTTTGCTTTAAAAACATTTGTTCATTTATTTTACTCTGAACATATTATTTTTATAAACAGAAAATGTAGCATTCAAGATAACCATACTTTCAGGATTTCTAGATTTATGTGACACACATGCGTGTGCACACACAACATATGGTCTCTATAATTAGCTATTATTATTATTAAGATAATTTTTCCTATAATCCTGTAGCTCCTTGCCTAGTGCTTTGCATATCTCAGATTCTCTACCTGCTAGATCATTAAAATTAGGACAGGCTAAAGATTAGAGACTTTAATTCCCACTTGCTTTTCATTCCTATCTAGTTATTCCCTAAACTTTGATTATAATGTGTTTTCTTTAAAGGGAAGTGTTGAAGAATATATGTATATATATTCTCTCACACTAGATATTTGCCTGTACATCCACATATATCTATATATTTCATATTATCTTTATAATTTTGGGGAGGCATAACTGTCTACTCTGAGTTTTCTGAACTGTAAATTAAGATAGCTGCCATGTTGCATGTGAATTGTGTCTCAGGTTGTTGATACTGGAGTTCTCTTTTGCTGCCATTAAGAAGAGGAATCACTAGAGAGACTTAAGTTTCAAGTAAAGCTAATTAATTTGCATTGAAATTGCAAGGATTTCTGGTCATGATTTTCTGATTTTGAACATGCTGAATCTTTGTTCTTTTATTTAAAATAATCTATACCTTTCGTGGATTTAAAAACAAATGTATGGGAGAATTACTTATGAATTACGAGCTTTGAAATGGAAGGTCTTGCCTCTGACATTTAAAACAATTAGATTATGATGCGCATCTTGGTAGGCGGGGGCTCTTTCCCTCTGTACTGTGTGCCTCTTTTTTCTGTCGGCACACACGTCCTTGAGTTCATTTCTTTCTTCCTTCTGTTCTTCTGTCTTCTCTCCACTATGTGTCTCTTTTTCTTAGAAGATATATAAAAATGATTTGTTATGTTTGGTGTTCTGTGCCTGTAGTCTCAGCTACTCTAGGGAGACCAAGGTGAGAGGATTCCTTGAGCCCAGGAGTTCAAGTCCAGCCTGGGCAACACAGCGAGACCCCTTCTCTTAAAGAAATGGTTTGTTGTATTTAAACTGGGATTTGGATATTTCCTCTTTGTAACTGAAAAGTTAGGGAGAATAAAGGGATGGATAAGTGAAGCAGAGAGGATTTTTAAGGCAGTGAAACTACTCCATATACTACTGCAATGGTGGATACATGCCCTTATATATTTGTCAAACAAAACCCATAGAATGTACAGCACCTAGAGTGAGGCCTAATGTATCCTATGGACTTTGTGTGTTATGATGTGTCAATGCAGGGTCATCGATTGTAACAAATGTACCAATCTGTTGCCTGATGTGATAGTGGGGGAGGCTGAGCCTGTGTTGGGGCAGGGAGCCCGTGGGAACTGAACTCTCTAATTTCTTCTTAATTTTGCTGGGAACCTAAAACTGCTCTGAAAAATAGTCTATTTAAAAAAGTAAGATCTATGAAATTTTTTTGTGTCAAAAAATATCCTAAGTGTATTTCTTTTGCATTTCCGTGGACTTTTAATTTTTCTGCTGTCAGTAGTCCTAATATTTTTTTTTTTTTTTTTTTTTTGAGACGGAGTCTCACTCTGTCGCCCAGGCTGGAGTACAGTGGCCGGATCTCAGCTCACTGCAAGCTCCGCCTCCCGGGTTTATGCCATTCTCTCGCCTCAGCCTCCCGAGTAGCTGGGACTACAGGCGCCCGCCACATCGCCCGGCTAATTTTTTGTATTTTTTTAGTAGAGACGGGGTTTCACCATGTTAGCCAGGATGGTCTCGATCTCCTGACCTCGTGATCCACCCGTCTCGGCCTCCCAAAGTGCTGGGATTACAGGCTTGAGCCACCGCGCCCGGCCCCTAATATTTTTTTAAAAAACCTTTTGTGCCATCTCTGGTAGTTTGGAAGCTTACATTCTCAGCTCTCTTGCTGACTTGTTCAGCATAATTATGAAGACTTATAGCAAATGAGAATTGAACACTTTGAAGGCTTTGGATGAAAGGTGTCAGGTAAAAGCAAAGCAATTTTATTGTTAGAGTGGGGGATTCTGAGTCAGAAATTTTAAGGTCAGCCACGCGCGGTGGCTCACTTGTGTAATCCCAGCACTTTTGGAGGCCAAGATGGGCAGATCACTTGAGGTCAGGAGTTCAAGACCAGCCTGGCCAACATGGCGAAAACCCATCTCTACTAAAAATACAAAAAAATTAGCCAGGCGTGGTGGTGCACACCTGTAATCCCAGCTACTTGGATGGCAGAGGCAGGAGAAATGCTTGAACCTGGGAGGTGGAGGTTGCAGTGAGCCACTGCACTCCAGCCTGCGCAACAGAGCTCGACTCTGTCTCAAAAAAAGAAAAGAAATGTTAAGTTCTACTCCTCACTGTGTGACCCTGGAGGCAAGGTGCTGATGAAATGAGTATGTGAACCACCAAAATCATGGTGAAGAAGTACCTGCTAACCAAATTCAGGCTTTGGTGCAGCTGTGTTTCCTCAATGTGGCCCATATGTAAATCAAATTTGGGCAAATCATGTCATTTCGCGTATACCATGGGAATCTGATTTTTGAATGAACTTTATTGGAATCCTTTGGAAAGGCAAAGCATCCTTTTGTAATGCAAATGACCACCCACTAATTTATATCTTTTTTAAGGCAGGGTTTTGTGAGGTGGGATTTCAGTTTTTGTAACACACTGACACTCCTCTGCCATTTAAAATCAGATTACACCTGGGAGAGAAGGCTCACTCTGGGAAGTTGCATTAACTCCTTCAGACCTGAAGAAGGCATTTAGTCAATTATTGTTTCTGGGAACTAAATAATACCCTTGTCACTCGAAAAATTTAAAATAGCCTCTGTAAGTGGCTCCTCAGTCTCTAAGAGAACATGACTCATTCCTTCTTTGTAACTTGAAAGAAATCCAAGTGTCAGAAGACACCAGGAAATGAACTTGAGTTACACTTCTAAACATCAGTACTAGAGGTCTTAAATATTAGGAAACCAATATGATATTGGTTTAAAGTTGATGGTTGGAGCCACTATATTAGGATGAAAGGGCAAGGGCTAGACTGGCAGTGCTTTCTAGAATATTCCTTGGGGGAATTCTTGCTGGCAGCATTAAGGCTCCTGAGCTCTGGCTATACTCTGTGTACCATAGACTGTCCTGTTCTTTTGTCCAGAAAGCCCACTCCCTGCTTTCATAACTGCCCCATGGTTACACATGGCCTCATAATGTTTCTTCTGCCAGCTTAATTTATGGTTGCTTTCCCCTCAAGCAGCCTTTGGATCCATCTTCTGCACATAATCAGTGAAAAGAAACGGAGCATATTAGAAGATGCTTTGCATTAGTGCTGGGAGATAGATTGCATTCCTGTACTTCTTAAAACCCATGTCCTGCATAATACAAGATGGAGCTGTGGAGGGCGAGGTTCTCCATGTCTGGGTTGGCCTTTGCCTTTCATTGACCTCGGTGGCTGCCAGTCAATGGAAAAATAGGATCAGGGTTCACCCTATGGAATCATTGCTTAATATCATAGATGACTCATTGGAATTAGTGTTGTTAGAAAATCACTTCCAGATGTGGAGCAGAAACTTTTCCAAAAGAGAGAAATACACTCTGGAAAACTGGGTTTTATTATTTTTTTTTAAATGGTTTTAGGGCCAGAATTAAATCTGCTTGTGCCTGGTTAGTCAACATATATTTGGAGTTCTAAGTACGATCCTGTTTACTTCCTTTAGACTGACATCCACGTAAGTGGGGGCGGCCTTCAGCCTGCCTCCTTATCCTCTGTCAACTTCTGCTCTCTCCACATCTCCCATCTTCTCACAATGATGAATGGCTTGGAAGCCTTATCTACTCCCTCAGGTTCCGGTCTCTCATTCCTTGTCATTATCAGCAAACATTTATTGAGCATTCCTAGATACTGTGAAGGCTGGAAGAAACATCTAGTTGGAAAGCAACAGAAGTTTTGGTCATATAGCTAAGTGACTGAGAATGAGCTCTTGTGTCCACTTCTGAGTTGAAATGCCACTTTCTGGCTGTGGAATATTGGGAAACTTACTCAACCTCTTTAAGTCCCAGTTTCTTTGTTTATAAAATAGGAGTGATGGTGATAATCATACCTACTGCATAAGGTAAGCATGAGGCCTAAGGGCATAATCCATGGTCAACCCTTGGCATAGGCTAAGTGTTAGCTATTATTATTCATCATTTCACCTCCGTGTGTAGTTTGTGTGTAAAGGGAGAATATGAACCATTAGTTCTTGACTGACACTCTCTAAAAAGCAACCACAGTGTTTGAATTTTGGAATTCTCTTTAAGTTTATTTCACTGCAGCAGAGAATTCACTGGCTTCACATATTCACTACATTTTTAGTTGAGCCCTGTTAAAAGAGGGAATGTGTTGTCATCTCCTTGGAAGCATCACATGACAGACTTTGTAGTTCACGCAATAGTCAGAAGAAAAGTATTTGTAAGTAGCATACCCTGGAGTTCTTGCAAAAGCCACGTCTATTCTAATAAGGTGTTTTTGGTAAATGAAATCTTATGTTTCCATCCTACTTATTTTTCACGATGTACCTATTATCACATTGTATTTCAGCAGTTTTCTATTGAATGTGTATTCTTCCCTCCCTCCATCTCAAATGTAACATATCAATAAGTGTGTTTCTATACTAGAATGTGGTAAAAACAAAAAACATTTCTAAAACTTGAAAACTGCACTAGAAGAGGAAAAGATCATAACCATTACTGTTACATAGAAATTTACATTAATATCTATACTCTTTGAAACATTGAAAATGTTTGGAGTTCATGAAACTGCTGCAGAATCTACTGTAGTGGTTAAGAGCATGCACTTAGCCGGGCTCATGCCTGTAATCCCAGCACTTGGGGAGGCCGAGGCAGGCAGATCACTTGAGGCCAGGAGTTTGAGACCAGCCCTGCCAACAAAGCAAAACCCCATCTCTACTAAAAATACAACAATTTAGTCGGGTGTGGCGGTGGGCACCTGTAGTCCCAGCTACTCAGGAGGCTGAGGCAGGAGAATCACTTGAACCCAGGGGGCGGAGGTTGCAATGAGCGATATTGCACCACTGCACTCCAGCCTAGGGACAGAGTGAGACTTTGTCAAAAAAAAAAAAAAAAAAAAAAAAAAAAAAAAAAAAAGCATGCACTCCAGAGTTAAATAGAGCCTGACTTTGAATCCTGACTATACTGGTTTTCTGTTGCTGCATAGCAAATTACCACACACTTAGCATCTTAAAATAACATACTTATTATTTCACAGTCAGAAGTGTAGGCATGGCTCAGCTGGATTCTCTACTCAGGGTTTTACAGGTGTTGGCAGGACTGCATTCTTATCCAGAAGCTCAGAGCTTTTCCAGGCTCATTGAAGATGGCACAATTTGGTTCGTTGAAGTAGTTGAAATGGTTCCATTCAGCTAGGGGTTGCTGTCACCTCCTAGAGGACATCCTCAGGTCCTGGACAGATAGGCCTCTCATCACATGGCAGTTTACTTCTTTAAAGCCAGCAGGTATCTCTCTCTCTTCAGGATGGGCCCAGTTCCTCTTCTAGAGATCACTTGATTAGGTCGGGCCCACCTGGGGTCCTCTCTGTTTTGATTAATTCACAGTCAGTTGATTCCTGACCTAATCAGGGTAGTGATATCTCTCAATATTCACAGGTCCCACTTACATTCAAGAGGAGAATTAAACAGAGTGAGTAGACCAGGGGGCAAGAATTCTAGGGGCATCTTAGAATTTGGCATACTATACTGACTCTATTTGCTCACTTGGGGAGTTTCTGACCTCTCTTAGTCTGTTTTCCCATTGATAAAATGTGAGTAGTGATAGTATTCTCTACCTCATAGGGTCATTGCTAAAATTAAATGAGGTAACGCATGTAATGCATTTAGCATAGTATCTGGTGCTTAGCAAGCTTTCAATAAATGTTAGAAGCATAATAGAAAAGAGTTACATTTCTTCCTTCCGTCCTACATTTTCTTTCATTCCCCTACCCTCATAATGAAATGGCTTTGAGGATAGGACATTTGGTCACATGCTAAAGAAGTTGAGTTATTGCCCTTAGGATTTGAATTAAATACAAAAAAGAACTTTCTGAGCGCAAAGGTTGCTTCACATTGAAATTTCTAAGCCATGTGTATATCTAGGTGGAGACCTTTCTAGAAATATCCTTCTCATTGGATTCTTGGTTAAATGAATGCATGTGCAGCAGGCAGTTCATGGGGTTTTAGGTATGTTTTCCTAGGTAAGAAGATTTTAGGTTATTACTCTGCTTATGAAAAGACAGTTGGTAGGCTGGTGATCTGTAATTGACAATAACTTTCAATAACAAATCAGGACTTTGTAGAGCGAGAAATTTCATTTTACAGGACCTGCACTGTGCACTGTGTTTCTCACGTTCAGTAAGGATAGTCAACAGTTCAGCCTCACGATAGTCCTGAAATTTATTCACATAAGCCCTGAGTTTATTCACATAAGCTACTGAAACACAGCCATTTCTAGAGGATTTGAGTATAGTTCTGGGGCTAGTCCTAGAAGAAAATGAATATGTATTGCCTTTTCTCATTGCCTGTATAAATTGATCATACTCAATAATACTTAGAAAGCAAACTCCCATGTGACAAATAGTTGGTTCAAAGGCCCATTTTGCAGGTGGGACTGAAGAGAAAGGAAACAAGGGGCAGAGAGACAAGAAGGGGAGTTTGATCCTCCGAGATGGAGCTGAACTTGGGTGTCACTTTTCACAATAATTACTCAAACATTCCTCTCCATTCAGTAGTGACAAATCTACATGTTTATCTTCTAGGTGAGAAGTTTGGAAGTTTGAGTGTGTAGTTAAGAACCAGCCAGAAACAGAGAGCTGGTAGGGCTGAGGAATCGTATAAGCCTGTAACATCTATGTCCTCCCCACCCTGCCTGTTTGCCCTTGCTGGGCTCACAACCACACCCAGTATGAGTTTCCTCTCTGTGACTGTCATTAGTACACAAGTGCCCTACCGCATCAGCTGCCTAAGAAGCAGCCAAGTTGGGGGAGGAGTGATGCGTTTGTGACCTCATTGAGAATACCTCAGTTCTTGTTCCTTCACCTACAGAAGGGTAAAAAGGAGGTATTAGGCATACCTTCTCCATCCATATTTCAGGCTGTCTGCTTGCTCCCTAAAACTTCTACCCATATCTTCTTTAAAAAATAAAGTTGATTACATTAACTTTGTCAGTGTCCTCTGATTTTTTTCTTAAATCAGAGGACACTAACAAGAGAGTCAAAAGGCAACCCACAGAATGGGCAAAAGTATTTGTAAAGCATATATCTGATAAGAGATTAATATCCAGAATAGGTAAAGAACTCCTATAACTCAACAACAACAAACTCAATTTAATCAGGCAAAGGACTTAAATAGACATTTCTCTGAAGATGGTAAACAAATGGCCAATAAGCATGGGAAGAGATAGTCAAAACCATTAGTCATCAGGGAAATACAAATGAAAACCATAACGAGATACCACCTCACACCTATTCTGATGGTTGTTATTCAAAAAACTGGAAAATAAGTGTTGAGGAAGATGTGGGGAACCTGGAATCCTTGTGCATTGCGGTGGGGAACACAAAATGGTACAGCCATTATGGAAAACAGTTAAGTGGTGCTTCAGAAAGTTAAATATAGAATTACCATATAATAGGCTGGGAGAGGTGGCTCACACCTGTAATCCAGCACTTTGGGAGAGGCGGGCAGATCACCTGAGGTCAGGAGTTCGAGACCAGCCTGGCTAACATGGTGAAAATCCAATCTCTACTAAAAATACAAAAATTAGCCAGGTGTGGTGGCGTGTGCCTGTAATCCCAGCTACTCAGGAGGCTAAGGCAGGAGAATCGCTTGAACCCGGGAGGTGGAGGTTGCAGTGAGCCAAGATTGCGCCACTGCACTCCAGTCTGGGCGACAGAGCAAGACTGTGTCTCAAAACAAACAAACAAAGAAAACTGTATAACCCAGCAATTCTACTTCTAGGTGAAATTGGAATTGGGAAATTCTCCCCAAAAGAATTGAAGGAAGGGACTCAGATACTTGCACACCACTATTCATAGCAGCACTGTTCATAATTGTCAAAAGGTGGAAATAGCCCAGTGTCCCTCAGCAGATGACCAATGGAATATTATTCAGCCTTAAAAAGGAAGGAATTATGACACATGCTACAATATGGATGAAGCTTGAGGACATTATGCTAAGTGAAAGAAGCCAGTCACCGAAGGACAAATTTTATGTGATTCCACATATATGAGGTACCTAGAATAAGCAAGTACATAGAGACAGAAAATAGAATAAAGGTTTCCAGGGATGGGCAGGGGCAGTGTGGAGGAAGTGCAGAGTTGAGTGGGTACAGAGTTTCTCTTTGGGATGATGAGGAAGTTTGGAAATGGGTAATGGTGATAATTGCAGAGTAATGTGAATGTACTTAATGCCAAATGCAGACACTTATAATAAAGTATATACTTAATGAAGTATATACTTTAAAATAGTTAAAATGGTAAATTTTATGTATATTTTTACCACAACAATTAAAAAAAAACAAATTAAGTTGGTTGTATGTTTTGGATTATACCAGCGATACTTGTTTGTGCTAGAAAACTCTGGGGGAAAACAGTAAAGGAAAAAAAAGAAAGAAAGAAAAAGAATGATCCGTAATGCCTCCATTTGGAATACATAAACCTTTAATGTTTTGATTTGACCATATTTCCTTTTAACTACCCTCCCCTCATCAGCAAAAATGACAGTCACTTTCTACCACTTCCTGTACAGGTGGCAAAATAGTGCCTACCTATTCCCCGTGAAATGTCAGTGTCTTAATTCACAAACAGAAAAGAAAGAAGAAAGACCTGAGTAGTGAAAAACATCACTGCCCTGCTAGGCATTCTGTTGTAAACCTATCTTTAGCAGGGCAGTGGTTCCCAGGCCATGATCACATCTTGGGAAGCAGCTGCCGAGACAAGCACAAGGACCTGGGGTCAGCAAGGTCTGGCTTCCAGCTCCAGTCATATGAAAGATATGAGCCAGGGCTTTCAAGTCTTCGGTCATTCTCACGTCCCTTACTAAGCCGCAGAGCAACATCACATTTAGCCGTATTGAATCAAGTCCTCCTCATACCGAGCATGGCTCTTGCTTGAGAGACGTGAAGGCTGTTATCTCTTGTGTTCTCTCTCAGCTAGCTGTTCTGTCAACGGAATGTCCCCAGGGCCTTTCGAAAGGAACTCTGGCCAAGGGTCCCTGAGGGAGAGAAAGATGCTAGAGTTTTACAAGGGCTGCCTTTGCCTGTTTCTCCGATGACTACTTGCTTACAGTCTGAAAGTGGCTGCTCTCAGGTTGTGGTGTTTATAAGAAAGCAGGGGCCAGCCCCTGACCTGGCCAGAGGCTGTAGCTTCTACAGTAGTGCCAGTACATTCCTGGGTTCTGGGAAACTTTACCGGGCTAGGCCCAGATTGCTCCCTAAGAGAAACCTCCCAGGGGTCAGAGGAAAGAGGAAAAGGCTCGTTGATGTAACAGAGGACAGGGTGACTGATAGAGAAAACCATTAAACATTTCAATTGGCTCTGCCTTGAATTTTAGAAAGGGACTTATTTGTTTTCCCATTGGAAAATGGGATATTATTTAAATACGGTATGAAAATTGCATTGGAAAGACTGGACTTAAATGACCAGAAGTCCTTCAGTTGACCCAAGCAATAATCCTGTTTTGCCAGAATTCTCTCAATAGTGAAATATGTAAGCAGCAGTGAAGTAATTACACCAGTCTTCCTCCTTAAACATGATAGGACTCCAAAAACATACAAGTGATGTCTTTTGAATTGTCACCCACCACAGGAGGCCACATAATCACTCCCTAATGTTGTCATTGCTCTAAAACCCAGGAATTTCTATCTGTAAGTTTATGAGTCATGTGAGATACCCAGGGCCTTTACTATATAGTCATATTTCGTGTACTGTATATACTTTTATCATTAGATGAGTGTCTGCATTTTGGTAGTAAAGGAAAACTACCATTTAAACAAAACAACTTCTACTGGTTTTATTGTGTCTCTCCAAGACTATAATTACATCTGCTTTTTTTCCCCTAATTTTTATAGATCCAGTCATTTTAAGTGAAAAGATGTTCTTTCTTAGGCTGGGGCTTCACATAGCCTATTGAAATCCTTAGAATTTTTACACACCTTGTGTGAAAACTTAGTTAAGGATTTCCCTCTCTTACTTTTGGAGCAACAAATATTTGTTGGTGGATACATCTTGGAAATCAAGGAGTTTTTGAACTCTGGTCCAAGGTTCCTTGTAGTCAGAAATTTCTCTTATATTACTGGAAACACTGTAACTGCTAGAAATCAACTTAATCAGCATTATGAATCCATTTTGGAAGGAGAAAAAATGAAGAGATGGAGAACATCAAAATGTTAACAGTGGTCATTTATGGATGGTGGTTTTCCAACTGACTTATATTTTCCTCATTATCTTTTTGGATTAAAAATTCTTCAACAAACATGTATTGCTTTTATAATTATATAAAATCAATATATCTTATATGATGACAAGGCAACCTGTTTATAGGAAGCTAGTAAGGCAGTAGATTGTAACCTTTCTTGGCCACACACTCCTTTGAGATTCTGGGAAACTTGGAACCCTCTCTCCAAAAAGATGTACATACAGCACCTTCCATATAATTTTAGTAGTTTCACAGATTCTGTGTAGCCCATCCAATAATTGACTAAACCTCAGATTAGGAACTACTTTAGGAAGTGGATAGAGTAGTACCCCAAAAGGTATTGACTGCAAATAAATGTAGCAGGATGCAGAGTTATATGCATGTTGTTGGTATCATTGTGGAGGCATCTGATTCAGGGTGCAGCCCTGACATCGGACTATGCAAATTAATTGGGACACCATTGCTATCGTAAGAGAGAGGAGTTTTTCCATTCATAGAACCTCAAATGTACTATTCTTCTATAGGCTGAGGCATGGGGAGCTGCCAAGGAGTAAGTCAAAACCTTGGGGGCAGGCCTGAGAGCCCAGTTGATCCCAGGGCTTGTATCTATGTGAATGAAGCCGCCCCACCCCTAGCACCCAGCTGGGATTTTCTCCAGCAGCTGCAAAGCCTGGAAGCCCCTTGGAGAAGCAGCAGAGAAATAAATGAGAAGGGGATTTGATCCAGGGCTGGAGAGTGGCGGCGGATGTGGTTCAAAATGACAAGGGGTGGTGGGGGAAGAGGTCCCAGTTGAACTGAAAATGAAAGCAAGACAGGAACGCACCGTCACATTGAGAGGATGGCATTTTAGTTGGAGAACGTACAGAAGGTGTAGACATCGTTTTGTCTGTGTCAAACACCTTGATAACAAACGCTATAGGTAGAGGCCTCTGGAGGCAGGATTGCTCTTAGTCTAAGGTCTTATGGTAGCATTTGCAGGGAATACTGATTAGCATTACAAAATGGGGATGCTTAAGGAAGGTTTGGGGGAGTGCTTCTTGCTATTACTTCTTCTAGCCAAAGCTAGTCCAGGCTTTTGGGTATGTTCAACACTGCATGGCCTTTGGAGCACTTTTATGGGAAGAGGTAAGAAAATGTTCCTGTGGGCATATTTTAAAGCACACAGACTAAATGTGAGCTTCAAGGAAGGGAGGTTGGGTGGGATAGACAGAGAGAGAGGTTGTTTAGGAGGAAGTTTGACAAGGGGAAGGCTATTACCAGCACGAATGGAGTTTTGCTTGAGTCATCAACTTCTTCTTAGGTTTAATTCAAGTGCGCAACCAATACTATTTTTCTTTTCTTTTTTTTTTTTTTTTTTTGAGATGGAGTCTCGCTCTGTCGCCCAGACTGGAGTTTAGTGGCATGATCTCAGATCACTGCAACCTCTGCCTCCTGGGTTCAAGCAACTCTCCTCAGCCTCCCAAGTAGCTGGGATTACAGGCATGTGCCACGATGCCCGGCTAATTTTTTTTTTTTTTTGTATTTTTAGTAGAGATGGGGTTTCACTGTGCTCGCCAGGCAGGTCTCGAACTCCTGACCTTGTGATCCACCTGCCTTGGCCTCCCAAAGTGCTGGAATTACAGGTGTGAGCCACCACGCCTGGCCACCAATACTATTTTCTACCTCCTAACATTTCTTCGTGGGGTGCTTTGTTCTATGGAAACTTCATATATGGCATTGTGAATTTACCAAAAGATAAATTAGTGAGTGATGATTCATACTATTAAAAGTGTTCAGTAGCAGAGCTCCTTTGGACAGCTACCCTAATGTTTGCATTTCAGTATTTTGGAGATTGTGGTCATTTAGGAAAGATTATAAGAGGCAGAAAATCTTAATTCTGAAGGTTAGGAAAATATTGACCATGGATTCATACTTTGCTCATTTGAAGAGCTGGGGACAGAGCAGTGAATAAGACAATGACACGACAATCATAGAACTTTCATTCAAGGGGGTAGAGAAACAGAAAAGGAAACATCAGGCACTGCACCTTGGCACCTCTGAAATGAGTTGAGATGGTGAAGGAAGCATAGGAAATAGAATAGCTCTGGGTTTCAGAAGGTGCACTGAATAGGAAGGAGTACTGTACTTGGGTAGATCAGGCAGCCTCTTGAGGTCTTGAGGTGGAGGGAGTAGGCATAACCAGGCAGAGAGGTCAGGATCATCAAGTATGAGATAACATGACCCATTAGGATGTCAGCCCACCATGGTTGGAGGGCATGGGGCTGGAGGCTGAAGATGGAGACCAGATCACAAGGGATCTAATAAGCCTTGCTGAACAGTTTGAGCTTTATTCCACAGACTCTGGTGAGCCACTGAAGGGATTGAAACAAAGGAATATTGTGATCCAACATATTTCTCATCAAAAGTTGGACCATTTTGGATCAAATTAGCCATAGAAAAGGTGTTGGGAACAAATTAAGTACAGATTGGCGGCTGATCTTTTCCAAATGAAATATTCTGGTTAATCTCTATCACACAAGGATGATGCAAACATTTTCTCTCCCTTAAAGAAAGGCTTTTCACATAAGCAGAACCCTCACTTTATTGTCCTCAATAGTTTTGTATGCAACTCTAATGAGCAGTTTCCCATAATTCAGTGTATTACTCCTGGAAAATATAGACAATAGGACAAATTTTTATCCTACGCTGTCATTTTATGGATTAATTTCTATTAATGTTGACCTTCTGGTTTTCAGTGGATAAATATGAGTAAAACATCTGTTCGTGTCATTCCCTTGCTTAAAAAACCTCTTCTGGCTCCCCATCACCTACACTAGGAAACAGTCTAAACTCATTGACTTGGCATATGTGGTCCTCCATAAACGTCCCTTCCCAGCTCATCTTGGCCATTCCTCCCTGTTCTGTACACCCCAGAATCAATGAACACATGGCTTTCTTCTTCTTTGCTAAGACTTATGCTCTCTTCCTTGCCTACCACGGGATTTTTATTTCATCCTTCAAGTCTCAGCTCAAAAGCTATTTCCTCTCTGAACTACCTTCACCAGTGGCATGAATCACTCCCTTCCCTATGTCTGCGTGACGCTCTCTGTATCCCCTACCCTAGCCCTCCGTTGCATCGTAGCTCTTGATTTAGGGATCTCTCTCTCCTTCTAGCCCATGAGTTTGTTAAGGGCAGGGCCCGTATCTTGCCTGCTTTTGCCTTCCCAGCTTTGTAGCTCCACTGCCTGACACATGATTAATGCTCAGTGAATCTATAGAACTAAGTTCTCTGTTTTCTATTTCTGTTTATAAGCATTCCAGAAGGGCCCTCAGGGAATGACAGAGCAGCAAGCCTCACTTTTGTAAGAGGCTGGTCTGTGAAATATATGGTTACGGTGTAGGAACCTCAAACATTGAAACCTAACCATTCAAATGAAGAGCAACATGATTTCTGTAGTGAGAACTCATCTCTTACTAAATATTGGAGATTGGTTTTGTTGTTGTTGTTGTTGTTTTGTTTTGTTTTGTTTTTGGATGTATAAGGAAGTGAGGTTGGTGCAGTGGCTCATGCTGGTAATCCCAGCACTTTGGGAGGCTGAGGCAGGAGGGTTGCTTGAGGCCAGGAGTTTGAGACCAGTCTGGGTAACATAGGGAGACCTCGTCTCTACAAAGATTAAAAAAAAAAAAAAAACAGCCAGGTGTAGTGGTGGATGACTGTGGTCCCAGCTACTCAGGAGACTGAGGTGGGAGGTTGCCTTAAGCTCAGGAGGTTCGAGGCTGCAGTGAGCCATATACTTAAAAAAAGGGAAAAAAAAGAGGGGGAAGTGAAGCTGAGTAATTTTTTGTTTTACTTTTCTTGACAGCCTTTGAGATATAATCCTCATTCTATACAGCTCACCCATTTGAAGTGTGTATATATATATTGTTTTTTTTTTGAGAGAGAGTCTCGCTTTGTCGGCCAGGCTGGAGTGCAATGGTGCCATCTTGGCTCATTGCAACCTCTGCCTCCCAGGTTCAAGCGATTCTTCTGCCTCAGCCTCCCGAGTAGCTGGGATTACAGGCGCCCGCCACCACATCTGGCTAACTTTTTGTATTTTTAGTAGAAGTGGGGTTTCGCCATGGATGGCCAGGCTGGTCTCGAACTCCTGACCTCAGGTGATCCGCCCACATCAGCCTCCCAAAGTGCTGGGATATCAGATGTGAGCCACGGCACCCAGCTGAAGTGTATATTTTCATTTTTAGTATATTCAAAGATATGTGAAATCATCACCACAATTTTAGAACATTTTCATCATCTCAAGGTTATTTGTTTAAGACAGTCAAAAACCTGGCCGGGCGCGGTGGCTCAAGCCTGTAATCCCAGCACTTTGGGAGGCCGAGACGGGCGGATCACGAGGTCGGGAGATCGAGACCATCCTGGCTAACACGATGAAACCCCGTCTCTACTAAAAAAAAATACAAAAAGCTAGCCGGGCGAGGTGGCGGGCGCCTGTAGTCCTAGCTACTCGGGAGGCCGAGGCAGGAGAATGGCGTAAACCCGGGAGGCGGAGCTTGCAGTGAGCTGAGATCTGGCCACTGCACTCCAGCCTGGGCGACAGAGCAGACTCCGTCTCAAAAAAAAAAAAAAAAAAAGACAGTCAGAAACCTTTCATAGAGGTCAACTCCTAAGACTTCTTTCAAATGGTATCTCTGGTGATGGGGGTTTGTCATAGGGAAGGGAATTGGCTTAAAGAAGAATATAAAGATTATAGATAGGGGCAGTCTTTTTTGTTTCAGAGGAGGATGTGTTAAAAAAAAAAAAAGAAAAAAAAAGCTGAAGACCCAAGGGATGGTTTAATGGATGTTAGTCTGACTTAACACCCTTTCTAAGGATAGAGAGAGGCTAAGCTGTAGGAGCTTTCATACAGTGAGGCCCTATAAAGTTAAGGAACATGGACAGGAAAGTGAGACATGAGTTTCTAGAGAGACAAGAATTGGGAAAATCATTACAACTTACTAATAGGAGAGTATGCTGTAAGCTTAATTGAACTTGACTGAAGCTACATGAGAGCAATTGAAGACCAGGGTGTGTTAGGGCCAATAGAACAGTAAAATTCAGGGCATAATCAGGAAGAGCTTTTTGGCAGCCATCTGTAGACACCGGCCTCACCTCACCAAGAAAACCTAGTTGAAGAAGGCGTGCCTGTTTAGTCCCGAGTGGAATAGACAGGATAAACGTAAATCACCTCACCATATCCTGAAATGTTATACCACAAGGTGGAGCATCTCCTGACGTTTTAAAGAGGTAACCTTAAGAAAAGTCAAAGGAGCTATCACTTTATTTACTTTACATAGCTTTTGTTTGTTTGTTTGTTATTATTATTTTTTGAGATGGAGATTCGCTCTTGTTGCACCGGCTTGAGTGCAATGTCCTGGTCTTGGCTCACTGCAACCTCCGCCTCCTGGGTTTAAGCGATTCTCCTGCTTCAGTCTCCCGAGCAGCTGGGATTACAGGCGCCCACCACCACACTTGGCTAATTTTTATATTTTTAATAGAGACAGGGTTTCACCATGTTGGCCGGATTGGTCTCTAACTCTTGACCTCAGGTGATCTGCCCACCACGGCCTCCCAAAGTGCTGGGATTACAGGCGTGAGACACCACACCTGGCCTTACAGAGCTTTTAGAATATATTATCTCATGCAGTTGTATAAACTTAAAATATTGGTGGACTCAAGAAAGATAGAGATAATTTCAATTAATGGGTAGATTTCAATATGATGAATTGTGGAAAACTAAAATATTTGTAGAAAGGTGCATTTTGGCCCCCGTCAAGGTTGATTTTCAAACTAGAGTCTGTCAGTTTTCTTTACTCGGTTATCAAGAGCAATTTAATGAGATGGGTAGACCAATTGTCAGATCCAGTGTGGAAAATGATGTGTGGCTACTTTATAGATTACTGAGCTTCTCTAGTGGAGTAAGTTTATGCTACTGTGTTCAAATGATACAAACAGGACCTCTAGGAGGTTATGTTTTATTGAATGTGAGTGATTTAGATGGCTAAATCTACATAGCTATAGAACGCCTGTGCACTTCACAGTTTTTTTTCTGCTGAAGAATGCAAAGTATGTTAGAGTTCTGCTTATAACTCAGGAAAAAGAGATGTCTTTTTGTTGTTGTTGTTGTTACAAGTTTAAGGTGAGCACTAAGATCCAAGGCAGGTTATAAAATAGTTGATAGGTATAGAATGAGTGCAATCTCATTTCTCCTTGCAGGAATGAATTATTTGCAATAATTTGTGCATGTCTTTGTGAACTCGTTAAATTCTTTGATTTGTTAGAAAGTCAGTCATTATGTATCTCCAAGGCACATTTTTTTTCTTTCTGTCAATAATGGTGTACTAAAGAATAGAAAAAAAATTAATTTTAAAAAGGCTCTTTGCCATTGTAGTCTCTCAGTTATTCAAGCCCTTCTTCTCATTTCTTAAACCTCTTTTGTTTTACTTTTGAGTCGTTTAAATGCTTATTAGCACAGAGTGAACACAAAAAGCCAGGAGAAATTGAATTCAAATCAGTTTTCCTACCTGTCACCAGTTTGTCGAGTAAAGTTTCGGCTACATTGAGTTTTGGGGTAGAAAGTTCATGAAAATTATATTTATTCATTTGTAGATAATCAAGGTTATTTGCATAATATTTGAACTGGCCGTAATGAAAACGTTTGTTAATCGAGTGTGAACTAATCATATAGTGTATAGTCTTGTTTCTTAATTTTTTATAGTAAATTATTTGTAAGTTTTTAAAAATAGCTCTTGAGTTTTTGTAAATAGTTAAATATACTTGGAAAGGGGAAATGATTTAGCAGTTAAAACAATTTCTTCCCTATGCTAAAACTCTTAAGGGAAAAAATGGGTTTTATTTTTCCTTAATGTTTCTATGTTACATTTAAAGGCCTTTGAAATCATATTTTGCTGATTCTTAGAACATTAAGTTGTTCCTAAATTAAAGCTGGGAACTGAAAATTTAATTCTGAAAGCATCAGCAACAACTTGTCCTTCTGTCCTTGTGTGCTGCCATTTTAGCTTGGAAGGCATATGTGTAAGATTAGTCTCTGTACTATTCGGCTGGTTATCCCTACACAAAAGCTCTGGCTTTGTGGTTCTCAGGGCTCTCTGCTACGTTGTGTCGAGGATATTGAGGTGAATTAGACATGGTCCCTGGACAATAGCGTACTGTTGTTTTTCTGTAATTTGATTCTTAACCACTTGAAAATGAATCTGCCAACTCCTTTCCCCCAAGTAAAAGACCTAAGGTGCTAATCCCCACTCACTGATGACAAATGCTAAATTGGAAGCAACAGCTTAGAAATGCAAAACTTCTTATCCAATTACATTACAAGCTCTCTAAGCCAGTCATGTTCAGCATCTTCAGGGCGATGCGAAGGCAAGATCTCACTTTGGTAAGAATGATAGCGTAGTTTGAGTCAGTTTTAGACATTTCTAAAATGCAAAGTTCGTTCAAGGAGATAAAATGTGGTAGGAGCTGAGAAAAATGATTTGCTTTTGTTAGTTCAACGCATAAATGTTTATGTGGATCATAGTTAAGAGCACTGGCTCAGGAGTCCATCAGACAAAGATTTGAATCCCAGCTCCACCAATGTGTAACACTGGACATGCCTAAGCCTCAATTTCCTCATCTGTAAAATGGGCATAATAAAATAACCTCTCACAGGATTTTGGGGCAAATCAGATGAGATCATAGGTATAAAATGCTTAACCAGGTATACAGCAATGCTTAATGTAAGTGGTAAGAGATTAAGTACAAGGCACTGTTTCCTGACCAACCCGGTGTTTTTGATCCTGCCTAGGAGACTAAGTAAACCATCCAAAAAGCAGTTAAATATCCAGGGAATGTTATATATGAGTAAATGCCACAATAGATGGGAAAGACAATAAGGGCTGTTGGGGAGTGAGGAGGGCTATGCTATCATAAGAATCAGGTGAGCTAAGAGTGGGTTGGTAATAAACATGACCCACTGGTCTCATGGAAAGTATGACTTTTCCCTTAGCTGTTTGCTTTAAGAAAGGTCAGTGTCCTGAATGCAGTTTGTATTTAGATTCTTATGCCAAGATTTTCCCCAGAAAATAATCTTTGTGAAAAGATGTTCATGTCTATTTTGCCAAGTTGGGTTCCGCTAATTAAAATATGCCCCCCCTCCCTCCACATCATTAGATTGTAGTTATGCAAAGCTCCTTCAGTAATTGGAGTTCCTATTGGGGAAGAGACAAAGAGATGAGCTGCTGAAAGATGGTCAGATTTAGAACAAACAGGGTCATGGTCATCACAAAGTCAAGTACTCTTTATTTGAATCTTATGAAGAAATTTTTTACAGGCTGGACACATCGGCTCACGCCTATAATTCCAGCACTTTGGGAGGTTTGGTGGTGGATCACTTTACCTCAGGAGTTTGAGACCAACCTGGGCAACATGGCGAAACCCCGTCTCTATAAAAAATACAAAAATTAGCCTGATATGGTGGCACACACCTGTAGTCCCAGCTACTCGGAGGCTGAGGTGGGAGGATTGCCTGAGCCCAGGGAGGTTGAGGCTGCAGTGAGCTGTGATCAAACTACTACACTCCATCCTGGGCGACAGAGTAAGACCATGTCTCAAAAAAAAAAAAAAAAAAATTCCTTACAGTTATGGTTCCATTATTGCCATGCTGTATACGGTTCCTCTCTAGAAGTCTCTAATCTACAGTGGTGGCATCTCTCACTTCTGTGAATCATAACACAACTTTTGCTTCTCCTCATATTCACACACCACTCTTGACAGTTACCTAGTCTCCGATCTTACAGGGTTTATGAATAAAACTAGAAGGCAAGATGACATGATCTGAGACCACATAAACAGATATGGTGAAATTCTTCTGATTGATCTAATGGGGAATTGATGGTCTCACACATTTTAGTGTGCAAACACACTTGTACAGTTCCTTTTTTGGAAGAAGATATGGCTATCAAAGGGCATGATGGATGCACAGAAATTACAACAGACTGTGATCAGCTCTCACATCTTGGGTTTATCTGCCTTCCCCACGAGACTGTGAACTTCTCAAGGGCAAGGTGGTTTTTTGTTTTGTTTTGTTTTTTTCACCTCTGCATTCCCAGGGTCTAGCACAGGGCCAGAACCTCAGTAGGAACTCACTAAATGCATCTTTATGCTGAGCTCACTTTGTTTTCTGTGCTGCCGAAATTGCATGCCCCCAGTGGCCATTTTGAGTGCAAAGTGTTATTTTAAGATGCTCTCTGGAGAAAGCACTCTAACCTCTGCTTACAGATGTCTGAGAGGAAAGGAGAGCCGAATGACTAGGGGGTCTGGAGAAATTCCTAAGTGAAGGCGGTGGAGAAATGATGGGAAGGAGAGACTCACCTCTTTTTGAGTGTGCTGCTTCTTTTTTTTTTTTTTTTTTGAGACGGAGTCTCGCTCTGTCGCCCAGGCTGGAGTGCAGTGGCCAGATCTCAGCTCACTGCAAGCTCCGCCTCCCGGGTTTACGCCATTCTCCTGCCTCAGCCTCCCGAGTAGCTGGGACTACAGGCGCCCGCCACCTCGCCGGCTAGTTTTTTTTTTTGTATTTTTTAGTAGAGACGGGGTTTCACCGTATTAGCCAGGATGGTCTTGATCTCCTGACCTCGTGATCCGCCCGTCTCGGCCTCCCAAAGTGCTGGGATTACAGGCTTGAGCCACCGCGCCTGGCCAAGTGTGCTACTTCTAACCCAAGACTTGTTATTTTTCGTAAGAAAATGCTCAGATGTCGGCCGGGCGCGGTGGCTCAAGCCTGTAATCCCAGCACTTTGGGAGGCCGAGACGGGCGGATCACGAGGTCAGGAGATCGAGACCATCCTGGCTAACATGGTGAAACCCCGTCTCTACTAAAAAATACAAAAAAAAACTAGCCGGGCGACATGGCGGGCGCCTGTAGTCCCAGCTGCTTGGGAGGCTGAGGCAGGAGAATGGTGTAAACCCAGGAGGCGGAGCTTGCAGTGAGCTGAGACCCGGCCACTGCACTCCAGCCTGGGCGGCAGAGCGAGACTCCGTCTCAAAAAAAAAAAAAAAAAAGAAAATGCTCAGATGTCATTGAAGCTGTAGTCTGACTGCAATACTGCAAAAAAGAACTTTTGGGCTAATCATGCTCTTTCTGAAACCAGTAGTTGCCATGTTCCTCCTTGTGCTGAAACTCAATTTGGAGGATGGGGTGATGGTAGTGGTGGCGTGGTGGCGCAGGGATGTTTTTGAATTGGCCCTGTGCCATACTGCTAAGCTTTCTGCCTGCTTTCTGGTAACCCTCCCAGTGTGATAAAGGAGCGATTCTACGAAGCCAGTGTTCACTTCAGACTTGCAGAAGAGACATTCTTAGAATTCTTAAGGAGAACTAGTTTCTAAAGTAAAAGATTTACCGGTAAACTAATGACCTTTGGTATGATATTTAAGCAGAAGTAACCCAGGCTCATTTTGCATTGCTTACAGAGAAATACTATGTGATTATTCTTGTGTCTTACACATTTCTAATTACAACATAAATATGCTTGCTAGTCAGATATGCTTTTGGATACATGAGTGGTTGGATGGTTGAATATATACATTTACGTACCTTTTTATGTATTTATTTTAGTATTACAAGCATGGTTTTATATTTACGCACATACAGTTATGATGATGAAAGATCAGTCATCCTGTACTGTGAATGTACAGGAACCACCACAAATTATAAAGCCTAAGTGGTGATGCTATTAGTGACCCTCAGTGAGGATCCATTGTTTCCTCTCTTTGGACCAGGAAGTGGACTGCAACTGAATCTATTCTGACGAGTTTCCTTTTTTGCTATCTGTCCTTTCTACCTATATTAGAAATAAACTTATCTCAATTTATGGAGCTGTGCATTTCTTCCCATTTGTAGAGTTTGCACATAGAAAGCTCGTTGAGATTTGGTCCTTAGTGGCCTGAGTAAGCAATGGAAAAGTGTACTGTATCCCACACCATGGCACCAAAATTGGCATTTTTATTTTACTAGAGATAGAAAAATGCAATTATTCTCCTTTATGGGTTGATATGAAGCTTTCTTTTTCAATAAGCGTTTTCAATAAGAAAATACTTGATTTGAAGAAAAATATGAAGTAAATGATAATACATGGTATGGCAAATATGAGGATTACATGTGAATAAGTTCAGGAAACTAATAAAAACAAGGATCAGGAGTTGGGAGACCTGGGTTTGAATCCTGGTTCAGCTCCTAATGTAGATAGATGAACTTAGACCTCCGAGCCAGTTTCTTGATGTATAAAGCTGAAATGATGGTATTTTCCTTGTCTACTTGACAAGCGTTTGGTAACAAACAGAATGCATATGAAAGTGTTTTCTTAAGACTGCAAAGTGACATTGAAATGAATTAGCAAAAAATACTAATATTACTAGCAAGTTATTCAAGAAAGCTTAGGAGTCAGTGAATGAAAACTTTCAAGAACAAATCGTTTTGTTTTGTTTTGTTTTGTTTTCCCGATGGTGAAAACTGAGCTGGTTCCAAATTTAGGTTGACGGTTTTCCTGTCACTACTTACGGGAAGAAGACTGAAACATATGCTCACTTCTTTCCAGATTGCATAAATGCCTTCGCCTTATACTTAGCACTGCTCAGGAACTGTATGGAAGTTGCTATTATTTGAATGTTTATGAAGTACCATTTATTGTAACGGGTTTTTGGAGTTATGAAAAAGCACCTTTGCGGGCCAATCAGTATGTACACTGGCAGAAAGGATAAATTACAAACCTGAAAGAAAGACCCTCTTTGAGTGTAATAGAAGCTTTTATGTATAAGTCTAGTAATAGAATGAGAAAGCCAAATGGGAAAGTTAGATAAGGGATATGATGGAGACTGCTGGGCACAGCCACCATTAAATCATGATAATTCTATAGGTCATAGATTTTCTTCTCTGAGGCCTTCAGAGTTATAACTGAATCCTACTAGAAGGGAAATGTAGGGTTCAGTCCCTTCTCATCTTTCTTCTTGGAAAGATGAATCCTGATTCACAGACCTGAATCTTCTATTAGGGGAAGCTTTGTGGGACCCAGAAGAGCCACCCTAACTAACTTTTCCACAATTGAGCTACCCCCGACAAAGGAAGTAGGTGTGAAGACCCAGAATGCTTAGTTTAATCAGTTTTAAATGAAAAGTGAAACTTTGTTTTCTATAACATAAATATATGACCTTCAAAACATGTGGTAAGCTGTTTCATTTTAGAAGGTATATACTATACATTTAAATAAATGAGTAATTCAGAAAGTGGAGAACATTACCCTGAGTGACATATGTCACGCAAAGAAAGACAAATAGTACCTGATCTCATTTATATATGAAATCTAAAACAATCAAACTCATACAAGCAGAGAGTAGAATGGTGGTTACCGGAGGCTGGGGGCAAAGGGGAGATGGTAGTCAATGGCGGGATACAAAGTCTCAGTTAAACAGGAAGAATAAGTTTGTTTTTTTTTTTGAGATCAATAGTATATAGCATGCTGAATATGCTTAATAATGGAGTACTGTACATCTTATCACTAAGAATAAATTTCTTATGTTCTCATCACAAGAAATGTTAAATACTTGAGGTGATAGATATAACTAGCTTAATTTCATCATTCTACATTGTATTAAAAATCATAACACCACTTTGTACCCCATGAATTAAAAAAAATAAACAAGTGATTCATTTCGACATATTCTTTCCATATTAATTTGGAGCTACATTAGAAAGCTGAAGGAGGGCCAACCGTGGTGGCTCACGCCTGTAATCCCGACACTTTGGGAGGTCAAGGAGGGTGGATCACCTGAGGTCAGGAGTTCGAGACCAGCCTGGCCAACATGGTGAAACCTTGTCTTTACTAAAAATACAAAGATTAGCTGGGTGTGGTGGCGGGCACCTGTAATCCCACCTACTCGGGAGGCTTGAGGCAGGAGGTGGAGGTTGCAGTGAGCCGAGATCACGCCATTGCACTCCAGCCTGGGCAACAAGAGCAACACTCCATCTCAAAATAAAATAAAATAAAATAAAATAAAATAAAATCAAAAAGAAAGAAAGAAAAGCAAAAGGAAAGCTGAAGGATTTTCTTTTTTTTTTCTTTTTCAAATATACCTGAAGTAGGTACTTGTGAAATTATTGTACAGAGAAGTTGACAGATTCAACAGGTTAAAACACTGAAATTTGAGGACTGTTTTTGCAATCTATACTAGGAAAATAGTTGGCACCAAAAGCAAGACTTAGATTATTTTTAGTGCCTCAAGCTTGCTTTCTTAGATAGGACTTATACATTCAACTTCTCTGAGAAATTGATCTCAGACTGGGAGCGTTAGAACTGGAAGATACAGTCAGTTTCCTTTTGTTTGAGTGCATGGAAACACGGTAGGTATGGCTGAAAGGGGTCAGATTTTCCTGTCAGAAAATCTGAATTCCTCAAATACGGTTTTTTCCTTTTATTTCAACTCATTTTGCAGTAGTATTTGCAGACGTGAGAGGGATGACCAACTTGCTTTGATCTTTGTAGACGTGGGTCTACAAATCCAAATTTAAGACTTGAAATAAAGCATAACGATTAGGATCTTTTAGACTTGTTGAACACTGAGCTCATTGGTCAGAGGAGTTTAATCTTTTTTTTTTTTGAGACGGAGTCTCGCTCTGTCGCCCAGGCTGGAGTGCAGTGACCAGATCTCAGCTCACTGCAAGCTCCGCCTCCCAGGTTCACGCCATTCTCCTGCCTCAGCCTCCCGAGTAGCTGGGACTACAGGCGCCCGCCACCTCGCCCGGCTAATTTTTTGTATTTTTTAGTAGAGACGGGGTTTCACCATATTAGCCAGGATGGTCTCGATCTCCTGACCTCGTGATCTGCCCGTCTCGGCCTCCCAAAGTGCTGGGATTACAGGCGTGAGCCACCGCGCCCGGCCTACTTTAATCTTTCTAAATAATCTTCTACAGGAAACTCTGAGATGCCCTTCAGATATGGAAATTGGGTATAGCTGTGACCTGTTGCGAACCATGTATAAAAACTATTCTCAACTTTTCTATGGATATAGTGATACTAGAGACTACCTCAAATACTATGTACACAAATACAAGTATAATCCCGATGCTATTATAATATTAAGTCTTAATATAAATTATATTTGGAGTTTTTATACAGTTTTTATTATAAAATTTTAAGGAAATAATTTCATATGAAACATCATCATTAAAAATTACTACTGTCTGCCCAGCTTGGTTTAGAATGTGAGACATGTGAGACATGGCTCTGGTTGAATCTGAATATCTCAAAGTTCATCAGCAATCGATGACTGGATGCCTATCGTGTGCCAGGTATTCTAAGTGCTGGGATTAAAGAAGTAAACAAATAAAAGAGAATCCCTGCTCTCAAATAGAGAGGTGAAATAGATGGTATATCAGATTGTGGTAAGTTCAATGAAGGAAAAAAATGATAGGAAGGTAAATAGTGGGATCCCATTCCCAGTTCAGTACCATGCACATGAGAATCTTGGTATATTTCTTTCTTCTTTCCACCCCCAGCCCCGCCGCAGTTGCAGGGGTCAGGGCTGGTGGTATGCATGCATGACAGCTATGGGTGCATGTAAGTAGTGATGGCCAGTGGTGGAAGTCAGGATCACCTCATATGGCTGTAGGGGTTGGGGCTTATGACATGCACACCTGTGACAGTGAAAATCAGTGATGATAGACATTGAAGTCAGTTGCACGTGTACACACAGCTGCAGGGTCAGCCATGGGTGTGCAGAAGTGGGAGCCGTCTTTGTGTATTTCTGAGGGGAAAAACAAAAGCAGAGCCTTTGCAGTCACAGTCCTGGATTTGAATTCCAGTTCTGAAGGCAGGCAAGTTACTTAACCTCAGTTAGGTCCAGAGTCTTTGCATCTGTAAAGTGGGGATAATGATTCAATCTGTTTCATATTGCTATGAGTGTTACATGAAAAAATGTACAGAAAGCACTTAGCACAGTGCCTGGCATATAGAAAGGGCTCAGTAAATGTGAACTGTTACCATTACTCTTATTATGTTACATCCTGGCTTTCTTAGCATCACTGACCCTGCTTCTTGTTACTTTAGCTTCAGGCTGGGCCCTACTGTCAATGGCCAGCTCGCCTAGAAGTCCAGCAGGGATCCACTGACTTTGTCACCTTGAACTTCACCCTTTCATAACCTGCCCATGGGATCAAGCATCTCTAGTACCTATGCCTGCCCCAGCTATGCTGGAACTTAGTACGCCCATGGGACAGTGTCTCTGGTACAGAGTAGGAATATGAATGTTGATACTTTCTCCCCCAACGTCGCCCAGAGAGTAGTGCAGATGCAGTAAATACCAACAGGCAGACTTCCAAGTATGCCACTTTTTGTTTTACTTAAAATTCAATATTTTTTAGAAGGCAAACAGATTAAGTAGAATAACACAGTTCTTTTTTTTTTTTTTTTTTTTTGGGAGAGACAGGATCTTGCTCTGTTGCCCAGGTATAAGTGGCACAATCAAAGATCACTGCAACCTCAACCTCCCAGGCTCAAGTGATCCTCCTGCCTCAGCCTCCTGAGTGGCTGGCACTATAGGCATGAGCTATCACACCCAGCTAATTTTTGTACTTTTTGTTGAGATGGGGCTTTCCCATATTGCCCAGGCTGATCTCTAATTCCTGGGCTCAAGTCATCCACCTTCCTCAGCCTCCCAAAGTACCGGGATTACAGGCATGAGCCACCATACCCAGCCAGAACTCTTTATCTTTAGCAAGAGAATGCCTGTATGTGTGTGTGTATGTGTTTGGGATGTGTGTCTAGCTATGAAGAATATTTCTCTTGTGAAAGTGTCTCCATTAAGTACTTATAAGTATCAGTAATCCCTTCTTTTGAGAAGTAATGTATCTTTAGTACATAGAAAAGAATTTAACTCTTGTGGGTTTGATCATAATAACTTTATTTTTGTCTCTTATAAAGGAAAAGGCCAAAGTTGTTGAGCCCCTGGACTATGAGAATGTTATTGCCCAAAGAAAAACCCAGATTTACAGCGACCCCCTCCGAGATCTGCTTATGTTTCCAATGGAAGATATATCTGTGAGTTCACAAGCACTTCTTTAAAGAAAAAAGCCCATATTTTTCAAGCCAGTTCTTACAACAAGAATGTTCTTTGTGTTCTAGATCTCAGTAATAGGTCGTCAGCGCAGAACGGTGCAGTCTACTGTACCAGAAGATGCTGAAAAGAGGGCCCAGAGTTTATTTGTCAAAGAGGTAAGAGCTCTAAGGCCACAGAAGAATATTCTTTGTATATTTAAAATATATACAATATTTATGTGTCTTTATATATTGTAACCTGTTTATAAATAAATAAATATAAAATATTTAAAGTAGTCTTCCTTTAATGTAAAGATAAAATAAAATTACTAACATTAACTGGCCTAAATAACAAGTGTATATGATGGTAACAAGTCTATATGATGATAAAGCTTAAACATTTCCACAAGGTACATATGACCTTAGTGTTTTCCTTTTGGATTTGAATACTCTTTGCACTGAGAGTCAGAGTATTCAAAGGGCATATGAATTGGGATTTATTGCCAGCAACTGGGTAAGAGAGGCACAGTTAATCCATAAAGGAAGATCCCAGTACCAGTAATTGCCAAATGGTTTTAAAAAGCCTGTCGACATAGTACCAGACTTTTAAAAAGTGGACATATATGTACTTTTCCTATATTTCAAATTCAAGGTTCCTATTTTCTTTCAGTGTATTAAAACCTATAGCACAGATTGGCACGTGGTAAACTACAAGTATGAGGACTTCTCTGGGGACTTTCGAATGTTGCCATGGTAAGTTTAGCATTCCAGGGAAACATGCAACAGGAGAATTATTAAGCTTTTTTACCTTGTTAAAACCACTTGTGAGGCCGGGCGCCATGGCTCATGCCTGTAATCCCAGCACTTTGGGAGGCCGAGGCGGGCGAATCACAAGGTCAGAAGATCAAAACCATCCTGGCTAACATGGTGAAGCCCCATCTCTACTAAAAATACAGAAAGTTAGCTGGGCGTGGTGGCGGGCACCTGTAGTCTCAGCTACTTGGGAGGGTGAGGCAGGAGAATGGTATGAACCCAGGAGGCAGAGGTTGCAGTGAGTGGAGATCGTGCCACTGCACTCCAGCCTGGGCAACAGAGTGAGACTCCATCTCAAAACAAACAAACAAACAAAAATCACTTGTGAAACCTTTCAGTTATAATTTGTAATAAAGCAAGTCTTCAAATAAACTGCATGTTTGGTTAAATGCAGTGTTTTGGTTAATTGAATAGGTTTTAACTTTCATCTTTGAAATTCTTTCCAAAATGTACGAAAGCTCACTTTTTGGCTTTAGTGAACCTGTATTGATCATAAACTAAAATTTAGCTGATGGTGGATAATGTAGTGAGCATTTTCCAGTAGTGTCAGTGAAAAAGCTTGATGATAATGACTTCAGTTTGGTGAACCTAGCCATCCCTTGGAAAAATTACATCTCTTTCAATTGAATTGAAGGAATAGCATGAGCACACTGGCCCAGGAGCCACACTGTTGGGGCTCAAATCTTATTTCTACCACTTACTAGCTGGATGACCATGACTCAGTCACTTAACCTGTTTGAGCTCTCCATTTTCTCATCTCTAGTACTGATTCCTCACAGGATGTCATATGGGAAATGTTTTTGGAACAAATAGCAGAGGAATAAGACATTTGTTTAGCTTTTTGTAGTTTTCAGAGCACTTTCCAAAAGAGGAGAAAACTGAGTCCTATATGGACAGCCTGATCCTTGGGGAAAAAAAAAAAGAAAAAGAAAAAAACAGAGTCCTAAAATGACCCGTCCAAGGTCATACCACAAACAAATGCAAGAGCCAGAATTATACTGTTGCCTTTTTTTTTTTTTTTTTTTTTGAGGCGAAGTTTCGCTTTTGTCGCCCAGGCTGGAGTGCAGTGGTGCAACCACTCCGCTCACTGCAACCTCCGCCTCCTGGGTTCAAGCGATTTTCCTGCCTCAGCCTCCTGAGTAGCTGGGCTTACAGGCACCCACCACCACACACCCAGCTAATTGGTTTTTTTTTTTATTTTTGGTAGAGACAGGGTTTCACCATGTTGGCCGGGCTGGTCTCGAACTCCTGACCTCAGGTGATCCACCCGCCTCAGCCTCCCAAAGTGTTGGGATTACAGGCGTGAGCCACCACACCCGGCCTGTGTTGCTTTTTGACCCGGGGAAGGAGAAGTTCTGCCACCACTAACAGCTCTGTCACAGGATCCTTAGCAACTTCTGCCCTCCCTAAGTTCCTGGGCTTAGTTATGTCTTCGTTGCTGGCCACATATGTGGAAGTCCTTACAGAAACAAAAACTTACAGTAAGTTTACTCAAAGAGGAGAATCTGAATTCGGAAAGGAGAATAGGATGTCTTGGCATTTTCTTGTTTGTGAAAGAAAGAAATCTGCTCATCTTGCTTTAACTGTTGTTGTCATTATTGTTGTGTTTTTTTGTTGTTGGTCTGTTCTGTTTAGTGTCTAAGACGGTTCTCTTATATTTGCAGTAAATCTTTGAGACCAGAAAAGATTCCTAATCATGTATTTGAGATAGATGAAGACTGTGAGAAAGATGAGGTAAGAATGGGGACAACAGTGGGGTAACTATGCTAGTTTTCTCACGGTCACTTTGCTGAAAAAGATTTCAAAGGGAATTTCTTGAGAAAATATGAAGGAAAGAATTGTTTTGGAATGATCTGTGGCCAGCTTTCAAACTGGGTGCTTTTCAATTTTTTTTTTAATTACTGTATTTGCAAGTAGGGAAAAAAAACAAGTGAGAGGGGCTGTGATTTGTACATAAACATGTTCCCCCACCTGTGGGACATGCTTGTGGAGTTGCTTTTCTCGAGTTGGGCATGTGGTGTGGTGATTCATCTGGACTCTCCTGCCTGATAGATTCCTCTTGGGACAGATGGCCGGATGTCTGTGACATTTTGAGGTGCAGTTCGACTGTTTACATAATGCAGAAGAGTTCCAGAAGAGAGCCCATACCATTCAGTAAATACTGAGTGCCTACTGTGTGCATAGCACAGAGCCTTTCATTCTACAGTCAACTATTTTAAATCCTCATGGGGAAGAGGGGACTTTATGTTTTAATTAGGAAATGGGCAGGGCCTCATTCTGTGCCCCTAAATGTTTGGCTAATTAGATGGCAGGCTGGCTGTTGTTTTACTGATTATTTTTGTTCTGTTTCAGGACTCATCTTCTTTATGTTCTCAGAAGGGTGGTGTGATAAAACAAGGCTGGTTGCATAAAGCAAATGTAAATAGCACCATCACAGTAACCATGAAGGTAGGAAGTAGTTATTATATTATTCCATCATTTTAACGATATTGGCATTAAGTAGCCTATCTGGAAACAATATTTATTTTACAAAGAGCCCTAGCGAAAAAAAAAAAAAAGGGAGAGGATTCTCACAGACGTATGGAATTTAAAAAATCTAGAACATCAGGATAAATTTAGAAGTGTAACTTTTTTAAAGACATATAATGTAATGATTATCTGGTGAATCAGGATGTTTAAAAAGGAGGCTGTCAGTTGAAGGAGGAAAATAGCTTTGAAAAATGGGCATCAAAGTTTCATATGTAGAAATGACCTTAATGAGTGGAAGGACAAATAATCCATTTCTTTAGCAGATATTAATTAGGTACTTATTACATATTAGTCACTGTGGGGAAATATGTAGATATCTAAGATGGGGTCCTTGGTCTCAGCCTCCAGACTAGACAAGAAATATACTATTTTGACTAGTGTACAAAGCAGTCCTTTAGTGCAATCAGAACAGCCTAACTAGAAAGTTTTGTAGTTTGGCAGGATAGTGAGTTTGCATAAGGGGTTTATGTGAGATAAAAGTTGAAACGTTGAAAAGGGTAAAATTGGGCTGGGTGCAGTAGCTCACACCTGTAGTCCCTCCTCCTTTGGGAGGCCGAGGTGGGTGGATTGCTTGAGGTCAGGAGTTCGAGACCAGCCTGTGCAACATGATGAAACTCCGTCTCTACAAAAAATACAAAAATTAGCCTGGCGTGATAGCACACACCTGTAGTCCCAGCTGTCAGGAGACTGAGGTGGGAGAATCCCCTGAGCCTGGGAGACGGAGGTTGCAGTGAGCCGAGGTGGCACCACTGCACTCCAACCTGGCAGCAGATAGAGAGTGTATCTCAAAAAATAATAGATACTTTTTTTTTTTTTTACAAAAAAGGAAAAATTGTGCAGAGCTTTAAATGCCTTGGACATGAGGTTCACTTATTTGGAGGCTGTAAAGAGCCGTTAAAATCCAAAGGGAAAACAAGTTACATGAGGATTCTGAGCAGAAAAACAAATTATGCTCTGATACCAAATATAACTGTTCTTTCAGATATTCAATATAAAATCATGTGGTTTTCTGAGTATGATTCACACTTGAATTAAGTATTGAAGGTCATTCTATCTTTCACACAGGCTGCAAGTAGAAACCATGGATATCTACCAAGGGAAGACTCAAATTTTATCTTAATTAATATTTTGCCTGCTGCCTTCCCTTTGGTGATCATGTCCTGTTCTTGCTTTCATTTTCAAGCCCTGAAAATAATGAATCCAAGTTGAAGGATGCTTCCTGTATATCGCTTGCACCTAAGCATGGGCCTCAGCAAGTGGTGATAATAAGAGAACCCATTTATTGAGGACTTAATATGTACCAGGCACCATACTGGGTGTTTTATATTCTGTATCTTGTTTAATTCTCATGGCTGCCCTAGGCAATACGCACTGCTAACTATTCTTAGTTTATAGATTTGGAAAGTGAAGCTTAGAGAAATTCAGTAATTAACCAAAGGTCACACAGCTCCAAGTTTTCAGAGGTAGGATTTGAACCTAGGTAGGCTGTAGTCAGAGCCTATGCTCTTAACCAGTATACTGTCAGTGCTCACCAGCTGAATAAAACTCAAGGCTTTATTACAATATATTTCCTACCAGAGTTACCAGGTTCAGAAATGTACGTGTGAAGGTTACATTTCTGTGTGGATTATCAGAAAATGGTTGTATAGTTTTTTGACTGCATTCCCCTTCCCAAACATTCTCAAAATATTCAAATAGGGCCAGGCAGGGGGCTCACACCTGTAATCCCAGAACTTTGAGAGGCCAAGGCAGGAGGATCACTTGAGCCCAGGAATTCGAGGCTGCAGTGAGCTATGATCGCACCACTGCACTCCAGCCTGGGCAACAGAATAAGATGCTGTCTCTAAATTAAATAAAAAAATGCATGAAGGAATGAATGGTTTTTACCCACATTTAAGCCTTAGCCCCACATTAAGTAAATGTGTGAAAATCTGGATTCATAAGATAAGATGTTAGGAAATTAATGTCTTACAGAATAATTCACCACAGATTCCTTTAGTTTAATACCTTTCAACTTTAATTTGCCTTACAAATAACTTCTAATTTTGTAGGAGTCCATATAAGGCAAAAAGCACATGCTTTACATTTTCTCTCATAATTTGTGAAATACACATTGATTGATTGATGTGATAGGAGGAATTGATGGCCTCTCAAAGATGTCCATGTCTTAATCCTTGGAACAGTCAGTGGTCCGCTACATGGCAAAGAGGAATTAAAATCACTAATCGACAGGAGGGAGGGTATCCTCAATTATGTGGGTGCACCCAGTGCAATTTCAAGAACCCCATAAGTGGAAGAGGGAGGCAGAAAAGGACAGTCAGAGAAAGAGATGTGAGAACAGAAGGAGGGCCAGACAGAGATGCTGCGTTGCTGGCTTTGAGGATACAGAAAGAAGTCACAGGCCGAGAAATGCAGGCAGCTTCTAGAAGTTGGAAAAGGCAGGAAAATGGATGCATGCATCCAGAAAGGAACACAGCCCTGCTGACACCTTGATTTTAGCCCTGTGAGACCCATGTCAGACTTCTAACCTGCGAAACTATAAGATAATAAATTTATGCTATTTTAAGCCATCCAATTTGTGGTAATTTATTACAACAGCAATAGGAAACCAATACAGACTAGGCAAAGGTTGATTGTTCAGCTTGTGGGTTTCATCTCCCTGAGCTTGGGAACTCTAGCACTAACAGTGGCCAGGCAGGAGCCATACATACATTCATAGAGAGTGTGGTGAGTCCAAGGCAACCTGGTGACCACATAGCCCACAGCTGAAGGGGACAGCTGCCACTTGTCTCCAGCTAATTGTTGTTTTGCTGTAGCTGAGCTAGACTCTTTGCTTTGCCTCTTTTTATCCTCAGCTGCTCATATTCTGGCTGTGTGTGTGTGTGTGTGTGTCTGTGTCTGTGTGAGATCATTAACATATAAAAACATTTATTATTATTATTGTTTTTGAGATGGCTTCTGGCTCTGTTGCACCAGGATGGAGTGCAGAGGTGCAATCTCAGTTCACTGCAACCTCCACCTCCCGGGTTTAAGCCATTCTCCTGCCTCAGCCTCCTGTGTAGCTGGGATTACAGGCGCACGCCACCATGCCTGGCTAATTTTTGTATTTTTATTAGAGACGGCGTCTCACCATGTTGGCCAGGCTCGTCTCGAAGTCCTGATCTCAAGTGATCCATCCGCCTTGGCCTCCCAAAGTGCTGGGATTACAGGTGTGAGCCACTGTGCTTGGCCTATTTCTTTCTTTTTAAAACCTCTACCAAACAGTAGGCAAAGGAAGGGAAAGAGGAATAAACCAAGTTAATTGGTCATATGAAGCTATACAACTTTTGTCTTTATTTTTATCATTTATTTATTTGTTTTTGAGACAGAGTCTCACTGTGTCGCCCAGGCTGGAGTGCAGTGGTGTGATCACGGCTCACTGTGGTCTCAAACTCCCAGGCTCAAGTCCTCCCACTTCAGCCTCCCAAGTAGCTGGGACCACAGGCACATAGCACCATGCCCAGCTAATTTTGTTTGTTTGTTTTTGGTAGAGATGGGGTCTCCCTGTGTTGTGCAGGCTGGTCTCAAACTCTTGGACTCAAGTGATCCTCCCACCTTGTCCTCCCAAAATTCTGGGATTACAGGCATCAGCCACCATGCCTGGCTACTACACAACTTAAAAAAAATTAATAGGAAATACTTTGAAATGCAAAGGCCATATTGAGGTTTGGGAACTGTTTCTGGTTATGAGTTTCATTTATCCCCACTCTTTTCCATTATAGATTATGAATCTCCATTTTGGATTTCTGGGAGCTAAATACATATCCTTTAATCTTCTGATTTCATCTCCTGAGCCATAGCCGTAGTGTTGTATTTCAGATTTGTCACAGCTAGAATGGGAATCAGAGGAAGGTTCAGCTACAACCTTCTGAGCGTTTTGCCATATTACTTTTTCCTATAATAATGTATTTGGGCCAGACGTGGTGGCTCATGCCTGTAATCCCAGCACTTTGGGAGGCCAGTGCGGGAGGATCACTTGAACCCAGGAGTTTAGACCAGCCTAGGCAACATAGGGAGACCCTGTCTCTAACAAAAACAAACAAAATTAGCCATGTGAAGGGTGCCCCCTGTAGTCCCAGGTACTTGGGACATTGAAGTGGGAGGGAGGATCACTTCAGCCTGGGAGGTCGAGGCTGTAGTGAGCGAGATTGCACCACTGCACTCCAGCGGGTGACAGAGTGACACCTTACCTCAAAAAAAAAAAAAAAAAGTGTTTTAACTGTTATTTAGTTCAACATTATTGAAATTAGTTGGAACTGCAGTGTTGATACATCATTTTTCATGTTCTCTTTCTGTATCAATACAGGGCATGTGAGTGTACAGGACAGAGGATTGAAAAGGGGAGCAGTTTTTATAGTTTCCAGGCTAGAACTTGAAGTGAGGGCCAAAGCACAAGTCCAGGCCTATGAAACAAGGCACCCTGGGAGAGTCTGTTGTACCTTTCAGTGCTCTATTACAGGGTGGGGATGCGTATAAGTTTTTCCTGCGTCAAGTCTGGATTGTTTCAGGCATAGGAGGCTAAAGCTAAAGATGGGGTGAGCAGCTGACCCAGCTCTTGGATAATTGGAAAAGGCGGAGGCAGAAGAACTGAGACAAAGGGTTGACAGAGTTTGAGACACTCTGAAAGGAAAGTTTCTATGTATTTTTTTCTACTATGGTAATGTTTGAAGTGAAGAATACTAATGAAGCTCATAAGCAAATGGGAAGATGACTCAGGTGTGCTATTATCTGAGTCATTTCCCCAATCCTGGAGGCAGGTTTATCCTTAGAGCATCTGGAGTTCCCTGCCCGCTAGGAACTCCAGCCCACACTGGTAAGAAGCATTGGTAGATTTAGCAACTAGCACCTCAGGGCCAGAGCTTGCAGAGTTGAGAGAAAAGAATCTTTTCTTTTGGAAAATCCAAGCTTTGACAGCCTCTGCACACTCACGGCAGACTAACTGCGAAGCAACAGCAGCTCTGGTTGTTAATCATGACTCAGTGGCTAACAGCCTCCATAAGCCAAGCTTCTTCCCTGTGTTTTATCTGAGCTTATTTGATGCCCTGTGGCTTGACACTGGCCTGCAGATCCCTCTGGAATTGCTAGGGAATAAAGCAAGGCATCTTGATGCCTTTTAGAGAGAGGTGTACGTTTAAGGGTCTTTATTCATTAAGAAATTTCTAAATTTTAAAAATTATGTGCAGGGCACAGTGGCTCACGCCTGTAATCCTAGCACTTTGGGAGGCCAAGGCAGGAGGATTGCTTGAGTTCGGGAGTTCGAAACCAGCCTGGGCAACATAGCAAGACCCTGTGTCTTCAAAAAATAAAAAAATTAGCTGGGCGTGGTGACGCATGCCTGTATTTGCAGCTACTTGAGAAGCTGAGGTGGGAGGATCGCTTGAGCCTGGGAGATCAAAGCTACAGTGAGCTGTGATTGCATGACTGTGCTCCAGCCTGAGTGACAGAGCAATACTCAATCTCTTAAACAAAAATTATAATCAGTTCTTTGGAAAGTTTGAAATTATGCACAACTTTAAACTGATTTTAGAAATAGATCTGAGTTGTTTTCCTGGACATTTTGACTGTTAGAAATAAAGGAATCTGCCCAGGTGTTCATGACCAGCCTGAGCAACGTGACGAAACCTCGCCTCTACAAAAAATACAAAAGTAGTTAGCCAGGCGTGGTGGTGCACTCCTATAGTCCCAGCTACTCTGGAGGCTGAGGTGGGAGGATGCCTGAGTTCAAGAGGTGGAGGTTGCAGTGAGCTGAGATTGTGCCACTGCACTCCAGCCTGGGTGACAGAGCGACACTCTGTCTCAAAAAAAAAAAAAAAAGAGAGAGAGGGAGGGAGGGAGGACTCTAATAGCAAGGAAGGAGGAATTGTATCGTGAGAGAAAGTGCAAAAATAAAACGAAGGAAAGAGTATTAGAAGAGACTCAGCAAAGTGCAGTTGATAAAAGGGAATTAGAAGATTCCAACTTTATAAGATCTTTTGAGAAAGCAACCACATGGTTTTAATGCAACCTAAATAATGTAGCCAAAGTAATTTGTATATGGGTTGCTTTAGAAAGTTCAACCTTCCTAGCTAGCTTGCCAGCAAGTTTTGCAAGAACATTCAAGTCGATGGTTCTTGCAATGACTTGCAATGCATTCAAGTCGATGGGCTCTAGGTAAAAGAGGGGCTGGTATAGGAACTAGGCTGAATTCTTCGTATTGGAAGATTATAAGACCCCATATTTATGGAATAAAAATTTATATTTTCCCCAATATATAGCTTTTCACCTGCTCTGGTCAGTTGTTAAGATATAATCTACACCACCTTCTGAAATGGGCATATTTTCCCAGAAGTGCTTGCTGAGTATAACCTCATTGTTGGCTGAGAAACTTGCCCTGAGGAGCCTGGGCTACAGGAAAGTTGCGAATAATGTGCATCACTCCACGAGTCACAGTGCTCCGTGCCCAACCACTTCCTCTCACCGAAGAGGTTGCTGGCATCATGCAGTTCTTGCAAAAGCTCCGTTGCGCTGGGTGTGGTGGCATGTGCCTGTAATCCCAGCTACTCAAGAGGCTGAGTCAGGAGGATCACTTGAGCCCAGGAGTTTGAATTGAGCCCAGGAGTTTGAACCTGCAGTGAGCTATGATTGTGCCACTGCACTCCAGCCTGGGCACAAAGTGAGACCTCATCCCTTTAAAAACAAAACAAAATGAAACAAACAAACAAACAAAAAAACAACACTTTGTTGGTTGTTGGGGTGCAGTGAACATTAGCACTTATAATTTGCTCTGTTCTCGTATTCAGGGTTAAAACAGAACAAGCCTTATCATAGCGATTAATTCTCTTCATTTGTGGTTTCTAGTTAATGAGGATGCCACTAGTTAATGATGAATTGTTGCCACTCTTCAATTCCTGGAAAATATTAGAGAGAAGTTTTAAGATGTCGTAGAGAATACACGAACCTTTATAGAAACAGCAATCCTAACAGACCCCTATCATTTATATCCTCTCTTTCCAAGTAGCTGCTAGAGACATCTGCTTTATTCAACTTCTTTTCATATCAACGAAGAAATGTAATGTGGGCTTAGATAGCTGTGATACTGGACATAGCCTTCCCCTGGTATTTAGAACTATTTTTTCCTAAGAGATATAATGATATATGGAGGATTAATCTTCAGGGTGGTTTTTGCATTTTTAAAAAATTGCTGCAGATTCTTGGCCAACTTCTGGACACCCACCTTTATGCATCTTTTTGGCTCATTTGGTCACATTCCTCTAGCTCTCTCCTCCCCATTCTCAGCATTAAACATTGAAGTGCCTTGATATGATATCGGGGTTTCAAGTTCAACTGGTTGATGTATGACTCACTTCTAGTGCCCTTAAAAATTTTTTTTGGCACAAAAGAGAGCCATTTGTTATATATCCAGAGTCCAAAAGTCCTTAACTCCTTAACTCTTCCAGGAGGGATTTTCCCTCCTCTGTAGTGGGAGAACATCAAATCAAATGAGGATTTGACCTAAGAAAGCACATAAGATATTAAAATAATTGCTAGGAGGTCAAGGTCATTATGTGTGTTAGAACGAAAGGAAGAGAAAATATTTTATTTTTGATATGTTAGTCCAATTGTATTCTCAAATCTACCAGACTGTCTCTTACAGCAACAATGATGCCTTCATGTATTGTGCATGAGATTTTTTCAGTAATTTGTCTTTTATTTTTGTTTCCCTCATTCATATTACTTCTCAAAAACCATTTATTAGGTGCTTCCTATGTGTCAGACACTATTGGGTATCAACAAATTCATGACCAAATAGAATAATTCTTAATTTAATTTTTTCGGACAAGGTCTTACTATATTGCCCTGTCTAGAGTGCAGTGGCACAATCATAGCTCCCTGCAGCCTCCAACCCCGGGCTGAAGCGATTCTCCTCCTCAGGCTCCCAAGTACCTGGGACTACAGGTGCATTCCACCATGCCTGGCTATCAAATAGATATTGAATGCCTTGTTAATACAAGGTATTAGCATTGTGAAGGGTAGAGAGAAGTGTCAGATGTAGAGCTTAAAACCTTTTTGGGACGGTGGGCTGGGCACAGTGGCTCTCACCTGTAATCCCAGCACTTTGGGAGGCCGAGGTGGGCTGATAACTTGAGGTCAAAAGTTCGAGATCAGCCTGGCCAACATAGTGAAACGCTGTCTCTACTAAAAATACAAAAATTAGCCAGGCGTGATGGCGTGCGCCTGTAATATCAGCTACTCGGGAGGCTGAGGCACGAGAATCGCTTGAACCCAGGAGGCAGAGGTTGTGGTGAGCTGAGATCACACCGCTGCACTCCAGCCTGGGCAACAGAGTAAGACTCGTCTCAAAAAAAAAAAAAAAAAACCACCTTTTTGGGAGGTGAGACACACACTAAAAATAATTGTTTAAAAATGGATGGTACAGTGCCAAGTGCTACATGAATCTAGATCATTGTGGCCTGGGGTCAGAGAGGCTTCTTGAAGAAGGCAGGGCCCTGAAGGAAGTGAATCAGAAAGGAGAAAGTAATGTGCCAGGCAATATGTATAAGGCGAATGGTTAGGTGAAGCTGAGTAGTCATGGGAGATGAAGTTGGTTTGGTCCTTTGGTATCACCTTGTGCCTCCATTTCTCTTCTGTAATATGGAGGGCATAACAGTAATGACCACACAAATTGTTACTTAGGATTCAGTGAAATAATGCAAGGAAAGCACTTAACCAGAGACTGTAATGCACAAAGCACCCCACAGATGTTAGCAATTGTTGTTATTTTATATTATTAGGGTTGTGGGAGGGCCTTGAATGCCAGTATCTGGCATGTGTGCCTTATTATGTGAGTAATTGAGAGTCACTGATTATTTGAGCAGTGTTATGCCGTGCTGAAATACATCTGATAAAATAATTTGTGTTTAATGAGAAAGGTGGATTGTAGACCCCTCCTACTAGACTTTGCTTTAAATCAAATAGTTGAAGAACTCTTCAGTGCCCAGATTTGGTAGCATTATTTAAGAAAAGCTATTTGATTTTTACTCAGTTTCTCAGTGGGTAGGACAGTGTCATATATTAAAACTTGCGGCCGGGTGTGGTGGCTCATGCCTGTAATGCCAGCACTTTGGGAGGCCAAGCCAGAAGGATCACTTGAGGTCAGGAGTTCGAGACCAGCCTGGGCAACATGGTGAAACCCTGTCTCCACTAAAAATACAAAAAGCTTAGCCGGGTATGGTGACACACACCTGTAGTCCCACCCACTTGAGAGACTGAGGTGGGAGGATCACTTGAACCCAGGAGGCTGAGGTTGCAGTGAGCTGAGATCGTGTACTGCACTCCAGCCTGGGCGACAGAGCGAGACTTCATCTCGAAAAGAAAAAAACAAACAAACAAACTTGATAGGACTGTAAATGACGATGAGAGAGGTGAGTGATGTATCAGGTTACCAACGTAGTGGTAGGGATTCTTCAGCAGGACGAATTCCTGGCATTCTGGTATTATTACTGCAACTCACTTTTCTAATTCCTGTGGTTCTTTTTCCCCTTGTTTCTTTCATTTTTGTGCAGACAGTTCTAAGACCCAGTGTGTCTCTGTCTCTCCTCTTTCTCCTTTTCCTTGCTGGCTCTTCCATTGTGTTCTGTCTGAGACATTAGGCAAGTTCCCCCACATCATTTCTACATTGCTCCTGGCCTACCTACTCCACCTCTAAACCTTTGAAGCATCCTTTCTAAGGGTTTCTAGTTCATGCAACTTAGCAGTAAATAATTACCCCTCTAGGTACACACAATAGGTAAACACTCTTGGGATTTGTTGTATAGAATGAAAAGATTTTCTACTTTCTTTTCTTTTCTTTTTTTTTTTTTTTTTTTGGACACAGGATCTCGCTCTATCACCCAGGCTGGAGTGCAGTAGCACAATCTCTGCTCACTGCAACCTCTGCCTCCTGAGTTCAAGCACTTCTCCAGCCTCAGCCTCTCAAGTAGCTGGGATTACAGGTGCACACCACCACGCCTGACTAATTTTTGTACTTTTAGTAGAGACGGGGTTTCACCATGTTGGCCATGCTGGTCTTGAACTCCTGACCTCAAGTGATCCACTCGCATGGGCCTCCCAAAGTGCTGGATTACAGACGTGAGCCGCCACCCCCAGCCATTTTTCCTACTTTGAGGATACTAGTGCTCCAACTTTCCTTCCTTTGTTTATCTTTGATGCGCTGAATGACAAAAGCCTTTGTTCCTGCTCCAGAAGGAGTTCAAAAAGGTTGTCATCTGGCCAGGCACAGTGGCTCACACCTGTAGTCCCAGCACTTTGGGAGACTGTGGGTAGATCACTGAGGCCGGGAGTTCAAGACCACCTGGCCAATATGGTGAAACCCCCATCTCTACTAAAAATGAAAAAAAAAAAAAAAAAAAAAATTAGCTAGATGTGGTGGCATGCGCCTATAATCCCAGCTACTTGGGAGGCCGAGGCAGGAGATTGCTTGAATCCAGGAGGCGGAGGTTACAGTAAGCCGAGATCATATCACTGCACTACAACCTGGGCAACAGAGTATGGCTCTGTCTCCAGAAAAAAAAAAAAAAAAAAAAACAGTTTGTCATTCCAACAGCTTGGGACCTTCAGCAGACTTGGCAGGACCTGATCCTATAGAATCAAATCCTTTGGCTTGTTCTCTGTTTTATTCTTGTGGGTGGTCTGAATGGGCCACTCTTCAGGATCCATGTTCCTCACTGAGTAAGGTGGGGAATTTTCGGCTGTGTTCACCATCTAACAAAAATAATAAAGACAAGGAGGAGGAGAAAGAAGAGTACGGGCATTACAGAGAAACGCAATTCTGTTGGATGAAACCGCTGGGGAATCTGTGCTGGAAATGGGATCATTCATTCATTGTTTATTCATTTTGAAACATTTTACTGAGTCCAGGCATTGTTATAGGTACTGGGGGGATAACAGCAGTAGATGAAATATGAAACTTCATGGGCTAGAAAGAGATGGCAAATAAAACAGATAGATGAATAACATATTTGTATAGGGATCACTCCATGAAAAAGATATAACTGGGTGCTATGATGAGGGCAGATTGTACAGAAGGCCTCCCAGAGGAGGGGAGATTCAAGCAAAGACCTGAAAGGAGTAAGAAAGTAAACTGTGTGGATAGTGAGGAAAGCGGCGGATTCTAGGCTGAGGAAACAGGAAGTACAGAGACCCGAAGGAGCTTACTTGAGATATTTGAGTAACAGCAGATAAGCCAGTATAGCTGGAGCAAAAAGATTAGAAATAGAGTCCAAGGAAGGCTGGGCATGGTGACTCATGCCTGTAATCCCAACACTTTGGGAGGCCAAGGCGGGTGGATCATGAGGTCAGGAGATCGAGACCATCCTGGCTAACGTGGTGAAACCCCATCTCTACTAAAAATACAAAAAAATTAGCCGGGCGTGGTGACGGGTGCCTGTAGTCCCAGCTACTCGGGAGGCTGAGGCAGGAGAATGGCGTGAACCTGGGAGGTGGAGCTTGCAGTGAGCCAAGATCGCACCACTGCACACCAACCTGGGTGACAGAGTGAGACTCTGTCTCAAAAAAAAAAAAAAAAAAAAAAAAAAGAAAGAAAGAAAGAAAAAGAAAAGAAATAAAATCCAACAAGTAATCTGAGGCCAGATCCTGTACAGTGTTCTGGGCTATGGTGAGGATTTTAGATCTTACTGTAAAGTAAGATGGGAAGCTATTGGAGGATTTGGGCAAGATTCTCTTTGTAGCCATTATCCTATTCTGATTCCAGTTCTATCAGTGACTTGCCTGTGTGAACTTTTTTTTTTTTGAGACAGGGCCTTGCTCTCCCGCCCAGGCTGGAGTACAGTGGTGTGATCTCAGCTCACTGTAGCCTCCACCTCCCGGGTTCAAGTAATTCTCTCACCTCAGCCTCCCAAGTAGCTGGGATTACAGGGGTGTGCCACCATGCCTGGCTAATTTTTTGCTTTTTTAATAGAGACATGGTTTCACCATGTTGGCCAGGCTGGTCTCGAACTTCTGACCTCAGATGTTCCACCCGCCTCGGCTTCTCAAAGAGTTGGGATTACAGGCATGAACCACCACTCCTGGCTGCCTGTGTGAACTTGAACGAGCTCTTGGTCCCTCAGTTTGCTGTTAGGTAAAATGTTGGTAATGATACTTATCCCCAAGAGGTATTAAAACAATTAGCTATTAGTTACAAAAGACTTGCAGCCTTCGAATGACAGGTATGATATAGAATAATTACCATTATTCTGTATAGTCATTATTTTAACACCTGTCTTCTTTTAGAAATGTAAAAAATTATCTAAACTTATACCCTAAATAGTTGCATTGTAGAAATTTTTTAAATGTCCAGGAAGTTATGTTTCTGATTTCCTTTGATTTCCATGTGAGAGTTAGGATATTCCTTTCTTCTTTGCAAAAGAGATCTTAAAAGCTTCTCAGAAGTTGAAACCCAACATATATCATAAAATATTAGAATGAGAAGAGATCTTAGAATGTGTTGGGCAGAGTCTGATTTCTACATAGAGATGACTTCTTTTTTTTTTTTTTTTTTTTTTTTTGAGACGGAGTCTTGCTCTGCCGCTCAGGCTGGAGTGCAGTGGCCGGCTCTCAGCTCACTGCAAGCTCCGCCTCCCGGGTTCACACCATTCTCCTGTCTCAGCCTCCCGAGTAGCTGGGACTACAGGCGTCCGCCTCGTCGCCCGGCTAGTTTTTTGTATTTTTTAGTAGAGAGGGGTTTCACCGTATTAGCCAGGATGGTCTCGATCTCCTGACCTCGTGATCCGCCTTTTAAAAATATTCCTTACTGTCCAAACTCTGTGTTTCCAGTGTATGAGAAATCACGTAGGGAGAGTAGCTTCCAGGCTAGGAAGGCTGCTGTGTTATTTGTTCAAGTTGAATGAAATTATTTGTAGATTGTGGAAAAGTATGATCTTACAGATCATCTGGTCTGATCTCATCATTTTACAAGCGAGTAACTGAGAGAAGCAGAGTCTTGAGGACAATTTCACTGCTGGTTAGCAGGAGATACCGGCTGAGAATCAGTATCATAAGACTTTCAGGCATCTGCTCTTTCTGAGTGCTCTTTCAGGCATCATGTTCTGTCCCCAGATTCATAAGGTACCTACCCTCGTGTCACATTTAGATATAATTGCAATGTTACAGGAAGTGATTTGCTGTAATTTCATATCCCTTTCTATCTCCATTGTAATGATGTGCTTTGCTAATATTGGAAGTGGTGGCTGCCACAGAATTTCTGTGCTTGGTGAGGCAGCTGTACGTGGAAAAAAAATTGCCCAGACTATAATTTGACTGTATGCCACAAATGTTTTGCTCTGTATTTTCTCTTCTGCCTCTCTCTTTGTTGCTGGCTGTTGACTCTGCAAGTGGATTCTATAGGCTGTCCCACTGAAGCAGCAGAATTTCGGTTTTAGATTGAACAATTCAAATCTAAATTTTTCATATTTTTCTCATGTTACTTTTGGCCTGAAAGATGTATTCTAATTTTGTTATAGATAATTATTGTGATAACTTTAAAAAGCAATGTGTTACACAAAGTTAGTGCTCATTACATGTTTATTCATTTGAAATGACCTCAGCATGTAATTTTAAGCCTTGTATTCCCATGATTTTAATGATAGATGTGAACCATTGTCATGAAAATGAGCAAATAGGCCGGGCAGTGTGGCTCACGCCTGTAATCCTAGCACTTTGGGGAGCTGAGGCAGAAGGATCCTCTGAGTTCAGGAGTTTGAGAGACCAGTGTGGGCAACATAGGGAGACCCTGTCTCTAATAAAAATAAAAATAAATAAGCAAATATACATATCTCATCACCATTATGATTAACATTTTCCTTTAATATTAATCTAGATTTCTTCCAGCAAACTTAAATGTGGATTAATTGAATATGAGAATATATGTATATATTCTCACATATATGAGATATGTAAATATGTGAAAGATATAAATATGCCCACACATTCTCTTTTGTTCCTTTGCATACTAATACAATAACATTTAATTGACTGGAATTGTAAAACAAGGTGATGTTTTCTGCTTGGACTCTTTTTTTTTTTTTTTTTGAGACGTTGTCTCACTCTCTCTCCCAGGCTGGAGTGCAGTGGGGCGATCTCAGCTCACTGCAAGCTTCGCCTCCCGGGTTCATGCCATTCTCCTGCCTCAGCCTCCCGAGTAGCTGGGACTACAGGCGCCCACCACCGCACCCAGCTAATTCTTTTGAAGTTTTTGATAGAGACAGGGTTTCTCCGTGTTAGCCAGGATGGTCTCGATCTGGTGACCTCTTGATCCACCGGCCTCGGCCTCCCAAAGTGCTGGGATTACAGGCGTGAGCCACTGTGCCCGGCCTGGACTCTTTTCTGTTGATAGCATATAGCCTACATGGCCCCTTCCTGAGATAGAAACTGTAGCATTTATCAGTCTAACCTGTTAGGGTATTCCTTACACTGATACATATTTTTGTCATTCGTTAAAAAATCAATGATATTTATACAAGTCAAAAATAACTATCAATGTTATTTATTTTTACTGGTTTTTCTAAAAAGAAATGCCCCTTAAGGCTTTTATATATTTTGCTTGATCATACTATGGAGAAATAAATTGATGTTTCAGGTACTTTGCCAGACGTTAAGTTCTTGGCAAGAATGACCTTGCCAAATAATACTCTTTGCATAATGAAAGTTCTCAAAGTGATCAGGGATCATATTGAATAATCAGATGGGTGATTAAAAGTGACAAGCTTAAATTTTAAAGCCAGGTTCTTCGAATAAGACAAGATGCATAGGAATGCATTTCTTCAATAATCACCAGGAGTCTATTTCCTAGCTGCTCTTCCCATCCCACCCTGAAGTGATTTCAGATCTATCATGCTGGGAAATTGCAACTTGAATAAGCTCTGCCTTTCACTGTGACAATTGCTTGACATAGCCTGCAGTTTGTGACTTACTGAAAGAAGCATCAATTCATCAGAGAGCTCCTAATCCCTTTTCTCACCTCTTTTATCAGGCTTTCAAAGTCTGTTTTTAGGGGAGAATAGAGGGACGGCATGAACTCATCAGGCAGTCCCCAACCTTTTCCCGTTCCTATGGGCGTTGCTGTGAGTTGTAGCAACAGGCTTCTCCTCAACTACTGTGAATCCTAACTCCAAACAAACGGCATGGTTCCATTAGGACCGTTGATTTAAATATCAGCACTTGGGGCACTCAACAACTGGTAGGCAGCTAATGAGTCTGTGCTTCCCTGTGAGTACCCTGTAAACTGGACTTTCAGAAGCAAAGACACTGGTACAGTGTAGATGAGTGCAGTAGGATGTGTAGGTGAGATGGAAATATGTAATGTGGGCGTATATATAATATATACGTATATATATACACACAGATATATTGTGTATATATATGCTTTTTATATTTATTCTTGAATTTCTGATCCTAGAAACCAAATTAAAAGGATCTAATCATGGTTTGCAATTAAATGGGAAAAGAATGCTATAGTGAAAGGGTCAGGAGATTCAGATATCAAAATGCTTTATACATTTCAGTGTTAAATCTTACTTATTGTTCTCTAGTATTTGATTAACTGAGGGTAAATCATGTGACTTTCATTCACTATCTTTAAAAAATGAAGATAATGATAATTCCTAAAATCTTGTCAAGGTTGTCTGAAGATTGTCTAGGCACAATGCCTGGCAGGCCTTTGAGGTTTTTAGTTCAGAGAATCTATTCAAATGCAATGTATATGTAACAAATGTATCATTGCTGGGTTTTCCCTATGTAGGTATTCAAGAGACGATATTTTTACTTGACCCAACTTCCTGATGGTTCATATATTCTCAATTCCTATAAAGATGAGAAAAATTCAAAAGAATCGAAAGGTTGCATCTACCTGGACGCCTGCATTGATGTTGTTCAGGTAAGGCCATCAAGGTAATCCTTCTCTTTTTCTAAGAGGGTGACTGATAAACTATTAAGAACCCCAGATGGCTGGGTGTGGTGGCTCATGCCTGTAATCCCAGCACTTTGAGAGGCTGAGGCAGGAGGATCACTTGAACCTAGGAGTTCATCAGCCTAGGCAACAAAGAGACCCCGTCTCTGCAAAAAAATACAAAAAATTACCCAGACATGGTGGCATATTCCTGTAGTCCCAGCTACTCTGGAGGCTGAGGTGGGAGGATCACTTGAGTCTAGGAGGTTGAGGCTGCAGTGAGCTGTGATTGCACTACTGCACTCCAGCCTGGGTGACAGAGCAAGACCCTGTCTACAAAAAAAGAAAAGAGAAAAAAAGAAAAAGTGACTGGGTGCAGTGGCTCATGCGTATAATCCCTGCACTTTGTGAGACTGAGGCGGGCAGATCACTTGAGGTCAGGAGTTCGAGACCAGCCTAGGCAACATGGCGAAACCCCATCTCTACTAAAAATACAAAAATTAGCCGGGTATGGTGGCACGCGCCTGTAATCCCAGCTACATGGGAGGCTGGGAGAATCGCTTGAACCTGGGAGTTGGAGGTTGCAGTGAGCCAAGATGGTGCCACTACGCTTCAGCCTGGGTAATGGAGTGAGACTCTCACCAAAAAAAAAAAAAAAAAAAAAAAAGGGAAAGAAAATGAACCTCCGCATTTTTCTATCTTGATTGATGGCACCTCCATCCTCCGAAACATCCACACTAGAAAGCTCAGAATCCTTTTCAGTGCCCTGTTCTTGCTCAGTGCCAATATTTAAATGTTTATCAGGTCTCTTTGAGTCTGGCTCTAAAGTGCCTCTTAACCTCTTACCTCCTATTTTCATTGCCCTTTCTCCAGTTCTCCCTTTTATCATCACTGGCCTAAAGTTGCGCTTTTATGCCTCCTGATTTCTTGTCTTGCTCCAGTTCGACTTCCTAAGATATAGATTGGGTCAATCATTTGCCTTCTCCAAATCTTTTGGCTCTTGATTTATTGTCTTACAGAGTCAACTCTAAAGCTTTTGCCATGACATTGAAGGCCCATAGTGATTTGGCCTCACTGTACTTTCTAGCTTCATCCCTCCTGAACCCCCTTGTGTATTCTGTGCTCTGGTCACACCAGGCTAAGCATACTAAGGCGTTTCACACATATATGGCTTGCCTTACATTTTTTCCCTCTTCTTGCTACACGTAATTTCTCTTTCTATTCCTGTTTGAACCTTATCTTTTATGACTCAGCTTAAAGGCTACTTCTGCCATGAAAAGTTTTGTGTTTCCTTCCTCACCCTCATGACTACCGAGTAGAATTAAGCTCCACCTCTCCTGTGCTAACCATTTTGCTTTTCCTTCTGTCATACAACTGATCACATTCTAATTTTGGTTTATTCTACACATTCCTTTTGGGATTACAGGGACCATCTCTTACTCATTTTTGTTTCTTCTATAATAATTACCAGGGTCTTGCACACAGTAGGGACTTAATGAATTTGTTGATATGAATTACTGAGGGGACACAGACAAAAACAGGGTGGGAAGTAGAGGGCAGAGAGATTATCTGAATGGGAAGTCAATTGACTGTGAAACAGAAGTCATTATTACAGAGCCAGGGTGGTGTGGTGGACTAGAAGGATGGGCTGATTAGGAGGAAAGCGATGTTAGTTCAACACTCTCAATTTACCTATATCTTCATTTTCAGAACTGTGAAGTGGGATTAGTAATATCTATATACTCCATCAAGCAAGATTGTTGTGAGGATCAAATGAGAAAATACCTTTAGGGCATGATGTTGTGTGCCTGTAGTGCCAGCTACTCAGGAGCCTGTGGCAGGAGGATTGCTTATCTTACTGAAGACCTTTCTTATCTTACTGGAAGAACAAAGCACACACAATTTCTGGGTTGACCTTTCTTTGTAGTGCTTCCCTCATCTAATTTATTTTTATTATCATTTGGAAAATTTTTTTCTTTTCTTTTCTTTTCTTTTCTTTTTTTTTTTTTCGAGACAGAGTATCACTATGTTGCCTAGGCTGGAGTGCAGTGGCGCAATCTCAGCTTGCTGTAACCTCCACCTCCTGGGTTCAGGCGATTCTCCTGCCTAGAGTAGGTGGGATTAGAGGCACTCGCCACCATGCCTGGCTAAGTTTTGTATTTTTGGTAGAGATGTTGTATAACTTTCTCCTTAATTCAGTTAAAACCGGTTCTTGTCACATAACCAGGAAAGATTAGGCTTATGGACACATAGAAGGGTGAGAAGTGGAATTTACTGGGTGAAAAGGAAAATAACTCTCACCAAAGTGAGAGAGTCCTGCTAGCAGGTTTCCCACTCACAGATTGAAGGTTTCATCGGGGACCCTTGGCTGTCTCCTGTCTCTATCAGAGATGGGCTTTCTCCATGTTGGCCAGCTGGTCTCGAACTCCTGACTTCAAGTGATCCGCTCACCTCAGCCACCCAAAGTGCTGGGATTACAGGTATGAGCCACCATACTCAGCCCAGCCCCCCTCATCTATTTATGATACCGCCTCCCAATATTTTCAAATGTATAAATCTTTATGACTTGAAACAGCAGTTTAATTTCATCCTTTCCTAGACTCCGAAGATTAGGAGGAGGAACTTTCTTGGTTCCTTCTTGAATAATGACCATGCAGTGGAAAATTATTGATTCATGAGCATTTCTTGAAATTAATGCTGTGGGATTTGAAAAGGGTAGTATGTCATTTCTTTTGTCATGACAGAGAAGGTGGTAAAGTAAAAGAATGTATCAGCATGTTTGAGAAAAGGAAGAGACTTATTTTCCTTGTGTGGTGGTATTCAGCACAGGTTACTTCCATGTATTTTACGGAGAGTTACAATTTAATGTGAACCAACTATGGTTGTATGGTCTTATTTTTTCTTTCTTTTTTTTACCAAGCCCTTCCTCCTCCTCCTCCTCCTCCTCCTCCTCTTCCTCGTCTTCTTCTTCTTCTTCTTCCCCTTTCACTTCCCCTTCCCCTTCTTCCCCTTCTTCTTTCTCTCTGTCTCTCTCTCTCTCTTTCTTTCTTTTTTTGAAACAGAGTCTTGCCTTGTCTGGAGTGCAGTGGCATGATCATATCTCACTGCAGCCTTGCAACCTTGAACTCCTTGCTGCAGGGAATCCACCTTAGCCTCCAAAGTGCTGGGATTACGTGCATAAACCACCATGCTTGGCCTTCTCTTTTTAATTTTTAATTATTTTTTTGAGGCAGGATCTCACTGTATTGCCCCGGCTGGAGTGTAGTAGTGTCATCTTGGCTCACTGCACCCTTGAACTCCTAGGCTTAGATGATTCTCCCACCTCAGCCTCCCAAGTAGCTGGGACTACAGCCACGTGCCATCACGCCTGGCTAATTTTTCTTTTTTGTAGAGATGAGGTTTCACCACTTTGCTCAGGCTAGTCTCAAACTCCTGGGCTCAAGCAATCCTCCCTCAGTCTCCCAAAGTGCTAGGACTACAGGTGTGAGCCACTGCCCCCGTCTTTACTTTTTCATTGTTGTGGATATGGAATATTTCTACATATTTTGGGGGTACATGTGATAGTTCAGTACAAGTATACAATATGCAAATGATCGAATCAGAGTAATTGGCTTATCCATCACCTCAAGTGTGTATCATTTCATTGTGTTAGGAACATTCCAAATCTACTCTTCTAGTTATTTTGAAATATACAATAAATTATTGTTAACTATGGTCGCCCTATTGTGCTGCCAAACTCTGTAGTCTTCTTTTATACTACTGTGATACAGTTGATACTGTGTGTGGTAAAATGAGTTAGGATCTGTAGTGCCTTTTATGGTGAGATGTAAATTAAGTATCAGATTTGTTTCAGGTCATATTTAAATTTTTTGAAGTGCTGACTTTGAAAATCCTTAAGTATTCAAGGAAAAGTTTGAACAGGCTGGAAATTGTAAAATGTTTGCTTACTTTTTTGGTGGTACTTTGATTTTCTAAATGTGAAGGATGCCAAAAGGCCTTAAATGATAATACTTAACAAGTATTGTTTTCTGCCAACTTTATGCATATTCATACTACTGTGCTCAGTCCTGAGGGGAACAAAAAATATATTTAACATAGTCATTTGTTGTCTTAGAGTGTCTGTTTCTTACTGAAAGAAGCAGTTATTTCATGAAAGTCTTGACACACACATATACTAAGCTGAGATAAAAATAAATATAAACTAATGAAATCTAATAGTAAAAGGACAACTAAACTAACTGAACACATGCTTTTTTTTCCCCCTTCTAGTGCCCCAAAATGCGCCGTCATGCTTTTGAACTGAAGATGTTAGATAAGTATAGCCATTATCTGGCTGCTGAAACTGAGCAGGAAATGGAGGAATGGTTGATAACTTTGAAAAAGATTATTCAGATCAATACCGACAGTTTAGTTCAAGAGAAAAAGGAGACGGTAGAAACAGCACAAGGTCAGAATTTTAAAGTGATTTATTATTGAAGTAAAGCCCTTGTCTTTATTCCATGGAAATGTCCTCTGTGCAGGGTGAATAGAGAACTCTTAATCTTAAAAGTTGACCTGCTTCTTCATTAATAAGTGACTGTGCAGGTTGATAGACTTTTTAAAAATAGTTGATGCTGTATGGGCTCTGACACATGAATATAACCAGACTAAAACAGATAGAAAATTCATGGCAGTTTTCAAAAGTCCATTAAAGTTTTCCCTATGCTTTCATAATAGAAATTCTTTGCAATAAATCTAGTAGGAGAGGATGGGTGGGAGAGATAGTTAGGATACTCCTCTTAGGTTATTAGTAATGGTCTGTATGGTTTAGAACATCTGCTTTTAATGAATTTGCAGATGATGAAACTAGCAGCCAAGGAAAAGCCGAGAACATCATGGCAAGTTTGGAAAGGAGCATGCATCCGGAACTGATGAAGGTACATCTTTCATATGGCAACTTGCCTTCAACTGAGATAATGCAGGATTAGCTATTAAAGTTTTAATGCTGGATTCCATTTGGCAATGTCATTTCCACGTTAAAAACCACAGCAAATTGGTGAAACAGGTAGAGATTGTAAAAGAAAAGTTGCACTCCTGAAGACTTACTTGTAAGTACCAACTGACAGTTTGGAAAAATCTTATTTTTTTCTAGACACCAAGAAATACTTCCAGGCTTTTGTGACTTCATTAATTTTATCTGCTAGTTCTTATTCAATTTAATTACTGTATATCATTCATAAAATATTCTTCAGAAGGATATTGATGCAGCTCATGTACATGATATTTAATCTATGACCAACATATGTTAATCTCACATGAAAATCATATTCTCTATATGTAAATATATGTATATATGAATGATGCAATCTGACAAAGACTTTGCTGCTGTTTGAAGTCTGAAATGAACTAATTTTGAAATTGTAGAGATGATTGTTCTGAGTATCTTAACCAAGATATTATATTCTGTAGACTCTATATTATAGTAGATTAGTAGGTTGTGACCCATTTATTCATTTAAATCTTTGTCAAACCTATTTATATTTTTACTTTATTCATCTTCCTGGACAAATTAGTTACACAAATTTGGAAACACTTTTTTTTTTTCTATTTTAAATTTACCCCTCATAAACTTCAAAGCTATTTTTCAAAATTTAGGGACACACTCATGATCCTCTAATCTAAGTTTTTTTTTTTTTTTTTTTTTTTTTTGAGACAGAGTCTCACTCTATCACCCAGGCTGGAGTGCAGTGGTGCGATCAGCTCACTGCAACCTCTGTTGCCCGGATTCAAGTGATTCTCCTGCCTCAGCCTCCCGAGTAGCTAGGATTATAGGCGCCTGCCACCACTCCCAGCTAATCTTTGTCTTTTCAGTAGAGACAGGGTTTCACCTTGTTGGCCAGGCTGGTCTCGAACTCCTGGCCTCAAGTGATCCACCCACTTCGGCCTCCCAAAGTGCTGAGATTACCAGCATGAACCACTGTGCCTGGCCTTATCTAGGATTTTGTAAAATGATTTTATAGATTTTAGTTGCATTCCCTCTCAATCTTTGTCATCCTGGATTGTGCAGCTTGTTAGGTATTTCCCAAAGTGATGGAATCAGAATTACATATAATATTCTGTAGCTAACATAATGGCTATGAAAACTATGGTGATTTCTCTTTTGTTTATTTCTCCTTTGCATCCAGAGTCTCTTGCATTCCTGTTTTGTACTGACTACAGGACGAATGGTGTAGTTTTGAAGCTGTGACAGATTGATAGTTTCACATAAACTATACATTTAAGTAGTATTTAACACTGTTTTGAAGGAAATGAAGTAACATACATATTTTTTAAAATTTTAGTATGGAAGAGAAACTGAACAACTAAACAAACTCAGTAGAGGAGATGGAAGACAGAATCTCTTTTCTTTTGATTCAGAAGTTCAGGTATTAATGATATGTTTCTTTAAATAGTCTTAGAATTATTGCTTATTCAGATAAACAACATCTTTGAAATGTTGAACTCACTGTTTTTTGCACTAGTGGGGAATATAGATTGTTTTATATTTGTCTGGTTTACTTTGAACAGGTAACTTAACAATTAACTCTTCACTCAAGGGGACTGTCACATATGCAGATAATTTGGAGCTGAATTATATACACACATACACACACACACACACATTTATCAGTTTCTTGTATTCTTTTCTCTTCCTCTTGCTCCTCAAAATAAATTAAAGCGCTGTTAAAGGTGGTTACAGTGTTCTTTTAGCCCATGAAATACAATTGTGATCTACTGGCAGAAAATATCTCCAGTATAAAGAACACATGAGTCATATGAAACATTTATTTTTCACATTTGATGTAGGCCTGTAGAACTAGGATAATTTTCATGTCTGGCTTAATCACACTTTAAATGGAGGGTGGTGCAGGAAGGTGCAGCTGTATATGCAGATGTGTATTTTAACCTCATTCATGAGAGTTAGATGTGTTTTGTACTAAGATATATGCAGTTAATATTTAATTCTATGGCACTTTCTAAGTAAGTTTTTAATTTGTTTAAGTGGGAAAGGTCTACAGTATTGAAGTATTACAAATATTTTTCCTAATGGGAAATACTTTTTGAGAAAATGAAATTGAGGAAGATGAAATATTTTGGCTTTCTTTTGCCTTTTCCTACATGAGGTTTCGAATGAAAATTTTTGATTTTCTTTGAAATCGGAAAATGTGCATTACAGTTTTTTCTTCCATGAAAATATGAAATAATTTGGGGAAGTCTGATTTTGTTGTTGTCGTTTTTTCTTTTTCTTTTTCTTTTTTTTGAGACGGAGTTTCGCTCTTGTTGCCCAGGCTGGAGTCACCGCAACCTCCGCCTCCCCTAGCGATTCTCCTGCCTCAGCCTCCCAAGTAGCTGGGATTACAGGCATGTGCCACCACGCCCGGCTAATTTTGTATTTTTAGTAGAGATGGGGTTTCTCCGTGTTGGTCAGGCTGGTTTTGAACTCCCGACCTCAGATGATCTACCCGCCTCGGCCTCTCAAAGTTCTGGGATTGCAGGCATGAGCCACTGTGCCTGGCCTCTTTTTCTTTTTTTTGAGTGTAGTCAAGTACAGTAGTGACAAGGGGAGAAAGAGTAGAACAAAATGTTCGATATGTAACTGACTGAACAATCAATTGAGATAACTTACTACCTTTGGACCAACCGTTGTTGTTTTTTGCCTCGTATGGTTTTCTAATTAAAAATTTAGTTTAAAATGGAAAAAGTATATAGGCTATAAGTAATGTAAACATTTTTCCTTAATGAAAATATCACACAAGAAAATGGAATTATTTGGAGAAAATAGATTTTAAAAAATAATTTCATTTCCCTTTCCCCCCCCACGGAGTTAAATATTGCTTTAGTGCAAGTTATGTGGTTTTTTTTTTTTTTAATAAAAAAAGTAATAGTATAATGGGCCTCAGGGATGTTTGTTCTAAGATATTCATTCAGAAATTTACTTGTTCCAAGCATGTCTGAGTCTTTGATCCTCCCACCCATGATTGGGCTCTAGTTGGACATGTCAGGCTGTTTCATTGTATACAAAGGAGCCAATTGACTGTGGTTGAAACTAAGTCCAGTATCTTTACAAATTTGTGGTGTAGCGTTTTTGTGGTAATAAAACTGAACTGGTTTTATGTCTGAGTTGTTTATCAGTGAGCTATGGTAAGAGAGAAATTCACAGTTGTGATGAAGCTTTAAGGAGAAGAAATTGAATGTAATGTTGGTTATGGAAGGCAGTCTCACCTCAGAGAAACCTATGTCGTTATCTGTCAAGTACCTTTTCTAGGTGAGGCGCCATCCTGTAATTTCACCTTTTCTTTTGGCCATAGTTCATTGTTTAGAGACATGACCTTAGAGAATAAAGAAGCACTGGCGGACTAAAGGGGATGGCTCCAACTTTGAGCTGAAAAGGCCATATGTCCCAACATTTGTACTCACAGGCCTTAGAATGGAAAGGATTTGAAGGCTGGAGTGGTTTGGTCCAGTTTCTCTTTCCATTCTACTGTCTGAGTAAGACAGAAAGGAGAGCAGATAAATGGGTGGAAATTAAACTTGATTTCCATGGCAATGACTTGCCTCCACAGATAGATATATGTTCAAGAGGGATCTGTCTAGTCCCACACATTCACATTCCTTTTGTAGATAAATAGATTCAAAGGGGAAGAAGTCATGCTTTCAGGCACAAATCTTACGCATTGGGTCCTTTTAAGGAGGTTTTAGTCATACCGGGTAGGTTTGAATAGCTATAATTATCCAGTATTCTTCAGGCATAATACCTGTTTTGGCTTGATTTACTTAGGTAATTGAGAAAAATTTTTGTGTTTCTTGTCTTGAGTTTTCCATACAGTAGACAGTGTCATTCTGCTCAGATCCATCCAATCATTTTCTGCCTACAATGTCTATGGCCTTAATGGAAGTATAGTAAATTATCCCCACAATCCACACTTTTCTGCCCCTTTTGTGAATAGAATAGAAGTCTGTTAAGACATTCAGCATGAACAGATGAACTTAGATTGCCTGAGCAATCTTTATCTTTGAGAGACAGATTCCTCCCCTACTGAAAGGAATTCCTTTACAAACCCCATATCTTCTCCTTAAACTTGTTTTTATTTCAAAATGCCAATAATTTTTAAAAATTGATTGCTGTGGCAGCCCAGGTCCATTGCCCAGCTCTGTTAGCTGAGTTCAGTGTTGCTCAGTTTCCTAAGCAGATGCCTCTTACTCTGTTCATATTAAACATAGATAGTCCATGGGGTTCCAGCCTTTTGTGCCTCTCAACCTAAATGCTGCTGACTCCCACATCCAGATCTCTAAGTCAGGCCTCTCCCATTTTTCCAACTACTTGCTACCATCACCTCGAACACAACACATTCCATACTGAACTCACCATTTCTACTCGCTGTACCCCCAAATCTGCTATTCATTTGTATTTCACGACTAAGTTCATAACATCACTTTGTATTGAATCTCCCAAATTAGAGATCACTGTGTTAATCTTTCTTTTTTTTTTTCTGAGACAAGGTCTGACTCTGTCACCCAGGTCGGAATGCAGTGTCACCATCATAGCTCACTGTAGTCTTGAACTCCTGGGCTCAAGCCATCGTCCCACCTCAGCCTCCCGAATAACCGGGACTACAGACCTGCACCACCGTGCCTGGCTAGTTTTTTTTTTGTTGTTGTTGAGACGGAGTCTCGCTCTGTCGCCCAGGCTGGAGTGCAGTGGCCAGATCTCAGCTCACTGCAAGCTCCGCCTCCCGGGTTCACGCCATTCTCCTGCCTCAGCCTCCTGAGTAGCTGGGACTACAGGCGCCCGCCACCTCGTCCGGCTAGTTTTTTTTTTTTTTTAGTAGAGACAGGGTTTCACCGTGTTAGCCAGGATGGTCTCGATCTCCTGACCTCGTGATCCGCCCGTCTCGGCCTCCCGAAGTGCTGGGATTACAGGCTTGAGCCACCGCGCCCGGCCACGCCTGGCTAGTTTTTATTTTTTTGTAGAGACAAGGGTCTCACTGTCTTGCCTAGGCTGGTCTCGAACTCCTGGGCTCAAGCGATCTTCCTTCCTTGGTCTACCATGTTAGTTTTGATGCTTCCTATACCCATTCCTGTCAATTTTGCCTCCTGCACAGCTCATAAAGGAAACCAAATTTCGACTGTCCTGGAACATACATTGTGTGTGGAACACAAAGAATAAACACATATGAAAAGTCATATTAGAAGGATAGAGAAAGGGAGTATAGACTGTCAGGGAGTGTGCAGTTTTCTATAGGGAGTTAGGAAAAGTCTCCCTGCAGAAGAGTCGATTGATCAGAGACTTGGAAATGAGGGAGCAAGCCATGTAGCTATCTGAGGGAAGAGGGTTCCTGACAGAGTAGCAAGTGCAAAGGCCCTGGCGTGGGAGTGTCCTTGGTGTGCTGGCAAAATAACCAAGGAGGCCAGTGTGGCTTGAAGAGGGAAGAGGGCAAGCGTGGTAGGAGATGAGGTCAGAGTGGTGCGAAGAGAAAGGGAATCATGCCATGTAGGACTTTGTAGGCCATAGTACAGACATGTGACTTTTCCATTGCCTTTAGATCCGAGTTTCATCATCTCCCTCTAGGATTTCTCCATCACTGTTTAACCTTAGTGTAAAAAGTCTACAAAGGCTTGTTAAATGAAAGCATAAAAAGGGTTCAAATGAAGAATGGACAGAGAACTGTTGGATTTTTGCCATTTTTGGTATATTGATGTAAATCTATGTTAATATGAATCCTATCTTTTTTTGAAAATGATTCATACTATCTCTTTTATAGAGGTTGGACTTTTCAGGAATTGAACCTGATATAAAGCCATTTGAAGAAAAGTGCAACAAACGTTTCCTGGTAAATTGCCATGATTTAACTTTCAATATCTTGGGCCAAATTGGAGACAATGCAAAAGGACCACCCACAAATGTATGTATGACTTTGCCTTCTACCCCCCTTGCATCAGTGCATTAAAGAAACGTCTTTCTCAAAATAATTTGTAAACCAAACCTCCGTGACATGCAATTTACCTATATAACAAACCTGCACATATACCCCTGAACCTAAAATGAAAGTTTTATATATATAAAAACGAAATCTTATTACAATAAAAAAAATGAAGAAACATCTTTGTATGACTGAGAACTATTAATAATTGACTACGTGAAAATTCCAGTGCCACATATTATGATAAATTTGACATGCAAGAATTTTATACATCTCTTTCTTTTGCCAAAATATGACTATGTTCTCATTTTGAGGATTCGTGAAAATCTTACCTACTCAGAAGAGCAGATAGAGTAGGCTCTTGATGTTCAAGAGGAGCATGTCTCCCAAACTTGCTAAATCCTCAAATGTGTAAATTCTACTAGATAATATGTTTTCTTCTATGAAATTGGCTCGTAGCAATAAGTAAGGATCACCATAACCATGCTGGGATACAGATGCTATGCAGTCTGCTAGGCTCGGTCACTATTCTATAGCATTAGATTCATTTTGGTCTGCAGAGAAAATTCTAAGTGATGGCTGTCATGGATCATTTGAGTTGCTTAGAAATCCTTGAAACTGTAAATGTAAAACCTTCAAAGAGACTGTTTTTTATGTTCATCTTTATTTTTTGGTTCTAGTTTTGTCTATTAAAAATAAAACAGTAATGATAGATTCTCTTACAAAATAGCTTAAAAGTACAGCAGACTTTTCTGTGTGTAAAGGGTTAATCTTTATGCCATCTGGCATCAAATTTCTCTTTGTGACCATCTTTCAAATGCCATCTGTAGAGAGGAATCATGTCTTCCAAAATTGCTGATAGGGCAAAGCTTTTGTCAAGTAATTTGATGTTGATTGTTATTAGCTCTTATGAAATGTATAGTCAAGTAAGTTGGAACATAACAGAAGAGAATATTTATTTCTATACTGTAATATTGGCATTATTTTTTAGGTAGTTTTAGTAAACGTGTAGAGAATTAAATTTTATTCATAGAACATTTTGTGTTATTTAAATGTAGCTTTTGATTTCTGTTTTTTTTTGTAAACTTTATAACTTGTGAAATTATCTACACCTGACAGAAGTTAAAATTTGATGAAGTCTGTTGTTTTGGAATAGCCTTTGTTCTGTGCAGATAAGCCATAATATAATTTTAGCTAAGTGTTGAACTCAGAAAGGAATTGTAATCACAGAAACTGGAGGGAAAAAAAAACGTATTTTGCACTTGTGCGCCTCCCCACCATGCCCCTACTAAAGTCTCAGTTTTAAAATATAACTGTTTTTATTCCCAGGTTGAGCCCTTTTTTATCAGTCTTGCCTTATTTGATGTAAAGAACAATTGTAAGATTTCAGCAGACTTTCACATAGACCTGAATCCCCCATCTGTCCGCGAAATGCTGTGGGGCTCTTCAACCCAACTGGCCAGTGACAGTAGCCCAAAGGGCTCTTCACCTGAATCTTACATTCACGGAATTGCCGAATCTCAGTTACGCTACATACAGCAGGTAAAGAATGACCTTTAGTCTTGGCAGTACGTTCAGAATAAGAAACAGAAATATTCTTGCATTATTTCGTGGTTTCAGACCAATGTTTTCATGACATTCTCTCTCATAAGGTCTTTCGATAGATATTTTTCTGGTGACTGAAGTTTGAGGGAAAAAATGGAAACCAGTGAACATGCTAGCAACATGTTATCAAAGGAACTTTTTTTTTTTTTTTTTTTTTGAGACGGTGTCTTGCTCTGTCACCCGGGCTGGAGTGCAGTGGCCGGATCTCAGCTCACTGCCAGCTCCGCCTCCCAGGTTTATGCCATTCTCCTGCCTCAGCCTCCCGTGTAGCTGGGACTACAGGCGCCCACCACCTCGTCCAGCTAGTTTTTTGTATTTTTTAGTAGAGACGAGGTTTCACCGTGTTAGCCAGGATGGTCTCGAATTCCTGACCTCGTGATCAGCCCGTCTCGGCCTTCCGAAGTGCTGGGATTACAGGCTTGAGCCACCGCGCCCGGCCCAAAGGAACATTTTTAATGGGACCATGATGTGAGATACAAGGGAATTATTTTGCGAGATAGAAAGCTGATACAGGCCAGGCGCAGTGGCTCACACTTGTAATCCCAGCACTATGGGAGGCTGAGGTGGGCGGATCACTTGAGGTCAAGAGTTCGAGACCAGCCTGGCCAACATGGTGAAACCCAATCTCTACTAAAGGTACAAAAAAAATTAGCCGGGCGTGGTGGTGTGCGCCTGTAATAACAGCTACTCTTGAGGCTGAGGCAGGAGAATCACTTGAACCCAGGAGGTGGAGGTTGCAGTGAGCCGAGATCACGCCACACTGCACTCCAGCCTGGGTGACAGAGCAAGACTCCGTCTCAAAAAGAAAGCTGATACAAACACACATAAACATACCTGCACCCACACTCATGTGTATACTTCTGAGCAAGGCAGTAAGTGCTTGAAAGTTTTGGTTTTTAAGAAAAATTGACCCTAAATTAACTCTCCCACCCCTAATTTTCATGTCCATTCTGAATATGAGTAGGTCATTTGAATGGCGCATGTGGTCTCTTTATACAAGGAGTTTTACTTGAAAAGCAATGGGTGGGAACTGCTTGTGTCATAGCTATAATGCTATACTCTTCTGTTTGTCTGGAGCAAAGATTCCCTTTCAGAAAGAGCTTAACTGTTCTTGGAATTCTGACCTCTGACCAGACTGGAGGCCATAAGAAGTTAGCGGAGTGGATTGATCATCTGCTCGCTAGACTTTTGCAGCTAAAAGGAAATGAGAGCATGGCATAGAATTAAAAGTAGAAAGAGGCATATGAACAAAACTGTTCATGTTGTAAGGAGATTGATTTTTTTTCTAAATAAAAATACCATTCTTTTTTTTCCTGATTATAATAAGTACATTCTTATGTAGAAAATTCAAATAATATATAAGAAGTATAAAAAGAAAGTAAAATTTGCCACCAAAAGACAATGTCTATTAACATTTTGGTAAACATCTTTTCAGACATCTCTGTTGTGTATATAGAAATATATACACATTATGTATATGCTTATACAATTATATTCATGTTGTTTTATACCTACTGTATTCTTTTAATATATTTATCATCCTACATCAATATCTATAGATCAGTCACATTTATATTAAAGGCTAACATGACATTTCATTGATTTAGCTACTTAAGACATTTCTAATTATTTGCTGTCAGAAGTAATGCTGCATTGAATCTCTTGTGCACACATCTTAGCTCATTTGTTGAATTATCTCCTTAGAATAAATTCCAAGCATTGGGATTTTTAGGGTCAAAGATTATGCTGATTTATATAGATGATCAAACATTGGGGAAGACTTCTTTACACGGACTGTCACTGTCTTTTTGGGGCTGTGGATTTCTGGTGGCTTGTCCTCAAGTTGTCCCTTATTCCCTGATAGCCCCTTAGCTTGTTACTGAGACTGTAGTTGTCACCTCTGTGAACATTACACAATGATGGTGGATGCTTCTGAAAGAGGGATTGAACAAGTAAAGTGTTGTAAATATTTGAGAACCTGCTATTGAATTTTATGTTCAAAATTTCCTGCACAATATCAAATAAGTCATTTTAAGCCAATGTGTATTTCCCATATTACTTCAGTGTGTACCACTCAGCTGTATGTTCAATGCAGGAAGTTTAAATTATGATTTCAGATGTCATCCAGTTTGTAATTTGGGACAGGAAGAAAATCAACATTTGAAAAAGATCTTCTGTGTGCCAACATTATTCCATCAGTGTCTCGTGTAGTCATAATAGTTTATGAAATGATATAATCACTACTGTTTGACAGATGGGGAAACTGAAGCTCAGGGAGGTTAAGTAAGCTGCTCACCATTACACAGCTAGTCGTGGTGATGGTAGGATTTGAATTTAGGTCTGTTTGAAATAATTTGATCAAGAATAGTAGATGAGTGTAATTAAGTGCTGAAATATAGAACACTAGCACACGCCCTGCCACACCCTGGGAGCTTTGTAAGTGCTAGTGGCTGGGGTAGAGGACCTGGCCCATTCTCTAGCTGGAGGGGCCAGCAAAGTGGATAAGAATCGCCCTGGGGTGGGGAGGCATATTCATGCCCTTGGTGGGAAACAAGGACTGGGCCATAGACCTTGTCCTAAACGGCCAGACCTCCAACCCACATGGGATTTCTGGGCTCTCTCTGGCCACCTTTTGCATTCTGGGGACAGGGAGAGGACCAGAAGCTGATGGGACAAAAGGTAAAACAACCCCAAAGAGTGTCCCCCATCATTAGAATCCCTGGTCAGTTAGAAAATGGACATCTCTGTGCCTCAGCATCCTCATCTACAAGTGGAGGTGGTGACCATACCTGTGTCCAAGGGCTGTGGGGAGGCATAAACAAGGTGCGTGGTGCTAAGAAAACACTCAGCACTGTGATGGGCACACTGGTTTGGTCAGTGCAACGTAGTAGCTAGGAGTAGTAGCAGTAACAGTGATCTCAAGCAACTGAAAACAGCAAGCTTTTATCAATTATCAACTACCTTAAAATTATAGTACTCATTGCTGGCATCAGTAGGGAATGCCTAGAGTACTGGGAATGGGAAACAATAGGTGCTCAGTAAATGTTAGCTATAGCAATAATCAGTATTACTGTTCTCAAACTCCTGGGCTCAAGCAGTCCTCCTGCCTCAGCCTCCCAAAGTGCTGGGATTACAGGCATGAACCACCACACCCAGCAGTATTACTGTTCTAATCTGGCCTCATCATATGAGATGTTGGGTGTATGGACCTCAGGGCTGAGAGAGAATATAGCATGGGCTGTGTAATCTGGAAGCCTGGACTGCCGTCTTCTTCACCCACTTACTCACTGCACAAACCTTTCTGAGCCTCCATTTCTTAATCTATAGAATGTGTATATAGTAGTGCCTACATTTCAAGATTTTTATGAAGACTGAATGAGATAAAGCATGAAAACCATCTAGCATGGTTATGTGGCAGTTAGCGTAACACTGCACTCAAGGTGTACTGCTCAGCATACCTTCTGCAGGGAAAGCTCGGGCAGTCTGCCAACACGGTCAGCCTCACAGCTCAAACAGCATGTTCCCGGCAGTACTAGAAGCCAGGTTCTGTGACCTTGGGATGCTTTGGTGGGCCACCTGGGTAATAACAAGGTACCTGATGTGCATTACTTCATTTAATCCATACAAGAGATGTATGAAGTCACTACTATCATGCTATTTCACAGATGAGAAACCTGGGACTTAGAATGTGACTTGCTTAAACCCATAAATGTTGGAGCCAGAACCCAAGAAATTTGACAAGCAATTTTGAACCACTTTGTTCATTTTCTCAAGGAAATTTGAACCACTTTGTTCCATGCTTGCTGCTTGGGAATTCAAAGCTGAGTCAGCCATTACTTGGGACCCTTCTAAGCTGTTTGACTTGGGGGGAATTATTAGCCTTTTACACTCAATTTTCTATTCTGCCCTGTCTCCTCCAAGGGTTCTGTCTGGTACAAATGAGATAATGTGTCTGAAATGCATTGGAAACTGGAAATCACTATATTAACAAAGTTGGTAATATACCAAGGAAAAAACGAAATTTTAGTAGAGACTCAGTGATAGATTTTTCCGTTTGAATTCATTAGTGATACCCCTTTAAACAACAGGCATAACCAACTAACATGCTATGTAGAGGATATTATGTTTGGAAGGAGTCAAACTGGACAGGAGGTGTTCCTGTTCCACATGCATTCAAAGAAAAATGTAACTTTGGTTGCATCTGCATTAGTACGTTTAAATAAAGTGTATGGGGACAAAATGAATTTTGGATTCTCTGTCTCCTACCTTTGCATTGGAAGCACAAGAGCTCTTGAACTGCAACAAAGGAATATCTTCTAGAGGATGATTTAGCTTTTCCATATTAGAGCAGTAAAGTTTCTTTTTCCTTCTTGGTGGAAATAAATATTAGTTAAATATTAATTGCTCTTGAGTTACATGCAGCTGCATTTAAAAACGTATATCTAGTTCCACTTGAGAAATGTACGCTATTTTAACACACATCGATTAAGCCAAACAATGTACATTGTATTAAATTAGGTCAAAGAACTCACTTTGCATACACAACCAAACCAAAGAGGCAAAGCAGCAACGGTGAGACCTGCACTACGGAGGCTAACAGATGTGAGGTTGGTGACAAAATATAAAATCCGTTTTGAAAAGAACGTTGGAAGCTTTGAAAACTGTATCTATTTCTAGGGTCCTGGACACGATCCTTTGTTGAATATGAACATTCTTTACTAAAAATCATTAACCATAAACAACCATATGTACAAGGTTACATAAGAAAGTCTAACAGAAGTACTTTTTTCCCAGGGAATTTTCTCAGTGACGAATCCACATCCTGAAATTTTTCTAGTTGCAAGAATTGAAAAGGTGCTGCAGGGAAACATTACACACTGTGCAGAACCCTACATCAAAAATTCTGATCCAGTAAAGGTAATTTATAAAAATTGTTGATCGACATTTCACCTTAACGTAAAATTTGCCTTTTACTGATATTTTAAATGCCATTGCTTTGAGCATGCTATACATTCTGAAAACATTGTATACTGTGTATGTGTGCTAAAACATGGAACATGGCATATTTTCCTATTGTCGTTGGTGTTCTTTTAATGTGATAATCTGATTTCTGCTTGATTATCAAAATAAGAGCCGAAAGCTTTTAGGCAGCATCTGCTAATTGACACCATATCCTTGACAGTAGCCGTTCTTTTCCTTACAGCCTTACATAAAGCCCTAGAATGAATGTCAGAGCTGGGAGATTAAAGATGATCCAGTCCTATAGTTCCCAAATGTCAGTTCATATCCAGATTTACTCCTGTCTGTGATGAAACGGGAAAGAAAGACAGTGAACATTTCATGAAGCTAAATGTGTTTAATTCGGAGGGCTGCCTTTATTCTGAGATCTTTGCCCTTCCTGCGTTTTAAAGGTTATGCGTATCTTCCTTTCATGAAATGTTGGCATATTAAATGGCAGGGATTTAAAAAATTGTTTTGTTGAATGTCCTTAAGTGGCAATATTAAAAGTTGGCAACCCTAGATTGTCATCCACATTTCTAGAAAATTGTGAAATTCAAATGTTTGGAAATCACTGCTCTAATCTCATCCTCTCCTTTTATAAATGGGAAAACTGAGACCCCAGGAGGGGAAGGTTCATGGTTGAGTTCATTAGTAGCACTCCAGCTACTGTGTATTTATGAAACATCACTCTGTTGTACATGGCATTTCGTTGTGTACCCAAATAGTGTTTATTAAGTGGAAGTTGCTGATGTGATGGGACTAATTTGTGGAGGAAAAATGTCTCAACAATATAGATAAAAGCTTCCAGCACTCTGTATCCTAGGGATAAGCATCCAGCCAGCATTTCGAGGTCTGTTTAGACTCTATAGGCAGTTTATCTCCTTGTCATCTCTCCGTGTCTGTGCAAACAGCAGCTCCTGCCCACACTTAGACTAATTGCATTGACTCCTAGTGACTTGCTCCTTATCTTGGGAGTAGAAGGGGCAGCTGTATCCAGAAGAAACTTCTCCCAAGAATGATGAGCATTTGCCTGCTATGTGAAATAAAGTACATGTTAAAACCAGTGAACATTTTTCCAGTAGAGGTCTTTGGTGCAAAGTGTGCCCTATATCTATTTTGTCTGTCTTCTGCTATAAATGACAGAAGCTCTGTTAATGAGAAAATCCAAAGCCTTTATGAAATACTCGGACTTGAAAAATGGCTGGCTGATGCATGTTGTTCTGCTTGTGGCTATTTCTATGTTTTTTTGTTGTTGTTTTTTGTTTTTTTTTTTCCCGAGATTTTTGATGTTTTATAACGGTAAGTTGGGGAAATTATTTTTCTGGGTGGGTCCATGGCAGTTTGAACAAATACAAGCCTGTCTTCTTGTTTCTGACCTTAGACAGCCCAGAAGGTGCACAGGACAGCTAAACAAGTGTGTAGCCGCCTTGGACAATACAGAATGCCCTTCGCTTGGGCTGCCAGGTTTGTACAAATATAATCCTGACCTGCTCACTCACGTTCATATGTGAAGTTAAGGGCCGTTATACTTAATCAGCATTCAGCAGTGTGTTTCTGGCAGGCCAGTTGTATCTTGGGACACTTGGGATGTAATAATTATTATTTTTGTTGTTCTTTTTGAGACAACAAGTTTCACTCTTGTTGCCCAGGCTGGAGTGTAATGGCGCAATCTTGGCTCACCACAACCTCCGCCTCCCAGGTTCAAGCGATTCTCCTGCCTCAGCCTCCCAAGTAACTGGGATTACAGGCATGTACCACCACACCCAACTAATTTTTGTATTTTTGGTAGAGACAGAGTTTCACCATATTAATCAGGCTGGTCTCGAACTCCTGACCTCAGGTGATCCACCCGCCTCGGCCTCCCAAAGTGCTGGGATTACAGGCCTGAGCTACTGTGCCCAGCCAAGAATGCTTTCTCTTAAACTTTGTTGTGCATCAAAGACCCTCTCTCTCTCTCTCTCTTTTTTTTTTTTTCCATATGTCTTGCTTTAGGGAAGTTTTCTTTGGCTTTGGTTACTGTTCTGACTGACACCACTTAATTTTACTACATTTAAAAGCAGAGTTTATTTGGTAGTAATGGAATTTTTTTTCAGAAAAGCAGAAATTATAGTGGGTTATGTACAGTATGCCCCCTATTTCAGAGTTGGTTGGGTTTATGCTTTGAAAATCTATCGTAGAATATTTCTGGAAAACATACTGAAAATTCAGAGGCAAATAATGAAGTCATTAAATGTGAGTGTGTAATTAATAGATTTTCTTCCTGACAAATTCTGCCAGCATATGTTAACTATATTTCATACCTGATGGTAGGTTACGTTATTTTATCCAAAGTTCATAAATCCATGCAGGGATGACTTAAAATAGGTTTCCTGTTTATTCCCATTTTACAAGTACAGGTTCACTGACTTGTTTGTGGTACAGCCTGTACAGCTCACCGGGGCTTCTGCGGAAAGGGCACCATGTTCTGAATAATTCAATCAATTATGTTCAGTGGGTACTAGGGAGTAGCATAAGGGTAGGAGATTCTAAGTTAATTAACTCTTTTATTTGTCACTATTCATAATCATTTCATTTTGGACAAGGTCTCAAAATGTATTGTATGTTGGTAGATGAAAGATCACTATTGTCTTCGTTTTGCAGACTGGTAAAAAACAACGATAACTAGGGATAAGTGAATGGCAAAGAGTAGCAGAGGTTGGTGTAGGTAGGCATTATAGAAGGTGAGGTATGGCTTGTAAATATCAGCATATTTTTAATGCTCCAGCCTGAAAAGTCCATTGCTGCTGCTGCTATTATTATTGTTAATAGTTATTGGCCGGGCACAGTGGCTCACACCTGTAATCCCAGCACTTTGGGAGGCTGAGGCAGGTGGATCACAAGGTCAGGAGTTCAAGACCAGCCTGGCCAACATGGTGAAACCCCATCTCTACTAAAAATACAAAAATTAGCCGGGCGTGGTGGCAGGCGCCTGTAATCCCAGCTACTTGGGAGGCTGAGACAGGAGAATTGCTTGAACGCGAGAGGTGGAGGTTGCAGTGAGCCAAGATCACAGCACTGTACTTCAGCCTGGGCGACAGCAAGACTCCGTCTCAGGAAAAAAAAAAAAAAAAAAAAATATATATATATATATTTATCAAGTGCTAACTCTGTTCAAGGCACTTATCTACGTGCTTCATGTCTATTGTCTTAAAAGGTGGGTACTGTTATCCCTGTCTTTGAAGATGAGGAAATTGAGGCCCAGAAGTGAAGCAGAAAGACAAAAATATAAATTATTTTCCAAGTTCACACAGCATGTGGCAGAACATGGATCAGAACCCAGGGCACCTGCCTTCACAGTCATCTCTAGACCACTGTGGCATACGGTCCCTCTTTGGGCCATACCAGTAGCTGCTTGATGCCGTTTTACCAGTAGAAAAAATAATTTTGAAGTCTTCAAAGTTAGAAGCTTTGATTTCCAGTTCTGATGAGGAATTAAGGTATTTTTTTCCTCCTGAATTGTTTTGGTTCTCAGCAGTAGTAAAAACTTACTCAAAAGGCTGGGCTGGATGTTTAAAATATATATGATAAACCCCTGTTTACTAGAAATAAAGGAGGTCTGCTTAGCGAAGGATATGAACAGACACTTCTCAAAAGAAGACATTTATGTGGCCAACAAACATATGAAAAAGAGCTCATCATCACTGGTCATTAGAGAAATGCAAATCAAAACAACAATGAGATACCATCTCACGTTAGTTAGAATGGTGATCATTAAAAAGTCAGGAAACAACAGATGCTGGAGAGAATGTGGAGAAATAGGAATGCTTTTACACTGTTGGTGGGAGTGTAAATTAGTTCAACCATTGTGGAAGACAGTGTGGCGATTCCTCAAGGATCTAGAAGCAGAAACACCATTTGACCAGCAATCCCATTACTGGTTATATACCCAAGGGATTATAAATCATTCTACTCTGAGGACACATGCACATGTATGTTTATTGTGGCACTGTTGATAATAGCAAAGACTTGGGACCAAACCAAATGCCCATCAATGATAACTGGAAAAAGAAAGTGTGGCACATATACACCATGGAATACTATGCAGCCATAAAAAAGGATGAGTTCATGTCCTGTGCAGGGACATGGATGAAGCTAGAAACCTTCATTCTCAGCAAACTAGCACAAGAACAGAAAACCAAACACCACATGTTCTCACTCATAGGTGGGAGTTGAACAATGAGAACACATGGACATGGGGAAGGGAACATCACACACTGGGGCCTGTCGGTGGGTGGGGGGCTAGGGGAGGGATAACATTAGGAGAAATACCTAATGTAGATGATGGGTTGATGGGTGCAGCAAACCAGCATGGCACGTGTATACCTGGGTGACAAATCTGCACATTCTGCACGTGTATTCCAGAACTTAAAGTGTGTGTTTATATATGTGTGTGTGTGTATAAAGTATATATGTGTGAAGTATATATATATTATATATATATATATATATATATATATGAAGTAGGAACAGTGGGGTTAATTAGTGCCTATAACCACATCTTCAGAGGTATTGCCGGGGGGAAATATATTTCAGGCTATAGTTGCTTCCAGTGTGTTGGGTGCGTGTATATTGTTTTCCATTTTAGCAGTAGAATAGTTGCTTAAAAATGGGAGAAGAGGAGGGAAAGGGAATAATCAAGTTCATATGAGAAACTATACATATATAGTCATCCCTCAGTATCCGTGGGGCATTGGTTCCAGGATCTCCCACAGATACCAAGATCTGCAAATGCTGAAGTCTCTGCTATAAAATGATGTAGTATCTGCATATAACCTACTCACATCCTCCCATGTACTTTAAGTCATCTGTAGATTACTAATGCAGTGTAAATGCTATATAAATAGTTGTTATACTATATTGTTTAGTGAATAATGACAAGAAAAATCTATTTGTGTTCAGTATAGACACAGTTCTTTTTTCCAAATATTTTTTATCCATGGTTTTTTGAATCCACGAATGCAGAGCCCATGGATACAGAGAACTGACTCTATATTGTAATCGCCCCATATAAATTTATCCTTATGCTTTTTATGAACTTTATGGAAATCTACTTCACCTTTGATAAAATTTACGTATTTTAAATGTCTAGCTTCATGAATTTTCACGAATGTATACAGTTATGTAACTACCACCCCAACCAGATACGGAACATGTCTATTACCCCAGAAAATTTCCTCATGTCCCTTGTCCATTCAACCATCTTATCTCTGTCCCAGGCAACCATGGATCTGATTTTCACTGCAGATGACTTTTTATCTCTTCTGCACCTTCATATAAATGGAAGAATGCAGTATGTCCTCCGATGTTTGATTTCTTGTACTCGGTGTTCTTCAGATTCATCCATATTATTGTGTGAATCAGTAGTTCGTTTCGAGCAGCATCTCATTGTGTGAATATACAGCAGTTTGCTTACCCGTTCACTTTTTGATAAATATCTGATAAATATAAAAACTAGTAATAACTAGTTTGGAGCTACAGCAAATAAATCGTCTGTGAACATTTATTTATATAAATTTTTGTTAAATTGCTGCTGCACAAATTAAGAACATTCATGTACCATGTGGAAATATGCCTAGGAGTGGAACTGCAGGATTGTAGAGTGATGGGTGATTAACTTAACGAGAAACCGCCAAACTGTTTCCAAAGTGGTTTCACTATTTTACATTCTGACCATTGGTAATTTTATCTTAATTTATCAACATGGAATATCTTTTTTAAAAAATGCTTCTGTTGCTGTTTTAGACCCATTTTCAAAGATACTCAAGGCTCTCTCGATCTGGATGGGAGATTTTCTCCTCTGTATAAACAAGACAGTAGCAAGCTTTCAAGTGAAGACATTCTCAAGTTGCTCTCAGAATATAAGAAGTAAGTGTTTGGTGTTTCTGCAATAAATAAATATAATAGATGAATCCTCAGTTCTTTTAAATGATGAATGTGAGTCCTATATGGGAAAAACAGAATGCTTAAAATTGTAAGTTTGGATGGAGGGGTAACCAGTGCATTCAGTAATCATAATTTTAACTCTAAAATATTATTATTTTATACCCAGGCCAGAAAAGACCAAACTGCAGATTATACCTGGGCAGCTAAACATCACAGTAGAATGTGTTCCTGTGGATTTATCAAGTAAGAACATATTGCAAGTAAACCTTAAGCATAATGTTTGAATGTCAGGTTGTTATCCTTTCAATATTTTTCTTGAGGTTTACATGGCATATTAGTTTCCCAGGGTTGCCGTAACACAAAATATTATTACAAATTGGGTGGCTTAAGACAACAAACATTTATTCTGTCACAGTTCCACAGGCTAGAAGTCCAAAATTAAGGTGTTCGCAGGGCCATGCTCTCTCTGAATGCTCTAGGGAAGAGCCATTCCTTGCCTCTTCCTACCTTCCAATAACTCCCAGCTAACCTTGGCATCAGTTGGCTTGTGGCCACGTCACTCCAACTGCTCCTCTGTCGTCGCATGACCTTCTTATAAGGACACCAGTCATTGGATTTAAGGCCCATCTAATCTTGTATGACCTCATCTTAACTAATTGCATCTACAAATATCCCATTTCTAAATAAAGTCACATTCTGAGGTTCCGGGTGGATATGAATTTTGAGTGGGGGTGGGGATGCTTTTCAACCCAGTATGTATGATGAATAGTTACAGATTAGGAAGTGAATTGAGTTGATTTTATCAGATGCTGTTTCATATATATGAAGTTGTGAGTGTGTCCCAGTCAGGTTCTGTTGCCTTTTGCCTTGGGTAACTTTTACTTCTGTCATCAACTAAGAGATGAAAAAGGAGAAGGATTTCTTTTCTTGTCTAAAGGCAAGAATCCAAGATCCCAGGAGAAAAATAGAAGACACAAAACACAATTTGCAAGAGATAAAATGAAGTAGCTAGTAAATATGGGAAAAATATTCAATTTTAGTAATAACAATGCCAGTAAGGCAAATTAAACAATATGCTTTTGCTTATCCATCAAATCTATTAGAATGTTTAGAGTGAAGCTACCTAATGCTGGCTAGGTTTTGGCCAGGTGTTATCACCTGTCATGAGCAGGAGTATAGTTTGGTAATAGATATCCATAGATGTTCATAAGTAGGGCATTCCAATTTTGAGAGTATATTTATGCATTGATTCACTGAATAACTATTGAGTAAACATTTATTGACTACCAGCTAGGTGCTTTAAACTTAGGGAGTTTAAAGTCTAGAAGGAGTGACAGATAGTATACAAGAAAACAAGTTGTATTAGTCCATTTTTCACACTGCTATAAAGATACTACCCAGGCTGGGCGCGGTGGCTCACGCCTGTAATCCCAGCACTTTGGGAGGCCGAGACGGGCGGATCACGAGGTCAGGAGATCGAGACCATCCTGGCTAACATGATCAAACCTCGTCTCTACTAACAAATACAAAAAAAAAAAAAAATCTAGCCAGGTGAGGTGGCAGGCGCCTGTAGTCCCAGCTACTCAGGAGGCTGAGGCAGGAGAATGGTGTAAACCCGGGAGGCGGAGCTTGCAGTGAGCCGAGATTGTGCCACTGCACTCCAGCCTGGGCGACAGAGCAAGACTCCGTCTCAAAAAAAAAAAAAAAAAAGATACTACCCAAGACTGGGTAATTTATAAAGGAAAGAGGTTTAATTGACTCACAGTTCTGTATGGCTGGGGAGGCCTCAGGAAACTTACAATCATGGCAGCAGGGGAAGCAGGCATGTCTTTTGTGGTAGCAGGTGAGATAAATATTGAATGAAGGAGGAACTTCCAAACACTTACAAAACCATCAGATCTCATGAGAACTTACTCACTATCACAAGAACAGCATGGGGGAAACCACCCCATGGTACAGTCACCTCCCACCAGGTCTCTCCCTCAACACCTGGGGATTACAATTGATGATGACATTTGGATGGAGACACAAAGCCTAACCATATCACAAGGACAGCTGTAAAAAGGGTAGCCAGGGAACACCTCTCTTAAGCTCAGGAACTGAAGAGGGAGAAAGAGAGCCAGCATGTGGTGATTGGGACTGTACATTTTCAGACTGAGGGCATCACATATGTTGTAAAGACCTTGAGGTGAGACCAAGCTGGGTTTGCATGAACAGAAGGGAATCCAGTATAGCTCTAGTGTAGTATGTGATAGGAACAATGGAGATAGGAGATAAAATAGGAAGCATCAGGTCACGTAAGGAATTGTATTGACTGTGATAATGCCTTAAAAAATTGTATTTTATTCTAAATGCAGTGAGAAGTCAGTAAAGGATAGTAAACAGAGGTGTGGCATCCACTTTATATTTTAAAACATCTAAGAGTACAATGGATTATATTTTTCCTAAAGAAGTAATTGAAATCTAGGCAGAAATGGATCCATAAAGATGTTCTTTGCAGTGTTACTTATATTGGAGGAAAATTGGAATCAATCAGAATCCAACACTGTCAGTGTGGTTAAGATAATGACACCACACCGATACCATGAAACTTTGTTGCAGCCATTAAAAGCAATGTTTACAAAGAGCTCATGGAATGAGACATCAGATAAATGTCAAAAAATTAGGATAAAGAGCTATACATAGAGTTTTCATATTACTATATAAAATATGCATAGAAAGAAGACTAAAAGAAAACATGCCAAAGTATCAACAGTAGTTATCTCTGGGAAATGGGATGAGCAACTGTCCCTGTCTACCTTACTCTCTACTTCCAGGTGCTCTGTTATAGGCACGTATCACTGTAATAATCAGAAAAGCAAATCCAACAAAAAATACAGCATCCTCAGGTCCAACTCTCCTTGGGACTTCCTTCTTCATCATTACTGCTCCTGCTCCGCAGTAAGGACCAGCAGTGTTAGAGCCCCTTAAGTATATGAATAACCTTTACTACAGTGACAATTTCAATAACATATGCTGCTAAACTTCTCTGAGGCTTAATATTTTTTCACGGTCAGGAGTATTGAGGTTATCATTGGTAACACATCATAAGATCTGTAGTTTCAAAAGGCCTCCATTATTTCTTAGGTGAAAATTTGCACCTGCACCAAGTTAACTTTTTAAAAGTGACTTGCCATGAATTAATTGGAAGCATAAATTTACCGTTATTTCCCTGATACCAATAAAAATTTGCAGTGAAAGCTAAATTGCTGCCACAGGAGGGAAAATGAAATGGATTTCTTTGCAGAGTTTAAATTTGTCAAAATTATGATGTGTTATATTTGGCAAATCACTCGACACTGAGAACGAAATAGCACTCCACGTCTGGTATGAAGGGTTCCACTAAAATCAGCATCAGACTACTCAATCTTGTCCTTTTGGGTTCTTAAAGTTGTCGTGTGATTTTTTTTTTGGTCAATTACTAAGAGTTATGTTTTTTAAATCGCTCTTTGAGAATACAACTCATGTATATTTTTATACATGCAGGAATGTGTTAATGATTATTACACTGAATGATCTTTGCCTGTTTTTTTTCCCTACTATAGATTGTATTACTTCTTCATATGTGCCCTTGAAGCCTTTTGAAAAGAATTGTCCAAATATTACTGTGGAGGTTGAAGAATTTGTTCCAGAAATGACAAAATATTGTTATCCATTTACTATTTACAAAAACCATCTGTATGTATATCCCTTGCAATTAAAATATGATAGCCAGAAAACATTTGCCAAGGTAACTGTGTAAAGTATACATTTTTGGAGTTATAAAATGTTATTTATAATCTGCTAATTGTGTGACTCATTTTGACTGATTAATCATTTTAGGCAAGGAACATTGCAGTCTGTGTGGAATTCCGGGATTCAGATGAAAGTGACGCTAGTGCTCTAAAGGTTTGTTTATGATATTGATAGGCGTATGTTTTTAGTAGAGATGGAGATTTTGGTAATCAGTAGTCTTATGCTCTAAGTGTAATTGTATCAACATCAAAAAGAAAATGTTCTAAAGTGACAAATGTAATACTTTCTTTTCTACTCTTACATATTAACTATAAGGCTTAGTTTAAATATTAATGCAGTAGGAGCATATATAGCTTTAAAAATACCAGGTTTTGGCTTTTGCTCCTTTTTGATTTTGCAATTGCTTCAATGCCCAATTGCAAGGTCGTTTTCTTATGACCTGATAGTTTATAATGGTACCATCAAGGGACTATAAACTCCTTTCTCCTTGAAACCTGAATAGGCTTTGAGCTGACAGAAGCACAGCATGACTGCTTTGATCTGAGATAGGACTTCTACTCCATGACTGGCCAAGTGGTGCCTCCAGTCTTGGATTGTGGTCTATGAAAAGCAGAATCTCAGTCTATCTGATATAGCAATCCTTAAATACCTGTCACACCACAGTGCCTTTATATTTTTACTCTTTATAACTGTAACCCATCAATCAGGGACCTGAAAGAGAAGTCAGAACATCTAGCCAGCAAGACGTGTTTATCTGGCTCCCCATTTCTCTTGCATGAGCCTAAATCAGACAGATGGATGCCGGGTCTTACACTCAAACCACCTAGGGAAACAGGCTGGAATGCTCCTGACTAAGTAATTGAATAATAGCCCCCACCTTTGTAAAGAGATTTTTTTTTTAACAGAGAAACTTAAATTAAAGATTCACTGGCTCAAATTCTATGTTTTGTCTGGTTCTCTGTTCAGTGGAGATGAGAACAACTGCTGTATTTCCTCCTTGCAGTATCCTTTTGTAGACCCAATGACTCTTAGGTTACTTCTCAGCGGTTCTTGCAAATTGCCTTCATAACCGTATTTAAGAAGAGTTGGATATTCACTCATATGGAGTTTCAATTTCATTTCTTGGCTGGCCTGGATTGCTCGCTCTGAAGTAACAGAGTGAGGCAATTAGTGCGTTGGCATGCTGACTCCATATTCATCCTTGAGCCTATTAGGCCTATGGAAGTGCAAAACTCCCACTAGAAATGAAATTGGATCTTTCCATGGAACCATAGAAAGCCTTACATTTATTTTACTGGTATAACAGAAAGCCAGTGATATTTTAAAATGTGGCTCATAAAGTGCCACATTTAAAAATGTGAGAGAACAGCAAGCTTGTCTGTAGCTTAATACGCATTCAATTTTTTAATTCCTTTAGGCCAGGAATGTGTCTGCTAGAACTTTTTAAACATGCTTCACCTTGCCCACTACACAAAGAGCATTTAACAAATGTTGCCAACTGGTTGATGGGGAGCCTCTCATATTAAGAAATGCAAGTAGCATGAGAGAAGTAAGCTTTACAGGCCTGGTTTGAGACAAATGTTTCCCTTCCAAATCACTAGGTCTGTTCAGCTCCTTACTATCAAGTAGTTTGAGATTGTGTTTCTTTGATGGCTGGAAATTCAGAAGCATCCGTACAGCCAAGTTACATGGTGTCCGATTTGGTGTCTGGAGTGACAGTGTAAATGATTGGGAATTTACAGGCTCATGGTGACTGCCAGGTGGGCTTGGCCATGGCCCTGTACTGACAGATGCCCCTAACTATATGTGGTTCCATGGCATCACATTTACAGACCTGCATTTAGAGTGGTGACTCTGTTTCCTTCTTTTGCAGTGTATTTATGGAAAACCTGCAGGGTCTGTTTTTACCACAAATGCTTATGCTGTTGTCTCGCATCACAATCAAAATCCAGAGTTCTATGATGAGGTAAAAATATATTATCCTGACATTTTTAAAATGCAGTGGTGGAATTCTTTTTCTCTTTGAATCATTTTCATCATTTTACCTGCACTTTCAATCCCTGAGTGTTTTGTTCCATGAAAACAGAAAATATTACAACAAAACAGAGTGCTACTGGCATACTTGGTGCCTTTTGATGGTAGTAGAAGATTTACCCCCAATTTAAGGGGCTCTTCGACTTGAGGTAACAATGCAGGAGACAAATATGAGAGTGGAGCTAGGTTCTAGCCCTCCTAGCTTTGACAGTGCTGGCTCTAGAACATCAAGTCACTTCCCCCTTCAGAGTCTCCATTTCCTCAGCTTTAAAATGAGAAATTCAGAAGAGATTTTCAGAATGCCTTTCTAGCTCTTTCCCCTTATGGTTTTACATAGTAGGGTGCAGTCTCTCTGTAACTGAAATACTAGGAGAGACAGTGATACAGCTGGGCCACCAGAATCCCACTGGCTGGCCTGCATGCTTCGGTGCAAAGCAGAAAAAGGAGTATGGTTGGGTCTCTGAGTATCTGTGCTTCCTCCTGACTTAGCCTGTCAAATTGTGTCTCTGCCTTTGAAACCCTGTCTCTGCTCCTCTTTCCTTCTTCCTACTTCTCCACATCTACGTCTCTGTGTGCTTCCCAGCATGTCTCTTAGTATCTCTGTCACAGCCACTTCTGATCTATATGTATCTGGCATATCCAAATCTGTAGTCTCCTTTTGATTCCTATATGTCTCTACGGAACCTGGATGGGCATCCCAGCCCTGATGCTCTACTGTCCCTGCTACTCAGTCCACGTGTCTCCATTCTTGGCTTGGTCTGAAACCATCCCCCCAGCTGTGGTGATTTTCCCATGTCCACCTGCTGTTGTATGGAAGCCTTATATCACAGCCTTAGACCTTGCTCACTTTCTTTCAATCCAGTGTCCCTAGTTTCATGGGGGACAGGGAGGGGATAGTATTGCCTTGTATTTTTGCCATCAAGGGAGGGAGTATGCCCATATTTATGTGCAGCAGAGCATTACATGCCCAGATGGTCTGGATGCTGTGAATAGGCATGTTCTGTAGTGAAATATACCTAAAACAGACATTAGTTATAACATCAAAACCATGCCTTGTATGAATGATAATTGGACCAGATGTCCATCACCAAGTTGTTAAGTATGTGTATCTCTGTAACCAACATCAGTCACTACAAAAAACTTGACCATGTAGTAAGTAACCCACATTATTTTTAGGATGCCTAAAATGAACATGCTTTTCAATCATTCACTGTATATTGACTGAGAGAGACAGAGAGTATTTGCATGTGTACCTTGGTGGGTACATGCATGTGCATCAAATCATTTAAATCTGTAATTTCTGTCTTACATACTTTCAGGAGGCATTACAAACATTCAGTTGGGATCTGATTAGAAAATTACTTGCGATACTTTATTTCAACAATTAATTTTTGACTAAATGTATATGTCATGGCTGATAATTTTCATCTTTAAGAGCAAAGTTGTGTTTTTCTTCTAGAGAAATTTCTATAAACTATAATTTGTGGATACCATAAGACCGTAGTTACTTTTTGCATATTTATTTGTAATGGCTTAATTTTTTCATGCAAAAGAGAGCAACAACTTGGAAAAAAAGTAGCCTTTCAAATTCTGTGTACATTTTAAATGGGTTGCATTCATTGGTGCAGATTGAGTTGCATAGTATCCCTGGGCTGTGAGGATGTGGTTTTGACTTAGTGTTTTAGAAAATTATGCTGCAAAATTGAATCCAGGAGAATCCATTGTACTCTCCAGCAAAAGTAATCAATCAACTCTCACAACTCAGAATATTGCTGTCAAACTGAAACTGACCAGAAAAGCATTTGGAAATATTTAAATGATACTATTTGGCCACTTGGCCAGTCCTTTAGGAAGTATTTTTGGAGCAGTATGATGAAACTGAACTAAATGTCTGACAGTTTCAGCTTGAGAAACAAAGTGCCATGTGTAATTTTGCTTTCATTTCAGATTAAAATTGAGCTTCCCATTCACCTACATCAAAAACATCATTTGCTTTTCACTTTTTATCATGTAAGTTGTGAAATTAACACAAAGGGAACAACCAAAAAGCAGGACACAGTTGAAACTCCAGGTATGTGTACTCTTTAAATGCCTCTCTCTGTTTGAAATGGAATTTGAAATGGAATTGTCCAGGATATAACTTCTTTTCATCAAGCTATAGACCACTTCTCCCCTTGACCAAAAACCACTGTATTCATTCATTTTCATGCTGCTGATAAAGACGTACCTGAGACTGGGAAGAAAAAGAGGTTTAATTGAACCTTACACTTCCACATGGCTGAGGAGGCCTCAGAATCATGGCAAGAGGTGAAAGGCACTTCTTGGCAGTGGCAAGAGAAAAATGAGGAAGAAGCTAAAGCAGAAACCCTTGATAAACCCACCAGATCTCATGAGACTTATTCATTATCATGAGAATAGCACGGGAAAGACCGGCCCCCATGATTCAATTACCTCCGCCTGGGTCCCTCCCACAACATGTGGGAATGCTGGGAGATACAATTCACATTGAGATGTGGGTTGGGACACAGCCAAACCATATCAAGCACATTTCTGATTTTAAAAGTTCATTGGTAAAATGCATATTATGTGTTCATTTTAGTATCATTTCTACCAAATATCATTGTCCATATGCTTGCCAATGTGCTTAGACTACTATAAGCAACATAAAGTAATATTGCTATTCTCAAAAAGAAACACATATTGTGATATAGTATTTTTGTTATTTCTTTTATGTAGAATTGCCCAGCAACCAGAATTTTCCAGTTCTGCTCACTGAGGAAGAGGGAAGTGAGCCCAGACCCAGGGACATCTGTGAGCCAGAGGGAGGTGGGGGGCTGACTAGCTCTAATGAGAAGATGACTGATTTAACAAACTTGAATAAGCTTCAGTAGTGAAGCTCTCGTCATGGGCCCATTCAGGAAGGCTTTAGGTAAACCAATGGGTAGCATCCTTAGCAGAAATAGAAGGCCTTGTGAACATAGCTTGTATCACAAGCACTTTATGAATATCAGCATGTCCCAAGATTCAGATCCCAGCTAGTCTGTACTATTCATTCATTCATTCATTCATTCAGCAAATATTTCTGCATACAGGTTGAGCATCCCAGATCCCCAAGTCCAAAATTCTCCAAAATTGGAAACTTTTTGAGCACTGGCAAGATCTTCAAAGGAAATGCTCATTGGAACATTTCATATTCTGAATTCTTGGATTTGAGATACTCAACTGGTATAATGCAAATATTCCAAAATCTGAAAAAATCAGAAATTTGAAGTACTTCTGTTGCTAAAAGTTTCAGATAAGGCATACTCAAACTGTGTTATGTACAAGATACTGTAGTAGGCACTTTGGAGAATATAGTGGAGACTCAAACACAGATCTCTTCTTCAGTGAGGATATGATCTAGTAAGGGAAATGAGTCCTGCGTAAACAATTATAATACAAGATAGAAAGTGGTGTTTAAGAAAGTAGTGCAACGTGAACTCAGAAGAGTGAGTTATTCACCTGGTGGAGGGACGAGCGGCTGAGAATCAGAGAAGGCTTCTGGGAGATGGTGTTTGAGTGAGGCCTTAAAGGGTTGGGTGGGGTTCAATAATGTGAATTATTGAAGAGGGAATTATTCAGCTGGTGGAGGGACGAGTGGCTGAGAATCAGAGAAGGCTTCTAGGAGACGATGTTTGAGTGAGGCCTTAAAGGGTTGGGTGGGGTTCAATAATGTAACGATGGCAGGAATGTAGGGGATTATGAGGTGAAGGAGCTGCTTGTACAGAGGCAGAGTATCAAGGGGCATGGACAGGGAACCACAAGTAGTTCACTAAGCCTGGAGCACAGGGTGCTAGGAGGGGGATCATAGGATGTCAGGTTGAATAGGAGGCATCAGATTTTGGAAAGCCTTGAATACCAGGCTATAGATTTGATTTTATTCCATCACCACAATGGAACTATTGGAGAGTTTTAAACATTAGAGCTGTTTTTCAGGAAAACCAATCAGGCAGCAGTATAATGGGCAAGGCAAGTAGGAGCAGGAAGAGGAAGAAAGGAAAACCAATTAGAGGGTTATTTCAAAGGTCCAGGAAAGGAAGAGGCTGCACTATGGCAGTAGCGGGGTGGGTGCCGGGGGGCAGAGAGAAAGGGAAGTGCAGAAGAAGAACATATTGGACCTGGTAAGTGATTGGCTATTAGAGAGATGATTTAGTAGTTAGCAATAAAGTTTCAAAACTGGGTGGTTGGAAAGAAGGTATTGCCAGTAGCAAAACTGGGTAGGGATGACAGGTTTGGGACAACATCAGTTGAGTTTTAGGTGCTAGTGAGACATTGGAGTGATACCTAGCAGGCAGCAGAACTGAAAATGAGGGAGTTCCCTTTGCAGGTAGTGTGGATCTGTTCTTCATCCCCATAGAAATTGCAGTTAGTTCAGGGTAGGGGCTTTGAGGATTGAGAAGAAAACTAGCAGAACGATAAGAACCCATGACCATGTGTACATCCTGAAAGCTAAATTACCGATTGGTTATCCAAATCCTAGACAGAGGTGGACAAGATGCTCAGTGAGCATGAAATGGTTATTCTGTGAGCCACTCATCACTTTGAACTGTCCATTCTTTAAGTGACTTCCCACCTTTGAGCCAGATGGTGTGCTTGACATTGTACCTTTACAGCTTCCAAGTGCTCTCTATGAGTTTTGAATAGGGGACATGCTTGGTTGTGCTCTGATTCATTTACAGTACAAAAATGTTGCCTAAGCAGTCCCACAGAGACAGAAAGTAGACTATCAGTTGCCAGGGTCTGGGAGAAGAGGGAAATGGGGAGTGACTTCTAAGGGCTATGGGATTTATTTTGGGGGTGATGAAAATTCTGGAATTAAGTGGTGGTCATGGAGATACAACTTCACAAATATACTAGAAACCACTATGGTACACTTTAAATAAATGAATTGTATGGTATATCTGAATGAAGTCTCAATAAAAATTTCTATTTTAAAATGTTGCATAAGAACAAGAAATAGATTTTCCTTTCATTTTCCTATTTTCAGGGCTGGAAATCTTTTCTCATTCGTCAAATTTTTAGTTTAACTACTTTGACAGAGTCATTTCTAATGGTTCTTCTGCTCATATTACTTTCCTCTGCTTTTATAAAAGAAAAGGTCTGGGTAAACCATTTCTGTAGTTGAACTAGTAAAGATGCCCATCAGGCACATTTCGGAGTCTGAGAAAGCCATTTAGTCTACTTAAAGAAGCAATGTTTTAGTCTCCTTTTAAGAATTAAAGCATTTGCCAAATTAAACACATAAATGAAAACATTCTAACCAGATTTGTGTTGACTTCTGTGTCACAGTATCTCATACACACACACACACACGCACACACAGAGTCACACAAAGAATTTTAAAGAATCACAAAGCAGTGGCTTTAAAAAATGTTCTCCAGCCAATACCCTCTGTCATATGCCAAAACTCAGTCCAGAGCAAGCTTTTTTACAGCTGAGTTATAAACACTTGAATCCCAGAGTAATCTCTATAATGGAAATACTGACACCACTCAACTTGAGCAACACAGATGGCTCTGGCTTTTTTAGCTAGAACATGATGAGTTTTCTAATTGAAAGCCAAAAGGCTCTTTTGGGGAGAACTGTTAAGAAATGTAGAGATTGGGGAAAATCTCTTGATAGATTCAAGTCTCTTGATAGATTCAAGTCATAAACACTATTCCCCGGCTGCATTCTCCTACCTACACCTACACCTCTTCCTTCTGTAATCAGGAAAACTCTGCCTAACTAATGATTTATGCCTACTGCCTTGTATAAATATGGAGTGTAACCGTGACTTGTGACCTTAATTTTCCACAGTTCCTTACCCTAGGGTTGCCATAAGAAATTTTGGAACATGTGATTGTTATCTGAAATAGTCTCAGCCATGAGACTCTGCACTCTTAGTGTAAGAATGGATGAGAACTATCTGAGCCTTTTAAAAATAAATCTACCAAAAATATTTCCCAAAGCATAAAGATAATGATATGATGCACTTATAAAGTTTTAAAGTGTTTTCATGTAATCTCACTCTGGTTTCTCAATAATTCTTGTAGATGAAAAGATGAAAAAGATTCCTGTGTTGTTATTCCCGTTTTTATGGTCAAGGAAATAGAGTACATAACTTGTTAGTGGTCAGGCTGGGATTGAGAGTTCATCCAAACCCATTGTTCCTTCCCCAGTACTCAGTGGCCCAGCACCTGAACTCCCACACATAGATCCCTGGAGACATCACCACCTGCCCTGCCCCCTACTGATTGCATTTGTTATTTCCTTTCTCACGGTTGGTTATTATCTTGGCAGTTGGATTTGCCTGGGTACCTTTGCTGAAAGATGGTAGAATCATCACATTTGAGCAGCAGCTGCCAGTTTCCGCCAATCTTCCCCCAGGCTACTTGAATCTGAATGATGCAGAATCAAGAAGGGTAGGAAAATACTGCATTTGTTGAAGTAATCATGATTAAATGTGCAAAAAATAGAATTCTGTTGGTCTCGATTGTTTAGTACAATGTTACTCAAAGTGAGGACTGAGGGCCGGTGCGGTGTCCACAACAAGATAAACATGAAATGTGCATATTTAGAATTTGTAGCAGTTTGACAAAGTAATTTTATGTCTGTTTATTTTAATAACAATTTTTTAGTGGGGCTCAGATTTTGTGCATAATATTAAAAATTATTTAAGTAATTCATTTTACTGTAATTTATGAAAATATCAGTCTGCAAAGGATGGAAATTAAAATGATTTATGATATATTTATTCTAAAGGCAGAGTATTTTCTCCAATAATCTCTTGGTATGAAATTAATACATTCATTTCTGAAAAAATGTTTAAATGCATAAAGATATTATATGTTGTTCATCTATCCATTGTTAGTTACAGAAACTTAATTTTCTGTTCACAGCAATGTAACGTGGATATTAAATGGGTAGATGGTGCAAAGCCTTTGCTGAAGATTAAAAGCCACTTAGAATCGACCATTTACACTCAAGTAAGTTGCGTCGTTTGAATTTTGTCAATTTTTATACTTGAGTTTGTTTGATTAAAATAGACCACATTTGATTCCTACAGCCTTAGAGAAGATGTGACCTGCAAGATTTTCTCATTAATAATAACATCTGGCCAGGTGCAGTGGCTCATGCCTATAATCCCAGTACTTTGGGAGGCTAAGGCGGGTGGATTGCTTGAGCTCAGAAGTTCAAAGCTGCAGTGAACTGTGATTCCGCCACTGCACTCCTGCCTGGAAGACAGAGTAAGACCCTGTCTCTTTAAAAAAAAAAAAAAAAAAAAAGTCATTCTGTCTCAAATATTATAGTTCTCTCAAATTACACTATCTTTTTATTCTCATTAACTGATTTGAGCCTCATTGAACTCTGAAAGGAATATGAAAGCCATCATCTCCATTTTATAGGTGAGGAAACTGAGGCTCAGGCAGGTTAGGTGACTTACCCAAGGTCACAGAGTAGTAGTCAGGGGAATCAGGTCAAAACACACATTCATTATTCTAGTTCCTGATGTAGTCCATGCTGTCTCACAAAAAATAAGTATATATGGATTTCACATAGACATATTTGGACTCCCTTGCCAGTGAAGTGCCATGGCAACTTTGGATATTGAATGCTCGAGACTATTGTTCTGCTAACTTCTGCTGCTATCTTTTCTTTATCAGGTTCAGATCTTCATTATTTCTTTATCTGTATATTTTTCAGTTCAGACCTTTATTTCTGCTTATTTCATTAAAATGGAGAAGGAGCCCAACTTCATAGAACACACTAGTCAAAGTCGGAATCAAATGAATGTTTAGCTAGTTGGGCATAAATGGTGGCCTACCGGCCAGGCGCAGTGGCTCACTCCTGTAATCCCAGCACTATGGGAGGCTGAGGCGGGCGGATCACGAGGTCAGGAGATCGAGACCATCTTGGCTAACACAGTGAAACCCCGTCTCTACTAAAAATATAAAAAAAAAAATTAGCCGGGCGTGGTGGCAGGCACCTGTAGTCCCAACTACTTGGGAGGCTGAGGCAGGAGAATGGTGTGAACCCGGGAGGCGGAGCTTGCAGTGAGCCAAGATCGTGCCACTGCACTCCAGCCTGGGCGACAGAGCGAGACTCCGTCTAAAAAAAAAAAAAAAAGGGTGGCCTCCCCCATGTGCTTATGTACATGCCAGATTTACCTGGTTTTGTTGCTTTGTGTGGTGGTCAAGAGCTGCTGAGCCTGGGATTAAAATACCGGATGAGCCCGGCGCGGTGGCTCAAGCTTGTAATCCCAGCACTTTGGGAGGCTGAGACGGGCGGATCACGAGGTCAGGAGATCAAGACCGTCCTGGCTAACATGAGAAACCCCGTCTCTACTAAAAAATATGAAAACTAGCCGGGCGAGGTGGCGGGCGCCTGTAGTCCCAGCTACTCGGTGAGGCTAGGCAGAGAATGCGTAAACCCGGGAGGCGGAGCTTGCAGTGAGCCGAGATCGCGCCACTGCACTCCAGCCTGGGCGACAGAGCGAGACTCCGTCTCAAAAAAAAAAAAAAAAAAAATACCGGATAAGTAGGTCTGCAAGATACAGCAGGAGGGAGAGGTAGAGAGCTTGCATTTGAGATAATGACATCATTTCATATGGCTGTTTCCATCTGTGTTCCGGATCTGCATGTGCACAAATTCTTCCATCATTGCCAGCTGATTCAGTCAGGCTCGAAAGAAGTTCCAGGGGAGCTCATTAAATATTTAAAGGTAAATGAACAGCAGCTTTCTGCGAAAGGTTTGTTTTCTTGTCTTTCTGTTGCCACATTTTGGTGTGGAAAAAAAAAAGCAAACAGACAGTTGAAATATTTTTGGCTGTATTTCCTCAAGAGAATACTTTCTATTATGTATTTTTCCATCATGTGGCTGTTTAGAAGCAAACAGCAGAGTGGCGACATTAGGAAGAAAATGTAATAGCAACAATGCAGCATCGTATTTTTGAAACTCTCATGCAGATGTTTATTTCGGGTCCATAAATTGATTTTTCAGGGCCTTTCTCTTCCTGCTGACTGCCCAATAAAGGTGGAGTATGCTGTGGGGGAAGGGCCAGAAGAATGGAATCACTTTGGCTTGGAGTGAAATGTGAAATGGTTCTTGTGTCCACGGGTGATAGACTAAGAAAGGGGCTGGCTAACGAAAGACACGTATTTTATGCATGTTGGATATTGTATCTTACCACATGTATAGAGGACCTAACACTTGGTTTTTTGCCTGTGTGCTGGGACTACAGTGCATGTCATAATTTGCCTGACAGTGGCTCTCTTCTTTTAATTGTTCCTTTAATAAGATAGCTATAGCAAGTCTGAGGAGATTTTATTTTAAATCAAACATCTTTAGGATTTACCTTTGGCCATATGCTGTTACTTAATGATATACTCAGGAACAAAAATGTTCATTTCTTTCAGAGAGGTCGTATGAGATGAGATCAAGTATATGGGTTCTGGAATAATAAACTGAGCTTGTATCCCACATGTCACTTACTAGCTCTGTAACTGACCATGACGAAGTTACTTCTCTGAGCCTTTGTTTCTTCATATGTCATGTGGGGATAACAATAGTGCCCATCTTGTAGGATGGTTGTGAGACTTAAATTAGATAATGGGGCTGGGCATGGTGCCTCACACCTGTAATCCCAGCACTTTGGGAGGCCGAGGCAGGGAGATTGCTTGAGCTCAGGAGTTCAAGACCAGCCTGGCCATCATGGCGAAACCCCGTGTCTGCTAAGAATATAAAAATCAGCCAGACGTGGTGGCGGGTGCCTGTAATCCCATTACTCAGGAGGCTGAGGCAGGAGAATCGCTTGAACCTGAGAAGGCTGGCGGAGATTGCAGTGAGCTGAGATCACGCCAGCCTGGGTGACAGAGCGAGATTCTGCTTTTTTGTTTGTTTGTTTAAAAAAAAAAAAGATTAGGGCATCTGCCGGATAGTAATCATTCATGCCACACTTACTGCTTTAGTGCTTCCTATGGGCCAGGCATCATTTTAAGCATTGGAAATTTAAGTGAAGAAAACAAATAATATCCCTATTGTCAAAGAGCTTACTTGTTGAGACAGACAATAAACACATAAGTGAATAAATATATACGTCATCTCATATGGTAATAACTGTTATAAAGAAAACCAGCGCAATGAAGGAGAGCAGAGATTTACAAGGGGTCCCTGTTTTAAAGTGGCCAGAGAAAATCTCTCTAGTAAAGGCACATTTGAACAGAGACCTAAGGAAATAAGAGTGCCAGTCATGTGGATATCTCGGGGAGAGCTGGGAACAGAAAGTACAAAGGCCCCCAGGAGCTTGGCTTGGTGTGTTCGGGGAACAGCAAGAATCCCAGTGTGGCTGGGACACAGAGTGATAGGACATTACCTCGGGGAGGTTGCTGGGAGCTTGTCAAATAAGGCCTCATAAGCCATGGCGAGGAGTTTGCATTTACTCTGAATGAGATAGGAAGCCTTATGGAGCTGTGGACAGAGGTGTGACATGATGTGACTTTGGTTTTTAAGGTGTCATTCTGCTTACCATATAGAAAACACACTGTTGGAAGAGTAGAAAGGAGACAGTCAATTAGTGGTGGCTATATGGCTATATGTTCTTAACCATCATTAAGAAGTATTATAGGCCAGGTACAATGGCTCATGCCTGTAATCCCAGCACCTTGGGAGGTCCAGGCAGGCAGGTTGCTTGAACCCAGGAGTTCGAGACCAGCCTGGTCAACATGGTGAAACCCATCTCTACAAAAAAATACAAAAATTAGCCAGGCATAGTGGCACATGTCTATAATCCCAGCTACTTGGGAGGCTGAGGTGGGAGGATCGTTTGAGCCTGGGAGGTTGAGTCTCCAGTAAGCTGTGATCATGCCACTGCACTCCAGCCTGGGCCTCAGAGCGAGACCCTGTCTCAAAAAAAAAAAAAAAAAATGATAATCATCTAACTTTTACATTCTTTCCTCGGGTAATGTCTAGTACCTCAATATGTGTGAATGCTTTGTTAATGCTTGTTCTTCACATGGGAAAGTTTTATAAAAGTTTTGATCAAGTGGAATGGAAAAGAACATCATTTTCATATATACGGGTATTCTTAAAATGGAAAAGTGCTCATACTTGTTTTTTTGAAGATGTGAAATTTCTGATATTTATGTGACCTACGCTCTCCCTCTAGTGGCAGTCAATGAAATACCTTGTGATTTCAGAAATAGCCAAGCTCCTCTATATAACCTTAGTGCGGAAAAGGATTCTCAAGACTTTTTTTTTCTTTCTTTCTTTTTTTGAGACAGAGTCTCGCTCTGTCGCCCAGGCTGGAGTGCAGTGGTGCAATCTCAGCTCACTGCAACCTCCGCCTCCTGGGTTAAAGTGATTCTCCTGCCTCAGCCTCCCGAGTAGCTGGGACTATAGGCGCCTGCCACCATGCCCGGCTAATTTTTTTTTTTTTGTATTTTTGGTAGAGATGGGGTTTCGCCATGTTGGCCAGGCTGGTCTTGAACTCCTCACTTCAGGTGATCTGCCCATCTGGGCCTCCTAAACTGCTGGCATTACAGGTGTGAGCCACCACGTCCAGTCAAGGCTTTTTTTTTTTTTTTTTTTTACAGATGAGGAAGCTGGGGCCCAAGTAGAGGTGACTTGCCTGTAGTCATTCAACTGGTTAGTATCAGAACTGGGGTGAGACTATGATGAGTCCCATGTTCTTTCTACTACATACTACACCTTGCTATCTGTTGTTCCTATAAATGACATTGTTTCAAGAATTCATTTACCATCCACTTTTTGAGCTCTTATATATTTAGTATTTTCCTAGCTCTTTGAGGCTTACAGAGAAGAATAATTTAGGGTTATTGTCCATAGGAGAACTTATAGTCTAACTGAAGAGACAGGACACACATAAGTTAAATGACAGTCTGTCAATAATACAATTAATAGTTCAAAGCAATATATGATGAAATGTCCAGTATGTGATACAGTGTACAAGTGCTGAGGGTTCGGTGAACTGAGGAACTACTGTAGACTAGAGGGCTCCTGTCTTTTTTTGGGGGGGAGGGGGAGACAGAGTCTTACTCTGTTGCCCAGGCTGGAGTGCAATGGTGCAAACTCAGCTCACTGCAACCTCTGCTTCCCGGGTTCAAGCTGTTCTCCTGCCTCAGCCTCCCGAGTAGCTGGGACTACAGACATGCACCACCATACCTGGCTAATTTTTGTATTTTTAGTGGAGACAGGGTTTCACCATGTTGGCCAGGCTGGTCTTGAACTCCTGAGCTCAAGTAATCTGCCTACCTCAGCCTCCCGAAGTGCTGGGATTACAGGCCTGGCCTAGTTTATTATTTTATTCATTTATTCAGTAAGTCACCAAATATTTATGGATCGTGTAGTATGGGCCATACATTGTTCTGGATGCTGTGATTGAATGAATGGGGAACAGTTTAGACAGCATACCTTTTCTGGTTGTGGTAGAGAGATTATAAGCGAGTGCCATGAAGAAAAGAGCAGGTTAATGGGATCCAGCATGACCAGAAGTACACTCTACATAGAGTTGTCAGGGAAGGCCTACTGGGGGAAATGGCATTTCAAGCTGAAAGGATGAGAGGAAGACAACCTTAGGGGGTAAAGCCATGTAAACACCTTACATCAGCATGTTTGAAGGACAGAAAAATAAAAGAAAAGACCATGTAGCTATAGTACAGTGTGCATTGTTGGGGGAGGATGGCAAGTGATGGGTTTGGAGGGACAGGCAGGGTATGTCGTAGGCATGGAAGCTTATGACAGCTCTTTGTTCGCGGTAGTTTGTTTTGTTTTGTTTTTAACAACAGAAAGATGGCAATGTCTAATTTGCATTTCAAAAAGAACACTCTGGCTGTCATGTTGAGAATAAATTACAGAGGACCGCTACTGGTAGCAGGGAATGCCCATCTCTCTTTTCTACCTGGCACTATTCTATTTATCATTCACCCTTTCCCATCTCTGAGGCCTTCCCAGACATTCCCTACCCACTTGCACACTCAGTTGCTTCTTTGTGAATTTTGTATATCCCATGATCATGGTATTTACTGTTGATATTGCAGTTATTTAGTTCCATGTCTTTATACCCTGTATGCTGCAAACTACTTGATGGTAGAAACCATGGCCTTTATTTGTTTGGGTTTACTTTTCTTTTTGGTGTGCTTGGCTATTGGGAGTTCATTTGTTTTCCCTTTGTCGAATGAGAAAATGAATGGTTTCACTGAAGTGGGGATTTGCACTTGCCTTGAAAGAGTGGCCAGGATTGGCTAAAAACTATGAACAGACACAAAGGTAGGAAAGTAAATGATATATTCAAGAACAGTGAAAAAACCAGAGATACCAGTTTGGCCTTGTAGAGAACAGTGATGATTGTTTAGGCTGAAAATGCCAGTTAGGTCTGAAATAACTTGGTCTTAATACTCTAGGCCAGGATTTCTCAATCTTGGCACTATTGACATTTTGGGGTAGAATAATTCTTTGTCCATGAGGGTCTGTGTGTGCATTCTAGGATATTTAGCAGCATTGCTGGCCTCTGACCACTAGATGTCAGTATCACCCCCTGGTTGTGACCAACAAAACCGTTTCCAGACATTGCCAAATCTGTTGGGGACAAAATGGCCCCTGGTTGAGAACCACTGTCATAGGCTATGGGGAGACATCAAAAAAATCTTGGCAGGAGGTGGTCTAATGTAACGAGTATTTGAGGAAGATTAATTTAGAAATGAGAGTTGGATGTATTGAGAGTAAAGAGAAATTGTACAGAGACCTGCTAAAGAGAAAATGATTTATACTATTTTGGTTATCGATTAGAAGGTCTTGAAGACAGATTGTGGCAAGAGTCAGGGCATCTGGGAAAGAGAACTTACGAGTTTTTTAAGTACAGAGACTTGATTTATCCACCTCTCTATTTCACCTAGTACTACACATTGAATTGATATAGAAAGATGCTCAGTGAGGTTTGTTTTCCTTTTTTGGTTGACTGGTTGAGTGAGTGAATGTGGAGAGAAGGGAAGAAAGAAGAAAGAAATTGAACAACTTTCACTATTTGTATAATTTCTCTGTATATATGATCACGTTTCTTCTCTTTGATGTTCGTAGCGCACTTATCATTGGAGACAGAGTGTTAGCACTTTGAAGAAAATGTGTTATAAGATTCTTAGACTGCAAAAGCGCTTCCGTTTTGTAGTGGTGATGGTGTACAGCCAATTACATATAGAACCACTCTTTATTGAATTCCACTTAACTTGTCACCAGATTAACTGATGCCCATATTCCCCTGCAAAAGATATGGAATGCCTGGGGGTTAGTAGATGCATCTCCAGTATCATCTCCAAACATGTCTGTTCCTCCCCACTGCCCCAGGCAATTGAGTGTTGGTTTACCAGGAGTCAGTTATCAATTTTCCAAAAACTGTTTATCCAAATTATACTTATTACCTTTAGTATTTAACATGAAATAACAAAATCTGAGTGCCAAATAGAGGTGTGGATTAATTAACAAAAAGCCCCCTATCCCATGGAAAGCTCACTTTTAATTGAGCTTATATGCTAGTCAATGTATTTCTCATTACTTAATTTTTTTGTTGTTTCACATTTGCAAATTTTATCATATTTCTGTTTCTTTTCATAACTAATAATGACTTAATTTTAGTGTTTGCATGCCATGGAGATCCAAGTCATGATACAGTTTCTGCCTGTAATTCTTATGCAACTCTTCCGAGTTCTCACAAATATGACTCATGAAGATGACGTTCCTATCAACTGCACCATGTGAGTTTCGGTGTTATAATACCAAGATGCTGTTTGAAATCTTTCTTATCTTTTAATAGAGGTATTCATTACTAGAAACTTCCCTCTTAGAACTGCTGTTGCTGCATTCCATAGGTTTTGGTATGTTGTGGTTTTCATTGTCATTTGTCTCAAGATATTATAAATTTTCCCTTTTCTTTTTTGACTCAGGAACATGTTTAATTTCCACCTATTTTGAATTTTCCACGGTTTCTCCTGTGATTGATTTCTAGTTTCATTCCACTGTGGTTGGAAACAACATTTGATATGATTTCAGTCTTCTTAAAATTCTTAACGCTTGGTGTGTGGCCTAACATATATGGTCTAGCCTAGAGACGATTCTGTGTGTTCATGAAAAGAATGGATATTCTGTTGCTGTTGGATGGAATGTTCTGTATATGTCTGTTAGGTCTATTTGGTGTAAGTGTAGTTCAAGTCCAATATTTCCTTATTACTTTTCTGTCTGGTTGATCTGTCCATTGTTGAAAGTGGGATATTGAAGTCCTCTATTTTTATATTGCAAAATATTTCTCCTTTCATGTTCATAATATTTGCTTTATGTATTTAAAAAGATAAATATCTAAGTTCCAATTGAACTTTCTCCAATTATGTAAATGTTCTACACTTGTGTTGTTTAGTATAGCAGCCACCAGCCACATGTGGCTATTGAGCACTTCAGCTGGGGCTGGTTCAGCTGAGGAACATAATTTTTTTTTTTTTTTTGAGACGGAATTTCGCTCTTGTTGCCCCAGCTGTAGTGCAATGGAGCAATCTCGGCTCACTGCAGCCTTTGCCTCCTGGGTTCAAGCGATTCTTCTGCCTCAGCTTCCCGAGTAGCTGGAATTACAGGCGCCCGCCACCATGCCCGGCTAATTTTGTATTTTTAGTAGAGATGGGGGTTTCACCATGTTGGCCAGGCTGATCTCAAACTCCTGATCTCAGGCGATCCACCCGCCTCGGCCTCCCAAAGTGCTGGGATTACAGGCGTGAGCCACTGTGCCCTGCAGGAACTGAATTTTTAATTGTGTTTAATTTTAATTTTGATCAATTTAAATAGACACAGGTGACTAGGGATGTATATTTAACAGAATGTGGCCCTAAGCCATCAATTTTTACTTGAAAGAATAAGGAAGTATTATTTTTATGTGAAAACAACAAGGATGTATTGTAGAGTAGAATGCACAATGCACCTGAATTTTGAAATCAGAACAGGATACTTAAATTGTGGGCTGAGTGCTGGAAGTTTCTTGCTTTGCTGCCTCTGCTGTTGCCACAACCTCTTCCACCAGGCCTCACACCACAGCCACACACCATTTGCGTGCATTGTTGCTGTTGGGAATAGTGTGGTTGAAAATGGAAGAAACTTTAGGCCAATGGTTTTCAAAACATGGTTCCCATACCAGTAGCATCAGTATCACCTGGGAATTTAGTAAAATTGTTAATCATTGAGCTTCACTCCAGACCTACAAAATCAGAAACTCTGGGAGAAGGGCTGAGCAATGTAGTCAAAGGACCCACCAGGTGCTTCTTTTTTTTTTTTTTGAGGCGGAGTCTCGCTCTGTCGCCCGGACTGGAGTGCAGTGGCCGGATCTCAGCTCACTGCAAGCTCCGTCTCCCAGGTTTACGCCATTCTCCTGCCTCAGCCTCCCGAGTAGCTGGGACTACAGGCGCCCGCCACCTCGCCCGGCTAGTTTTTGTATTTTTAGTAGAGACGGGGTTTCACCGTGTTCGCCAGGATGGTCTCGATCTCCTGACCTCGTGATCCGCCCGTCTCGGCCTCCCAAAGTGCTGGGATTACAGGCTTGAGCCACCGCGCCCGGCCCCAGGTGCTTCTTATATGTGCTGAACTTTGAGGACACTGCTAGTCTCTTACCCCAATTACAGTTCGTATCATTACACCTGCCCCAGCTCTCCCTTTTCCCCCTGTCTGTTGACATGCTTTTCATTGCCTGCCTGCCTTTCCTTCCTTCCTTCCTTCCTTCCTTCCTTCCTTCCTTCCTTCCTTCCTTCCTTCCTTCCTCCCTCCCTCCTTCCTTTCTCCCTCCATCCCTCCCTCCCTCTCTCTTTCTTCTTTCGTCTCTCTCTCTTTCCTCCTTTCTTTTTTTTTTTTTTTTTTTTTTGAGGTGGAGTCTCGCTCTGTCACTCAGGCTGGAGTGCAGTGGTACAATCTTGGCTCACTGCACCCTCTGCCTCCCGGATTCAAGCGATTCTCCTACCTCAGCCTCCCAAGTAGCTGGGATTACAGGTGCCTGCCACCACACCCAGCTAATTTTTGTATTTTTAGTAGAGACGGGGTTTCACTCTATTGGCCAGGCTGGTCTCGAACTCCTGACCTCATGATCCACCCGCCTTGGCCACCCAAAGTGCTGGGATTACAAGCATGAGCCACCGCGCCCCCGGCCTTCATTGTGTCTTTCTATTCTCTTCCTTTTATTCTCACTAGAGGGTATCTCAATATTTATCTAATTTGAAGTCTTTTACTGCATAGTAGCTACCACTATGCTTCAGGCACATACATGGTTTAGAAACAGACGTAACATCTGGGTTGTCAAATTAAATATCCATCTTTTGAACTAGGAAATACATTTTATAAGACCCGAGCATGATAGATGCTGAAATCTTTCATACACCTAAACTATCACCATTATATTTAATGCAATCGTCTCACTTTTAATTATTTAGGCAGTGTTAGATGTTTTTGGGGCTAGACATGACAATCTTAAGAATCAAAATATGGTAATTCATTATAGTATGACATGCTGACTCTTGTGAATGTCGTTTCAGGGTTCTCTTACATATTGTATCAAAGTGCCACGAAGAAGGCTTGGATAGTTATTTAAGATCATTCATAAAGGTTTGTGGAGTAAAGTTTCTTTCTGAACAATTTGTTTTATGTGACAATTTTGTCTTACAGTTCATTTTTTTGTTTGTTTATTTGTAGTATAGCTTCCGACCTGAAAAACCGAGTGCTCCTCAGGCCCAGCTGATACATGAAACCCTGGCTACTACAATGATAGCAATATTGAAACAGTCTGCAGATTTTTTATCAATAAACAAATTGCTAAAGGTGCGAACATAGGACACAACAAGGAACGAAAGCAGCCATAGACACACTTCTTTTTTGATACCCTCCGTTTCGCTTCTAGTCTTTCATCAGTTTCACATGTGACCCGTCCTCTCCCCACCACTTATGCCCATGCATCCTTTTCCTGAAGTTGTCCACAGAACCTTCTTCACTCCAGCTACCCACCCCCTGCCCTCATTTAAATGTGTAAAAGAAAGAATTTTGGATCAAATAGACCTGAGTTAGAATCCTGTATCTGTCACAAAATAGTTTTGTGACCTGGGGCCAGTTATTTAGCATTTCTGAGCCTCCAGATCTTCATTGCTAAAATATAAGTAAAGCATTCAACACATGGTTCCTGGCACATCGTAGGCACTCAAGAAATTATAGCTGTTATTATTGTCACTATTTTTATTACTTCTTTTATTAATGGTAGAATTTCGAGTATCTTGGAGTATATCTGATTGAGGCTTCTCTATACTCTTCAAATTATATGACGTACGCAAACATCTAGGCTACTTAGGCTGCACGAATGTCACATCAAGGGCAGGGTTGGGGCCCAAGCTAGGTGCAGGTGGTAATAAGATTCATTGAGCACTTAAAAGCGGTAACAAGATGAACTAGAAGTTAGTTTGCTCTTAATACCACGCGTGGGCAATTAGAAACAATGGTGGGGATAAAATACTCCCCAGTGGGACAAAGGTTCCCATCCTCCTTTGTATATTACCAGTCAACTCTGAAGTACAATAGTACCTTTTTTGCTAAAACCATTTGCAGATATTCTGTGAGACTTTGATAGTGACTTGGGATCACTTGAAAATGTTAGTAAAATTCAAAGACAAGATCCATATTGATTTGTCAAACTTTGCTAAGCTTCAAAGATTTGGTAACAGTTAAAGATTTTCTTTCTTTCTTTTTTTTTAGTACTCATGGTTTTTCTTTGAAATAATTGCAAAGTCGATGGCCACATACTTGTTGGAAGAGAATAAGATTAAGGTAAGTAAATTAAGGTAAAGAATAACTTTCAGTTGGCAAATGATAATTGTATATATAAGAATAATATTTGATATAGACCAAAAAAGCTAATCTTACTCTCAGATAGCCATGCCATGCAAATCCTGTTTTATATTTAAAGGCTCCCAGTGCTTAGCTTTTTCAATGTTGCTTACAAAAACAATGGATGTATTGCGTAAATCTGAGGTCTTGCAGTTGATATGTTCTCACCATCTAATCTGCAGAGACTTTTCCACATAGATTCTTTCCTATAATCATTTGTCATGTACAACTCATTACCTTTGAATCTTTGCCTTTGTCTTAGGGCTTAAAAATGTCGCTTGAGAAGACTCATTGGGTTAAATCAGACATAGCGTTTGCCCGTGCGCATGCAGTGTTACAAACACTTCATGTACTAGATATGATCCCGGAATGTGATGTATACATTTTGTTGTAATTTTTAATTGTTTGAAAGGTAAAACAATTTTTCTTATTCATAGGAATCATAAAGCTAAGACTTGTGAAGTACAAAATGTTTACCTTATACTTAATTACTTTTTATCAGAATTTATATAATACGTTTACTGAAATTGAAGTACATGCATACTTTGTGTGCCAGGAAAAAAGTGGAATGAAAACTGGGATTTGTCTGTAACTCAGAAGCATGATATTCCAAAGTTGGGGCAGAACAACCCATTCTTGCTGATAACCTCAGTCAGGTAGATTATTAGAGATCCAGATAGTTCCTGTAATTAGAGAGAGTCAAGTACATCTTGAACTAGTGATGTCATTTTTAAGTTGGAGAACAATTATACATCAGCTTGAAGATACATTTATTTGTAGAATGTGTTTGAAAGTAAAAATGGCAACTTAGACCTTTTGGAAGTCTGACTTTTTTCTGTGCCTATTTCATTTCAGCTTCCCCGAGGCCAGAGGTTTCCTGAGACATATCATCATGTCTTACATTCACTGCTTCTTGCAATAATTCCCCATGTGACTATTCGCTATGCGGAGATTCTCGAAGAGTCCAAAAATGTGAACTATAGTTTGGCTAGCTTCCTGAAGGTGAGTTAAAGGCAGCTGGAATGTGGTAAGGAACTCCTCTTCATTGACAGGAAACCCAAGAAAAAAATTAAGCACTTTCTAGAGACTCAGCTAGGTCTTCATGAGACTATTGGAAAACTTAGGTTGCTTACAAACATTGGCTATTGTGAACAGTGCTGCAACAAACATGGGAGTGCAGATATCTCTTTGATCCACTGATTTTCTTCCTTTTGGGTATATACCTAAGAGTAGAATGTTGGATCGTATGGTAGCTCTATTTTCAGTTATTTGAGAAACCTCCATAGAAGACATTGGCATTGGCTTGTGTTCTATGTGGCGATTCAAAAATGTGAGAGGCTGGCCGGGCACAGTAGTTCACACCTGTAATCCCAGCACTTTGGGAGGCCGAGGTGGGCGGATCACATGAGGTCAGGAGTTCGAGACCAGCCTGGCCAACATGGTGAAACCCCGTCTCTACCAAAAATACAAAAGTTAGCTGGGTGTGGTGGCAGGCGCCACTAGCTACTTGGGAGGCTGAGGCAGGAGAATCCCTTGAACCTGGGAGGTGGAGGGTTCAGTGAGCCGAGATCACACCACTGCACTCCAGCCTGGGCAATAGAGTGAGACTCCGTCTCAAAACAAAACAAGAAAAGATGTGAGAAGCTATCTTAGTATGTCAAATTTAACTATATATACAAGATAAAGGTGATAACAGTCATACCAGAAATACAAACAAATCTGTTCTTGATAGTGGTTGTACTAATTTACATTCCCACCAATAGGGTAGGAAGGTTCCCTTTTCTCCACATCCTCACCAACACTTGTTATTGCCTCTTTTGGATAAAAGCCGTATCTTTTAGCTTAACTGATCACAGCAAATTTGTCCCCATCCCCCAATGAAATGACGAATTAATTAAATCAGAGGACACATACAGGTGGCCTAGTCAGAAGACAAGTGTTGCTTGTTGCACACAGTGTTTTTAAACATAGTTTAAATGCTTATTTAAATGGGAGCACATACTTTCCAGGTTGCCACCATCCCTACCCACCCCTGAACCTCCTCATGCATTTAAATCATTTCTCTGACCCCATTGGCTTTTGACTTTGCAACTTTTGAACTAAAGCAACCTGTTTGGTGATGTAACCACAGTGTACATGTTGCTGATACATGTAAATGTAAATTGTTAGTGTTGATCAGTGAGGTTATTTTATTTGGGATATACCAGAAGAAACTCTATTTATGAAAGATGGCAAACTTAGCATTGTTAGGTTTTGTTATTGTCAGTATGTAAGGGGCAGTGCGAGAATGTAACTATTTTTTCTTTCTTTTTTCTTTCTTTCCTTTTTTTTTTAAATTTGAGACAGAGTCTCCCTCTGTCACCCAGGCTGGAGTGCACTAGTGCAATCTCGGCTCACTGCAACCTCCGCCTCTTGGGTTCAACTGATTCTTGTGTCTCAGCCTCCCAAGTAGCTGGGATTACAGGCATGCATCACCATGCCCAGTATTTTTAGTAGAGATGGGGTTTTGCCATATTGGCCTGGCTGGTCTTGAACTCCTGACTTCAGGTGATCTACCCATCTTGGCCTGAATGTAACTGTTTGTGATAAAGTGGGTAACAACAATATTTGATGTGTGGCAGAGACAAGCATGGGTTGCTAATGCGCGTAGTTTTTACTTGCCTCTTTCCGTTCTCCCTCTCTTCATTTCTCAGAGTTCTTCATTACTCTCAAAACTCTTCATGTTAAGAACCTTGTGGGCAACAATTCATCCAAGGAGTTTTAGTTTCTAACATATCCTTGTTGTTAATTAAAAATTCACAACTAGGTTTCACATATCTTGAGTATGATTTTCTGACATAAGACTTTTCTTTGCCAGAATTAAAATAAAGTTTTAACCCTATTACACAAGCCTTTTTTGTGTATTAAAAAAGGAAACATCCACATATCTTTTTAAAATAAACTACAAATTAGATTATCTGAAATGTAGAACATTAGCTTCTTCCATGGAGTTTAAACTTGAAGTTTAGTATGTAAAGGGAACAGAACAGTTTTGGTTTAGTAGCAGCATTTACTTAATTCAAGTCAGCAAACACTGGCTTGTCTTTTTTTTTTTCTTTTTTTGAGACTGAGTCTTGCTCTGCCGCCCAGGCTGGAGTGCAGTGGCGTGATCTCAGCTCACTTCAAGCTCCGCCTCCCGGGATCACACCATTCTCCTGCCTTAGCCTCCCGAGTAGCTGGGACTACTGGCGCCCACCACCTCGCCCAGCTAATTTTTTGTATTTTTTAGTAGAGACGAGGTTTCACCGTGTTAGCCAGGATGGTCTCGATCTCCTGACCTCGTGATCCGCCCGCCTCAGCCTCCCAAAGTGCTGGAATTACAGGCGTGAGCCACTGCGCCCGGCCCATTGGCTTTTCTTCTGTGTGGCAATTCAAAGATGTGAGAGGCCATGTTAGTGGTCAAATTTGAATATATATACAAGATAAAGGTGATAATAGTAACACCAGAAATGCAGACAGAATACTATAGAAAAATTAGAAAGGGAGAGAGAGATTATGACCAGGCAGCATGAAACAAGTAGCGTAGTGCGGAGTTCCCCAGGACAAGAGTTGAGCATGTTGCAGTTAGAGGATCCCTGAGCAAAGATGAAATTTGCATGTTCAAAAATTATTTAGGGACGAATGAAAACTCATTGTGTGATGAGTTTAGGAAGTATGGAGAAAGAACTGGAAAGGCCATCTGGTGCAATAACAGAAGGCTTTGAATGTCAAGTTAAGGAATTTGGACTTTGATTCATATGCAGTGGAGCAACACCAATACTTCGGAGGATACTTTTCTTGCTGTTATGATAGATGAAGTGAGGAAGAGACCGAGCCGAGTCAGGGCAACCGATTAGAAAACCAATTGTCCGCCTGGCACAATCCACTTATCTTTTAGGCTCAGCTCTTCCCTGGCCTTTCCATGCAGTGTTGATCACCCCTTCTGTTGTTCATCTGTCTTTTACATAGTTCTATGGCACTTCTTATTATACACTATGTTTTCATTATGTGATTGTCTTCACTATTAGACATGATTATGGACCATGCCTTATTCCACTTTGTGTTCTCTAGAATGTAATACATTGTCTCAAACATAGTAGATCCTCTAAATGTTGTTGGATGCTGGAATAAATAAATATGAGCCTCACTTAGTAATCCAGATGACAAGTGATGAGGGTCTGACCCTGGGCAGTGGCAGCAGAAGTGGAAAGGAGAGTATGAGATGCAAGACGCAGGTAGCTGGTTAATCAAATATTGAATTATTTGGATTTCACAGAAATATTCTAGGCACTATGAAGGATATAAAGGAAAAGATCATTCTTATTGTCCAATCCTGGTGAGATGACAGGAAAATAGTAAAATACAAGCTAATACTGAATAAAGTGTTTAAAGGGATCCATGGACCAATGTAGTTCAGAAAGATGGGATTTCATGAGAATCTTAAAGAATGAACAAGATCAGATAGAAGTAGCGATAGAATTGCTAGGTGTGGCATGAGTCAAAGACCTAGAGGTGGGAATACACAGTGCATCTTGAGGGGATAATAAGTGAATGATGGCTCAGCATGCTGGTGCCCGCCTTAGTCCCGGCTACTTGGGAGACTGAGGCAGGAGGATTGTTTGAGGCTGTAGTGCGCTATGACTGTGCTACTACACTCCAGCCTGAGTGACAGAGCAAGAGTCTGCCTGTCTCTTTCTCTCTGTTTTTTTTTTTTTCTGTTTTGAGACAGAGTCAAAGGAAGTCAATGAGATCTGTGGCAAATGAAACTGGACAAGTAAGTTGAGACAAGATTGTGAGTGTTCTTGAATGCCAAGCTAAGGAGTTTGAAATTATATTAGAGACGATAGGGAACTATTGGAAGCTTTGGGGCAGGAAAATGACACAATTAGGGCTGGGACTTAGAGGTTATCTGGAAGCAGATGGATGGAGACGTGAGAGACATGAAGACTGAGGAGGTTAACTACAGTTTTTCAGTTGCAAGGTAGTGAGAGCCTTAACTAGGAGAATGACAGCAGGCAAATATGAATAACTTAGGGCTGTCACAGAGAAGGGAGGTTTTACGCCTTGACTTCACTGAACACAAAAACCCTTTTGGTCTGAATTATTAATATTTACATAGGCAAGTCTCACTTTCATCAGCTAACAGACTACCTTACGCTTCCCTTTGGAAGTGGGAGTTGACCAAAATGAGGTCAACTCACTTGGGCTTTGGGAGTTGACCAAAATGAGGAAGTGTAGCTGAATAGATTACAGATATGTATGTGTGTCTGTGTGTGTATGTGTGTATATGTATAGATAAATGTATATTTGTGTGTGTGGCTATATATACATCTTGTTCTGAAAACTGTATAATTGAGGCCCTTTAGTCCCAATTCCAGTGATGCCACTTGCCCTTTATCTTTTTCTTTAAGGTCACCTGAAGCTCAGAAAGTTATCTATAAAAACAAAAATGTCTTTCTTTTTGTGTGGAACCAATTTTGAATTTTTAAAACTTTACATTTTTAAAATTTAGACTTTTAGAATTATGTAACTAACCCTTAGTTTTGTTTTGGTTCCTACAGCGCTGTTTGACACTAATGGATAGAGGATTTATTTTCAATTTAATAAATGACTATATATCTGGATTCAGCCCCAAAGATCCTAAGGTAAGTTATAAGGACATGATCGTAGTGGATGTCAGACATCTGAGCATAAGACCAAAAGTGACATTTATTCTCTTCGAGGGGATTAGGAACTGTTGTTTTTATTTAGGTACTTGGAGTATAGACATACTTAAAAGCAAGGAATACTGGACTGTGTTTTGGGGTCCCTAGGACCCCCCATGTGTTCAATAGCTCATTCTAAGGATTTACAGACTCAACATATAGCTGTATCGATGGCTAAGATTCATGAGCGTGATATGATGAGGGTACTCAGCTGAATCGGGAAAGGAAAAGACATCAAATAGGGTGGATAGCAATCTACACGCAGCCTTTCTGAACTTTCCCTCCTGTGAAGGGTCTCACAGAACACAGCCTCCTTCTAGCAGTGAAAATGCACTTGTAAGTGTGCAATATTCCTGTTCAAGGAAGGCCTGTTTAAAACTCAGAGTTGAAGGGTTTTATTGAGGGCTGATTATGTGTTGGAGGCTGGTCAAAATTCCAGACTCTCAGAAAGGAGAGCAAAGCAGGTGTTCACTATAAATCACATTGTTTGTACAAACAGTCTAAGCAGGCTGACACAGAAGGCGCAACTTATCATGTAGGGAACATTTCAAAATTTCATTTTTTAGATGCCAGCCAACAAGCAGTCTTTTAAAGGGTAGCAGTCTTGGACCTGGTATGTTAACTCTTTCCTGCACAGGTCGCATCTCAAGGTATGCTTAGAATACTAAGCACTTCTGTTGTGAAAAATAATGCACTGTATTAAATTCTTAAAATAGCAAATGCCTACTAAATATGAGCTAATGTATCATTTCTTTCCATTTAGGTTCTGGCTGAATACAAGTTTGAGTTTCTGCAAACAATTTGCAATCACGAACATTACATTCCTCTGAACTTGCCAATGGCATTTGCAAAACCTAAACTGCAGCGGGTTCAAGGCATGTATTTGCATTTTCCGTCATTTGAGTTTGTTTTTTTCCATGTTTTGCTAGCACTAGTGTAGTATAATGTTTTCTAGTTGAACCAGTCAACTTGAAGGTAAATTCAGAATTGTTACTATCTGAAGTCCATTAATGTTTTTCTGCATTTCCTTCATAATATCAGTAATAATATTCATAGTGTGAAGAAATCAGGTGTGTTAATAGATTGCTACTTAAACACAGATGTCAGATACTAGTGAAATTACTTTCTGTAGTAGTGTTTGGGATCTTGTATAAGACTAAATAAGAAAAAGACATGTAAATGCATTTCTCCTCAAAGCATCAAAAAATGTAAAGGTAGAGTAAAACAGTAAACATGTTTGTGCTAAATTTATGAAATGCCTTCAGTTATCTCCATTGCTAGTTTTATTGAATGCTTTGTTGTATAGCACTATTCTTATGTTACTATGTTTTTTATTTGTCCCTTTTCTTTTCATATATTAATTAGATTTTTTTTCATTTGCGGTGGACCGTTTGACTTCAGTAGGTAGGTTTAACTCGGTTCACTCTAAATTAGCTTGCTGTTTTAGAAAACAATTGATTTGATGAATTGCTAAGATGGATGGGGGCTTTGTTTGCTTTTCAAATCCTCCCTAGCCAAATACCCAGAAAATCTAGGAGGCAGTGTGTTTGTTTAGTTTTAAAATAAAATTGAGTGTTGCTAGAGAAATCAACTTTAAAACATCTTCCTTCAAAACACAAGTTCCTGCTGCAAGCCAGCATAGAGGCCATGAATGGGGAACTGGAAGTTACTTGTGTGTGTGTGTGTGTGTGTGTGTGTGTGTGTGTGTGGTGTGTGTGTGTATGTGACCTCTCTCAGGCTTTCCTCTGTCTCTTATATGCTGTTTAGTGATATCTTGGCCACAATTCTGCAGGTGTAGATGAAACCACCTGATTGATTTGTTCAAATCACCAAAGTAACAAATTGATTACCATTTGTAAAATCTACTCACATAAAGCCACCTTTGTTAGTCCTGGCCCTTATGCGTAGAAGGTGATAGGGATTCACAAACGGGTATGACCAAATAAAATAATCTGCCTTGGTCTGTGTAGAAGTATTTGCTGAGTGGTGGTTTTAGTGATGGAATTATAGCCAGTGAAAATGGAGAAAAAATATTTTTAAACCATAGTACTCCTATTCAACTACCCCCTTACTTGATCCTGAGCATGTGTAGCTCATATACTTCACCCAATATTTATTTATAACTATGAGGAAGTCAGGAAAAAGAAGGGGTGGACAGATCATCAGGATTTAGGATTAAATTGGACTACTCGCAGCATTTAAGTCCCAACTGAATATAAAGCATTATATTAAGTGCTGAACAGGCCAAAAGAGAAATAGAAAACATATTCTTCAGCTTCATGGCCTATCTAATTAAATAGTACTGGAGAGGACATAAAGATAGTAGAAATCTTCCATAGAAATTACTAAACTTGGCTGGGCGCGGTGGCTAACGTCTGTAATCCCAGCACTTTGGGAAGCCAAGGCACCCGGGTGGATCACAAGGTCAGGAGTTAGAGACCAGCCTGGCCAATATGGTGAAACCCCGTCTCTACTAAAAATACAAAAAAATTAGCCGGGCATGGTGGCACATGCCTGTAATCCCAACTACTCAGGAGGTTGAGGCAGGAGAATTGCTTAAACCTGGGAGGCAGAGGTTGCAGTGAGTCGAGATCGCGCCACTGCACTCCAGCCTGGGCGACAGAGATAGACTGTCACAAACAAACAAACAAATTACTAAACCTGATCACAGTCCCCTATAAGTACTTATAAAGCAATTCCCAACCATGATATTAACATCTGAGATTTAAAATAGACTGAGGATCTAGGCCGGGCACAGTGGCTCATTCCTGTAATCCCAGCACTTCAGAAGGCCAAGGCAGAGAGATCACCTGATCTCAGGAGTTCGAGACCATCCTGGCCAACATGGTGAAACCCCGTCCCTACTAAAAATACAAAAAAGGGGCGTGGTGGTGCTCATCTATAGTCGCAGCTACTTCAGAGGCTGAGACAGGAGAATTGCTTGAACCCGGGAGGCAGAGGTTGCAGTGAGCTGAGATTGTGCCACTGAGCTCCAGCCTGGGCAACAGAGTGAGACTCCATCTCAAATAAATAAATAAATAAAATAGACTGAGGATCTTAAAAGAAGGGAAAGACATAGTTCGAAGTGATTATTTTCTGATATAAAATATTTGTTTTTGAGTGATGATGGATTGGAATGGAATGAGACTGTTTTCCTTATTGTTCTTATGTCCCATGTATATTTTCAGCCCAATATATAATATTTACTGAAACAGTCAATACTGTCAGACTATTCAGTTGTTTAGTTTGTCTTTTCCCACTTTATAAGTATAAATGGATAAGTAAGTCAAGCATTATTGTATAGAATTTTTCAGATGTATAGTTGTGACAAAATCTCTTCAGCTATGAAGAAATCCGTTAAAACGTTGTAAAATATATAATTATTCTATTGTAGGTTGTATCATAAGATTTCTATGAGTTCAAAAGAATACGGGGAAAAAAAAAATCTAGGGACTTTCTTCCTGACTGAAATGATCATTAAAGTTATCGTCTAGCCCAAAATATGAGTGCTCCTGTCTTGTAAATTTTGCATGCTTATTCTAGATGATAAAAGAACTGCTCAGAATCATTAATAATAAAAATTATAGCTCTTGCTAGCATGATCACATATTATTAAATAATATAGTATTTTAATTATAATCATTTTTGAATATTTTCATAAATGGGTTTTAAATTTCATTGTACTGCAGATTCAAATCTTGAATACAGTTTATCAGATGAGTATTGCAAGCATCACTTCTTGGTTGGTCTACTTCTGAGGGAAACTTCCATTGCTCTTCAGGACAATTATGAGATCAGATATACAGCTATCTCTGTCATAAAGAATCTTTTGATAAAACATGCATTTGACACAAGATACCAGCACAAGGTAAGGATATCCATGCAGTCATCAGTATCACACTGGTAAAGTTCTACTATGATTTTTTATAGAAGATGAAGTTTTTTTTAGCAAGGAACATTATATAAGCATTGAGGAAAATTTATTTTGCTTCAAATCATAAGGTTTTTTTTTTGGAGGGGGGAGACAGAGTCTCACTCTGTCACCCAGGCTGGAGTGCAGTGGAATGATCTCGGCTCACTGCAACCTCTGCCTCCCAGGTTCAAGCGATTCTTGTGCCCAGCCCCAGCCTCAAATCATTAGGTTTTTAAAAATACCATTTAGGACTGGGAGCAGTGGCTCACGCCTGTAATCCCAGCACTTTGGGAGGCTGAGGTGGGTGGATCGCTTGAGGCCAGGAGTTTGAGACCAGCCTGGGCAACATGGTGAAACCTCATCTCTACTAAAAATACAAAAATTTGCTGGGCATGGTGGCACACACCTGTAGTCTTAGTTACTTGGGAGGCTGAGGCAGGAGAAGCACTTGAACCGGGGAGGCAGGAGGCGGAGGTTGCAGTGAGCTGAGATGGTGCCACTGCACTCCAGCCTGGGTGACAAGAATGAAACTCTGTCTCAAAAAAAAAAAAAAAAGGATATATATATATATAGAGAGAGAGAGAGAGAGTTTAGTTAACTGTTAAAGAAATACACTGTTTTCTCAAATCATACTTAAAGAATAACATAACTGCTTCATGATTATTATATAAACTAAGAATGTTTAAAAATTATTCTATGAAATATATGCTTTAATATATCTTTAAATATGTATCATGTAAAATATGTAATAAGAAGTTTTCTTACTGAACAAAATGTTAATGTGATGATGTTACTATAAATAGCTGTGGGTGTGGCTGTAAATTTTACATACATTACATTGTTTTCTATGAGTAACGGTCACAGCTGCAGTTTCTATTTACTGCACTAATTTTTTTTTTTTTTGAGACGGAGTCTCGCTCTGTCCCCCGGGCTGGAGTGCAGTGGTATGATCTCGGCTCACTGCAACCTCTGCCTCCCAGGTTCAAGCAATTCTCCTGCCTCAGCCTCCTAAGTAGCTGGAACTACAGGTGCACGCCGCCATGCCCGGCTAATTTTTGTATTTTTAGTAGAGATGGGGTTTCACTATGTTGGCCAGGATGGTCCTCATTTCCTGATCTCATGATCCGCCCCAGTCAGCCTCCCAAAGTGCTGGGATTACAGGCGTGAGCCACCATGCCTGGCCTATTTACTGTACTTTTAACATATATATTGAAATCTTACTGACATTAAATCCTGTTGGCTTGGAAAGGTAGAGTGCAAACTGTATGGATTTAGAAGACTCTAATTTACTTCCACGGTATCATAAATCACTCTAGGAAGCATAATCTTGTTTCATAATAAATAATTTATCCTTTTCTTTTTACATTCCAATATAAATAAAATTATGATGTCATTTATCATCATAGTCATTTTGGAAGGCTGACTTGGAGCTTTTATTCTTTTTCTACAGTATTCCCATTTGTCCTTTTTAAACAGAAAATGCCTGCCAGTGACATCGACTCACATTCCTTTAATTACAGTGATTTTCATACATGTAAATCTTGCTAGTTTTCTTTATGTGATTGTATCCTAAAGTAGATTTAAACTTCTTAGCTTTAAGATGTAATTTATTGCTTACTGCAGTTTGCTTTGTTTTTGACACATTATAACATACCTCCACTTAGTGTAGTTGACTCAGTTATATGCCATTTTCACTTTCTGTGAATGTTGATATTGACTTCACACAAATTAGCTGGTATGATATATCCAAATAAAAATATATCTTAAAAGTCCTCCAGTCCAATCAAGCTTGGTCAAGCCTTTAAAAATGCATTATCGCTGAGTTCTGGCTAACTACTTGCTTATGCCTAGGAGTGGGGAAAAGGATCTTATGCCATGTGGAGGAAAATGTCTTTAGCCATGATTTTAAATGATTCACTGGAAAAGTACAAAATGAACTTCCCCTCTCTGAAGCAGAAAGTTGTATGTTTCTCCACTGCCTCTTCACATGAAAGTGAAAGAAAACTGGATTTTGCCAGTGGGATTCTCACCACCTAGAGGTGGAATTAAATATTTTACATCACAAATTTGGACACTTTTAACTTACTTTTAAATTCTTAGAGCAGTATGTGTACACACGCAGGTATTGTTACCTGTAAATAAGTTAGACACTCTGAACGTTTGAGGTTTTAAACTATAGGAAAGATTGAAATGCCAAGCCTTACTACTCTTTCAGTGACTTCTGAAGCTCTTTCCTCTTTGTTCAGAGGCTTCATACAGGCATTAAATGACGATAGAGTTTTCTCCATGAGAAGTTTGTTTACTTCATGGGCTTGGTTAACCAAAGCTTCAATTCCAAATTATTGGATGAGGATATAAAAGGTCCTTTGTCTGTTTTGTGCAGTTTCCAGGCAGCCTGGGTAAGAGTTCATTTATCAAATACATCCAAGTAGAGCATGTTTCCTATTAATGATGACACCAAGGTGAGGGATTGGAGGGAGCCTTAAGCCCCCATATTTTCCATCAGTTCTCTAAAGGGACCCCAAAGTAATACACCAAAAAAAAAAAAAAGAAAAGAATGTTTCCTATGAAAAGCCTACTTCGAGACTCAACTCCCTAATCACTCCCACCCTTTCCAGCCAATTGCCACTCCTACGGCCCTGCTCTTAGGAAATTTTGGTCCCTGTTATGTGTTACTCATAAACTATTTAGCAATCTCTCTCTCTCTTTTTTTTTTTGTGACAGAGTCTCACTCTGTAGCCCAAGCTGGAGTGCAGTGGCATGATCTCAGCTCACTGCAGCCTCCGCCTCCCGGGTTCCAGCAGTTCTCCTGCCTCAGCCTCCCGAGTAGCTGGGGTTACAGGCATGCACCGCTCCGCCTGGCTAATTTTTTGTATTTTTAGTAGAGATGGGGTTTCACCATGATGGCCAGGATGGTCTTAATCTCCTGACCTCGTGATCGCCTGCCTTGGCCTCCCAAAGTGCTGGGATTACAAGTGTGAGTCACCATGCCCAGCCAGCAATGTCTCTTGTTATAATTACCATGAGACATTTTTCCTTTTCAGAATAAGAATGTTCAATATCTAACATTTACCCTGGGGCCTGTATAGTTCTTGTACCCACTACAAGTAATGTTGATACCTAAGAGAATTGCAGATTCTAATTCTAGTTGGGCTGTGGGCAAATCTTTTTACCTTCTTTGAAAAAGTAATCCACATGCATGGTGAAAAACAAAAATCAAAATGCCTGTCTCCCATTCCTTACCTCCACTCACCAATTCATCTTTCCAGAAGCAACTACTCTTGTAAGTTTATTTATACTTCTATTTTATATAAGCACAAGCCTATATGATATATATGTATAAAATACAACAGAAACCATTATACATTTTTCTTTTTTCATTTAACAATACAGCCTGAAGGTTAGATCTACCGCATTTTAAAAAGTAGCTGCATAGTATTTTATCATATGGATATACTTTATTTTATTTATCTAACTAGTCTTCTATTAATAGGTTCTTCGGTTATATTCTATTTGTTGTGCAGGCGAAATTTTTAACATATTTGGCAATGACTTTATGTTTTCCTGTGTTCTTGCTTCCCTGAGAGAGTTGTAATTTCTCCTCCCCTAGAGATCACTCACTATCAGAACTAAAATGGACTCCTATTTAGAAGCTATAATATTAATAATAGCAGCTAAAATTTATTAAGGCTCACTATATGCCAAGCACTATTTTAAATATCTCACATTAATTGACATCATTATTATTACCCCCATTTTACCAAAGAGAAAACTATAGTTAAGTGACTTGATTGTAATCAAGTAGCTAGTAATGGGAGAACTGGGTTTTGTGCATGTCTCTAACTGCAAGATCTGTGCTGTCAGCCACTAGCTGTACTGCCTTTTAAATCTCAACTTGGGACATTGAAAAATTAGAAAACCACCAAAAAAAGGGTAATCACTAAGTGAAAAATCTTGACACCAAAGCCATGGAACAAAGGAAAGTAATGAGAGTTAAAAGGCCGGGCGGGGTGGCTCACTCCTGTAATCCCAGCACTTTGGGAGGCTGAGGAGGGCAGATCACCTGAGGTTGGGAGTTCGAGACCAGCCTGGCCAACATAGTAAAGCCCTGTTTCTACTAAAAATACAAAAATTAGCCAGGCATGGTGGTGGGTACCTGTAATCCCAGCTACTTGGGAGGCTGAGGCAGGGGAATCTCTTGAACCCAGGAGGCAGAGGTTGCAGTGAGCTGAGATCGTGCCTCTGCACTCCAGCCTGGGTGACAGAGTAAGACTCAGTCTCAAAAAAAAAAAATGAGTTAAGATGATTCATGGTAACTATATTCACATATTTAAAGGTTTGCCATGCAAAAGTAGAAGTAGACTTTTTCTTGTACTCCAAAGGGCAGAGCTATACCTAGGAGGTAGAACTTATGAGGAGTGTATTTCAGATAAAGGACCTTTCTAATAGAACCCATGAAAGGGCTGGAGTTTTAAAGAAGTTTAAAAAACTATTTGCCAAGGATACACGTAAGGGCCATTCATTCCTGCCCTCAGCAGGAAGTTCAACTAGGTTAGTGGTTCTGAAACACATCAGCATCATCTGGACCAGTCCAGACCTAGTAAATCAGAATCTTCTGGTGGTAGAGACTATTACTGATGGGATATTATGTTGGAAGAAAGTCTGTTAAGGGTTTTTGAAATTGACCAAAGAAGTGCAAATGGCCAATTAACACATGAAAAATTGTTCAACCTCAATAGTAAATGCAAACTAAACAATAGTAAGAGACCAGTAATCTTCTATATTCTACATGTTGAGCATTTTGCCCTAGAGGGCCTTATCTAATTCTCCAGAAAAACCTGAAGTCATGAAAGATGGAGGGCAACTCTTGTGCCACCACAGCTACTATTTTCTCTGATTTGAGTATATATACGTATCTGGCGAGGAATGTCTATAAGCTGAGGAAAGCAATAAATAAATTGTATAAGAGGTACCACATTAATTAAGAGTCCTGGTGGTCAGTTTTATTTACATATTTATAAATATATCAATTTCCCAAGTCTTATAATTGACTTAGGGGACCAAGTTCATATTATTGTAATTGTAGCTTTAATGGAAGCAAAAAATGTTTCTTGAATGAATACAGTAACTTACCATTTTTTCACTTCTTCCACTTATTCATTCCTTCAGCTAATATGTATTGACCATCTGCTATGTGCCCAGGTACAGGGGATGAAGCAGTGAACAAGACAGACACTGTCCCTGCTCTCATGAAGCTCAACCCTCACTGGAGCTGAAAAACAGGACTAATATCATCTGTTTTATATACCAACTTCTATTTTTTACAAAAACCTTTTACTTCATGTAGTTATGCTTGAGGGATGTAATTTGACTCTGTATCATGGATAAATCCAAATGCCAACAAAGTTCTGTGGTAATTAGTTTTCGTATAAAGAGACTCATGCTTCAGTAATTTGTTATGGATGTTAGCCTACTTTTTAGTCTTTAAGTTGATATATGAAACCAACTCCATTTATTTGTAATATATACATATTATATACCTATTAAGCTCTCAATAATTATTTTTTCAGAACCAACAAGCCAAAATAGCACAATTGTACCTTCCCTTTGTTGGACTACTTTTGGAAAATATACAGCGATTAGCAGGTCGAGATACCTTGTATTCTTGTGCAGCCATGCCTAATTCTGTAAGTAGTAATGTGTTTCTGTTGGAGTTTTCTCCTGTTTTATTGAATGCATTTGGAATTGGGGTCATATGCTATATGATCTCAACCTTAAGGGTTCACTTTTTTTGGTTTGTTTTTTTAAGCCACAGTCTCGCTCTATCACCCAGGCTGGAGTGTAGTGGCACAATCATAGTTCACTGTAGTCTCAAACTCCTGTGCTCAAGTGATCCTCCTGCTTTGGCCTCCCGAGTAGCTGGGACTAAAGGCATACGCCACCACGCCCAGCTAATGTTTTTAATTTTTAGCAGAGACAAGGTCTCACTGTGCAGCCCAGGCTGGTCTCAAACTCCTAAGCTCAAGGAATCCTCCCGCCTCAGCCCCCTGAAGTGCTGGGATTACAGACATGAGCCACTGTGCCCAGCCAAGAGTTCATTTTTTACTCCATGTACACTGTTTTTCCTAATACAGTGCTTTGCAAACTTTAATGTGCATATGAATCACCTGGGGAATTTATTAAAACAGATTTTTTTTTTTTTCGAGACAGAGTCTCGCTCTGTCACCCAGGTTGGAGTGCAGTAGCATGATCTCGGCTCACTGCAGCCTCCGCCTCCTGGTTCGAGGTATTCTCCTGCCTCAGCCTCCTGAATAGCTGGGACTACAGGTGCCCGCCACCATGCCTGGCTAATATTTTTGTATATTTAGTAGAGACGGGGTTTCTCCATGTTGGCCAGGCTGGTCTGGAACTCCTGACCTCAGGCGATCCACCCACCACGGCCTCCCAAAGTGCTGGGATTACAGGCATGAGGCATCACGCCCAGCCAACAGATTCTAATTCAATAGGCCTGGGGTGGGACTTGAGAGCATGCATTTCTAACAAGCTTTTGACCGCTTCTGGTCCTAGGATTGCACTTTGGATAACAAAGTCCAAGAGAACACCACAAATCCTTTGAACCCTGTGTTTTATTCTAAACATTTTCTGTTGTTGTATGGCTTCATACATTTATTCAACTTAAACTGAACAAAAGATTCTCTACTTCCAAGATATTAGGCACTGGGGACTAAACTGTATTCCTTATTCCTTTGCTTCTCCTTTCCCTCAGTAGTCTCCTTCAGCACTTCTTGGTGAGACTCTTAGTTTATCACAATTGGTCTGTGCTTTTTTTGCTCCCCTTAGAATTTTAAGAATTGGGGCCGGGCGCGGTGGCTCAAGCCTGTAATCCCAGCACTTTGGGAGGCCGAGACGGGTGGATCACGAGGTCAGGAGATCGTAGACCATCCTGGCTAACACGGTGAAACCCCGTCTCTACTAAAAAAAAAAAAATACAAAAACTAGCCGGGCGAGGTGGCGGGCGCCTGTAGTCCCAGCTCCTCGGGAGGCTGAGGCAGGAGAATGGCATAAACCCGGGAGGTGGAGCTTGCAGTGAGCTGAGATCCGGCCACTGCACTCCAGTCCGGGCGACAGAGTGAGACTCCGCCTCAAAAAAAAAAAAAAAAAAGAATTGGAAGGAACTTTGGAGGTGATCAGTCTCCTATTTGGCAAAACAACCTTTTGCCATTGTAATAATTTAAACATTCCTTCTCACATTAGACCTAAAAGGTTTCCTATCCACTGGTCTTACTTTTGTCTTCTAGAGACACATGAAACACATCTGTTCCCATCTCCACATGTACCCTTTCCACATGTGCCTTCTAAATTTTTCTCCAAGCTAAGTATCTCCACTAATCTGTCATTCCAAATCCTTTACTTTTTTTTTCTTTTTCTTTTTCTTTTTTTTTTTTTTTGAGACAAAGTCTCACTCTGTCACCCAGACTGAAGTGCAGTGGCACAATCTCAGCTCACTGCAATCTGTGCCTCCTGGGTTCAAGTTATTCTTCTGCTCAGCCTCCTGAGTAGCTGGGATTACAGGTATGCGCCACCACGTCCAGCTAATTTTTTTTGTACTTTTAGTAGAGATGGGGTTTCACCATGTTGGCCAGGCTGGTCTTGAAATCCTGACCTCAAGTGATCTGCCTGCCTCAGCCTCCCAAAGTGCTAGAATTATAGGCATGAGCCACCGTGCCCGGTCCCCAAAACCCGTTGCTTTCTTGGTCACCCCTTTTCCGAATGTGCTCCAGTTTACCAGTAACCCTATTAAAATACAATGTCCAAATTATACACTTTATAGTCTGCCCAGTGGAACTGTTAACTTCTGCCCCCATCCATGTTCTATATGGCCCAAGATCACCTGTGCACTTGGCTGGCCACATCGTATTGTTGGATAGCAGGTTAAACTCCATCATTTACAGCTTCCTCTGCAAATTCCCCCTATGAAATGCTACAGCCAATTTGTCATGCCTGTCCTGCGTTCCTGAGGACACTGCTTTTAAGCTTTTCTAGTGGCTTGCTCGCTCCTGACTCCCAGTCATGTCAACTGGCTGAATGTGGATACTACACCTACCTGAATGTCAGGCTGGTCTCGCTTTACAAATACAGTATCTCATGCTTATGCTCCCTCCACATATATCTGACAGCATTATTTGGAAATATTTCACTTCTCTGTACTCTTTGCAGCTCAAGTTTCCTTAGGGCTTCTGGTCACACACCTTATTCTAGCGTTGCCCTGGTTCTAAGGAGGAGAACTGAATGATGTTAAGACTTTACCAGGCCGGGCGCCGTGGTGCATGCCTGTAATCCCAGCACTTTGGGAGGCCGAGGCAGGAGGATCACTTAAGTCCAGGAGTTTTAGATCAACCTAGGCAACATGGCAAAGCCCCATCTCTAAAAAAAATGCAAAAATTAGCTGGGTGTGGTGGTGTATGCCTGTAGTCCTAGCTAATCTGGAGGCTGAAGTGAGAGGGTCGCTTGAGCCCAGGAGGTTGAGGCTACAGTGAGCTATGATCACGCCACTGCACTCCAGCCTGGACTACACAGCAAGACCCTGTCTCAAAAAACAAAAACAAAAAAGACTGTATCAGTTGCGGCTATCTAGAATTATGTCACTTGGCTAGAGGTCATGGTTACAACAGTATGCTAGTAGCTTTTTTTTTTTTTTAAAGAGTCACCTAAATACTAATTACTAGTATTTGATTTAGACTTTCACAGTGAGCTTTGTTTAAAATCAGTGTAACATTTTGTTCTGTTAATTCAGGTTTCTTATCCTATATACGAATTTGTTTAAATAACACAGGTATCATATTCCATTACAGACATCCAGAGATGAGTTTCCATGTGGCTTTACTTCACCTGCCAATAGAGGGAGTCTGAGCACTGACAAAGACCCCGGTAATTAAACCTTTTGGAGATGCTACATTGCATGGGTGTTTAGAAATGTACCCTCTACTTCTCAGTATTTTTGATATATTTCATAATAAAGACCATACATAGCTTGATCTCTACTAAAGTTTAATTAAAATCTGACTCATACTTGCAGTCAAATTTATTTGCCGAGGTTTCCTTGTCTAAGCTTATCTAAGCTTGGCATACTGACAAAATAGAGGATAATGAGAAAAATACTGGTTTCTTTATCTGTCACCAGTTTTAAGCCAGATACCTCCCTTCTCTGGGCTCAAGTTTTCTTGTCTATAAAATTGTCTTTTAAATTGTGTGGCTTTATTTTATGGCTTCCAAGGAATTTCTTGTTGTTTTGTACGTGCTAAAGTGTTTTGAAAGGTGAAAAGTTGCTTCACTTTTACATGGTTTCTTATGGTGTTTTCATATAATAAACTTCACATTTTAGATGTCCAAGATCTATTCCCTATATTAATGTCTCTACTTAAATTAGTTCAGTACTTATTTTTTTTTTTAATATTTCTGACAGTTCCTCCTCTTGCCAACAAGGACTTGACTTTTTTTTGCAGCTTATGGGTCTTTTCAAAATGGACATGGAATTAAGAGAGAAGATTCAAGAGGTTCCCTCATCCCAGAAGGAGCAACAGGATTTCCAGATCAGGGCAACACTGGTGAAAATGTAAGAACTTAAATATATAGGATGACCCTAGTGACACATTAGGCTGCAACAATTTTTTTATAGTATAAATGTGAGCATCTCTACTCTCCTGTAGTCCATCCTGGCTCTGCAAAAAGCATCCCATAATTCTTAGATATTTTAGCAGTATCTTCCTATACTGGCAGCTGCTACTTCAGTGTCTTAAACTATTTATGGAGAATGAGGCATTCATCCTCAAGTGTTCCAACTCTGAATATCTCCTTTGACCCTAGCACGCTATTTTAGTGAGGGGAAATTCAAGTTTAAAATATCTAATGTGCCTTGTTATTGAAAACAAAGCACATCTTGGCAGGATTAATGCAGTCTTTCATTCTTTTGTAATAGAGTAATGATATTAATTTGGGAGGAAAAAATATAAGTCCCGAAACTGATAATCTTAGGGTCCCAGCATCACTTAATCAGAATATATCCTCCCAACTCTTCTATCAAGTTGTTTCACACCTACCATTAAAGTTTGAGATGTGACTGCCTTAAGACAGAGAGACCTCATTTTAAACCAGTAAAGTTTTGCCATGTTGTTATGTAAAATCATTGAATCGTATAAAATTATATTAGAAAGGTCTATAAGAATAAAAAATTCCAACTCTCAATTTACAAATGAAAACTGGGATTATGACTTAGAACAACCAGCTATGGCAGAACCATACTCGAACCTAGATTTTCTAATATGAGCACTTTTTCTCCTATATCATGGTGCTCTTAGTGTGCATCAGGATCACTTGAAGGGCTTAAAAAAATAGATGTCTGGGCCTCACCCCAGGGTGAGATTCAATACGTCTGGAATAGGGCCTGCTAACATGTATTTCTAAGTTCCCAGGTGATGTTGATGCTGTTGGTTGGGTATTGTTACCCTTGAGAGCCGGTGAACTATACTTCCACTGGTTCCTTGAGCCTTTGGGTAAACAGTAATTTATTCACAAATGTTTCTCTTTTACACCATTTAGAAATGTGACAACAGGTACTGTCATAGCTAAGGCAAATAAAGGTCAGAGAGGTTGAATGACTTGCTAGTAGTCACATAGTAGCTAGGCAAGCAATCAGAACCTAGGCCTGTTTGCTCCAAGTAAAAGTTCTTTCTTAGTAAATTCCACCTTAGTCAATGGTGCATCCCCAGTTTAGCTCAACTGAAAGTATTAGTTTTTAACAACTGCAATTTTGTAAGGAGATTATTGTTATTCTATTCATATAAATCCCCAAATAAGTCAGATCTTGTCATGCTTAATTTCTGATATTTTTTTAAAAGTCATTAAATAAGAGGAACACATCAGTACTTTGTAGAGGTGCTAATTTTGAAGTATTACTGGGTACTCCTAAGTGTAATTACCATAATATAATTAGCCCATTTTATTTATTTATTTATATTTTTTAGAAATAAGGTCTTGCTCAGTCACCCAGGCTGGAGTGCAGTGACAGATCAGTATGCTCACTGCAGCCTTGAACTCCTGGGCTCAAGCAGTCTTCCTAACAGCCTCCCGAGTAGCTAGGACTACAGGCATGCACCACCACAGCCCAGCTTTTTTTTTTTTTTTTTTTTTTGTAGAAACAGGTTTTGCTATATTGCCCAGGCTGGTCTTAAACTCCTGTCCTCAAGTGATCCTCCCACCTGAGCTTCCCAAAGCACTGGGTCTATAGGTGTGGGCTACCATGCCTGGCTTCTATTAGCTCTTAAGATAGATTTTCTAATGCATGATTTTGAGGTTGGATTTTAATAAACTCTAAGGAGAGATTCAAATGAAAAAGTTTAAGATGTTTCTTATGCTTTCACTCCATGTAAAAGTTATCTTTCCTTAAATAGCCATGATTATTTTAAAATTTTACCACTAAAACACATGGCATATGAGAATGAAACATACACAGTATTCATGGCTATATCTTTGTGAAGACCCCAAGGTAATTTCTAGTGATATTACTAGCTATTACTAGGAAAGAAAGATTCAGCCCATTCACCTTCAAGTTGTGATATAAAATTTAGATTTATGTTTAGAATTTTCCCAAACTGATCTAATGATAAAAAAAAGAGTTACTGAGTTAAAGGCTGTGGAAAATTGTGGTACGGATACTATTTCACAAACATCCTGTCCTTATAGACCCGACAGAGTTCTACAAGGAGTAGTGTATCCCAGTATAACCGCCTGGATCAGTATGAAATCAGAAACCTCCTGATGTGCTACCTGTATATAGTAAAAATGATTTCAGAAGGTGAGTTACCAGCATATTAAGCATGGACTGTACTAGACATACACCCTCACAGGTTCACAAATTCATGCAACAATATTTGATCATCATCTGGAGGTAGAGCACATGCACATTATAAACAGATATTTGGAGACTCTGACCTTAAAATGTTTCTTAAATTGAACCTCAAAATAGGTTCATGTCAATCACACAAGTTCGAGTCTTTGAAATAATTTTAACATAATTTTGCAAATAAATTTCTAAAATGAGGCAATGGTTTTAGAAGTGCTAAACATTTTGTTTTCATGCAGAGCATTTAATTCATTAAATGACCAATGTAACTGAAAGGAAATAATCACCAGAATTTATATTTAATACTTCAGCCTTTATTTAACCCAGGATTTGACAAATAAGAAACAAAAAGACAGGAAGAGTTCTCGAAGGGTAGCGAATGTCATCATTATCTTTGCAGCAACACTGTATGATATTGTCTGGTATCAGGTTCTTTGTCAGGCCATGTTTTTTCTCCTTGGTGTAGAGCCGTATTTACTAGTGTCACCAGTTCCTCTTTATACTATATGATGGAATACAACCAAAGGACTTTCATAAACTGCATGTCCTCGGGAAGTAAAAGCAGGTTATTTCCAAATACCACATTTACTTAGACAGTTCCCTCCCTTGTCTTCCTTTTTGCAATACTTTTGCTTAAAAAAAAATATACAAGAATGGAAAACATAAAAGTACCTGGGATCATCATAGTGATTGCTACGTTTTACTCATTTTCTATTTTTTATTTTTAGTAATTACTACTTGTTTTAAATATTTTATAATAATGCAGGATGTAAAGACATAAAATAAGTTGATATAGTAGCTATAGAAACATTAAATAGCTAGATATGAGTAAATTCTAAAGTTCATTAATAAAATAAAAATAACTGGAATATTGAAGTTCTAGGAATGTACGATTTAGCATAAACATCAAAGATTATGTTGTGGAATCTGGAAATTGCTAACATTTATAGAATTTCTTCTTAAGGCAATGAAAATGTTGTAAAACTGTGGTGAAGGTTTCACTAGCCTTTGAAGAAACTATAAACTATTGTACTATTGTGGGTTATTTATGTGGGCATTTTTATGGTAAATGAATCTCTCAATAAATTTGTTTTTTTTGAAAAAGAGGCCCAAGTATACATATGTAACAAACCTGCACGTTATGCACATGTACCCTAGAACTTGAAGTATAATAAAAATAAATAAATAAATAAGTAAATAAATAAATAAATAAAAAAAAGAGGCCCAATCTTTATCTCTTCTCCACTCCCATTGCCTCACTTGACTAGCCTTAAAAAAAAAAAAAAGGTCCAAGAGATACGTTAGAAAAAAAAGTGGAACTGAACAAAAAAGCGGTTGAATACCACCATAGCCCAAAGAATGAGGGAGAGAGAAGGTAGGAGGAGGGGAAAAGCTGCATTGCCGACTAGTTCTCTCCCCTCCTCCACTGTAGGTCTCACACACACATACACACACATACATCACATTCTGTACTAACCAGAGACAAGTCTCTGGTTGTTTTATTTTAATGTCATGGGTAAAACCATGACTGTTTTTTGTTTCATTTTGTTTTGAAGACGGAGTCTCACTCTGTCGCCCAGGCTGGAGTGCAGTGGCAGGATCTCAGCTCACTGCAACCTCCACCTCCCAGGTTCAAGAGATTTTCCTGTCTCAGCCTCTGGAGTAGCTGGACTACAGGCACCCGCCACCACGCCTGGCTAATTTTTTGTATTTTTAGTAGAGATGGGGTTTCACGGTGTTAGCCAGGATGGTCTCGATCTCCTGACCTCGTGATCCGCCTGCCTTGGCCTCCCAAAGTGCTAGGATTACAGGCATGAGCCACCGTGCCCGGCCCATGACTGTTTTATTTCTTGTGCACTTGATAGTTCCTCTTATTCTTGCAAATGTTGACCATGCTTGCTCAGTGGCAGGTACTCTGTGCCAAATATTCGGTCTTTGCTTTTTGATTTTAAAAAGCACGTTTTCAATAACTAGTATACAGTCTATGTCACATCTCTTTATCTTTTATATGTATAAAGTCATGCTGTATATCTGTAAAGTCATATTCATTTTGTTCTAAGAAATGTCTTCTTCTAGATCCTTCTCAATGGATGTATTCTAATTTGTCTTGTCCGGTAAATATTGTTTTAGTTATTCTTTATGCATTTAAATATTGATCTCTTTGAAGTCCACACTCTTGAGGTCCTCTCTTGGCTTTCTTTTTTATGGAGTTATAAACAGTAGCAAGTTTAATGTCAATGAAAAGATGTTCTATCTCTACACTTCTATATGGATTCTGGAGAATAAATTTCATTCTTTACTTGTAGCTGCATTTTATTAACTGACAAAAATTTGCTATTTCAAAGTCTTAGATTCATTTGCCAAATATTTTCAGGCCTTATTGCTTAGTTTATTATATCGTGAGAAAAGGAATAAGAGTCAGGAGTTACCAGTTACAAAGTCTGAATTGACAAGAAGACTGTTCTGTTGGAAAAGTAAAACATTGTTGCTTCCTTGGGGGTGGGGGACGGGGAAGGGGACAGGGAAGGGGAAGCTACTTCCTCTTTCTTTGTGACTGTATCTTCACTTTTCTCTTTAGCTTAGACCCCAAAAAGACACTCTCAGTATCACATTGAGGCTTATCGGCACCATTCCCTGCACTTGTAGATTCATAAATATTCTCCAAAGCAGACTGTTTGTTGGAAGGTATCAGTTTAGAGCTATCTCTCGCTGCAAATATGGTGATACGAGGAATAACAACCACTGCTCTTCTTTTTGTACTAGATTTTAAAGTAGAGTCTAAAGGCAAGACATTCGAAGGGCTTATTTTCTTTTCCTTTGTAAGAGGATGACATGAGGTTATAGAATAATCCTCTAAAGTTTCCAGTAAAGTTTCAGATACATGAGCTGGGTATTCTCCTGGGGAGACAGCGGAAGGGCTCCCTGATACGTCAATCTGAGTTTCTTTTTGGGGGCAGACCTTCGTTTCAGGTGTCCCTTTTGGCTGGCCAATCTTGTCTTCATGAGGATTGAGAAAATCTTGAAATCCATAGCTCTTTTGATGACTAAGTGAAGTTGTTAAAAGAGAACTTGCCAGTGGCTTCTGGCTGGCACGGTCTTCTGTGTTAGGCTTAGTGTCATTAGAGGAACTTTTCGTAAAAGAGGTCTCTGGCACTTCAAAGAGGTCTTGACTAAAAGATGGAACTGGAAACTCTGAACTTTGTTGCAGTTCCTTTGTGCTTGTAGGTTTCATCTGTTTACTTTGTGACTGGCTTATTGATTTGATAGGCACATGCCTCTGCCTTCCTTGTGCAGGCTCCCTGACTGAAAAATCTGACATAGTCATTTGACTACCAGAAACGAAGTCATCATTACCAGAAGTCTGAAACTGTTGCTGCCTCAGTATTATTTTAGAAAGCCTTTTATTTTCTTCTCGTAATTTATTTCTTTCTTTAGTGAGTTCCGCAATAAAGAAAAGATTTTGTTGTTGGATTTCAGAATAGTCTTTCTCTAGCTCAAGCCTGTATGTTTCTTTCATTGAACAGTTGTCACAGGTTTTTGCCTTTAACTGATCTTTCAAGTCATTAATGGTGCTCTGCAGGACTCTCTGCTGTTCAGTCAACTCTTTAATTTTGGCTGTGGAGCCCGTCCACCTCCCATCTGACAATCGCTGTTTCCTCAGACTTGTTAATTTTGCCTGTAGACGCCTCAGCTCTTTATCATGGAGCTCTTTCAGCGTCAGCCATGTTTTTTTAAAATTGTCAGATTCCAAATCACATACACTAAGCTGTGATGACTCTCTGCCTGAAGATTTCTTACAACCTCTCCTCCCTCCTTTACCCTTGTTCCCTGCCGGCATCATGTTTCACAGACTTGGAAATGGGAGGGATGGCCTTGCCGCTCGATAACAGTACCGTTAAGAAAATGGCGGACTTGCCGTGTATTGGAGCTAGTTCGCCGTGAGGGCAAGCCCTTCTACTCCTTTCACAGACCTTCTCCGAAGCTACCTTAGGACACGGGGCGAGGGAGATGGGTGCTCACGGTTGGATGGAAAGTCCCAGGTTTTCGCTGGAAAGGAGGCACCAACTTTTCTGCTGGAAGAGCTAACGGACAGGAGAGGGAAGCCAGCACCCTCAGGCAGTGGCGCAACAAGCTGCCCTTTGACCGGAGGCCGGAAACGCAGGGACTTCTGGGGGGAACCCAAGCTTCTGTGAGTAGACACTCATTGGCAGATAGGTGAGAGCGGAAGTCACTGCTAGCTTAATATAATTTTTTTAATTTTATTTTTTCTTAGATGGAGTCACGCTCTGTCGAGCCCAGGCTGGAGTGCAGTGGCGTGATCTCAGCTCACTGCAGCCTCCACCTTCCGGGCTCAAGGGATTCTCCTGCCTCAGCCTCCTGAGTAACTCAGATTACAGGCGTGCCGCCACGCCCAGCCAATTTTTGTATTTTTAGTAGAGGCAGGGTTTCACCATGTTGGTCAGGCTGGCTGGAACTCCTGACCTCATGATCCCCCCGCCTCAGCCTCCCAAAGTGCTGGGATTACGTAATAGGCGTGAGCCACTGGGCCAGGCCTAATTTTTTTTTTTTTTTTTTTTTTGAGGCGGAGTCTCGCTCTGTCGCCCGGACTGGAGTGCAGTGGCCGGATCTCAGCTCACTGCAAGCTCCGCCTCCGGGTTTACGCCATTCTCCTGCCTCAGCCTCCCGAGTAGCTGGGACTACAGGCGCCCGCCACCTCGCCCGGCTAGTTTTTTTTTTTTTTTTTTTTTTGTATTTTTAGTAGAGACGGGGTTTCACCGTGTTAGCCAAGATGGTCTCGATCTCCTGACCTCGTGATCCGCCCGTCTCGGCCTCCCAAAGTGCTGGGATTACAGGCTTGAGCCACCGCGCCCGGCCCTAATTTTTAAAACAAGTCAAATTTTGATTCTATTTTCAGTTTTATTATTGATGATTAGCATTTTGTATTAATTGAAACCTAGCAATATTCGTGGTCTTATAATAACAATTGGAAAATTGGAAGTAACTAAGTCAACCTCCCGGCTTCCCTCATCCTCCTTGCCCCTCCATAAAGCCAAAATTGTCTTGTCTTCCATCTTTATCATTGAGAGGTTCTAGCTCAGTTGGGAATTAAGTCATTTGCTTGCTTTTGTGATACCTATGCGATTTTTACAGTTAGAGGAGGGTCTACTGACACCATTAGCTCCATCAAAGTAGGATAAAAAAGGAATGGAAAGTCAAGTGGTGGCACTGTTTTTGTTTTTTGTTTTGTTTTTTTTTTTTTAAATCTCAGTAAGTAGGTGTGTTGGGGAAGAAATGGGTAAGAAAGAGAAGTATATGTGATAGATTTAAGAGACTTTTGTGTCTGAAATAGTTGTTCCACAGATAGATAGGATATCAGAATTTATAATGCAAAGGCAAAGAGAAAAAGGAAAGTTATCTGTCTCTTATTTTGAAGTTTAAAATTCTCCCCCTTTTTTTTTTTTGAGACGGAGTCTCCCTCTGTTGCCCCAGGCTGGAAGTGCAGTGGCACGATCTCAGCTCACTGCAACCTCCACCTCCCAGGTTCAAGTGATTCTCCTGTCTCAGTCTCCCGAGTAGCTGGGATTATAGGCGCCCGCCACCACGCCCAGCTAATTTTTATAGTTTTGGTAGAGAAGGGGTTTCATCATGTTTTCCAGGTTGGCCTCAAGCTCCTGACCTCAAGTGATACACCCACCTTGGCCTCCCAAAGTGCTGGATTACAGATGTGAGCCACCACAACTGGGCTAAAGTTTAAAATTCTTTTTTTTTTTTGAGATGGAGTCTGGCTCTGTCACCCAGGCTGGAGTGCAGTGGATGGATCTCAGCTCACTGCAAGCTCCGCCTTCCAGGTTTACGCCATTCTCCTGCCTCAGCCTCCCGAGTAGCTGGGACTACAGGCGCCCCCCACCTCGCCCGGCTAGTTTTTTTTTGTATTTTTTAGTAGAGACGGGGTTTCACCATGTTAGCCAGGATGGTCTCGATCTCCTGACCTTGTGATCCGCCCGTCTCGGCCTCCCAAAGTGCCGGGATTACAGGCTTGAGCCACCGCACCGGGCCTAAAATTCTTAAACTTTTTTTAATTCACAGAGCCCTCTGATTAGCAGGCAAAGGCATTTGACCTTCTCAGAAAAATGCACCTAAATACACCATCTTGCATAAAATTTTAGGGAGTTCATTAAAAATACCTCATCTAAAGTAAAAACACAGCAACTTCCTTTACTCTGTCTTCAGAAATGATACGAAGATTGGGATAAGCGACCCGAAAGGACATACACAAAACACATAAAAAGGATCATTGATGCTGAACTAATTACCAATTAAATGATATATTTGGAATTAATTCAAAAGAATACAGAGTGTGTACTGAGCAGTTGGAGGGGAGAGGAGAATATAGATGAAACAAGATTTGCCTTGATTGATAGTCCTTGAAGCTACATAGGACTTGGGGATTCACTGTGCTATTTGCTGTAATTATTTGAAGATCTAACACTTTATTTATTCCATTTTCAGATACTCTCTTAACTTACTGGAATAAAGTATCTCCTCAGGAGCTCATAAACATTCTTATACTTTTAGAGTAAGTTATATTAATTTATCTTCATAAACTTTCCCCTTATTTGGGGAGAATTCAACTGTTACTTTTTTTCTTTTTAATGGCTTATTTGCTAATAATGTAGAAAATGTTAAATTATTCTGATAATATAGAGCCTGGCATAGTGGTTCTTTATCTGCAGACAGAAGAAAAATGTCAACGTGGAATACTTTCTGTATTGCTGAAAACTCTAGGTAATAATAAACCATCTTTACAGCCCAGCAAAAGACTTTCTGTGATCTGAAAAACTAGAAGTAGTATCAGCTGTTCTGCATCATTCATTTGGAACAGATGCTGGAATAGTGGAGCAGTGGAAATGATTGGAATTTAGAATTTGTACTTTCATACAGAGCTGAGTAATTCTACCCACTGCAGAAATGTGTCTGTGTGTGTGTATGTACACACACACACACACAGACACACACGTATGTATAAGTATGTATTCCAAGACACTTGGGGGAAAACCTAGTCTGGAGATGAGAAGTTGTCCTACGTTTCATCCTGAGCTATTTTTATATGATTATGGAAGCTAAAAGAAAAATTAGACATAGAATGAAATGCAAGAAATTTTTTTTTTTTTTTTGAGACGGAGTCTCGCTCTGTCGCCCGCGCTGGAGTGCAGTGGCCGGATCTCAGCTCACTGCAAGCTCCGCCTCCGGGGTTACGCCATTCTCCTGTCTCAGCCTCCCGACTAGCTGGGACTACAGGCGTCCGTCACCAGGCCCGGCTAATTTTTTGTATTTTTTAGTAGAGACGGGGTTTCACCATGTTAGCCAGGATGGTCTCGATCTCCTGACCTTGTGATCCGCCCGTCTCGGCCTCCCAAAGTGCCGGGATTACAGGCTTGAGCCACCGCACCGGGCCTAAAATTCTTAAACTTTTTTTTAATTCACAGAGCCCTCTGATTAGCAGGCAAAGGCATTTGACCTTCTCAGAAAAATGCACCTAAATACACCATCTTGCATAAAATTTTAGGGAGTTCATTAAAAATACCTCATCTAAAGTAAAAACACAGCAACTTCCTTTACTCTGTCTTCAGAAATGATACGAAGATTGGGATAAGCGACCCGAAAGGACATACACAAAACACATAAAAAGGATCATTGATGCTGAACTAATTACCAATTAAATGATATATTTGGAATTAATTCAAAAGAATACAGAGTGTGTACTGAGCAGTTGGAGGGGAGAGGAGAATATAGATGAAACAAGATTTGCCTTGATTGATAGTCCTTGAAGCTACATAGGACTTGGGGATTCACTGTGCTATTTGCTGTAATTATTTGAAGATCTAACACTTTATTTATTCCATTTTCAGATACTCTCTTAACTTACTGGAATAAAGTATCTCCTCAGGAGCTCATAAACATTCTTATACTTTTAGAGTAAGTTATATTAATTTATCTTCATAAACTTTCCCCTTATTTGGGGAGAATTCAACTGTTACTTTTTTTCTATTTTTAATGGCTTATTTGCTAATAATGTAGAAAATGTTAAATTATTCTGATAATATAGAGCCTGGCATAGTGGTTCTTTATCTGCAGACAGAAGAAAAATGTCAACGTGGAATACTTTCTGTATTGCTGAAAACTCTAGGTAATAATAACCATCTTTACAGCCCAGCAAAAGACTTTCTGTGATCTGAAAAACTAGAAGTAGTATCAGCTGTTCTGCATCATTCATTTGGAACAGATGCTGGAATAGTGGAGCAGTGGAAATGATTGGAATTTAGAATTTGTACTTTCATACAGAGCTGAGTAATTCTACCCACTGCAGAAATGTGTCTGTGTGTGTGTATGTACACACACACACACACAGACACACACGTATGTATAAGTATGTATTCCAAGACACTTGGGGGAAAACCTAGTCTGGAGATGAGAAGTTGTCCTACGTTTCATCCTGAGCTATTTTTATATGATTATGGAAGCTAAAAGAAAAATTAGACATAGAATGAAATGCAAGAAATTTTTTTTTTTTTTTTGAGACGGAGTCTCGCTCTGTCGCCCGCGCTGGAGTGCAGTGGCCGGATCTCAGCTCACTGCAAGCTCCGCCTCCCGGGGTTACGCCATTCTCCTGTCTCAGCCTCCCGACTAGCTGGGACTACAGGCGTCCGTCACCAGGCCCGGCTAATTTTTTGTATTTTTTAGTAGAGATGGGGTTTCACCGTGTTAGCCAGGATGGTCTCGATCTCCTGACCTCGTGATCCACCCGTCTCGGCCTCCCAAAGTGCTGGGATTACAGGCTTGAGCCACCGCGCCCGGCCAGAAATTTTTTAATAAATAGTACACATATATGATTTGTATGTGCATGTCTACAAAAACAAAGCATATCAATACAAACCCTTGGATTAAAGTCTTACAAACTTTAGCAGAAAATGTCAGGATAATAAACAGCAGTTAAGATTTTTTTTAACTACTATAATTGTACTCAAATATTTACTAATGAAAATATCTGATGTTGGGGATTTGCTTTAGAAACACAGGGGCAGGGAGGGTGGAGGGATGTATCAGGGGACCTATTCAGGGCAGAGGTCAAAAAAGAATAGCCATGAGTTCAATCATTGTTGAATCTAGGGGGTGATTGCGTATGTGGGAGTTAACTATGGTACTCTCCCTACTTTCGTACGTGTTTGAAATTTTTAATAATATAAAGTATTTTAATGTTATTATTTAAAATGTAGAAATTGCCCCAATTTTTAGTGCAGAAGAACCTTTTAGAGATATTATTGACTATGCTGGTGGGCCAGGCATGGTGGCTCACACCTATAATCCCAGCACTTTGGGAAGCTGAGGCAGGAGGAACACTTTAGCCCAGGAGCTTGAGAGCAGCCTGGGCAACATAATGAGACCTGATCTCTACAAAAAATAAAACATTAGCTGGGCATGGTGATGTGCACCTGTGGTTCCAGGTACTTGTGAGGCTGAGGTGAGAGAATCATTTGAGCTTGGGAGGTCGAGGCTGCAGTGAGCCGCACATGATCATTCCACGGCCTTCCAGCGTGGGTGACAGAGCGAGATCCTGTGTCAAAAATAAAAATGACTGATGGAGACCTTTGCTATGATAAATTATAGAGCATAAAGGGTGATTTGCATTGACAGGTATTTTTTAACCTGTCATTAAAATTGTATATGAAGACATGATGTAATTGTAGCAAATAAATGTAGAAAGATAGAATATGGCAAGCCCACAATTAACTATCTATGTATTTCTGTGTAGCAAAACACGTATCATTATATGATTTAAATAGGCCATTCTTTGTAACTCATGACTTTTAAAATATCACTTGTTAATCTGTAGAGGATGTTAATATATACTAACATGCTATTGTTTTTCTTTCTAGAGTATGCTTGTTTCACTTTAGATATATGGGAAAAGAAACATAGCAAGGTAATTCCCATAGCACTGCAATTTCTACTTTTTCCTTCTCTTCCAACAGAGGGCAATCTTACTCATGCCATGTAAAACCTGGGTTATATATTTTGAGTTAACATTGAGATACCCGTGATTTAGTTAACATGTCCCAACTGAAAATTTAAATGAATGGGAACTTTTACATTTTCAAGCTTCCCAAGGGGTGATGATTAAAGTGACATACAGAGTTTCTACCTTGTGAGATGCTTATCTTTTTTTTTTTTTTTTTTTTGAGACAGAGTCTCGCTCTGTCGCCCGGGCTGGAGTGCAGTGGCCGGATCTCAGCTCATTGCAAGCCCCGCCTCCCGGGTTTACGCCATTCTCCTGCCTCAGCCTCCCGAGTAGCTGGGACTACAGGCGCCCGCCACCACGCCTGGCTAGTTTTTTGTACTTTTTTAAGTAGAGACGGGGTTTCCCCGTGTTAGCCAGGATGGTCTCGATCTCCTGACCTCGTGATCCACCCGTCTCGGCCTCCCAAAGTGCTGGGATTACAGGCTTGAGCCACCGCGCCCGGCCGAGATGCTTATCTTTTCTAAAGGAATCCAGAAGGGGCTAGGTCCAGGGGAAGGCAGGAAATCATAAAGTGAGGACAACTGTAAGGTCTGTACTTTTGTCTGAAGACTATCAATACTTACCTCCGTTACTAAGGCAAATAGAAATCCCCAACAGCAATTGGGACATAAATGATATATTATCTGTTTCCTCTTTTTGTCATGTAAGTCCTAGTGAAATAAATACTTAAGGAAATATTTGAGGGATTCTAAGGTGAAGAAGGTTACTTGCTTATTTCAATGAGATATATTTTAGGGGTAGAGATAGTCATTAAAGGAACTTAAAAATAGTTTTTAAAAAATGTTTAATTTTTAAGAGGCTGTGTGGATGGGGAGATTATTGCTCAGTCTCTGGAACGTCCTAAGGATAGGTAGTTTGGGTGGTGAGGGTTCCAGTTTCCACCATCTTTTCCCATAACTCGGAGTTGATATGGCCATTGTTACCATGAACCTCAGTCTCTAGGATTCTGTCAACTCTCCCACTACGTTTACTAGAGGACAGATAAACTACTTCTTCCTTAGTCCATGTATGACCCAGTTGTAATTTTTTAAATGGAAACAACAGTAAAGTAAAACAAAGAAAAGTTTGTTTATCTTAGCAATAGACATACCTACAGAGTAAAAATTTCTAATCCAAACTTACCTCAAGTCCAGAAACAGATTAGATTGGCACTCATTCTTGAACATCTGACTCTAGGATTTTCCCCTCTCATTTCAACCTTTAGTGAACCTCTGTCTATCTTCTTCCCACTCTTGACCTTCCTCACCTCCCGTGAAAAGATTGAATCTTATTGGAGTGCTGGCCACTTATCTCTGATGTTTTTGAGAAGAAGAAGGGAAGTGAAAGCTCTTTCTAAATCCTAAATTCCTTAATTATATTCATATATGCTATTTTAAAGATACATTAAAACTTCATCCAATTTCTAGTGACACTTGATTTAATCCTTGAGTATACTACTATGTTTATGTGAAAACCTAATTTTTTTTAGTTAAAACGATTATAACATTGAGATATGTTATTAGAGAACTCCAGTTCCTGACTTTAAAATTTATTTTAGGGTGCATGATGCCTGGCTGTCAAAACACTTCGGAATAGACCGAAAATCGCAAACCATGCCTGCTCTTCGAAACAGATCAGGAGTAATGCAGGCCCGGCTTCAGCATCTTAGTAGCCTAGAAAGTTCATTTACACTCAATCACAGTAAGTGAAAATGTGTGTATGGTACCCATTGACCTTAAAGAAGTCCTGGTTTAAATAATAAAACTGAAGGTAATGGATACCCTGAATACCTTGATCATTACACATTCTATGCATGTAACAAAATAACACCTGTATCCCTTAAATTTGTGTGAAGAAAAGAAGTCCTGGTTTAAATTACCAATATGATTGGAAATGATTTCCCATACATACATGTATTTGCATCTTTCTGCTATGTATATATGTATATAATCAATTTCATCATACATGACTATAAAATGATAAAATACACATGGATTTTTGAACAATTTTAGGTCATGGTGTTTTCTTCATAGTGTTAAAGAAATTAAATTTTTCCCACGAATTGCTGTTCTCATAATATTTTTATATTGGGTGTTCTTCATTCCTACTGTTAAACTTGAATGCAAATATTGACATCTTAATATAATAGTATATGTAATATTGTTTAGTTACTTTTGGTTACTATTTAGTATATAACTAAATAGTTTATATACTAAACTATATAATGATTAGTTATATATAACTAGTTATATATAATGATTAGTTATATATAATATAATTATGTAATATATAATATAATTATATAATTATGATTATATTTTGATCATAATTAATGATTAGGGAATGAACATGCTGAGATGACTGCAGAAATCAGTGAACTCTAAATACTAGTTTGGCAAAGGTGTATTTCAGACTGGTTGAAGTATTGACAAGGCAAATAGGGCAAAGGAGAGAAATCTTGCCCAACTGTGGAAGCTAGAGGGTTATATAATGGAAGCTCTCCTATGAAAAGCAAATATTAATAACAACTCAAAGAGTGAGAATGTTTTGTTTCCACACAGTCCTCTGAAGGTTTCAGAAAAGGAAGTCAGCAAAACTGGCTTTGTGGTAAGACCTAGTAATAAAAAATAATGTTTTGCTAGACGCTGAGCTAATAGACTCAGGACCTTTAAATCTGCATGTTTTTTTTTTTTTTTTTTTGAGACGGAGTCTCACTCTGTGGCCCAGGCTGGAGTGCAGTGGCCAGATCTCAGCTCACTGCAAGCTCTGCCTCCTGGGTTCACGCCATTCTCCTGCGTCAGCCTCCCGAGTAGCTGGGACTACAGGCGTCCGCCACCTCGCCCGGCTAGTTTTTTGTATTTTTTAGTAGAGACGGGGTTTCACAGTGTTAGCCAGGATGGTCTCGATCTCCTGATCTCGTGATCCGCCCGTCTCGGCCTCCCAAAGTGCTGGGATTACAGGCTTGAGCCACCGCGCCCGGCCTAAATCTGCATGTTTTAAAGCCTTCAGCTTCTTGTAAAAATATGATGAACCTACTTCCTTCAGTTGCCTCCAAGATACCTTGTTTTCCTTCTGATTTAGAAACAAATCTCATATAATCAGCATAATTGAAAATGTCTGACCATAAGGCACTACTGTTTATCTGTAGCTGAATTTCTATTTAGTGGTTTCTCATTGTTACCCACATAATTAGTGGCATGACTTAGAAGGCCTCCCACATTATTTCCTAGTTACATCACCGGAGTTCATCACTGAAACCTTGTCTCAAAGAGGTGGGCACCTAATTATGTCCTGCAGAGCTGTTGATACAGAACTGTAATGAAAACTAATGAAATTGATTAACCCAGACTATATTTGATGAGGGAGTTAAATACAGTATGACACTGTGAGCCCTTTTTCTTTTTTTTTTTGAGACAGAGTCTCACTCTGTCGCCCAGGTTGGAGTGCAGTGACGTGATCTCGGCTCACTGCAACCTCCGCCTCCCGAGTTCAAGTGATTCTTCTTCCTCAGCCTCCTGAGTAGCTGGGATTGCAGGTGCGCGCCACCATGCCGGGCTCATTTTTTGTATTTTTAGTAGAGATGGGTTTCACCATGCTAGCCAGGCTGGTCTTGAACTGACCTCATGATCTGTCCGCCTCAGCCTTCCCAAGTGCTGGGATTACAGGCGTGAACCACCGCCCCCAGCCGAGCCCCCTTTCTTGTCTTAAATCTTTGGGTAGAAAGTCATTCAGCACCATTATGTGCATCTTTATGTTGGGAAAAGTTTAATTTACTTTTTTAATCCTAGGTTCTACAACAACTGAAGCAGACATTTTCCACCAGGCACTTCTTGAAGGCAATACAGCTACTGAAGTTTCCCTAACAGTACTAGATACCATATCATTTTTCACTCAGTGCTTCAAGGTAAAAATGAAGAGTTATAATCTAGTTGGTACCATTGCAAAGTAACATTATACAGAAATCACCTAGTCAAATGTGGGGTAGTGCAGTGAAAAAGGCTGGCATGAATAGTCAGGAAATGTGGGTGGCAGTTCTAGTTTGGTTATCATGTGACCCTGGAAGTCACTGAGACTCACTTATGTCATCCATAAAGGGAAGGGAATGGACTCACTTGCCCTTAAGCTCTCTTCTACCTCTTAAATTCTATTAGATTTTCGTGTTTAAAAACAAAGTTTCCATACTTTAAGTAGCCAGCAATCTTTAGCCCAAAATATGATTGGATCTGTTTGCCCAAATACCCATTGTGATGAGGTGTCTTGTCAGGGTAGATGAGGTCCAGGCAGGCTGGCTGACTTCCCTAGCCACGCACTTAGTGTTTTTTCTCAGATGTTTGCCTCTCAGTGCAAATCATCATTGCTATGATTTTAAAAAGAAGGTAAAAGCACTTATCTAACAGGATTATTGGAGGGGGGAATGCGATAATGGACGTGTGCTTTGAAAAGTAAAAATGATGTGACTATAATGTAAGAACTCAAAGGTGAAAAATCTTGCTTGCTTTCACTTCAGTTATACAGATGTGTTTTTTTGTTTGTTTGTTTGTTTTTTTGTTTTGTTTTTTGTTTTTTCCTTCTTCCCCTCTTCTCTAAGTAATTCAGTTAATTGTTTCAGCGACCTCGAGATTTTCTATGGAAACCTGGCCTGTGCTTTTCAAAGAGGCTTATAAAGGAAAATTGAATTAGATACTAACACAAAATAGGCTGCAGAATACCTTTAATAAATAGGCTACAGATCCCTTTATGAAGTATTAGGTTTGTTCTATATTAAAATGCAACACAACTCCCTGTTTCATCGTGCCAATAAATAAGGAAGTCATTAGATCTCATGATGTACATTGTGTTCCTTCCTCCTATTCTGATACCTCTTATTTATTTAACAAACATTTATATAATCTCTTGGTAAATATCAGACACTGTCCTAAGGGCTTTACAAATATTAACTCACTTTTTCATTGTGAGGCTGGGAATGAGAAAGGGGAGTGATCTTTTTTGAAACAATGGAAATGTTTTAAAATTGTATTGTGGTGGTCACCCAACTCTGTTGCTGAATTTACTAAATGTAATTTAATTGTATACCCGAAACTGGTGAATTTGTAAATTATATCTCAATAACTTAAAAATACAAATATGAACTTACTTTTAATCCTCATGATAGCCTTATGATGTAGATACTGTTACTCCCTTTTGAAAATGGAGAAACTGGGGCCCACAGGAGGTTAATGCCACACAGCTGGGCAGTGGCAGAATCAGGATTGAGATCTAGGCCAGTTATGAGAGACCATGATTCTAGCCACTATACCATGCTTTGAAATATACTAAGGAAAGTGCCAGAAAAATCAAAATACCATTCAGGGATTCTGGCTGTCAGTATTATCATTAGATTGTTGTTGTTTTGGGTTTGTTGTTTTTGGCCAGATTGTAACCTGCTGGTTACTTTCTTGAAGAGTAGCAAGATAGAGCTGGAGAAATTAACCATTGCTGATAAAACAAAGTTGACAAACTAATAGGTATTTCTCTACAATTTGTTGTTTCTTTGCAAGGGGCATTTAAACAATTTACATAGTCTGTTCAATTGTGATACCTGTTAATTATCTCTACTCATAGAGGGTTTAATTTTTCACGAATGGCTAACCATATAGTAAACATACTTTTAAAGTAAATTAGATCATAATCTAATAAAATAGAATTGGTATTTTCCTTCATTTATACATTATAATATTTAGTCTCTCAGAAATACAAAGGCTGATTGGCTTGTATTCATTTTAATTTATTGATTTCTAATTGAGAAGCAATATGGTATAGGTTAATAGAAAATACTGTTCCCATACTAGTCCTGTATATTGTTGTGTTGCATTGAAAAAAAATTCCACCTGTTTAAAATGTTGGGATTAAGTATTCTGGATATCATGTACGTAGTATTTGTTTGAGATTTCCAAGTTGAAAGATGCCACAAATATTTTGAAATTATATGTAAGAGCCTTTTATTTTCCTGAAACTTCCAAACAGTGGTTTCATAAACAGGTATTGGTGAAATCAGTTCTGTCATTGTCAGTGGGGCATAAACCGTATTTTTTAATGTTTTATAGACCCAGCTTTTAAATAATGATGGCCATAACCCATTAATGAAAAAAGTGTTTGATATACATCTTGCTTTTCTTAAAAATGGACAATCTGAAGTGTCGCTGAAACATGTATTTGCCTCACTAAGAGCTTTCATCAGTAAGGTAAGGACAGAAGCTTGGGAGCAGCCAGTGGGCTGTCTTCATTGCAAAAAAGAAAGATGAGACAATGGGGGTCATTGTGGTGACATATACAATGCCAGCTCATGAAGCCATTAAGTACTGCCTTTGTAAATAGAAATACAGAGCAACAAAGCACACACAGAGGGCCTGACCATGAACCCCCTCAAATCAGAAGCTACTTTTTATTTCACCCCATAATACCTTCCCTTTTCCATTAAGCTCCTTTGAAGAGTATCATTTTAAAATTACCAAGCCTGCCAGTTCTCTATTTTGCTTCTTTTTAAAAGTATTGTCATATTGGAGGTATATAAGCCATGAGTGCACTCATGTCTAAAGACTTTGAAAGGATCCAACTTTTGTAATCCCAGGGTCTTGTATAATATATTGGAAATGGTAAGCACTCAGTACATGTTCAAATGGATGAATCCTGACTTTCAATGCTAGTTGTAACTGAGGGCTCTAAATGTGCAGTCCACTTGCCCCAGCTGAACAATAACCTCAGACTTGGCTTTTAGGAAGAAATATGACTGAAACAGACAGCAAAGATTTGTTTTCTGTGCTCAGGGGCTTTTTAAACTTAAGAATAAACATAATAAACCAAGATAGAGCTAAGGTTATGGAAAGGCACAGTCCAGATCTTCCACTGGTTTATGTAACTACAGTAAGACAAAGAAATTCAGTTACGTTATTTGTGTAATAAGCTAGCTAAGCTTTGAAAACTTTTTGCCATCCTCATTATTTATATAGCAGCTAGTTGCATTTAATAGATACAGAAATTAGATGAATTTGAAGCTTTTTATTGCCATTCTTTAATATAATTTATGAATTAAAAATCTATGGGAAGCCGAGTTCAACACAAGCATGTTACAAGAAACCAAGGGAAGGAGATTCAGAAATAATTCATTTAACAAAAACTGTGTAGGTACTTAATGGATATAGTCCCTAAGGGCTTATTGTCCAGTAGAGGGAGGCACACACACATCTAGATACATGTACACAGAAACAAATACCATCAGGATAAAATAAGTCTGTATAGACCTCTGGGGGTGGGCAGGAGAAAAACTCTAATTTAGCAAAAGTTTTTCTGCAGCAATGGAGCTAGGATTTAATATGGATTCACCAAGAGATGAAACTAAAGATGTAAATGGAGTACAGATCATGTGGACTCATCTTAAGAGTTGGATTTCATCTTTCAGGCATCAGGTAGTCATGGAAGGGTTTTAAGCAGGGAAGTAACACAATTATATTTGTATTAAGAGAGAATTGGTAAGGACAGGGGAAAGTCTCTATAAAAGTTGTGTTGAAGAAGGATTGGTGACAGTGTCAAAGGCAGTAAAAAGACTAGTTGCAATAAGCTAGATAAGAAATGAGGGCCTGAAGTAAGGTAGTGACAGTGGATATATGAAGGGTCAAAGGCAGATGAGACATGTTGAAAAAGGATTTATAGGATTTGATCATCAGTCCACTGATAGTATGGTGGAGTGTGGTAGTTGATATGAAATACAGGGGAAAGACTACATTTGCAGTAAAAGTTAATGAGTGCTGTTTTGTAGACCTGTTGAATTTGAGTGCCTATGGGACATTAAGATATGTGGATCTTTGCTCTGGAGAGGGATTAGATTGGAGAGCCAGACTTGGAGTCATTCTCCATTCATCCATACTATATTTATTGAGGACCTTCTCTGTGTCAAGTGCTGTACTAGGTCCTGGAGATGCAATGGAGATACAAAATAAATAATAGTTTTTGCTGTCGGCCGGGCGCGGTGGCTCAAGCCTGTAATCCCAGCACTTTGGGAGGCCGAGACGGGCGGATCACGAGGTCAGGAGATCGAGACCATCCTGGCTAATACGGTGAAACCCCGTCTCTACTAAAAATACAAAAACTAGCCGGGCGAGGTGGCGGGCGCCTGTAGTCCCAGCTACTTGGGAGGCTGAGGCAGGAGAATGGCGGAAACCCAGGAGGCGGAGCTTGCAGTGAGCTGAGATCTGGCCACTGCACTCCAGTCCGGGCGACAGAGCGAGACTCCGCCTCAAAAAAAAAAAAAAAAAAAAATAGTTTTTGCTGTCATGAAGCATTCAGTCTTAGTGGGGATAGGGAGACAGAAAATAAATAATAAAAGAATTAGTAATTATGAGCTGGGTGCAGTGGCTCATGCCTATAATCCCAGCACTTTGGAAGGCCGAGGCGGGCAGATCACCTGAGGTCAGGAGTTCGACACCAGCCTGACCAACATGGCAAAAATACAAAAATTAGCCGGGCGTGGTGGCGGGTGTCTGTAATCCCAGCTACTCAGGAGGCAGAGGTTGCAGTGAGTCAAGATGGCACCATTGCACTCCAGCCTGGGCGACAGGGCAAGATTTCGTCTCAAAAAAAAAAAAAAAAAAGTAATTATTACATGTTCTAGGAAAGGAACAAACAGGGTGCTGAGACAGTAAATGATTTGTGGGAGATAATCTTATCTTAGATAGGTTTGTCACTTTTAAAATGAGACGTGAATCTGTAATCCCAGCACTTTGGGAGGCTGAGGCGGGTGGATCACAAAGTCAGGAGTTCAAGACCAACCTGGCCAACATAGTGAAACCCTGTCTCTAGTGAAAAAAAAAAAAAAATTAGCCAGGCATGGTGGTGTGCGCCTGTACTCCCAGCTACATGGGAGGCTGAGTCACTTGAACCCGGGAGGCGGAGGTTGCAGTGAGCCGAGATCGTGCCATTGCACTCCAACTTGGGCAACAGAGCGAGACTTCGTCTCAAAAAAAAAAAACAAAAAAAACACAAACAAACAGAGAGACTCGAATTATTGAAAAGGGGCCAGCTGTAAAAAGAGCTTACAGAAGAACTATCTAGGGAGAAGGACATACATGTGCCAAGGCTCTGAGTTGGGAAACAGTTTGGAATATTCTAAGAACTAAAAGGCTGGTATTTTTGGAGCATAGTGAACTAGTGGGAGCATCAACATACAAGTGGTAGTTGAAGCCATGAGAGTGGTTTGATTTTCCCTGGATAGTACATTGAAGAAGAAGAAGAACAACAACAAAAATCAAAAGCAGAACATTGGAGAGAAATAACATAGAAAGGAGGTTCAAAGACGAATCTGTAAGGGAGATGAGAGGGAGCAGTCACAGAGGTGGGAAGAAAGGTAAGAAAGAAGGATATCATGGAAGCCAAAGAAGGAAAGAGTTCCAACATTGTCATGACGTATACAGAGTAGTCAAATAAGATAAAGGGGAAAAGAGGTCTGTTAGAATTGGCAATTAGGGGGTCATTGATGATTTTGGCCATTGCCCACTCAGAGAAGTGAGTGATGTGGGTAGAAGACTTAGTGTAGTGATGAGCTACACTATAGCTATGCTCTCCCTTAAATGTTTATTTTCATACCAGAGTATCTGCTTCATCCAGAGTTAGTCTGGTGAAATTATTAGTGAGATTTCCCAATTGCCAATCAGAAAACATTTATTAAGCATTCATTATCTGCATGGAATTACACTTGGTATTAAGGTGAAATAAAGGGTAGATTCCTATAACGTGGGTCTAAATTCAAGGTTCCTAAGAAATAATTTTTAAAACATGGCCTTCTAGCTTCACTCTCTGTAAAACATCTATTGTGTACCCTGAAGCAGCTTATTATTTGCTCGCCTAGACCTATAAGCACAGGAAATTGTAACAAGTCTATTGTGTCTTCCACAAAGCAGACCGAATACATTCTTAAAGGAACAGGCCACTTGTCTCTTCGGATAATTAGTCACTTTCATACTCCTTTTCTATGCTAAAATGTATCTTAACTATCAGTGTTTATGTGAAGAGGATACATGTGTGTATCTCCTGTATCCCATTTTGTTAAAAGATGAACTTCACTTGCTGAGTAGATTTTAGCTATAATTTTCTCAGCACTTTGATGTTCACAATAAAGGAACTGTTGAAATATAAACCAAAAGAGTAAGTAATGAAGATTGACCTTCCCATTTTTAAGCCCACATTTGAGATCCATCATTCATCATTTCAGGCATTCTTTTAAAACATATTGAGAACCTGCTTACTGTCTTATGGTGGTGCAAAACTAATTGCCACTATATAGTGGCAAAAACCGCAATTACTTTTATATATATTATATTATTATATACAATAATACTCTCTGGAGAGTAGAGCCTGCCTTATGTTGATTTTGTATCCTCAAAGCACCCAGCATAGGTTTAGGTGAGGATATAGAGGGCCTTTGATACTCTATTGATTTTATGATTGGATTTTAAATACTTATTTCTGTTTTCCCTGTTCTTCAGTTTCCTTCAGCATTTTTCAAAGGAAGAGTAAACATGTGTGCTGCATTTTGCTATGAGGTTTTAAAGTGCTGCACATCAAAGATTAGCTCAACCAGGAACGAAGCATCTGCACTTTTGTATCTTTTGATGAGAAACAACTTTGAGTATACCAAAAGGAAAACCTTTTTGAGGACACATCTACAGGTCAGTGAAAATAAAAGAGCCTCTTCATCTTTCTTCTCTTCAATCTTTAACCTCTAGATCAAGATCCAGAGCCACCCAACCCAGTCCAATACAGTGTGGCCATCTAGCACTTGATGTGTGGCTAGTCTAAATTTAGGTGTTCTGAAAGTGTAAAATATGCTATGGCTTTTGAAGACTAAGTATGAAAAAAATAGAATATCTAAATTGTTTTATATTGATTGTGTGTTGAAATGATATGTTACCTGTATTAGGTTAAGTATATTAAAATAAGTCTCTTTTTAGTGTGGCTACTAGGTAATTGATAATTATGTATGTGGCACGTGTCATATTTCTACAGAAGAGAGCTGCTCTAGAGCAGAGACATTACGAGCATAGGCTCTATTTCGATTTTTTTTTTGTTTGATTTTTGTTTTTTGTTTTTGTTTTTTTTTTTGAGACAGAGTCTCACTCTGTCGCCCAGGCTGAAATGCAGTGGTGTGATCTCAACTCACTGCAACCTCCACCTCCCAGGTTCAAATGATTCTCCTGCCTCAGCCTCCCGAGTAGGATTACAGGCGTGTGCCACTATGCCCAGCTAATTTTTGTGGTTTTAGTAGAGATGGGGTTTCACCATGTTGGCCGGGCTGGTCTGAAACTCCTGACCTCAGGTGATCCACCCACCTCAACCTCCCAAAGTGCTGCAATTATAAGCATGAGCCACTGTGCCCAGTCTCTAGTTCAAATTTGAGGACTGCCACATACTATGTGACCTAGAACAAGTTACTTCCTTAGCTTCTCAGTGCCTCAGTTTCTGCAAATGCAGTAGGGTAAATATTGTTACCTAGCTCATAGGATTTTTATGAGGATTAAATGACATGATTAAATAACAAGCTTGTTAGATTTTACAGAACAGATAAGACAGTTTATGTTTCTCATGCTCCAGTATGCCCACTTATTTTAAAAATGAGAGATGTCTCAAAGTTTAGTGGAAAGCATGGACTTCAGAATCAGGCCTACCTGCACTTAAATCATAGCTTAAATCCTTACATGCCATGTGACCCTAAGCAAATCACTCAATCTGGCTAAACCTGTTCCCTTATTTGTAAAATGAGACTGAGTATTTCACTTTGCAGCATTACCCTGAGGATTAAAATAAGTTATGTATGGTGCCTATAGTGCCTGACACAATGTGTAGCACAAGATAGCTACTTCCTACATGATAGTTATTATTCAGCATCTCCATACTTTTGCGTTTATGGGATGAAATAGCTCTGAACTAAACCACAATTGGGACTGCTTGACTCAGTAGCCCTCATTATAATATGGGAAATCCTTGGTCCTATTTATATCTTTACTGTCATGGTCTGTCCCATTGGAGTTGTTTACTGGAGACAAGATTATTAATGGGGAGACAACCATAAGCAGCTTGTTGAAAAATGTCATCAATAATGTGAAAATCCAATAGGAATACTGTGTATGCGTCCTGTAAAAGTCTGCTATATAATTACTTTTGCATGTTAGAGTCAGCCATCATTACACATTAGCTCCTTTACTATTTGCTTTTATATGAGATGGCACTTGGAAACCCACCTTCCCCCAGAGCATTGTTCTAATTTGTGTGTCAATATACCTGAAATTTCCCCATTGTTCATTCTTCTGAGTCAAAGCATCAGTTTTCTTTAAGTCTTTTATTCAAATATAGACAAATTAATAAATGTGAAGACTTAGAACACTGGCACATAATAAATGCTCAATAAAGGATTAACTGGTACTCTAATGGTTATCATCTCTTTCATCCTCTACAAAGTAGGGATTTTTATCATAGCCACTTTACAAATGAGAAACATGAGGCACAGAAAGGTTAAATAGCTTTCCCAAAGCCACACAGTGAATTATTGATAAAGTCAAGATTTGTATCTAAGGCATTCAACTCTAGAGCCCATACCCATGGCTATTACTGTATCTTGCTTCCTAGGACCAGTGGTAAAGCATCCAGCCATTAACATCTTAGCATGAATTGTTTTGGCAGTCACCCAAGAGAGACTGAGAGATTTAAAAGTCCCGTCAAAGGCAGTGGTTCATGCCTATAATCCTAGCACTTTGGGTGGCATAAGTGGGTGGACCACTTGAGCCCAGGAGCTTGAGACCAGCCTGGGCAACATGGCAAAATCCTGTCCCTACAAAAATACAAAAAAATTAGTTAAGTGTGGTGGCACACATCTGTAGTCCCAGCTACTTGGAGGCTGAGGTGGGAGGATCACCTGAGCCTGGGAGGTCGAGGCTGCAGTGAGCCAAGATCATACCACTGTATTCCAGCCTGGGCAATAGCATAAGACCTTGTCTCAAAAAATAAAAAGTACCATCAAAGTCCATTGCATAAACTTTTGTTAAACTAGGTAAGCCCTGGTCAAAAGCAAAGAAAGTTGCTGAGGCACTGGACTTGGAATTCCAGCCAACAAATAGACTAATTAAAAAGAATGAGAAATCATCAAAGAAAAACATGATTTTTTCTCACCTTTGCCACAGCTACAACCTAGAAAGCATATTTAAAATGGAGACCTGACTACCATTGTATCAGTTCACTGTTATGAAAATAGTTTTAGATCTGGCTGTCCTGTGAGTTTTGAAAAATTGTTACATCTAACCAAGAAAGATCCTTTAAAATTTGAAATGAGGCCTTTCAAGTTACGATTTCAGCAGAAGAATGTAAACCCCTCATATATGAAGAAAATACATTATGCTGGTACAGTGTAGAATCTTGAAAAGAAGCATTTCATGTGAATGCTTATGTACTTATAAAATGATGAGCATAGGCAGCATTTGTTCAAAAGATGTTTGGAAAATAATGTTTACTTCTTCTCACAGATAATAATTGCTGTAAGCCAACTGATAGCTGATGTAGCACTAAGCGGAGGATCAAGATTTCAGGAGTCTTTATTCATTATCAATAATTTTGCAAATAGTGACAGACCTATGAAGGTATGTTCTCATTTCAAATAATAAATTATAACCACCCTTACTATCAGGAAGTTTAAACTCAAACTGTCATTGGATTCACAACTTTTGATAGTATCTAATGTATGGAATGTGAGTTTTATGAGTTAAGGGCTTTGTCTTGTACCTCACTGTATCTCTAGTACCTAGAACACTGCCTGGTACATAGCAGATATTCAATATCAGTTTAGTGGATGGATGAATGAATATACTGTGTATTCATACTTGTTATGGCAAGTTGAATCTGAATTTTTTTTCTGGACTTCATTTCCAAACTTGCTCAGAAAATATATAGATCCTTTATTTCTTAACAATTGTCACCACTTTTAATATTGGTTAAATAAGCACCGAATTTGAAATTTCACAAAATTTCACTTAGAATAGCTAACAGTTGCCTGATTCATTGCCAATGGATGAGGAATGCCACAGAAGGGATTCGTTATTTGATGGTTTTGTGAGTTTTGAAAATTATCTGTTAACACCAAGGCTGTTGCTCTTAAGCACCAGTTTGCCGAGGCCAAACCCAAGACTCTGACCACTGTTCTGCTTTCTTTCCTATATGCTTAAAACTTACATAGCACTGTAAAAATTCATCTATTGCTTCGTTGCATAGAGTGCAGGTTCTGATCTTCGGTGATACATGTATACAAGGGAAGAAGAATCCTTTCCCAGTAGGACTTTTCCTCCCAGAAGAATGAATCATCCCCATTCTTGGGAAAGGTCATCTTCCAACACAGTTTGACAATATTGTGCAAAATCTGAAAAAAATTAGAAGCTCATAGTCACAGCGTATTTGATGTTTAGATGTGTAGAATCTATGTACCAAAAAATATTCCCACAGGAATGTTGCTTGCACTGAAAAATAACAGTGTGTAGTGCCAACCGCTCTAAGGCTGGGAAAGTTTGCTTTCCAGCCAGTTCTACTAGTTCCCCAGGGGATCAATATATGCTCCAGCTAATCTTGTGAGCATAGAAACAAGTTACACCACTTATGCTTATACTCTAAGGAATTGTTTTTACCAGTGGTTACCATCCTTAATACTATGTTATATAGGTAGATTGGTAAGTTTTTCTGGGTAAATGGGGCTTGTATACTCTCTCCTTGATAGGAAATCTTTTTCTTTTCCATAACTCATTTATGAAATGACTTAGTGTTATTCTGTTATGGCAGTCATTACCAACAAAACCTATTACAAAAAGATATGCCTTTCCCCTGGTAAATGGGATCTCTATTTATAGAAAGGAACTTTATTTATATAATTATTATTTTTAAAGGGATTAAGTTTTTATTTTTTATGTTTATTGTATTTATTTATTTATTTAGAGACGGAGTTTCACTCTTGTTGCCCAGGCCAGGGTGCAATGGCCCGATCTCGGCTCACTGCAACCTCCACCTCCTGGGTTCAAGTGATTTTCCTGCCTCAGCCTCCCAAGTAGCTGGGATTACAGGCGCCTGCTACCACGCCTGGGTAATTTTTTATATTTTTAATAGAAATGGGGTTTCACCATGTTGGCCAGGCTGGTCTCGAACTCCTGACCTCCGGTGATCCACTTGCCTTGGCCTCCCAAAGTGCTGAGATTACAGACATGAGCCACTGCTCCTGATCAAGAAGGGAGTTTTTCAAACCATTTCCCCCACATATTGTGTTCATATTGACAAGCGCCCTAACCCCTGTACCTGTCTCTTCGTCATCATCTCTGAATCATATAGATAATTGTGATTACTCCTGTGGGGGTTAAGAGGATGCAGTAGGACTTCCTTAGCAGTGGCTAGGGTAAAGAGGAAACTCTGGTATTCTTGGTGCCAAAAACAAACTTTGAAAACTTAATGATCTCTCTAAACTTTCTGGAGTGTTCTGTGATTCATGACCTCCCATTTGCGTAAATAGAAATTTCTGCAGTATGGTTTTCACCTTAGTGTATGTGGTAGTTAGTGGATGGAGTAGGTATGCTCATCAGAATGGAAGGCTGGCTAAGAGCACCAGCTCTAGGGCCAGACTGCCTAGGTGAAAATCCTGTCTCTACATTTACCAATTTTGAGACTTTCGTCAAGCATTTAAACACTTTTTTATAATAGTACTTCACTCATAGGGTTGTTGTAAAAATTAAAACCTGTAAAGAACCCAGACCAGTGCTTGGCACATAGTAAGCTATCAGTTTTTAGTTACTGTTACAAGAAAACGGCAAACAAAGATCACTCCCATGGCTGTGGAATTCACCATGGAGGATCTGGGATTCAAAGCCAGGCAGTCTGACTCCAGAGCTAATGCTTTTATGTCCTGTGAATATACTGCCACCAAGGTTAGAGCCTTTGAAGCCTGGGCTAGTTACATATTTTAAAAATAATTTATTTAAAATTCTTTCAGTGTACTATATGCAATATACTAAGAACTGTAACAGGAAGTAAAAATCATATTATGTCCTCAGCATTGGATGACAAGCCTTAGAGCACATCGATATTGTTGTCAAACATGTCTTTTTTGTTTGTTTTGAAATTAGGCAACTGCCTTTCCCACAGAAGTCAAAGACTTGACGAAGAGAATCCGCACTGTTCTTATGGCCACTGCCCAAATGAAGGAGCATGAGAAAGACCCTGAAATGCTAATTGATCTCCAGTATAGCTTAGCCAAGTCCTATGCAAGCACCCCAGAGCTCAGGAAAACCTGGCTTGATAGCATGGCCAAAATTCATGTAAAAAATGGAGATTTTTCAGAGGTGACTACTTAAAATTTTGTTCTAAACAGCCCTTCAAAATACCTTGAGCATGTTCTGACAGTTCTTTCTCTGTCATCCTTTTTCAGGCTGCGATGTGTTATGTCCATGTAGCAGCTCTAGTTGCAGAGTTTCTTCATCGAAAAAGTAAGATATTTCTGTTTATAGAGATGGGGGGATTTTCACTTAGCATAATAGCTTTTTATCTTTGTAGTTTAACTGTGATATAATTGAACGCTGAAAAATATGTTCACCCTTGGCCTCATTCAGTGTTAAAAATAAGCTGTTACAAAAGAAGACTGGATTGTTTGTTGTCCCTTCTGCTTTCATTAGAGATTACAAGAAAAGTTAAATAGTACAGGGTGGCCAGGTGCAGTGGCTCATGCCTGTAATCCCGGTGCTTTGGGAGGCCAAGGCTGGAGGATTGCTTGAGGCCAGGAGTTTGAGACCAGCCTGGGCAACAGAGTGAGATCCTGTACCTATTTTAAAATAAAATGTAAAATATATATTAAAAAAAAATAGTACAGGCTAGGCCTGATGCCCAGTGTTTATTTTCCAAGACTGTCCCTCCCTGGAAGGCTGCCACAAATTAAATTCTTCTCAAGGCTCAAGTCAGGATAACACAGATTATTTGTTTCCCCCTCATGTGTCTTAACATCACCGACTACCCATAGACTGTCTCTCCAGCCACTTTAGTGCAGTGATACCTGGGTATGAAAAGGGAGTCATACTCTTGAAGGGTTTCAGGTCCAGCAGCCCTGGATTCCTAATTTAAGATTCCTAATTCAGGAAATCTACTTGGAAGTGTCCCTTTCCATAAACAGTATTGTTGACTACGCTCAACAGTATTGTTGAACAAACTGCATCTGCTCAAATAGTAACCAAGTTGAGTTAGGTTTAAACATTGATTGGCAGTGGAGATGGCAGCCAAGAAATCTCTATCTCAATGTCCAAGCTACTTCCTTTAAGGCAGTGGAATGAGTAACAGTACGGCAAAATGAAACCAAATTATTAAAGGAGTCATATCACTCTGGCTTCAGCTGTAGGAACACAGCCATATTTTGTTTTATTTTTTAATTCCGGAATTCCTATAGTTAACTATATATCTATCATTTCACACTGAGGCTCAGTGTTTGATTGCCTCACATAACACCCATGTGGAGAATCTTTTTCTGAAAGGATTCTTGGCCGGGTGTGGTGACTCATACCTGTAATGTCAACACTTTGAGAGGCATGGGTAGGTGGATCACTTGAGCCCAGGAGTTTGAGACCAGCCTGGGCAGGAATGGTGAAACCCTATCTCTGCAAAAAATACAAAAATTAGCTGGGCATGGTGTCACATGCCTGTGGTTCCAGCTACAAAGGAGGGTGAGGTGGGATCATAGCTTGAGCCCAGGACACTGTACTCCAACCTGGGTGACAGGACAAGACCCTGTCTCAAAAAATAATAAATAAATAAATAAAAATAAATAAAATTTAAAAAATATTCTTCTCAAATATAATTAAAATGTAGATTTGTTTTACTTATATTTTAAATTAACACTTTCTGTCTGACTCTGGAATTCTTTTGAACAAACTATGTGTTTGATATACTTTAGTTTTCTCCTTTTAGTATACATATGTGAGTTTTAAACAAAAAAAGAGATTAATTACCAAAATGAGGTCCCATTTTAGGGTTTTTTAAAAAAATCACTGGTATGCATATGAAATCACAGTATAAGTAAATACTGAAATTACACACCTGAAATTTCAAATAAACTAACAGATATGAGAATCTTAAATGGAGTACTGTGATTTCAAGTATGTCTTCAGAGAAATAGGTTAATATTATCTCATCTTTTTAATAAGTGGAAATCTGGCCAGGCATGGTGGCTCACGCCTGTAATCCCAGCACTTTGAGAGGCCGGGGCAGGTGGATCACCTGAGCTCAGGAGTTTGAGGCCACCCTGGACAACATGGTGAAACCCTGTCTCTACTAAAAATAACAAAAATTAGCCGGACATTGTGGCACACACCTGTGATCCCAACTACTTGGAAGGCTGAGGCAGGAGTGCTTGAACCCGAGAGGCAGAAGTTGCAGTGAGCCAAGATCTCGCCACTACACTCCAGCCTGGGCGACAAGAGCAAAACTCCATCTAAATAATAATAATAATAATAATAATAGTAGAAATCTGAAGATTTTTATGTCCACTAAGTCTAAAACTATACTTTTTAGATTTTGAAAATAGTTAATTATATTAAAACTATTTCCCTGGAATGTTTTTGTTTTTTTCACAAGTGCAAAGACATTAAAGCTAAGGAAAAATCAAGAATTATTTATCTGTATTATCAGTCCTTAAGCTTTAGAAATAGAATTTCTTGCTATGGTTTTTCTGGATATTATCATGAGGCAACTAGCATAAACACCAAACTGATACATTTCAGGAAGTGGGAATAATATTTTTAACTAGCCATTTATGTATTTCATAATACCCTCAAGGTTTTTTAGAATTTATCCTTCATAGAAATCAAAGCACTCTTCGCTAATGAGGAGAAAATGTTGTTTTGAATGTTAAACAAAAAATGTTTAAGAGAATTTACATGTTTATTTATAGGTGTCATCTATTTTTTAATTTCTTTTAATTAAATTTTATTTTAAGTTCTGGGATACTTGTGCAGGATGTGCCGGTTTGTTACATAGGTAAACATGTGCCATGGTGGTTTGCTGATGCCATCTGTTTTTAAACCTGGAACACTATTTGCCTAAATTAGAAAATCTTATTCTAAAATAGTGGTAGTAGTAAAAGTCCTGAGGGTTTTCCCCACTTAGCTTCAGTGATCCAAAACACCTTTTTTTTCTTAATTAGCTGATTCAACTATACTAGCTATACCAAGGTCGACTACTGATTTAAAACACAAGTTAAAAATGCAAACTGACTATTATTCTAATTGAACTAACTCAGGAATAGAAACCAAATATCGTGGCCGGGCGCGGTGGCTCAAGCCTGTAATCCCAGCACTTTGGGAGGCCGAGACGGGCGGATCACGAGGTCAGGAGATCGAGACCATCCTGGCTAATACGGTGAAACCCTGTCTCTACTTAAAAATACAAAAAACTAGCCGGGCGACGAGGCGGGCGCCTGTAGTCCCAGCTACTCGGGAGGCTGAGGCAGGAGAATGGCGTAAACCCGGGAGGCGGAGCTTGCAGTGAGCTGAGATCCGGCCACTGCACTCCAGCCTGGGTGGCAGAGCAAGACTCTGTCTCAAAAAAAAAAAAAAAAAAAAAAGAAACCAAATATCGTATGTTCTTGCTTATAAGTGGGAGCTAAGCTATGAGGATGCAAAGGCATAAGAATGATATAATTGACTTTGGGGACTGGGGGTGGGGGCCAGGGAGGAGTAAAAGACTACGCATTGGGTACAGTGTATACTGCTCGAGTGACAGGTACACCAAAATCTCAGAAATTACTGCTAAAGGACTTATCCATGTAACAAAAAATCACCCGTTCCCCCAAAACTATTTTTTTTAAAAACCTGTAATCTGTTAACCTCCCATCCATTCTGAGAAAGCATTAGTGAGCTGTTTGAAGTCTAGATAAGACCTGGCAATTGACAGAGTCAATGAAAATACGTTTGAGTGCAGAACTGAAAAACAATCATTGAATTTACACTTAAGATCAACGTATTTGACAAAGATAATTTGGCACCTTTAGAACTCTTTGTTTTCTATCATTAAGTGCCCTTTGATAATGAGGCCAAGAGGGAAGGAGCATCAGAGTATATTTTAAATCTGTTACATATCCATTGCCAAAAATGTTTTGTTTTCTCTAATTTCTGACCAGTTTCTCTTGAAGTACATTATAAAACATTTTTAAATCAAGATGGAATAAAATACTACTCATCAGTTGACACATTGGAAGCAGATGTTCTACTGTGTAGCATTTTTAAGGGAAAAAATACTTTGTCCTATTGGATCATTGCCTAAGCAGGGAAGGGCTTAGGGGCCGTTGCCCCTCGAAGGTTACACAGCACCCACAAGGGACCATTTCCAGGTCCTTTTCTTCACTGGGTCAGGCACTGAACTGACAGGAAAACGGAAAGGTGGTATGCAGTTCTCCCTGCCCCCGCTCTCACCCTACCCTCAAACTTCTTTCCGGCAGCCTGAGCTCTTGCTTGTTCTACCAGAGAGACTTAAGGATCACTATTCTCTTCCCTTTATTGAAGGCACCTCAAAGTGGTAATACTGCGTGTCAGCTATTCTCCTCCCTCCCAAAAAATATAAAATAAAAATGTCAGAATTTGCTTATTTTATTTTGTTTGAGAACCTCAAAATTTCTAGATCACATTCTCCCTTTTTTCTTTTCCCTAGAGAGGATACAACTGTTTTCCCCCAGGAAGACAAGAGTCAAGTCTCTGCATTCTTTCACCACCAAACAGTATCCTAGGTTCAGCAAAGCTTCAGGCTTGCAAGGATTCACCCATCAACTCAGGAAAAGGAATTTCCTTTCCCATAGAGTCTGTTTTTTTTTTTTTTTTCATTCCTTATAGGGTAATGTTGTTCTCTTTCCCAAGTCTTTGTATCCAGGATCTGATAGCTTGAGTTTCATGAAGCTTTTTATTCCCTCATTCTTTCCTAGTCATAGCTTTTTCCCTTCTTATCCTCCCTCAGGACTCTTAGCTCTTATCCTTCTTCTGACTAGCCATCCTTTTTTATCAAGGGTTGCACTGCTATCCCATCTTCCACACCCCTTCCCACTTTTTTTCACAGGATATCATGTATTCAGGATTGTGGTGTCTATTTGAACAGTTTCGATCTTGTTTTCCCTAGGACAGCAGTCAGGAATACAGAAGTTACAGCTATAAACGGCAAGGTCAAGAGTCCTGGTCAAATACCAGAGAAACTGATACCAGACTCTCCAGGACCACCCTCTACAGGGCTGCATAGGTCTACATGAGATCCCTCGAACAGATCCCTCCTTCTGTTGGGATATGTACACTGGCCAATTCTAGACTCAACAACTTGTTTCATCTGAAAATCTTTCTAGAACTAAGAGGAATCAGGATTTTCTCCAAGCATTTTAAAGAATCTAACAAGCAAAGGGTCCTGATGTAATTGGATATTGATGGATGTTGATAACTTTAGCAAAAAGGGGGAGGAATATAGTCATCTCTGGGTAGAGATAACATTATTAGGCAGATGCATTAAGATAACACATTTAACAAGAATATTGGACTCTGAAGCTGAAAATTCACGATAGTAGTCTTTGCACTAGGTAACCCAGACACAACTTTCAAAATTGGGTGTTTATGTCTTTGTTCCTGAGATAAAACATAATTTTCCCTACTTCTACTTAAGATACACCAGAAGACTCTCTAGCAAGATGCTTTTAGCCTCATCTCATCCCTGGCATAGGAGTGTGTGCCTTTCTTCATCCTCCCTTAAATCCCAGCATTCTAGAAAAGCCCTATGTTGGAAATGACTTAAAGTAATAATCTCTTTTGAACAGACGGGATTTTTTTTCCCCAGTTATGGACCTAGCTGCCTGAGGCCTTCAGGGTTTGACTATCTTCTTCAATAAAGGCTATGTTCTTTGTCTCTTCACTCAAGTCTTGGGCCCTCTTCTTTACAGCTGAGCTCTTGACTTGATAGTGGTGATTAAGTGGAATGGTTTTTTCTACATTTCAAGAAGTTCTCCTAATGCACTACTGCACAAAGAGTATCCCACAAACCAGCTGCTAGTCTGAGAACTGTTATCACATGTTTACAACAAGATAAGGAGTATCGTCATGAATGTAAATGAACCATGTCACTAAACATTCTGTTTGTTCAACTGACTTGTTCCTTTTCATAGACTTTGTTGAAGAAGGAAATGAGGAATTGATTTACATTCTGGTGAAAGTTCCTTATCTTTTTATGGTCCAGTACTTTGTTTTTTTTTTTTTTTTTTTTTTTTTTCTGAGGCGGAGTCTCGCTCTGTCGCCCGGACTGGAGTGCAGTGGCCAGATCTCAGCTCACTGCAAGCTCCGCCTCCCGGTTTACGCCATTCTCCTGCCTCAGCCTCCGAGTAGCTGGGACTACAGGCGCCGGCCACCTCGCCCGGCTAGTTTTTGTATTTTTAGTAGAGACGGGGTTTCACCGTTTTAGCCAGGATGGTCTCGATCTCCTGACCTCGTGATCCGCCCGTCTCGGCCTCCCAAAGTGCTGGGATTACAGGCTTGAGCCACCGCGCCCGGCCGGTCCAGTACTTTGAATAGCACTCTCTAGAGGTCTGTAACAGACCATTTGAGTCATGCTTATCTTCAGAAATGAAGCAGGCTATGTTTTATCTTGAATGCCTTTTATTTATTATTATATTATTATTATTTTGAGATGGAGTCTTGCTGTGTCACCAAGGCTGGAGTGTAGTGGTGATCTCGGCTCACTGCAAGCTCTGCCTCCCGGGTTCATGCCATTCTCCTGCCTCAGTCTCCTGAGTAGCTGGGACTACAGGCACCTGCCAGCACGCCCAGCTAATTTTTGTTTTTTTTTTTTTTTAGTAGAGATGGGGTTTCACCCTGTTAGCAAGGATGGTCTCGATCTCCTGACCTTGTGATCTGCCCATCTCGGCCTCCCAAAGTGCTGGAATTACAGGCGTGAGCCACTGCGCCCAGCCCGATGCCTTTTATTAACTACTTTATTTGAACAAAAATGGTCCTACAGCTTGGTGGGTCAAAGTAAATATCACTTTCATTCCTGGGTCTCCTTCTTCCTTAATTAAAACTCACTGACTACTCCCATGTGTTTCTCCCTTCTTGAAAAAGTATTTCAAAGCCAGGCATAGTGGCTCACGCCTGTAATCTCAGCACTTTGGGAGTCCGAGATTGGTTGGATCACTTGAGCTCAGGAGTTAGAGACCATCCTGGGTAACATGACGAGACCTGGTCTCTACAAAATATATAAAAATTCGCCGACGGTGGTGACTTGCACCAGTAGTCTCAGCTACTGGGGAGGCTGAGGCGGAAGGATGGCTTGAGTCCGGGAAGTCAAGGCTGCAGTGAGCTATGATCAGGCTACTGCACTGCAGCCTAGGCGACGGGGTAACACTCTGTCTCAAAAAAAAAAAAAGTGTTTCAAAATAACCCTATCTTCCCCTAGCGGACTTTCATCTTTCTCTCAAAGAAGTGTGGTTCCTACTTCTATGTGTGGTTCTTACCCATGTTCTGTCAAGCATCTTACCCAGAAGATATACGTCTAGTGATTAGGTTTCATTTAGACAAGAAGAGTTGGAAAAATCCAAGCCCTGATATATAACCTCTTTTCCACCAGAATTCTGAGAAATCTCTTCAACATGAGATCTGATTTTTTTAAACTTTCCTTCTTCCTTCCCCAACCTCTAACAGGAAGATTACCAGTACTTAGTTGTAAGTAAAGGTTATTATTTGTAAGTATCACTGTTAGATTGTAGAACAGTAGATTGCGACAGCCATTTGTGTGTGTGTGTGTGTGTGTGTGTGTGTGTGTGACCAGCTCCTATTGGAAGGAAACTTTTTCATTGAAACTTTTTCAATGGTTATGTTATAAAGAGGCAGAATTTTCCTTGAACTCTAAAATTACAGACCACTTAGATAAAGGTAAAGGCAGAGACAGTAGGAATGTTTACACATGTTCCCCTGTCTAGAATCTATAGGGGAACCATGAGGCCTTTACACCTAGACTCTTGCTTGACAGTAACAATTTGGTTCAGAAGCCTACAGCAGGTGTTCTCAGCTTGAGTTCATTTCCTACTTCCCAGGAGTCCAGGGGCAGCAATTATTTTATTCTACCTTGAGAAGGCTAGTTTATTTACTGGTAGGCTTATTTGCTAATAATAATTCATTGAGTACTTATGTACTAGGCTCCATTCTAAACACTTTACATTTCATTTATAGCATAGTTATTATTCCTGTTTTACAGATGATAAAACTTTTTATAGCCCCAGGGAGATAAGCATTAGCACAAAATCACACAGTTAGTGATAGAGCTGAGTCTATGTAACCGCCAAAGTAATGGTTCTTTCAGTGCCCCATCCTGTTTTCTGTAGGATGCTTAATCCCTGCCATCTGTTTTATTTCCTGACTCTTAAAAGTCCTAGGCCAGACCTTCTCCAACATCTCACTTCCTCTCCCACATCTCAGTGAAATTAGGCACTAGACATGGTTACCAAAGATCACTTAGTGGTTACCTGAAAAGTGCCTGCCCTCTTGTTTAGATGATAGAACACAAATGTATATAGGATCAAAGTTTAAATAAATGTTTAGATTGCACTAGGTGAACATCTATACTAGCCTTGAAGATGATACATAGTCAAAGAATAAAACTTACTCATAAGTAACTTAAGCTTACTTTGTAGGGGAGAAGCTAATAAAATATGCAGTAGATGGAAACAAATTTTAAAATTTTTGCAAGTGAAAATTGTACTTAAGACTTTGATTCTTACAAAAATATGTTTTTATTTTAAATAGCCCATCTCTGTAAGGCTCACTGTTATTTACTAAATGCTTTCTCATAAATTTACTCCACTGTTTTTTTTATTCACACAGAATTATTTCCTAATGGATGTTCAGCCTTCAAGAAAATTACTCCCAATATAGATGAAGAAGGAGCAATGAAAGAAGATGCTGGGATGATGGATGTCCATTATAGTGAAGTAAGGATTCCAGGGCCTGCGTTGCCAGTTATATAAATTTCACTTCGTAAAATTCATGTATATTAAACAATTATTACAGCTAACCTAATTTTGAAGATAACTAAGGGTTAGTGAACTTTAAGTATTAAAAGTGTCCAGGCCAAAGATGTTCCTGTTTAGAAGACCCTGTCTCTTGAACTGGTCCCATTGTCTAGTTTTAGAAATGTAGCATTTGCCATCCTCAAGTCACCATCCCAGTAACTAGATAAGAGTCAACACATGTTGGAAATTTTTCCATAAAAAATAGAGTTAACATTGTTTTTTTCTTCAGCTAAGACGGAGTATGTCCAAAAGTATTTTAAATGGAAAATTTCTGCTCTAAATGACACATGGATAGAAAACAGCTTGGCTGTCAGTCAACCACCAAAGATTTATTGAACATTAACTTAAGAGCAAGGCCCTGGACTTGGTGACCTAGGAGCTTTAAATAATTAGATATGACTAGTCCCTGACCTCCAAGGTCCACCTGAGATAATACATGTACATGAAATGGAAAAAATGAAAAAAGACTTTTGAATAATATTTGAATAATATAGACAGTATGTGCCATGCAAAGTCAAAGGTGAAAGATGCCTTAGAGCTCAGGTAGACTAGAGGAGGTATGATCAGAGAGGGACTGGAAGAATGAGGACAGCCTGAAGGCATTCTAAGAGACAGGAGAAGAGCAGGCACCATGACTAAGAAGTAGGGAAGTGTAAGACATGTTTGAGGCACAGTGAGTGGATCCTTTTGGCTATAGCAGTAGGTTCCCATAGAGAAGAGTATTAGTGAGGCCAGATTTTGAGAAACTTTCAATGTTTGGGCTTTATTCAGTAGAATATTGAATTGGTATCAGTCTTTTTTTTTTTTTTTTTTTCTGGGGTCTTGCTATGTCGCCAGGCTGGAATGCAGTGGAGCAGTCTCAGGTCACTGCAACCTCTGCCTCTCGGGTTCAAGTGATTCTCTACCTCAGCCTCCCAAGTATCAGGAACCACAGGCGTGCGCCACCATACCCAGCTAATTTTTGTATTTTTAGTAGAGATGGGGGTTTCACCATGTTAGCCAGGATGGTCTCGATCTATTGGCCTCATGATCCGCATGCCTTGGCCTCCCAAAGTGTTGGGATTACAGGCGTGAGCTACCACACTGGCCTCAAAGATTTTTGAGCAGGATAATGACTACATGAAAGCAAGGAAGAGGGAAGGCTAATTTGGTGATGATGTGGGAGATGTATTGAAGATACAGGGATAGGAGCTAGAGGCAGGGGCTAGAGAGAAGGCTGCCCTAATTATCCAGATATGAGTAGTTAAGGCTTAAACCAGGGTAGTGAAAGATTCAGGAAACAGTGTGAGGAAAAGATGATGATTTGCTGGCTGTGGGAGGGGAAGGGTCAAAGGTAGCTCTAAGATTTCAGGTTTGGAGGTTAAGGAGAAATGATAGATGGATGGTTTTGCAGGAAAAATGATGAATTTCATTTTATAGGTGAGTTGATTTTGAAGTGAAAGCTTATCAATATGGAAATAACCATCAAACCATTAGAAATGTGGAACTGAGTCCGGGCTCAGTGGCTCATGACTGTAATCCCAGTACTTTGGGAGGCCGAGGCAGGTGGATCACCTGAGGTCGGGAGTTCGAGACCAACTTGGCCAACATAGCTCTACTAAAAATACAAAAATTAGCCAGGCGTGGTGGCACCTGCCTATACTCCCAGCTGCTGGGGAGGCTGAGGCAGGAGAATCACTTGAATTCGGGAGGTGGAGGTTGCAGTGAGCCAAGATTGTTCTACTGTACTCCAGCCTGGGCAACAAAGTGAGACAGTGTCTCAAAAAAGAAAAAAAAAGAAATATGGAACTGAATATAAGGAGAGAGTTTAGGGTTAGAAATACACATCTGGAAGTCATATCTTATGAGAATCAAGCAGACTGAATGTTAGACATAATACAGTGAGTGAAGACCAGAGAATCAAGGACTGAACCGTGGGGGAAAGTTCACAAAGAGTGTGAACACAGAAAACAAAGAAACACAGAAAAGCAGAGATTGCAGTTATAGTCCCATAAAATTACATTTCTTAAAAATCTTGTATTAAACAATGAGATTAAAATTACAGTGACATACTTCATAAATACTTTATGAATTGATTTTTTAAAATACACAAATCTCAACTTACCTCTGGTTTATTTAATGATCCACCTAGAAGCTTTACCTACTACTTATATGTAGTCTCTCTCCCTATCAGTAAAATAAGGACAATAATACTATTGTGGTCACTTCACAATACATGTGAAAACTTAAAAAGTCATGAAGTGTGAGAGTAATGTCAGGTTTTATCATTGACCTACTTGGCAGTGAGATTTCTTAAAGGCAAGTTGGTGTCCTTTTACCTCAGAACCTACAAGGATAGATAACTTAAAATATGTTTGCCGAATTAATTGACCATAACAGAGACACAAGATATTTGAATTTTTATTCCAGCTCAATTTTTGACTGTGTAGCCTTGGACAAGTTAATTCATGTTTCTGGATCTTAGTTAGATGATTTCCCAGAGACCTGCAGGTTTTACAGGCTGACAGCAGAAAGATTCAGAGGATTTCTTGGGGCTTAACTGGTTCAGTACAATTGAACTTACAGCCTTGCCTTCTAAACAGTAGCTTCAGTGTATTCACAGAAACGCCTTTGAGCTTGACCCTTTTTTATACTCTTAAGGAGAGCAGTAACTTTTCTTAATAATCAAAAACCATAATTAGTTTTATGTATAAACGTATTTGTTGGAAATCTTTTGGGTTCTACAAGTAATTTATACACACTTTTATTTGATATATACAGGTAGAATCATGTTCTATCAAGTGCCACTTTATGTTTCAGTTTGCATAATAAGGCTTCTTCCTTGTACCCTAGCCAATTAAAAAAAAAACTAACACTGATTTAGAAGTTACATTGAAATGAAAAATACAAACTGTTGTCCATTTAGTGCTTGTATTTACATATGTGAGTTAAACCAGTAATAATGCAGTGTAACTTGTTTCCAAAAATGTATTTCTGACTTGATTTGCAACAGTCTTTTTTTTTCCCCATGACACCGCCTCAGGAGGTCCTGATGACATGTGCCCCTGCAATAGATTTTAAACATATAATTAATATATAATTGGGCTGGGCATGGTGGCTCACACCTGTAATTCCAACACTTTGGGAGGCCAAGGCAGGCAGATCACTTGAGGCCAGGAGTTCAAGACCAGCCTGTCCCACGTGGTAAAACCCCGTCTCCACTAAAAATATAAAAATTAGCTGAGCGTGATGGCACAGGCCTGTAATCCTAGCTATTCGGGAAGCTGAGGCACAAGACTCTCTTGAACCCCAGGGGCAGAGGTTACAGTGAGCCAAGATTGTGCCACTGCACTGCAGCCTGGGCAACAGAATGAGACTGTGTTTCAAAAATAAAAATAAAAATGATATAATTAATACATAATAAAATCTTAAACAATCTGATGAATTTTGACAGTTGTATACACCCATGTAACTATGTAATCAGAAACAAAAAAATAGAACATGCCCATTCCTTCGAGAAAGGTTCCCTTGTGCCCATTTCCAGTCAGGCTCCCCACCTCCACCATCTGATTTCTATCACCATGAATTAGTTTTTATGGCATATAAATGGAATCATTCAATATGTACCTTTTTTTTAAATCTGACTTCTCTTGTTTAACCTAATATTTTTGAGATTCATCCATATTGTTGGGTATATCAAAAGTTTGTTCTTTTCCATTTTCTTTATATACAAATTTTAAATCCATTCAGTTAATGGGATTTTGAATTGTTTCCAGTTTTAGGTTGTTATGAATAAGTCTACTTTAAACATTCCTGTCTGTGACTTATTGTTGACATATGCTTTTTTTCTCTTGGGTAAATATCTAGGAGTGGCATTGCTGAATCCTAGGGAAGATATATATTTAACTTTTAAGAACTTTCCAAAGAGCTTCTCAAAGTGGTTGGACCATTTTATACCGTTTGCCAGTAGTAGATGAGAGTTCTAGTTGCCCCACGTCCTCCCTAGCATCTGATAGTGCTAATCTTTTTAAATGTTAGCCATTCTATTAATATTAGATCTGAATCAACATCTCATTGTGGCTTTTATTTGTATTTCCCTAATAACCAATGATGTCTACCACTTTTTCAGGTGTTCCTTGGCCTCTTTTATATTTTCTTTTGTGAAATGTTTGTCTTTTATCCATTTTAGAAATCACATTGCCTACTTTTTATTGTTGTTTTGTGGGAGTTCTTTCCTGGATATAAATCCTTTGTCAAGATGTGTGTGTTGTATATTTATTTACCAGCTTCTGACTTGTCCATTCACTTTCTTAATTGAGTCTGTGGTTGAGCAGAAAATTTTGGTTTTGGTTGTAATTGATGAAATCCAGTTTATTATTTTATAGTAATTTGTTCTTTTTGTATCTGGTCCAAAAATCTTTGCCTACCTCAAGATCCTGATAGTGTTGTCCTGTGTTTTCTCCTAGAAACTTTGCTTCCGAGTTTTGTTTAGGTCTGTAATATATTAAAGTTCATTTGTGAGCATGGAATGAGATAGAGGTCAAAGCTTTTTTTTTTTTTTTTTTTTCTGGACAGTTAGGTGGGTGGTACATACCATTTGGGGAAAAACAAGACGTTCCTTTTGTCACATTGAATATACTTTGGCACCTTGGTCAAAAGTTCGGTTCTTCATATTTGTGTGGGCTATTTCTGGATTCTCGGTTCTCTTCTATTGCCCATCTTGATGCCAGTATCACACTTGATTACTATAACTTAAGTCTTGAAATCAGGTAGTGTTAGCCCTCCAGCTTTATTCTTTTTCAAAGTTGTTTGGCTATTCTACATCCTTTGAATTTCCATATAATCTTTAGAATCATCTTTGCTATTTCCTCAAAATAGCCTGAAAATGGAGAGTTTAACAATATTGAATTTCTCAATCAATGAACATTTATTTGGGTTATCTTTAACTGCCAATAATATTTTGTAGTTGTTAGGGTAGAAGTCTTGGGTTAGATTTATTGGTAGATATGTGATGTTTTGATGCTATTGTAAATAATATTGTTTGCTTTTGCATTTTCATTTTTTAATATGTTGTTGCTAGTATATAGAAATATAATTGATTTTGTATGTTGCTCTTATGTCCTGCAACCTTACTAAGTCTGCTTATTAGTTTCCATAGTTTGTATGTTTTTTAGGATTTCTACATACACAATTATGCCATATGCACAGAACAATTTGACTTTTTCTAATCCTGTATGCCTTTTCTCTTTCTCTTGCCTTACTGTACTGGCTAGAACCTTCAGCAGAATGTTGGATATAAGTGGAGGGAGCAGACATTCTAACTTGTTCTCAATCTTAGGAGAAACATGTCTAGCCTTTAGATTTTTAGTAAATGCCTTTTATCAGATTGAGGAAGATCTCTTCTGTTCTTTGTTTCTTGAGTTCTTTTTAAATATCATGAATGGATGTTAAGTGTTGTAAATGCTTTTTTCCTGCATCTATTGAAAGAGATATGATTTTTCTCTTTTATTCAGTTTATGTGGTTGTATATTACATTTTTTTCTAATTGTAACCCAACTTTACATTCCTGGGATAATTCATACTAAGTGTGTACCTTATTTTTAATTCCCCCAATGTTTGTCCCAAAATTGCTGGAAATTTTAATTTGGCTAGCAGACATTAATATATAGATATTTTATTCAAGTAGCAACATTTATTTCACATATACTATCCAGTGACACTAAAATAATTACTGGAAAAGCCAATATAAGTAAAATATTATCCCTATTCTCAAAGAACCATAGCCTATTGGAAAAGTCAGATATGTAGATAATATGTAAATAATGTACAAATATAGTGATAAATCCTTACCAAAAACTTAGTGAAATAGAAAAAAAGATGTGTAGTGTCTTGCCTACCCTGTATTGATAAGGAGAAGGATCCTGGAAAAGGTGATACCTGAAGTGTTTTAAAGAGATTAACCAAGTAGAAGGGATTAAAGAGAGGAAGGCACAGCCTGAACAAAGACATAAAGCTAAGACACACTATTGTGATTCAGGGAAACTACTTAGTTCACTGTTGTTATAACATAAAGTACAAAGTTTGGTATGATGAATGATGAGATTATGGACATATCAGCCACATCATTGCAAGCTTTGGGTGCCACATGAAGGAGTGTGCCCGTTGTTCTGTGAGTGATGCGGAGCCATTGCCAGATTTTAAGAAAGGAGAGTGACACGCTCAGGTTTGCATTTTAATCAGAACCCTATGGCAGATGTGTGGAAGATGTATTTGAAAGGGCCAAGACTGGAGGCAGGAAGATAAATTAAGAAAAAAAATAGGGAAAGTTTGCACCTTAGCAAGAAGAGAAATGGAGAGAAAGGGTCAGATTTGAGAAATATTTAGGAAGTAAAACTGGCAGGACTTGGTAATGAACTCATTAGAGAATGAGTAAAGAAAGAGGGTGTAATAGTTTCGTAGATATCTTAGCCTATTTGGGCTTCTGTAACAAAATACCAGAGACTGGGTAGGTTATAAACAACAGAAATGTATTTTTCACTATACTGGAAGCTGAGTGCGTGAAAATAAAGGTGTTAGCTGACTTGGTGTCTGGTGAGGATCCACTTCCTAATTCATACATGGTATCTTCGCACTGCGCCCTTATGTGGTGGAAGGGGGTGAGCTAACTATGTGGGGTTCTTTTTATTAGGGTACTAATCCCATTCATGAGAGCTCTGCCCTCATGACTTAGTCATCTCCCAAAGTCTCCACCTAATACACCATCACCTTGGGGGTTAGGATTTTAACATATGAATTCCGAGTAAACACAAACATTCAGGCTGTAGCATTAAGACTGTAACATCAAAGTACCACAAATCAGGTGGCTTAGAACAAGAGAAATTTATTGTCTCACAGTTCTAGAGTCTAGAAATACGCAGTCAAATTGTCAGGGCCATGCTCCCTCTGAAACTCTGGGTAGAAACCTTCCTTGTCTTCTGGTGGTAAGAGTTGTTCCTTGACTTCCCTTGACTTGTGGCTGCATCACTCCAGTCTCTGCCTCTGTAGTCGCGTGGTGTTTGCCCTGTGTGTCTCTGTCTTCATATAAAGATGCCAGTCATACTGGGTTGGGGCCCACCCTACGCCGGTATTGCTTCAATGATCATATCTGCAATGACTCTGTTTTCAAATAAGGTCACATTCTGAGGTACTGGGGTTACAACTTCAACTTACCTTTTTGGGGGACACAATTCTGCCCATAACAGATGATCAAGTCAAAACTGCGCTTAGTTTGCTACCTAAGGGTCTATAGGGTATTGCCACTGGCAAGATAGGAAACACAAGTATAAGAGCTAGATGATGAATTCGATTTTCTAAAGGACATACGGGAAGAGCTGTTTTAGCGATCAGTTCTATAGGTCTGAAGTGCATCTCTTTAGATAGAAACAGGCTGTTATGACTTATGGGTAGCATCAGTAATTGGCTTCATGTTTTCATGGTTGAGAACATGAGATGATGGTTCACAAAGTTTTATAGCAACTGTTATTCTGGCAGGGCTGGTGATCTCTATCTTGAGCTGTTATCCTATCGTTCTCAGTAATTTTAGAACCATCAGTTGGAAAGTGTTCTTTATCAAAACTGAATCATTTTAATACCAACCCACAAAATAAAAACTAAAAAAAAATGTAAAACATCGAATCATTTTAATAAACACCTAAATCACCAACACAATATTTGAAAATGTTGTCAATTTTCTTAAGACTGATATAGGTAAATACTGTTTTAATATAAAAAATAATGGATGTTAGACATTCAGACATCCTCAATTGGAATAAACAATATATTCCCTTTTCAAAAATATTCTTTCTCTATGTGTTAACATTTGCAACTGTAGTTAACATCTTCATTATGTGAATAAACAAAATAATCATAGTTTACTATTGTTAACATCAATTTTATATTTTTATGAATGTTTTTAACTTTAAATATTTTACATATTTGATTTATAAAATTATTGTCACACAAATATGTTCCTTTTGTGCATCTCATTGAATTTAGTACCATGTTTGTTTTCTATCAACTTGAAATGCTTCAAAATTTATTTGTCCAAAACTCTAAAACTATTTTTAATTCCTAATTGGATTTTTCTCTTAATGCAGGAAGTCTTGCTGGAGTTGCTAGAACAATGTGTAGATGGCTTATGGAAGGCAGAACGTTATGAAATAATTTCTGAGATTTCCAAGTTGATCATTCCAATTTATGAGAAACGTCGTGAGTTTGAGGTAGGCAATTTGAACATTTTTATCATTGACTTATGTATTTTATTTTGGTTTTAGGGAAACAGTAATATAGTTCTGTTACTATTATTCTACTCAGTGTCCTCTGAAGAATATAAGGTTCATTAGATTATGACTTTTGTATTTTATCATAGAATATAGATAGTCTATCATTTTGACATCCAATTTCAAAGTGACAATCCCTAAAAAGGCTATTAAATCCTAAGATTTTTTAATGTTTTCACCACAAAGGAATGATAAATGTTTGAGATGATAATTTACTAATTACCCTGTTTTGATCATTACACAATGTTGGCATGTATGGAAATAACATTCCCCCCATAAATTGTACCTCATAAATATGTACAATCATTATGTGTCAATTAAAAACAACGTAAAACTTCCTCTGGTCCTGCTTATGAAAAGAAAATAAAGTGAAACTTAAGAAGTCCATGGGCCGGGCGTGGTGGCTCAAGCCTGTAATCCCAGCACTTTGGGAGGCCGGGATGGGCGGATCACGAGGTCAGGAGATCGAGACCATCCTGGCTAACACAGTGAAACCCCGTCTCTACTAAAAAATACAAAAAACTAGCCGGGCGAGGTGGTGGGTGCCTGTAGTCCCAGCTAACTCGTGAGGCTGAGGCAGGAGAATGGCGTGAACCCAGGAGGCAGAGCTTGCAGTGAGCTGAGATCTGGCCACTGCACTCCAGCCTGGGCGACAGAGCGAGACTCCGTCTCAAAAAAAAAAAAAAAAAAAAGAAGTCCTACCTTATATTCATTTATATTTTCCAAATGAATTGAGCTAAAAGATCCAAAATAGAAATTGAGATTTAAATTAGACCAGTGGTTCTGAAAAAAAAAATTTTTTTTTTTTTTGAGATGGAGTCTCACTCTGTTGCCCAGGCTGGAGTGCAGTGGCACAGTCTTGGCTCACTGCAACCTCTACCTCCTGAGTTCAAGCAATTCTCCTGCCTCAGCCTTCCAAGTAGCTGGGATTACAGGCATGCACCACCATGCCCCGCTATCTTTGTTATTACTAGTAGAGATGGGGTTTCACCATGTTGGCCAGGCTTGTCTCGAACTCTTGACCTCAAGTGATCCTCCCGCCTTAGCCTCTCAAAGTGCTGGGATTACAGGCATGAGCCACTGTGACGGGCCTGAAAATATTTTCATCTAGCAACCTTCCCTCTTTCAGAGCACAAAATAATCAGTGTTGTTTTCACTAAACCTTCACTTTAAAAAGCTGTCAAATTTCCATGTTACCCAGGAAAGAGGTATAGACATGATTGTATTCTTTGTAATTCAGCGGAGAAACTAAAGGTGCTGGCAGATGACAGTGGGGTGGGTAATAATACACTAGTAATAGCCCTATTATGAGAATTTTAAAATTTTGACTTGCCAGATAAACTATTGATAAAGTATAGTTAATAAAGTATAGTAGTATCATGAACAACAATTGCTACCAGCACTAAACATGATTTTTTAAATATTCAAGTCTCTTAGTCCATATCATAATTTCTATCGCTGCTGTACTGGGAAGGGATGATTTAGGATTCAAGCCATTTTTAAAAAGCAAGGCAATTTATTCTTAAATAAAACAGTTAGACCTTTCCTTGTTGACGTAGTTTCTAAGAGTGAACACACATAGATTTAATATAATCTGAGCAGTGTTTTTGTCTCTCCTCCAAACTGGCTCTGATCAAACTCACTTTTTCTTCCCAGATTCTAGGTCTTCCTCTCTCTCTGCCATACGTTTGGTGTAAATGGGGCATGCCTGAAAACTCATAGTAGAATTCAAGTGAATATAGTAATAAGCTGAAGTTAAGTATAGGTCATACAGATGGCAAAGAATAGCCTATGAGACAAAACTAGATTTGCCATTACCCCTCCTATCACAGCATTACATCTGAAGAACCTTTGTAGTAATTTCAAAATAAAGTCCCCATTTTCTGACTCTTAGGATGAAGGAAGTTCTGGCTGTTAGAAACCCAGGGAGCCTTTTGCTACTTAGCCAACCAGTAGGGAAGAAAGAAAAATATATCTTCTCTACACATTAAAGAAAATTATGTTTTCTATAGGGGAACTACTCCTATTTCCTTGGAGGGGTGTAAGGGTCTGTATAAATCCCCTAGCACTCTGTATAGATGAAGTAATTGTGTTTAGGACTGATGTAGCTGGAGTGTAGTAGTGCACGCCTGTGATCCCGGCCATTTGGGAGGCTGAGGTAGGAGGATTGCTTGAGTCCAGGAGATTGAGGCTGCAGTGAGCTATGATTGAGACACTGCACGCCAGCCTTGGCTAAAGAACAAGATCCAATCTCAAAACAAAACCAAAAAATAGAACACTGATGCATACTTTTCCAGTGTATCTCTATGGAATGAGCTGAAAACTATCAGAGATAGCAGCCAAGGTAAGGAAGATTTCCCTCCAATTGAGCTCAATTGTAAAACATAATATAGGAAGAATTTTAGAGAAAGAAGCTTGTGTGTTCTTCCTTTTTTATTGAGGTGACATTTATGTAACATACAATTAACCATTTTAAAGTATAGAAGTCAGTGGCATTTAATATATTCACAGTGTTGTGCACCCACCACCTCTTTCTAGTTTTAAAACTCCCCAGAAAAACACTCCATACCTATTAAGTAATTACTCCCCACCCCACTCCCATTTTCCAATAACCACTAACCTGCTTTCTGGATTTGCTTATTCTGAATATGTCATTTAAAAGGAATACAGATTGAGCCTCCCTAATCTGAAAATTCGAAATCATAAATGCTCCCAAATTTGAAACTGTTTGAGCATGGTCATGATGCTCAGTGGAAATACTCACTGGAACATTTTGGATATCAGATTTTCAGATTAGACATGTTCAGTTGGTAAGTCCAATGCAAATATTTCAAAATCTCAACACTTCTGGTCCAAAGCATTTCAGATAAGGGATACTCAACCTGTAATATATATGTGACCTTTTATGTCTGGCTTCTTTCAGTTAGCAAAATTTTTTTTTTAAATTGAGACACAGTCTCACTCTGTCACCCAGGTTGGAGTACAGTGGCGTGATCTCAGTCACTGCAACCTCTGCCTCCTGGGTTCAAGTGATCCTGACACCTCAGCCTCCCAAGCTATGAGGCGCACACACCACTCCTGGCTTATTTTTGTATTTTTAAGAGAGATGGGGTTTCACCATGTTGTCCAGGCTGGTCTCAAACTCCTGACCTCAAGTGATCCACCTGTCTCAGCCTTCCAAAGTGCTGGGATTACAGGCGTGATCCACCGCACCTGGCCTGTTAGTGTCATATTTAGAGGTTCATATATCAGTTGTAGCATATATCAGAACTTCATTCTTTTTTATGGCTGAGTAAGATTCCATTGTATGGATACACTGCAGATTGCTTATCCATTCATCCATTGATGGGCATTTGGGTTGTTTCACCTTTTGTCTATTATGAATAGTGCTGTTGTAAACATTCACATACAAGTTTCTGTGTGGATATATAATTTCAATTCTCTTGAATATGTACTAGGGAGTAGAATTGCTGGATCATTTGGTAATTCTATGTTTAACTTTTTGACACCCACGAAGCTGTTTTCCACAGTGGCCGTACCATTTTACGTTTCAATCATCAGTGTACTAGGATTCCTATTACTTCATATCCTCACCAACATTTGTTATTTTCTGTTCATTTTATTTTGTTTTGTAAAATCCATCCTAGTGCATGTGAAGTGGCACCTCATTGTCTTGGTTTGCATTTCCTTAATGACAATGAGATTGAGTGATTTTTCATGTCCTTGGCTGCTTGCACATCTTCTTTGGAGCAATGTCTATTCAGATCCTTTGCCCATTTTTAAAATTGGTTTGCATATATTTTGTTGTTGAGTGGTAAGAAGTCCTTAAATATTCTGGGTACTAACCCTTATCAGATCTGTGATTTGCATATTTTTTTTCCATTCTGTAGGTCGTCTTTCACATTTTTGATAATGTTCTTTACACAATGTGCTCTCTTTTTCTGGAAGTGCAGAAAAACATATCCTTTGGAAATATCTGTGAACTTGCATAAAAGCAGCCCTCACTGCAGCTTACACCATTACTTATTGTTATATTTGCATTTTATTTTCTCTCTTTAAATATGTGGATTGTTTATTCTCATGTCTCTCTACCTGAGGGCTCAAGCAAAGCATTTGGCTGCCCTTTCGGTTAAAAATATTGAGACCCTAGAAGATAGTAGTTGATAATACAATATTTCAAAATTAAAAATGTCCATTGAGATGTGAATAAAATGAAGCATGATGTTAAAAAGTACAATGTTGTTGAGGAACAGAAAACCACATACCGCATGTTCTCACTCATAAGTGGGAGTTGAACAATGAGAACACATGGACACAGGGAGGGCAACAACACACACAGGGCTTGTTGTGGGGTGGGGGGTGGGGGGTGAGGAGAGGGAACTTAGAGGACGGGCCAATAGGTGCAGGAAACCACCATGGCACACATATATCTATGTAACAAACTTGCACGTTCTGTACATGTAGCACCCCCCCTTTTTTTTAGAAGAAATTTCTTTTAAAAAGAAATACAGTGTTATTTTACCATTTTAAGTTCTACCCTTAGACCTAAAGTTGTTGAGGACTGTCTAATTGTTACAAAGGGAGATGAGTAGGAATGACCCCACCAAGACCATTTTGAAAAGAATATACTGGTGCTTTTTATTCTTGTACATTCATCTTGAAGACATTTAGTAATTAAACAAAAAAAAAAGCTGATTTGTATATTTTTATTTTTCAGAAACTTACTCAAGTTTATAGAACTCTTCATGGAGCTTACACAAAAATTCTGGAAGTTATGCACACAAAAAAGAGACTTTTAGGCACTTTCTTCAGAGTTGCCTTTTATGGCCAAGTAAGTGTACTTGAGTTCATAACGTTTTCCTTTTTAAACATTCACCTTTGAATTACTAGTTTACTGTAGCAGCTAGGATTCTGTCCAGATAGAGTGCCTATTACAACAGCAGAGAGCCTCTTTTGTATGTATAAAGTTCACTTTGGTTCTCATATCTAAATCCTTCAGGTCGGAATACGAAATAGAAGGTTTTGATTTCTGTCAGTTTCATTTTCTGTTAAGCTTTTTAAATTAAATATATAGTAGTCAAAACTTTTAAATAAAAAACAGGTAAGTGTACAGGGAAGGAAAAAACCTAGTTTGGAAATCTTCCTCAGACCATACGTTTATATGATTATAAATTTGAAAATTATCAGGAATTTGAAAATTCTCATGTATTTGAAGTTCAAAGGGTAAATACATGCATGGGACTTTTAGTAATATTATTCAAAATATTTCAAATATATTATACTAGCTATTTAATAGATTTTCTTTAAATGTTGTGTTTGCTCGTATTATTTATGTTATTATTTGTTTAACTTTATAATAGTCTTTTTTTGAAGAAGAAGATGGAAAGGAGTACATCTATAAAGAACCAAAGCTCACTGGCCTCTCAGAAATTTCCTTGAGACTTGTTAAACTTTATGGTGAAAAGTTTGGCACGGAGAATATCAAAATAATTCAGGATTCAGACAAGGTAACACATACCCTACATTTTGAAATCATTATTTGCTAGTTCCAGGCATTGTACATTGCTCCTGACTTTTTCCTTTTTTAACTGGTAGAGAAGCATGAAAATAGAGCTTTCCAGATAATAAAAGAAAGAACAGGAGTTTTGGAGTCAGAGATAACACGTTTCAAATCTCTACTCTCTGCCACTCACTAGCTGTGTGACCATGGGGAAGGTACTTAACTCTCTGTGCTTCATTGTTCTTAGTAATAAGTGGAGATAATAATAGTAGTATTTTCCTCATGAGGTTGTTGTATGGATTAGATGAGTTAATATATGAAAGTATAATCACTTTCCTGGTACATAAAAAGCATTCGCTAATAATAACAAGCTAGCGTGCTCACTAAAGGGTTAGATATTATCGTAAATGCTATTGTACATCATGATTCTCCATTACATCATGATTAAAATCCTCTTGGAGCACACATTTTATTTTAAGATGTCCTTAGTTCAGTAATAGTGACTGTAGTTAACATTTGCAATGAAATAGGTTTAGGAGAGATCCTTGAGCCTTGCTCTAAAAGTTTTCCATCCCACTGGGCCCTGCCAAGGCATAGTGAGAAGGCTTACGTCATAGCAAGAGAGGCCCTTTCCTAGGAAATGCATAGTTCCCTATAGACAGGATTTGGGGGAAGCACTGTAGGAATGCCTGACTGTCCTTAGTTGCCTTGGGTGTGCCCAGACTTAGAGCTGATTTTTAAGGGTAGGAAGGACATATAAAGTTCAAGATTTGGATCCACAGCAATATTTACTGAGTGACTATGATATGCACAGTGCTATGCAGAACACTTAAAAGCTAGCAGGAAGCATTACCATAGTGAAAAAGCCCATGGCTATTGTAAAGACACTTCATTGTCTACCATGAAAATAATATCTTCACTTTGTAGACTTACATATATCTCTGGAGATGACTTTATCTTAAACATAAACCTAAGACATTTAAAAATAGATTTAGCTTTTCGATCCGCCATCTGTGGTGGAGCCGCCACCAAAATGCAGATTTTCGTGAAAACTCTTATGGGGAAGACCATCACCCTTGAGGTTGAACCCTCGGATATGATAGAAAATGTAAAGGCCAAGATCCAGGATAAGGAAGGAATTCCTCCTGATCAGCAGCGACTGATTTTTGCTGGCAAACAGCTGGAAGACGGACGCACTTTGTCTGATTACAACATTCAAAAGGAATCTACTCTTCATCTTGTACTAAGACTTCGTGGTGGTGCAAAGAAAAGAAAGAAGAAGTCTTACACCACTCCCAAGAAGAACAAGCATAAGAGAAAGAAGGTTAAGCTTGCTGTGCTTAAATATTACAAGGTTGATGAGAATGGCAAATTAGTCGCCTTCGTCGAGAGTGCCCGTCTGATGAATGTGGTGCTGGGGTGTTTATGGCAAGCCACTTTGACAGACATTATTGTGGGAAATGTTGTCTGACTTATTGCTTCAACAAGCCAGAAGACAAGTAACTGTATGAGTTAATAAAAGACACGAACTAACAACAAAAAAAAAGATTTGATGGTAGTTTCAAACGTAATATATGGCAAACACTCTCTACTTCTTATCAGTTTCACTATTTTGTGTTGTTTCATTGAATTGAAACAACAGAAGATTTTCTCCCCTTGCAGCCAGATAGTGTTAGACTTGTTCCCACAATATTGATTACTGTATAAATGAAAAGGTAACGAAAAGTCAGACTTTCTGTGCAACATGCAGTTTTCTACCTTATTCTGCCTCTGAAAACTGGGCCAAAGAATGCTAGTGACAAACCACAACAGGTGGCTGGACCCCTGATGTTTGTTATGTATCATACTTTAGTAGTTCCCTATCGGCAACAGGCATAATAAGCAGTTCCTGCTTTTAAAATATATTTATTGTTTTCTCAATGTGTGAAAGTAAAAATTTAAAATACTCTTTTCCTTGCCAAAGAACAAAATCTGCTTAAGGGCAAAGGCAATTTGAAGAGGAGTTTGGCAATGTCTTCCAATATTTTAAATGTATGTGTCCTTGGACCCAGCAAGTTCACATTTAACATTTTATCTTGTAGATGTACACATATAAATATATATGTTTAAAGTTGTTCACTGCCACAAAATTTATATAGCAAAAACCTGGAAGCAGTCTAACCGTCCATATGGCTGAAGAAATGGTGGTCTTACCCGTATAATGGATATAACCACCTAGGCGTTAAAAAGCACGAGAGATTTGTAAGTGTCCATATGAACCTATCAAGATACATATTTTTTTCTTTTCTTTTTCTTTTTATTTTTTTTCGAGACAGGGTCTCGCCCTGTTGCCCAGGCTGGAGTGCATTGGTGCCATCTTGGCTCACTGCAACATCTGCCTCCTGGGTTTAAGCAATTCTCCCGCCTCAACCTCCCTAATAGCTGGAATTACAGGCACCCACCACCACACCTGGCTAATTTTTGTATTTTTAGTAGAGATGAGGTTTCACCATGTTGGCCAGGATGGTCTCAAACTCCTAACCTCAAGTGATCCACCTGCCTCAGCCTCCCAAAGTTCTGGGATCACAGGCCTGAGCCACTGTGCCTTGCCGCTTTTAATTTTTTTCAAGACAGGGTCTGGCTCTGTCGCCCAGGCTGGAGTGCTCTGGCAGGATCACAGCTCACAGCAGCCTTGACCTCCTGGGCTCAAGCGATCCTCCCACCTCAGCCTCTTGAGTAGCTGGGACTACAGGTGTGTACCACCACACCTGGCTAATTTTTGTTTCTTGTGATTTTTTTTTTTTTTTTTTTTTGTAGTGATGGGGTCTCACTATGTTGCCTAGGCTGGTCTCAAACTCCTGGGTTCAAACAATCCTCCTGTCTTAGCTTCCTGAATAGGTGGGACTACAGGTGTGTTGCCACCATACCACAGCTAACTTTTTTATGTTTCTTAGAGACAGGATCTTGCTATGTTGCCCAGGCTGGTCTCAATCTTCTGCGCTCAAGCAGTCCTCCTGTCTTGGCCTCCCAAGCCCTGGGGACTACAGGCATGAACCACTGCACCTGGCCCCATGTAAATCTTTTAACTAAGCAATTTCTTTTCTAGGAATTTATACTAAGGAAAATATCAGAAAAAAGTGCACACAGTTTTAAATACAAGGATGTTCATCAGAACTTTATTTACAATAGCAAAAAGTTGGAAAACAGCCTGTCTCCACTAATGAGAGAATGGTCCAATAAGTCACCTTTATCCATACAGCCATTAAAAGTAATGTCAGTGACTATAGTGCAAACTGTTGGCCAGACATGGTGGCTCATGCCTATAATCTCAACACTAGGAGGCTGAGGTAGGAGTATCACTTGAGCCCAGGAGTTCCAAGCTAGCCTCAGCAACACAACCTCTACAAAAAAAATTTTTTTAATTAGCCAGGTGTGGTAGTGCATGTCTGTGGTCCCAGCTACATGGGAAACTGAAGTGGGAGGATCACTTGAGCCCAGGAGGCTGAGGCTGCAGTGAGACATGATCACACCACTGCACTTGAGCCTGGGCAACAGAGCAAGACTCCATCTCTAAATAAATAAATAAATAAGCTATGATACCTGTGTTTTTATTGAGGTGTAATTCACATAATGCACAATCAAAACAATGTTTAGTATGACCTCAATTTTCTGAATACATATGCATAGAAGAAAGATTAGAAGGAAATATATAAAAATGTGAATAATGGTCATTGCTGGGTAGTAGGATTACAGTTTTTTTTTTTAATTTTTATTATTATTATTATTTTTTGAGATGGAGTCTCACTTTGTCACCCAGACTGGAGTGCGGTGGTGCAATCTTGGCTCACTGCAACCTCCGCCTCCCAAGCTCAAGTGATCCTCCTGCCTCAGCCTCCTGAGTAGCTAGGACTACAGGCGCATGCCCAGCTAATTTTTGTGTTTTTAGTAGAGACAAGGTTTCACCGTGTTGGCCAGACTGGTCTCAAACTCCTGACCTCAAGTGATCCGCCTGCCTCGGCCTCTTAAAATGCTGGGATTACAGGCATGAGCCACCGTGCCCAGCCAATTACAGTAATTTTTAATTTCTTCATATGTTTCTGTAGTCTCCAAATAGATTTCTGTAACTTCTTATAATCAGAAGTAAGTGATTTTTAAAAAGAATGAAGACCCCCTTTATTGGAAACACAAGTATAATGGCAATCTTCCTCACTTGGTCTCGAAGAAGTTAGTAGGTTACCTTATCTCCTTTTCCCTTCCATTGAATAGGATTTTAAAAGAAAATAAATTAAATTTAAAAAAAAACCTTTCTTATTTTATAGGTAAATGCCAAAGAGCTTGATCCAAAATATGCTCATATACAAGTTACTTACGTGAAGCCTTACTTTGATGACAAAGAACTCACAGAAAGGAAGACCGAGTTTGAAAGAAATCATAACATCAGCAGATTTGTTTTTGAGGCCCCTTACACTTTATCAGGCAAAAAACAGGGCTGTATAGAAGAACAGTGCAAACGCCGTACAATCTTGACAAGTAAGTACAGTTTTACATGTTAACTTCTTATTTGTCTTGGTCTTTTTCAGTATACACGAGTAGCAGCTGGCCAGCTGGAACATATAACTGAAATTTTAATTATTATTTGTTCTGCTGTTCAGTTACAAGTTAGCACAAGCACGTCCATGTGATAAACCATCATTTTTCCATATGTCATCTATGATTGCCCAGAGGTGTCTCATAAAGAGAATTTCTCTCTGAATCCTGAAGTACTATATGGGACCCTCAGTCATCTGCTAGATAAAGCATGGGGAGAGTTAAGCACAACAGAGTTTTTTTCTTTAATTTGGCTATTTGAACAAATGATTTTCTAAAGACAGTAAATCAATCTTAACATTTTAATAGCTTCAAACTCGTTTCCCTACGTGAAGAAGAGGATTCCTATTAACTGTGAACAGCAGATTAATTTAAAACCAATTGATGTTGCCACTGATGAAATAAAAGACAAAACTGCAGAGCTGCAAAAGCTTTGCTCCTCTGCTGACGTGGACATGATTCAGCTCCAACTTAAATTGCAAGGCTGTGTTTCTGTGCAGGTACGCTGGTCGTCCAACATGTGTTAAATGTTTCTTGATGTTTCTTTTGCTTTTATAAGGGCACAGAGCAAGCATTAATTGTAATTGTGTGTTGGGCACTTACTCAGTGCAAAAACCTGTACATTATTTTTTATTCACTTAATGAAGATATTACATTGAATTTTTTAAAGTTTTGTGTTATGTCAGAGGACTTTAATGTAAGTCTGATGACTGTAGCGAAGCCCTGTATGTACATATCAGAAATCACTCACTAGAATATCGTCTTTGTAGATTATTTTCTTTAGTTAATGGTTTTTCGAAATAAACTTGTAATAAGCATATATTTCTCAGATATGGATTTCTTGTATATTTTGGAATTTTTAATAAAAAAGAGAAATGCCAAAACTTCTTTGATTATTGCATTCTGGAAACACTCTAATTTTTCTTCTATTGTAATGTAGGTCAATGCTGGTCCATTAGCATATGCAAGAGCTTTCTTAAATGACAGCCAAGCTAGCAAGTATCCACCTAAGAAAGTGAGTGAGTTGAAAGACATGTTTAGGTAAGTGATTTATAGTTTTCAGGTTAGACCCGTATTCTTTATCTCTATTTTCTTCTTTTAAAAAACAGCAAAGTATTGACCAAATGATACCCCTCCAAAAAGGGACATCTCTGTGATCTTTTACAATATCTAAATGACCTCCTAATGGCACTTTAAGTAATGAGAAAATGTGTGATCTGTTTCATCCTGCAGGACATTAACAATACCCTAGTGACCCAGGAGATTAAATCTGCCAGTTTACTATATTGCTTTGGATATTTTAAGTGACACAAACACAAGCCTATGTTCCTTATATGCTTTCCTTCTTCACCCAGTTGACCTCCTGTTACAGCATTTCAGACCATTTGGGGTAGGAATAGAAGTGGGGCAGGAAAGATTGCATATGCTCACTCCAGTCCCCTGTCCTTACTTCCACTTGGACACTGCCAAACTAGGGCATGCAATATCTTATCTTCAGTGAGCGGCTCTGTAAGCTAAGGCATATATGAATGCTCTTACATTAGAGAAATATCTTTAATATATAAAAGTTTTCATTCAGAAGAAGAAAAACAGTTGAGTAATATGGACTAAGGAGAAAGATGATAACCTATCCACTCATTTGCTCCCGACTTATTTTGTTTACTTTTCCTGTCTGTGTTTTATCAGCTGTTCCAGGGTGCAGAGTAACTAGTAGTCATTCATTCACCAGTATTTATTAATGCCTGGTACATGCAAAAGACTATTATATTAGTTGCTATGACAGGGATATAAAACAAATGGACAGTGAAGTACTTTGTCTCCTAAGACCTACACTCTAATTGTGGACATTAAACGTAAACACGTGAAATAATGGAAAAATACTTTTATGATAGGTCATCAACTCTCTGTTTTCCTTAGCAGCCCAGGAAAGATCCTTCATACCTGTACCACCCAGCACTGTACTAGCCACATAGTAAGCTCAAAATAAATTCTTTTTGAGCGAATGACTCATTATCTACAGGTACAAATTAATGTCAGCACAACTTTATCTGATAGAATGCCAAGTAAATGATTGAGCAAGTAGGCTTTCCAGAGGGTATGTGTTTTGAGCCAAGTCTTGAAAGAGATAAGAAATGAAACCATAAGGCAAAGGTGGAAAGGAAAGAAGGCATTTCCGATTTAGGAAGAGACATTAAGAAATAAATGCACCGTGAGAAAATAGAGGATTCTGATCTTCTTTCTAGGCAAGCCATGGCTAAACTGAGTTATCAAGTGGATTGTCAGTGAGACTTCCTAAGAATAAATAACAAAACCTTTATCTTTGATATTCATCCATAGGAAATTTATACAAGCATGCAGCATTGCACTTGAACTAAATGAGCGGCTAATTAAAGAAGATCAAGTTGAGTACCATGAAGGGCTAAAGTCAAATTCAGAGACATGGTAAAAGAATTATCTGACATTATCCATGAGCAGGCAAGTATTAGGGTGACTGAAACTGAAAACATGATCTGCGGGTCCCGAAATTGTTGCTTAGCAAAATATAATGGTTCAAAATGCATAACCTTAAAGTCTATATTTTAAATTTTTTCCATATTCTCTTTAATAATTTAAGTGATACAATACAAATAAAATTTGCAACAATTATCTAAAGTGGTTAGTGATGCGATTATCAGTAAGAAACCATGTTGTTTTTTGTGCTCCAGTGTCATTAGAAGCGAGAGGTTGAACTGAGGTATACCATTATCAAATAGACTACGTAGTTTGTTTTTAGAAACTAGTTGATGAGTTTCTATTCCTCATAATGCATAGAAAAAGCAGCAAAAATTCCTCCTTCACAAAAGATGTAAGACAATTGCACATGCTATTTTAAGTGAATATCTACTAGATTACAGTTATTTCATTTGCATGCAGCTGCATGACCTAGTGTTGAACTCTAAATTATTCAAATTGAAAACAAATTATTCAGTTTACTGTTATTATTGTGATCAAGATATTCTGAGTGGCCATTTTATAAAATTTTGTTTTCCTTTTGAAGCATGGATTTTTCAAATCCCACTTGTCTGTATCAGTTATTCCTATAAAATATGGCTATTTCTCTTAGATATAGAGACCAATAATTTAGATTCTTAATATTATGTATTGATAGCTAACCAAGAAAACTCTTAGTTTCTATTGGCTTATATTTATGCAAGCCATCCTGTCATTATGAACCATACTTGGGTGTGCCTTACTTTTGGCAAATGTTGACTTTATAGTGAATTGAGTTTCATATAAAAGAGAGCCACCTTGTAGTCATACACTTTGAGGCATATATTAATACTGAACAAAAAAGACAAGTGTTAATGTGTACTGAAATTTGAAATATTCTCTTGAGCTCCATAAACGATTACTTGGCAAAAAGACATGGCTGGATATTTCTTGTCCCCTTTCAATGTAATCTGTTACAGAATACCAGAGTATATAGTCCTTTCAAAAAATTCAACCTTTTGATTTTTTTTTTTTTTTTTTTTTTTTTGAGACAGAGTCTCACTCTGTCGCCCAGGCTGGAGGCAGTGGCGCAATGTCAGCTCACTGCAACCTCCGCCTCCTGGATTCAAGTGATTCTTCTGCCTCAGCCTTCCGAGTAGCTGGGACTACAGACACGTGCCACCACGCCTGGCTAATTTTTTGTATTTTTAGTAGAGATGGGGTTTCACCATGTTAGCCAGGATGGCCTCGATCTCCTGACCTTGTGATCCACCTGCCTCAGCCTCCAGAAGTGGTGGGATTACAGGCGTGAGCCACCACGCCTGGCTGCTTTTGATTTTTAAAAGGATTTATATTGTCATAAAGCTATAAATTACAGTTTTCTTAGAGTTGGGGATGGTCATTGTAGCATCTGTTGAGTATGTTTCGTAATTTCTTAGCAATAAGTACCCTCCTTGCCTGTCACATCTGACCAGCATAGATAATCAATTATTCATCTCTTAACATTCTAGTATGCTTTCAGATTAGTGTCACGAGTTAATATTTTTGGAAGAGGAAATTTCTCTATTATAAATTTTATTTAAGCCTTATGATTTGTAGCAATACAAATGATATGTCTCAATACTGCCACTATAGATCAGTCTGTGGGCTTAATACTGAAGTGTCACAACTGACTTGAGAACCAAGTATTGAAAGCTTGAGACCTAAGTTAGGACTTTATGGTAAAGAGACGGATATAATGTATTTACCGTTTTTTACCTCAATCTACTTTAAGTACAAGATTTCTGTTGCCTTTTCTTTGGATTACACAAAATGGATCATTTAAAAAATATTTAAACTAATATGAATGTCTATGTTTATATACTTATTGGAATACAATCTTTAAATTTTATATTTATAAAGTTCTCCCTTTCCAAGAAAAATCTTCTATATCAATTAGCTTATACAATTATAGTGTGTCTTTAGAAATGTGCACTTAAGACTTTTACCTTCATTTGCTATTATTTTCAAGTCTTCAGGGAAGGCACATGGGTATCTGCATGTTTCAAAAGTCCCATAGATGATTCTGAGAACCACTGTGTTAGATCATTCATAAACTCATATCAGAGTCTACCATTTAGAGCTCTTGTTGTGACCATCTGTTAAAAAATATTTTAAAGATTGTGTTACCTCGCTTTTTGTTGAATTTTGCATTTTACAGTCTTTGTTTTTCTTAATGAGTAACTAGGTATTTTCTGCTTTTTTGATATGCTGCCTTTGTAATACAGCTGTGAAGACTTAAGTCGGTAATGTTATTCTTTGCTCTCTCTGCTTTCTGTCTTTTTCAATAACTAAGTGTCAGTGATAAATTGAAATATGCCTGCAATTTCATATACACATTCTTTTTTGGCAGTGGCTTCATGATAACCATGCTGATTTCTTTTGTTTTAGATATTACAAGAAGACACGATGCATTCTCCCTGGATGAGCAACACATTACATGTATTTTGTGCAATTAGTGGTACATCGAGTGACCGAGGTTATGGTTCCCCAAGATACGCTGAAGTGTGAGGAAATGCAAATGTACGTGACAATGAGACTGACCTTTCTCAGGAATATTGGAGCTGTGCAAATGTTAAAATTTAAAGATTTGATATACATGGAGTGTTTCTTCTCGACACCAAAATTTTCATGTGTTCCAACAGGGTGCTTACATATTTGTAAATAAGCAACTTGAAAGTGCCTGGAAAATTGCACCACTGTGCTTGGTTTGTACTTTTTTAGGTAAATCTATATGCTGAAAAGTAGAGCTCAAAAACAGTAGTTCAATTTGCTTAATTATTGCTTAAAATAATAATGGTACTATGTAAAATTGTATAATGGAATACAATAAAAGGTAAAACTTATTTGTAATTAGAAGTGAAAGAAATAATACTTTGAACTTAGCATTTTTCTTGACAAGAAGCTCAATTCATTATCATAGTAATCCTTGGTAGGAGGAGAAGAAAATTGATAACATTTCCATAATACATGGACATTTAAAATTGGGGAGATCATTTGAATCCTTGCCAATTAGTAGTCAAGGCTGGGCTAAAGGAACCAAAAGCATTATTTAACAGGAAAATTTCAAAAGGAAAGGATCTTATAAATATACCAAGCTTAGGCTGGGCGTGGTGGCTCACGCCTGTAATCCCAACACTTTGGGAGGCTGAGGCAGGCAGATCATGAGGTCAGGAGTTCAAGACGAGCCTGACCAACATGGTGAAACCCCGTCTCTACTAAAAATACAAAAATTAGCCGGGCATGGTGTTGCATGCCTGTAATCCCAGTTACTGAGGAGGCTGAGGCAGGAGAATCTCATGAACCCAGGAGGTGGAGGTTGCAGTGAGCCGAGATTGCGCCACTGCACTCCAGTCTGGGCAACAGAGTGAGACTCCATATATATAACATACATAAAATAGTAAGCTTGAGATAACATATATATATGTTATGATCTGATGATGCCAGGTAATCTTGTAGGTCTCCTTCTACATACAAGACATGCAAGGGATTTATACAGGGCAAGCAGCATTTGTTGCCAAAGCTTTATCATCTGGGACCATCTACAAAGCTAACAAAACATTCCTGAGATTGCAGTCAGTACATCCCACAGAACTTCAAAGCTTTGACAGCAGTCTAAGGTAGGAATTTGTAATGATTATTTTCTTCAGTTATAAAATTAATAAACATTTTGATTAGAACTTAATGGTTGCAGCATGTCTTGGGTCAATGTACAAAACCACCACAGATTTGGCATACTAGCTTGGGATTATATTTCTATCTATGAAGAAATCTCAGATTGCCTAAGTAATTCAGGAGAAACCAAGATGTGAATGACGTTTTTAGCTTGAAGAATTCATGTAATTGGGCTGCCTTCTATGGGAACTTCAGATTCTAGACTTCTTTTTTTTTTTTTTTTTTTTTTTTGTGATGGAGTCTCGCTGCAATGCCCAGGCTGGAATACAATGGCGTGATCTCAGCTCACTGCAACCTCCGCTTCCTGGGTTCAAGCGATTCTCCTGCCTCTGCCTCCCAAGTAGCTGGGACTACAGGTGTGCACCAGCACGCCTGGCTAACTTTTATATTTTTAGTAGAGACGGGGTTTCACCATATTGGCCAGGCTGGTCTCGAACTCCTGACCTCAAGTGATCTGCCTGCCTCGGCCTCCCAAAGTGCTAGGATTACAGGCATGAGCCACCATGCCTGGCTTACACTTATTTTCCTAATTTGGTTTAGCCTATTTTACCGATAAAAAAACAGTCACCAAAATATAAATGGATTCCACGGGGCCTTGGCTTTTTGAGCACTTTTTGATCAAGTAAATCCTAGAGATTATGCTCCTGGCCTGGCCATTTTTCTTTTACTTTTTTGGGGGGACCATTTTTTCTTTCTTTCTTTCCTTTTTTTTTGAGATGGAGTCTCGCTGCAATGCCCAGGCCGGAATGCAATGGCGTGATCTCAGCTCACTGCAACCTCCACCTCCCGGGTTCAAGCGATTCTCCTGCCTCAGTCTCCTGAGTAGCTGGGATTACAGGTATGTGCCACCATGCCCAGCTAATTTTTGTATTTTTAGTAGAGACAGGGTTTCACCATGCTGGTCAGGCTGATCTGGAACTCCTGACCTTGTGATCCGCCTGCCTCAGCCTCTAAAAGTGCTAGGATTACAGCCACCACATCCAGCCCATTTTTTCTTTATATGTCATTTTTAAGCTTTCAGGAGAGCATGAACTTATTTATTTAAAGTTAATTTTGTATTTTAATAGGGGACTCACAAGTATTTCTGAGGCAGTTTATAATTCCTTAATATCTTAGAGTAACCTGTAGAGTTAGTTTCACCTTTAAAGTGATTGTATTTGGTATGTATGTGTGAGGAATCATCACCTCTAGTAAATGCTGCAATCTGAGAGTTTGGCATCTTGAGGAGACTCCAGCACCCTTCTGTCTGTAACTAGTCCCTGTCACAGCCCCCAGCACAGCAATATGCACTGTGGGTAGATTTTTTAATGTAATAAATGGCCCCTATTCCTAAGGATCTTGCAGTCTAGTTGAGAAGGCAAGACACACAAAATTAAATAGTATAAGAATTAACAATGTAAGACAGGAAAAGTCGTATATGAGTATTGCCAAATGAATGACAGCATTCATAACTCAATCACATTCAAAGAAGGAGAGATCACGGTGAATTGTAAATGTTCAGGAGGGTTTAGTGAAGAAAAGTTAAGCTTTGAACAGGTTTCCAAAGAGGGAGAGGGGAATTCTAGGCAGGAGGAACACCATAAGCAAAGGTGCAAAAAGATTTTATGGAGGTCAGGGGATGGTAAGGAGACCAGTTTTGTCCAAGAGGTGGTAGGTGATAAATCTAGAAAATACAGGCTGTGCATGGTGGCTCATGCCTGTAATCCCAGCACTTTGGGAGGCTGAGACAGGCAGATCACTTGAGCCCAGGAGTTCAAGACCAGCTTGGCCAACATGGTAAAACACCATCTCTACTAACAATACAAAACAAAAGTTAGCCAGGCATGGTTGTACACACCTGTAATCCCAACTACTTGGGAGGTTGAGGCACAAGAATCGCTTGAACCCGGGAGGCGAAGGTTGCAGTGAGCCTAAATCATGCCATTGCACTCCAGCCCGGGCAGCAGAGCGAGATTCTGTCAACAACAACAACAACAACAACAAAAAAAAAAAAAAAGAAGAAGAAGAAAGAGAGAGAGAGAAGAAAGGGAGGGAGGGAAGGGAAGGGAGGGAAGGGAAGGAAGGAAGGGAAGGAAGGAAGGAAGGAAGGAAAATACATTTGGACGGAGATTTTGGAAGGTGTTGAATACCAGGCTAATGGTATTTGGAGTTTACTCAATAGGCATGGGAGAGCTAGCCAAGGTTTTTAAACAGATTACTTAATTAAATGTTATTTTTGGAAATGTAATCTTTTATATTGCTGCCAGATGTATTTGAGGTAGAGAGAGATGGAAATTAGGAAACCAGTTACATAGATATTGCAATGAACTAAATTCAATAAACCTCTAGATGTGAGGGATATGGCAAGAATGGAGAAGAAAGGACGAGTCCCAGAGACATCATGTGGAAGGACTAGATAAGACTCGTTGGATGGCCAAGGGGGGGAAAAAAAAAAGAAATGTGAAAGATAATTTTGTGTCCTGTGACCAGTGAGTTTGCCATGTCATGGCACAAGTTCACTAGATTTATTTTTCCAACTTTCAGACTAAAGGTAGCAAGCTGTAGAGAACAGGGTGGGCTCGAATAGAGAAAGCTAGGTATATCTGTTTTTTAAACACTACATGTATTAGGCATTAAAGTGTATATAGTTTAATTATTTCTTGAAGTGATTGTCCTCTACAAATTAATTCACACCAAAGAATACATTTCTGCTATACTGATTGTTTTGCAGTTAAGCTTGAGTCCAATTTCCCCTGGAAGTTGTTGTTTTGATAGGCTTTGAACATACTGTGAAATGTGATTAAGTCACCCTGGTAGTGTTAGTTTATGACTACGGTGAAAAACCATAGAGAAAATAAGAAATTCCATGTAAATTTTCCTAGTAACCAGTTGTCACCTATGGCATCATGTATATAGATGGGATTGTTATTGTTACTGTATTTATATGATTTGGCTGCCTATCAAAATATTACATATTTTCAAAAGTGAAACAGAAAGCATCAGTGGTAGTAATGTCCTTGGAACCTTGACCAACAACACATCATCCTAGAACTAGAGATGACTCTAATTTAGTTTCTTACTAGAGACCGGGCGCAGTGGCTCATGCCTGTAATCCCAGCCTTTGGGAGGCTGAGGCAGGCGGATCAGGAGGTCAGGAGATCGAGACCATCCTGGCTAACACGGTGAAACACCATCTCTACTAAAAATACAAAATATTAGCCGGGCATGGTGGCGGGCGCCTGTAGTCCCAGCTACCCAGGAGGCTGAGGCAGGAGAATGGCGTGAACCTGGGAGGCAGAGCTCGCGGTGAGCAGAGATCGCGCCACTGCACTCCAGCCTGGGCAACAGAGCAAAATCCGTCAGAAAGAGAGAGAGAGAAACAGAAACTAGATAGGTCATCATAATAAGAACCCACATTTTAAAAACCACACATTTTGTATCTTTTTTTCTTCTTCTTTTTTTTTTTTTTTTTTGATAGAGTCTCGCTCCCTCACCCAGGCTGAAGTGCAGTGGCCGGATCTCAGCTCACTGCAAGCTCCGCCTCCTGGGTTTACGCCATTCTCCTGCCTCAGCCTCCCTAGTAGCTGGGACTACAGGCGCCGGCCACCGCCCGGCTAGTTTTTTGTATTTTTTAGTAGAGACGGGGTTTCACTATTTTAGCCAGGATGGTCTCGATCTCCTGACCTTGTGATCCACCCGTCTCGGCCTCCCAAAGTGCTGGATTACAGGCTTGAGCCACCGCGCCGGCCTTTTCTTCAAACTTTTAAGTTCAGGGGGTACATGTGCAGGTTTGTTACATGAGTAATTACATGTCACTCAAACCTAAGCTTTTTATTATAATTAGCTTTCTCTGAGATGAAGAACCTGAGTGATGTAATGGATTAATAAGATTTCCAAACTATTCAAAACATTAATAATTAGACATATGTCACGGGCTTCTGATCTCCAAAATGTTAGGCTATCTTTAGTCTCAGTCTTGTTCTAACAGTACACTAGTTCAGCTATTAAAAGACAAGGAGAGGAAAAGAGTAAAAGTTGGTCGTGGATGGACAACGGGTTTGTGTAACAAGGCTATACCCCTATCCTGGGAGTTGGTGAGTAAGAGTGCTTTATTTATCTGTTTTTTTCTAGTTCCTAAGCACTTAATGGTCACTCTTTAAAAAATATGTTTGTTCATCTCCTAATTGGAGTCGTGGCTAAGTTCTTTAAAAATTTTGCCTCTGTGCATGGCATTTTAAAACTTCTCCTTTTTTTTTTTTTTGCTTGTTTTTCTTTTTATTGAGATATAATTCACATACCATAAAATTTACCCATTTAAAGTACATAATTCAGTGTATTTTAAAATTACATCCACAGAGTTGTGCAAGTATCACTACAATTTAAAACATTTTTATCACCTGAAAGAGACCCTATACTCATTAGCAGTCACTCCTACCAGTCATCCTCCAACCCCTGGCAACCACTATCTACTTTTTGTCCCTACAAGGTTTACCTGTTCTGGACATTTCATATAAATGCAGTCATACAATGTATGGTCTTTTGTGTCCAGTTTATTTGACATAGCGTGTTTCCAAAGTTCATCCATGTTGTAGTATGTATCAGTACTTCATCCTTTTTATGGCTAAATGATAATCCATTTATAGATACACCATATTTTATCTTCTCATAAGTTGATGGACATTTGGGTTATTTCCACTTTTTGGCTACTGTGAATAATGTTGCTGTGAACACTCACATTCAAGTTTTTGTGTGGACATGTTTTTAGTTCTCTTGGGCATGTACGTAGAAGTGAAATGACTGGTTCATATGGTAACTCCATGTTCAACCTTTTGAAGAATTGCCAGACTGATTTCCACAGCAGCTGCACCACTTTATATTATCACCAGCAGTGTATGAGGGTCCCAGTTTCTCAATATTCTTGACAACACTTGTTATTATCTGCCTCTTTGATTATCGCCGTCCTAGCAAGTGTGTAGTATCTCATTGTGGTTTTCATTTGAATTTCCCTGATGTCTAATGATGTTGAGAATTATTTGATGTGGTTACTGGCCATTTTTGTATCTTCTTCAAAGAAATAATCTTTTTTTAAGTCCTTAGATCATTTGCTTTTTTGAGACAGGGTCTTGCTTTGTTGCCCAGGCTGGGGTGCAGTGGTGTGATCTCAGCTCACTGCAACCTCCCCATCCCGGGCTCAAGCGATCCTCCCTTTTCAGCTTCCCAAGTAGCTGGGAGTACAGGTGCACACCACCATGCCTGGCTAATTTCTGTATTTTTTGTAGAATTGGGGTTTCGCCATGTTTCCCAGGCTGGTCTCGAATTCCTGGCCTCAAGCAATCCACCCACCTTGGCCTCCCAAAGTGCTGGGATTACAGGCATAAGTCACCGTTCCTGGCCCCTTAGCCCATTTTAAAATCAGGTTGCTTTATTATTATTACTATTATTGTTGAGTTGCAGGGTTCTTTATTCTAGATGCAAGTATATGATTTAAATATATTTCTCCTGTTCTGTGTGTTGCCTTTTCACTTTCATGATGGTATTCTTTGAAGCACTCAAGTTTTTTAAAATTTTGATGCAGTCCAATTTATATCTATATTTTCTTTTGTTGCCTGTGCTTTGGCATTGTATCTAAGAAGACCTTGCATAATTCAATTTCACAGAAATTTACACCTATGTTTTCTCTTAAGAGGTTTATAATTTTAACTCTTACTTTTAGGTCTTTGGTCCATTTTGAGCTAATTTTGTATATGGTGTGAAGTAGGGATTCAGATTCATTCTTTTGCATGTGGATAACCAGTTTTCCTTGCACCATTTGTTGAAAAGAATATCTTTCCCCATCAAATTGCCTTGGCACCCTTATAAAAAATCAATTGACCAAAAATGTGTGGGTTTATTCTGGACTCTTAGTTCTATTCTATTGACCTCTTATATCTGTCCTTATGCTAGTGCCACAAAGTCTTAATTACTATAGCTTTGTAGTAAGATTTTGAAATGGGAAGTGTGAGTCCTCCAATTTTATTCTTTTTCAAGATTGTTTTGTATATTCTAGGCCCCTAGCATTTCCATTTCTATTTTATTTTATCGAGACGGAGTCTCACTCTGTCCCCCAGACTAGAGTGCAGTTGCACAATCTCGGGTCACTGCAACCTCCACCTCCTGGGTTCAAGTGATTCTCCTGCCTCAGCCTCCTGAGTAGCTGGGATTACAGGCACACGCCACCATGCCTGGTTAATTTTTGTACTTTTGGTAGAGGTGGGGTTTCACCATGTTGGCCAGGCTGGTCTCGAACTCTTGACCTCAAGTGATCCACCCTCCTCAGCCTCTCAAAGTACTAGGATTACAGGCATGAGCCACGCGCCCAGGCCAATATTAATTTTAGCATCAGCTAGTCAATAGCTATTTTTAAAAAGGCAGCTGGGATTTTGGCAGGATTTGCTGTGAATCTGTAATTCAATGTGGAAAGTATTGCCATTCCAATAATAATAAGTGTTCCAGCCTATGAACACAGGATGTTTTTCTATTTATTTAGACCATCTTTAATTTCTTTCAACAATGTTCTACAGTTTTCAGTATGTAAGTCTTATACTTCTGTTGTTTATTCCTTATGCCCACAAGGAATTTATTCCTTAGTATTTTATCCTTTTTAATGCTATTGTAAATGGATTTGTTTTCTATTATTTATTTATTTATTTATTTTGTGAGACAGAGTTTCGCTCTTGTTGCCCAAGCTGGAGTGCAGTGGTGCGATCTTGGCTCACTGCACCCTCCGCCTCCCAGGTTCAAGCGATTCTCCTGCCTCAGCCTCCCAAGTAGCTGGTATTACAGGCGCATGGCACCACGCCCGGCTAATATTTTTGTATTTTTAGTAGAAATGGGGTTTCACCATGTTAGCCAGTCTGGTCTCAAACTCTTGACCTCACGTGATCCAGCTGCCTTGGCCTCCCAAAGTGCTGGGATTACAAGCGTGAGCCACTGCGCCCGGCCTGATTTGTTTTCTTAATTTTATTTTTGGATTGTTCATTGCTAGTTTGTAGACATACAAATGGTCTTTGTATATTGATCTGATATCCCAAATCTTGCTGAATTTCTGTATTAGCTTTAATCGTTTTTTTGGTGGCTTCTTTAGGTTTTTCTATACATAAGATCATATCATCTGCAGATATAGTTTTCCTTCTTTTTAAGTCTTGATGTCTTTTATTTTATTTTGTTACCTAGAACCTAGCTAGAACTTCCTGTGTAATATTTAATAGCAGAATTGCAGAGAGCCTTGTCTTGTTCCTGATCTTTGGGAGAAAGCTTTCAGTCTTTCACCTTTCAGTATGGTGTTGCCTGTGGGTTTTTCATGGATGCTTTTTATCTGGTTCAGGAAGTTTCCTCCAACATGATTCACATCTATTTTCTGATTCAGTTCTCCTTATATATGTCATATAGGAATCAATTCTTCATGTGACCCGTATCACATATAAGGAATGGATGCATAAATGGTTAAAAAATACACTCAAGACACACAGGAAATTAGAGATGGGGTCATGGTATCCTGATTTATAGTCTATTGTTTTCAACTCTACTTTTTCCTTTGGTCTTGTGCTTCAACTTCTCGCAACTTTCTAGAGACTAAAATGGGTTCATCTTTTCCACTTTTTCATTTAAAAGGTAACCTCCATATGGGTAGAGTCTGGATCTGATTTTTTCACCTCTGTTTTCCCAGAACCTAGCACAGGATAAGTGCTTGAGCAATCTCAAGGAAATAAAGCCAGTTTAGATAAACAGCACCTCTGGAACCTTTATTATGTGCAAGGTATTGTGGGCAAATATCCCAGAACTCAAAGAGATTGTGGTTGAGGGAGATAACAAATAGTCACATTAAAAAGATATTATGGGCCAGGCACTGTGGCTCATGCCTGTAATCCCAGCACTTTGGGAGGCCAAGGCAGGTAGATCACCTAAGGTCAGGAGTTCGAGACCAGCTTAGCCAACTTGGTGAAACCCCATCTCTACTAAAAATACAAAAAGTTAGCCGAGCGTGGTGGCACGCCTGTAATTCCAGCTACTGGGGTGGGGGTTGGGCGGGGAAAGGGCTGAGACAGGAGAATCGCTTGAACCCAGGAGGCAGAGGTTGCAGTGAGCCAAGATCGCACAACTGCACTCCAGCCTGGGCAACAGAGCGAGAGTCAGTCTCAAAGTATTATGAAGAAGTCTGATAATAGCAAATCAGTGGTAGTTACAAGTGCTTGAAAAGGCAGAGTCTTTCTAGATGTAGACTGAAAAAGGCTTCATAGAGGAAACGCCATGAATAGAGGCTTGAAGGATGGGTAGGAACTAGCGTGTCTGTGTTGGGGAAGTACTTTAGGCCAAGTTTTTAACAGGAAGTTTAAAAAATTAACTTCTTCATTTTTATCGTTGTATGAATTCCAACAATTAAAACCAATCCATGTACACAGAATGTGCAAAGCAAAAATAATAAAGTGCATAAAAATCAGGTAACATTCTCTATATGGTTTTTCTCAGACTCTCTCATCCTGTTTTGGTCTTAGACACAAGCCAAGTTAAATCAGCTTTTTCTTTTTGTCTAGAAAACTCTTGCTCAATTTTCTTCATCCTCCTGATAGAAAACTTTTACAGCCAACCTCAGTCCATTTCTGATCGACAAGTCTCATTCTTTATATACCACAGTGTTTTGTAATAGTCACTGCTTTAGTAGCTCTCCTAGGATTGAGTCTTACAGGCTCTAGACTTCTCATCCTGCATGCTCACTGCATGTGCCTTTCATAGAAGATCAGTGAAAACTATCATATGAGCAGGTAAAGGCTGCAGTGTGGCAATTGCAGACCATTCATTCATCCATCACACATTTGTTGACCACCCACTGTGAACCAGGTATATGAACGATCAAGGCAATATTTCACAGGCAGATATGCAGATGGGATGTTATAATCTAAAAGATAATTCAAAAGTAGTCTTCTTCTGTCAATAACTAATCCTCCAAATTCTGTATTCTTGAAGAGAGACATCTTATGTCTCTGATGATGTGAGTAATAGTTCCTAGTACTGATATATTGGAACAATTAATATACTGATTGAGAACCAAAGCTTAGCCAATATATATGTGGAGTTATGTTCAATGCAAAGCTGACCAGCTCCTATAGTACTCGTGCAGTGGATTAGTTCAGAATTCTTCTGTGGTGTAGTCAGGATTTGAGATACCTCCAGAGCCACTATGATATCATGTAATAGTACTATGTCCTCCCTCCCAATCCCAAACTAAATCTAGACACAATACACATGCAGTGAAAGAGGATTAGAAAAAAGGTGGAGTTGACAAAATTATCCCTATCAGAACAAGGAAAATGAAAATGAAGCTGGGCATGGTGGCTTACTCCTGTAATTCCAGCACTGTGGGAGGTCAAGGTGGGAGGATCATTTGAGCCCAGGAGTTTGAGACCAGCCTGGGCAACATGGCAAAACCCCATCTCTACTAAAAATACAAAAAGTCAGCCAGGCATGGTGGCATGCACCTGTAGTCCCAGCTACTCAGGAGGCTGAAGTGGGAAGGTAACTTAAGCCTGGGAGGCAGAGGTTGCAGTGAGCCAAGATTGTGCCACTGTACTCCAGCGTGGGCAACAGAGTAAGACCCTTTCTCAAAAAAATAATAATAAAGACAATGAAAGACTTCCAGAAGAAAGCATTGCTGCAGTTTGTTCCATAGCAACTCCCAAGTAGTCACAGAGCCAGCTGAATACAGTTCAGGTCACATGTAAGAGAATTTGAAAAAATTGTACCCTTTGTACAAACTTGTGGAGTGCATGTGAAATTTTGTTACATGTATGTAATGCGTAGTGATCAAGGCAGGGTATTTAAGGTGTCCATCTCCCAAGTACATTTTTGTTTAACTACAGTCACCCTATTCTGCTATCAAACATGAGTTTATTCCATCTATCTGACTGTACCCTTTAACACACTTCTCTACATCCTCTTTCTGAAGAGAAATTTTCATGCAAATGATTTTGGATATTTACACAGTATGTTTTATTTTTTTAAACAAAGTAACCCCTCTACCACCACCACCTCTTCCTTTGTTGTAGAAACAAAACTCAGAATTGAAGTTTTAGCCCTAGAATATCTTCAGGAGGGGAAATTCCAGCTCTCCCCATTGATTTAACCATCTTGTGATTTTTCTCATTTTTATTAGAACTGCCACTACCATGATGGCCTCCAGGCTTATTTCATTATAGCTCTGTGACTCTAGATGAGGCTATTGGGTTGGGGGGATGCTGCTGGGGGAGGGGGTAGTTAGGGGTACCCATACCTACCTGGATGTTTTGGCTACTCTCCCTCTAATGATTATTCTCAACTTGAAAGTTTTGGCATCCCTACTGTACAGCACATTTGTTAAGTACACAAATTCTGAAGCAGGTTGACTCAGTCAGAATCCCAGTTTTGTCATTTACCAAGCTGTGGGACCTTGGTCACATTACTTAACCCCTCTAGGTCTTCATTTCCTCACCTGTAAAATGCAGGTATGAATTGTCCCTACCTTCTAACATTGTGAGGATTCAATGAAGCCAAGTATATAAAGCATAGAGAATGATGCCTGGACTGGGCGTGGTGGTGTGTGCCTTTAACCATAGCACTCCGGAAGGCTGAGGTGGAAGGATCACTTGAGCCCGGGAGTTTGAGGCTGCAGTGAGCTAGCGTGCCACTGCACTTCAGCCTGGGTGACAAAAGCGAGACTCTGTCACTAAAAATATAAAAATAATTTTTTTAAAAAAGGAATGGTGCCTGGAACGTCTACATAATTGTTACATCTATATATGTGTTATTTATAAGTGTAATCTTTCCCCCACAGCATAGGAGAATTTTACCAGCCATGATATCCTCTGTGTCTCTGGGCCCATCCCTCCAGCCAGGTAGGGGTAATGGATGGGTCAAGGTCAGGCAATTTTTGCCATTTGATATTTTACAGGGGTCACCTCTGGCCTCCGTAGATCTCACCATATGGTGAAGATCTGTGTCCCCATGAAGGGACATTGTTTTCTGTGTGGTGATATAAGTACCGACAAATATACACAGATGCTGGCTGTTAGCGACTAGTACTGCCATACTGGTGCATCTTGGCTGAATATCAGCCCTGCTCCTGTGTCTGTTTTTTTGTTTGTTTGTTTGTTTGTTTGTTTGTTTTGTTTTGATATGGAGTCTCGCTCTGTCGCCCAGGCTGGAGTGCAGTGGCGTGATCTCCGTTCACTGCAACCTCCACCTACCAGGTTGAAGTGATTCTCGTGTCTCAGTCTCCCAAGTAGTTGGGACTACAGGCATGCACCACCACGCCCAGCTAATTTTTGTATTTTTAGTAGAGATGGAGTTTCACCATGTCAGCCAGGCTGGTCTCGAACTCCTGATATCAAGTGATCCACTCATCTCAGCCTCCCAAAGTGCTGGGATTACAGGTGTGAGCCACCGCATCCGGCCCTGTGTCTGTCTTCAAAGCCAGTGGCTTATCTTTATGGCTTTCATATGCATCTGAGGATTAGTGAAAATTCCCATGTGCCACCTAACTATAGGAATTCTCTGCTTACTGGCACTTCCTTTGGCTTTGTTACACTACCAGAACTACACAGAAAGTGGTTCTGGATTTGAAATTCAACTAGTGGTACTTGCTCAGTATTCCCTCCATAGAGAGCCTCTCATACACAGCCTCCTACAGTTGAGTTTAACTTATTCCCCTCATTTGGATTTTCCTGTCACCGTTCACAGATTGCTACTTTATGGCTCTCAAGTAGATCAGAAAGGTTTTTGGAGTTCCCCTTCCCCACCTCCTACCCATTTCTCTGTAACTACAGACACCCTTTAAGGGAAACTTGGCCCAACCAATCTTATTTGAAGACATTTCATTCTCACTTTAGGTAATGGGGCTTGGAGTTGAGGTCTACCTTTTCGTTGCTTTCTAGCAAAGCACCAACCACTATCTCACAGCACTCTCCTAGGCCCTGTCCTCCCTGACAACTTAGTTGCTTTATCTTTCCAGGAGCACCCTCACATTCCTATGCTATGCACACTCAAGACAATTTCCCAGTGTCCACTTCCTGGCTGAATCAGTTTCCACAACCATGACTGTAACTCCAGCTCATCTCACCAAAGGGCATTTTAGCAAGTCACTGCAGATGCTGCAACTCAGAAAGACACGTTGAGTTAGGATCTGATGAGTCTTCTCCATTAGATAAATGTTGTGAGGTGGAACTTACTGTAATTTCCTTCCCTCCACCCAAAATCTAAAATTTTTCTCTGAGTTGGCTCCCTCTCTACCTTCAGTCTCTCTTCCCGGAAGATTTACCTCAGCAAGGATGTCTTCCTTCAGATGAATATGAGTAAGTTAGTTTCTGCCCCTGTTCTGCTTCTTCCTCCTCCTACTCTGATGTTGGCACATCCTTAGGAAGTCAGCTACTCCACCCCCTCTACCAAGATGTGGCCCAGTGAGGGCAGGGATCTTTCACTTCCCCTTTCTGGGAGGCCAACTGGCCAAGACTGAACTACCTAGACTCCCCACCCTTACCACTGTCATTCTACTGACTGACCCCACATGCTCACTTTTTTGGTTGTTTGCTCCGTTATCCCTGAGATCTTAGAGGAGAGGTTCTTAACTGGGGGTGATTTTACCCCCTAGGGAACATTTAGCAATGCCTGGAGACATTTTTGGTTGTCACAACTGGGGTAAAGAGGTTGCCACTGACACCTGGTGGGTAGAGGCCAGGGATGCTTTTAAACATCATACTATGCACAGCTAGCCTCCTACAACAAAAACTCACCTGGCCTCTGCTATCAGTAGTGCAGATGTTGAAAAACAATGGCTTAGAAGGAACACCTGCCTCACTGGAATGTGTGATGGCTACTCCACCAGTTGGTTTGTCCTCAAGGAGCTTTTGCTGGTCAACCTACCAATAAATCCACTTGGAGATCTCTCCAACTAATAGCTGTTTGTACCCTCATTTACAACTGTCTGCCCCTTCACATGTTTGCATGCCACAAGTAGTGGTGGTCTGCTCAACCTTCATTCCTAACTCTGCACTTCATCTGCAGGTTGGCCATACTCAAGAACCTGAAGGTGCTCAAGGTCTGCTTCATGATCTCTGTGGCTATCCCTTTCACTTTCTGGTGAAGTAAAGGCTTTTTCATTACTAGAAACCATCCAAGTTAACTAGGCCAAACAATTACAATTTGATTGCTACTACCACCTATGAAGCAGTATAGTTTATTTAATAAAACAAAACCTAAGACCTCTAAGTTATTAGCCCTGAAGGAGAAGCAGTAAGTCAGGAGGACTTGTCTACTGAAGGACAAAAACATAAACTCCCAAATCAATGGAGAGACGTATTTTGTTAGAATTATAAATATGTGACTTCTCTCCCAATATCTGTCAATTCAGTGCCACCCTAGTCAAAATCCCAGAAGCATTATTATTATTATTATTATCTTTGAGATGGAGTTTTGCTCTGTTGCTCAGGCTGGAGTGCAGTGGCACAATCTTGGCTCACTGCAACCTCTGACTCCTGGTTTCAAGCGATTCTCCTGCCTCAGTCTCCCCAGTGACTGGGATTACAGGTGCATGCCAACACATTCGGCTAATTTTTGTATTTTTAGTAGAGACAGTGTTTCACCATGTTGGCCAGGCTGGTCTTGAACTCCTGACCTTGTGATTCGCCTGCCTCGGCCTCCCAAAGTGCTGGGATTACAGGCATGAGCCACTGCACCCGGCCAGGAATTTTTTTTAACTTGGCAAAATGATTATAAAATTTATCAGAAGCACCTGTAGTCGCAGCTACTCAGGAGGCCAAGGTGGAAGGATTGCTGGGGGCCAGAAGTTCAAGACTAGCCTGGGCAACATAGCAAGTCTCTGTCTCAAAAAAAAAATTAAAAAATAAAATTTATCAGAAGGAATCAAGATGTAAAAATAGCTAAGAAAATACCAAAGAAGAGGAATAAGGAGCAGAAGCTTGCCCTGGCAGACATTAAAATGAATAATGTAGCTAATTAAAATTGAACATTTTACCCATAAAAATTAAAACTAAAAATAAATTGGACATTTACTAATACAGAAATAGGCAGAAGGATGTAATAGGACACAGAATCTGTATGTATATAAAAATGTACATGATAAAGTTTGTATTTCGGCCAGGCGCAGTGGCTCACACCCGTAATCCCAGCACTTTGGGAGGCTGAGATGGGTGGATCACCTGAGGTCAGGAGTTCAAAACCAGCTAACATGGGACAACCCCATCCCTACTAAAAATACTAAAAATTAGCTGGGCATGGTGGCACAAGCCTATAATCCCAGCTACTCAGGAGGCTGAGGCAGGAGAATCGCTTGAACCTGGGAGGCGGAGGTTGCACTGAGCCAAGATCGTGCCATTGCACTCGAGCCTGGGCAACAAGAACAAAACTTGGTCTCAAAAAAAAAAAAAAAGTTATATTTCAAGAAATAAAGTGTTGAGATTATTCAATAAATGGTGTTGGAATAATTAGCTAAGCATTTGCACCTTTTTTTTTTTTTTTGAGACGGAGTCTCCCTCTGTTGCCAGGCTGGAGTGTAGTGGCGTGATCTCAGCTCACTGCAACCTCCACCTCCTGAGTTCAAGTGAGTCTCCTGCCTCAGCCTCCTCAGTAGCTGGGATTACAGGTGTGTGCTGCCACACTTGGTTAATTTTTGTATTTTTTAGTAGAGATGGGGTTTCACCATGTTGGCCAAGCTGGTCTGGAACTCCTGACCTCAAATGATCCACCCACCTCGGCCTCCCGAAGTGCTGAGATTACAGGCATGAGCCATTGCACCCGGCCTTATGTACAAAATTTGAGGGATCTCTATTTACACAAAATTAAATTTCAAATTGATTAGAGATTTAAATGTAAAAGGCAAGATCCTTTAAAAACTAAAACTGGGCATAGATTACAATATGTGCAGTCTTGAGGTAAGGAAAGTCTTTCTAAAGAAGACAAAAACCAGAAGTCTAAAGGAAAAGCAATTAATAAATTTGATCATATAAAATTTAAATTTAAAAGATTATAAGCTGGGCATGGTGGCTCACACCTGTAGTCCCAGCACTTTGGGAGGCTGTGGTGGGAGGATCACCTGAGGCTAGTTCGAGACCAGCCTGGCCAACATGGTGAAACCCCGTCTTTACTAAAAATACAAAAATTAGCTGGGCATAGTGGTATGTGCCTGTAGTCCCAGCTACTCGGGAGGCTGAGGCAGGAGATTCACTTGAACCCTGGAGGTGGAGCTTGCAGTGAGCCAAGATTGCACCACTGCACTCCAACCTGGGCGACAGCAAGACTGTCTCAAAAAAATATATATATATTTGTAGCATGCATGATAGGGTAAGGATAAATATTCTTATTATAAAAAGAGCGGTTACAAATCAATAAGATGAAATTTCTCAATAAGAAAATGGGTAGGCTGGGTGCAGTGGCTCACACCTGTAATCCAGCACTTTGGGAGGCTGAGCCGGGTGGATCACAAGGTCAGGAGATTGAGACCATCCTGGCTAACATGATGAAACCCCATCTCTACTAAAAAATACAAAAAATCTAGCTGAGTGTGGTAGTGGGTGCCTGTAGTCCCAGCTACTCGGGAGGCTGAGGCAGGAGAATGGCGTGAACCTGGGAGGCGAAGGTTACAGTGAGCCGAGATCACGCCACTGCACTCCAGCCTGGGTGACAGAGCAAGACTCCGTCTAAAAAAAAAAAAAAAATTAGTTGGGCGTGGTGGCATCTGCCTGTAATCCCAGCTACTTGGGAGACTGAGGCAGGAGAATTGCTTGAACCCCAGAGGCAGAGGTTGCAATGAGCTGAGATTATGCCACTGCACTCCAGCCTGGGCAACAGAAAAATACTCCTTCTCAAAAAGAAAAAAGAAAAGAAAAGAAAATGGGTAAAGGACATGAATAGGCAATTTGCAGAAGAAAAAATTCAAGTGGTCAATAAACATAGGAACTAATGTTCAATGTCATTATTAAACAAATATAAATTAATACTAGACAAAGGAGGAGGAAACATCTTTTTTAAACTCTAAGAAGAAACAAAATGATAAGCATCTGAGATATCTAGTCTAAAAAAGGTTGGTACAACTTCAGAGACACTTTCTCTGGGTTCCTTGCTTTTTCTCTCTGCTTCTACCCCCCATAGACCTACCTCTCCCCACAGGAGGTGCCTTCTAGACATCTTGACATCGTGGTGAAGATGGAGAGAGTCTTACTAGACATGCCAAGAAAGGCTCTCCCTCCCAGTTCAAGTGTGCTTGTTTGGTTGTTCTTTTGTTTTGTTTTTGTTTGTTTGAGAGACAGACCTTTTACCGAGATGGCTAACACAAAGAATTAACTTGTCCAGGTGAGAACTCACCCCTGAGTCACAGAGGTTTATGTTACTCTGGTTAACTCAAACATAGAACCACATCTAAGCAAACCACAACAACTGCGGCATTCATAAAACAAGAATCATGCTTAGGCAGTCATTCAAGTGGGCTCATCACAGGACAGCAAATAATGACAAAAGAAAGGAGGGTGTGGAAGGGAATTGTGATGTTAATAACTCGTACAACGCTTAAATACTTGCCTCGCACTGTTCTAAATTAGCTCCTTCAATGATCACTACAACTTTGTTAGGTAATGACACATATCCCTCATTTTATGAACGGGGAAACTAAGGCACAGCAAAGCTAGATAACTTGTTTGAGATCACACAATAGGTGGCAGTGCTGGAATTTGAACCCAGAGAATCTGGTGTAACAGTTCGCACTCAAGCCACCACATTGAGAGGAATCAAGGGAAAAAGAAGAGAGATCTAAGAGAACAAAAACGGGAGGATGGAGGAGGAAAAACTCAGTTCACTAACACCTGAAGGCAATTGCTACATGGTACCCAGCCTCCTTTTCAGGCCCACACCCAGGTCCTTGCAATCCCCCTGTCTACCTCTGTTATCAAGCTTCCTAAAATGACATGATTTGGGGATAAGTATTCAAACAATTTTTCTTTTCAAAAATAAATGGTGTCCAGAGGAATTGATGTTGTTTCTTTTTTTCTTTTTTTTTTGAGATGGAGTCTCACTCTGTCACCCAGGCTGGAGTGCAGTGGCGTGATCTCCACTCACTGCAACCTCTGCCTCCCAGGTTCAAGTGATTCTCCTGCCTCAGCCTCCCGAGTAGCTGGGATTACAGGTGTGTTCCACCACACCCAGTTAATTTTTGTATTTCTAGTAGAGACAGGGTTTTGCCGTGTTGACCAGGCTGGTCTCAAACTCCTGTTCTCAATTGTTCCGCCTGTCTCGGCCTCCAAAGTGCTGGGATTACAGGCGTGAGCCAGTGTGCCCAGCCTGATATTGCCTCTATTGTATCTTTTTTTTTTTTTTTGAGGCGGAGTCTCACTCTGTCGCTCGGGCTGGAGTGCAGTGGCCGGATCTCAGCTCACTGCAAGCTCCGCCTCCCGGATTTACGCCATTCTCCTGCCTCAGCCTCCCGAGTAGCTGGGACTACAGGAGCCCGCCACCTCGCCCGGCTAGTTTTTGTATTTTTTAGTAGAGACGAGGTTCCCAGTGTTAGCCAGGATGGTCTCAATCTCCTGACCTCGTGATCCGCCCGTCTCGGCCTCCCAAAGTGCTGGGATTACAGGCTTGAGCCACCGCGCCTGGCCGCCTCTATTGTATCTTAGATTCAGGGGGTACATGTGCTTGTCTGTTACATGAGTATATTCTGTACTGGGAGTGGGCTTCTAGTATAGCCGCTACCCAAATAGTAAACACTGTACCTGATAGGTAATTTTCCAACTCTCTCCCCAATATTTATTATTATTATTATTATTTTTTTTTTTTTTTTTTTTTTTTTTTTTTTTTTTTGAGACGGAGTCTCGCTCTGTCGCCCAGGCTGGAGTGCAGTGGCCGGATCTCAGCTCACTGCAAGCTCCGCCTCCCGGTTTACGCCATTCTCTCGCCTCAGCCTCCCGAGTAGCTGGGACTACAGGCGCCCGCCATCTCGCCCGGCTAATTTTTTGTATTTTTTTAGTAGAGACGGGGTTTCACCGTGTTAGCCAGGATGGTCTCGAGCTCCTGACCTCGTGATCTGCCCGTCTCGGCCTCCCAAAGTGCTGGGATTACAGGCTTGAGCCACCGCGCCCGGCCTATTATTATTATTATTATTATTATTATTTTTGAGATGGAGTCTCACTCTGTCACCCAGGCTGGAGTGCAACGGCATACTCTCGGCTCACTGCAACCTCCGCCTCCTGGGTTCAAGCGATTCTGCTTCCTCAGCCTTCCGAGTAGCTGGGATTACAGGCACCCGCCACCACTCCTGGCTAATTTTTGTATTTTTAGTAGAGACAGGGTTTCATCATGTTGGCTAGGCTGATCTCAAACTCCTGACCTCATGTGATCCACCCGCCTCGGCCTCCCAAAGTGTTGGGATTACAGGCGTGAGCCACCGTGCCTGGCCTTATTATTTTTTATATTACAAAAGACAATTGTTTTCAGAAGGAATCCATGTGAATTCATGAATATAAAAATGCTGCCTTGGCCAGGCACCATGGCTTACACTTGTAATCGCAGCATTTTGGGAGGCCGAGGCGAGTGGATCATGAGGTCAGGAGTTCAAGACCAGCCTGGCCAACATGGTGAAACCCCATCTCTACTAAAAATGCAAAAATTAGCCGGGCATGGTGGTGCGTGCCTATAATCCCAGGTACTTGGGAGGCTGGGGCAGGAGAATTGCTTGAACCCAGGAGGCGGAAGTTGCAGTGAGCCAAGACCACGCCACTGCACTCCAGCCTGGCAACAGAGCGAGACTCTGTCTCAAAAAAAAAAAAAAAAAAAAATGCTGCCTTTTTGGTTTCAGTTTTCTTCCCTCTGCCTATGTGCAACCTAGAGCACCAAAATCAGAAGATCCACTTATGCCTTTTCTGCAGCACTAGCTATAATTTAAACAGGAAAAGGCAAAGGGGCCGGGCGCGGTGGCTCAAGCCTGTAATCCCAGCACTTTGGGAGGCCGAGACGGGTGGATCACGAGGTCAGGAGATCGAGACCATCCTGGTCTACACGGTGAAACCCCGTCTCTACTAAAAAATACAAAAAACTAGCCGGGTGAGATGGCGGGCGCCTGTAGTCCCAGCTACTTGGGAGGCTGAGGCAGGAGAATGGCGTAAACCCGGGAGGCGGAGCTTGCAGTGAGCCGAGATCGCGCCACTGCACTCCAGCCTGGGCGACAGAGCTAGACTCCGTCTCAAAAAAAAAAAAAAAAGAAAAGGCAAAGGTGCAGCTTTTGAACAGCCATAAGCTCTTACATCCTAGTAAGATGGCAGACTAAACTGTAGATAACTCCAGCTTCTCAAATTCTTAAAAGCCCTCTAGTCTTCATCCACCCCGTGCCATGTCTTGAGGATTCTATAAGACAGTAAGACTTTATTTCTAAACCAACTACTGAGAGTGAAGATAAATTGGAGCGTTAAGCCCCTTACCAAATTACTGGGAAGAGACTCTGGAAATTTGGAAATTCACTTCTGGAGTCGTGGAAGAATGGCGATATTCACCTACTCATCTACAGTGGGGCCTCTCTCTGAGCTCGGGTGCCTAATACCCAGCTGTTTGCTGAGCTTCTCTCCTTAGGTGATCCACAGGAACCTCACAATCACCGTGCTCCTCTTTCCTCTCAACCTGCTCCTCCTCCTCTGTTCTCCATCTCAGTTGAGGACGCCCCTTCCTATCCAGTGACACTGGCCAGAAACTTACAAGTCACCTAGACTAGTGGTCAGTAAGCTTTTCCTACAAAGGACTATTTATAGAAATATGTGAAGCTCTGCAAGCCGTACACTCTTTGCTGCAACTACTCAACTGCTGCTGCAGGATGAAAACAGCTATTGAACAATATGTAACAAATGGGCAGGGCTGTATTCCAGTCAAATTGTGTGAGTGCTAAAATTTGGATGCCATGTCATTTTCACATGTTACAGATATTCTTTTGAGTTTTTTCCAACCACTTAAAAATGTAAAAACCACTCTTAGCTCACAGGTTGTATAAAAGTAGGTGGGCTAGATTTGGTGTACGAAGAGCTTGCTGCTCTAGAATCCTCACTCTCCTCACTTCACCACATCTGATCAGAAATGTCCAACAACCTCACTTTTTCTTTTTTTTTTTTTTTTTTTATTTGAGAAGGGGGCCTTACTATGTTGCTCAGGCTGGTCTCAAACTCCTGGTCTCAAGCGATCCTCCTGGCTCAGCCTCCTGAATAGCTGGGACTACAGGTGTGCACCACCATGCCTGGAGATCTCACTTTTTAAATGGTTGTTGAATCTCTTCATCCATCTTTACATCATTTTAGTTCAGGTACTTGTCCATTTTGCCTTTTTTTTTTTTTTTTTTTTTTTGAGACACAGTCTCGCTCTGTCACCCAGGCTTGAGTGCAGTAGCACAACCCTGGCTCACTGCAACCTCTCTGCCTCCTGGGTTCAAGCGATTCTCCTGCCTCAGCCTCCAGAGTGGTTGGGATTGCAGGCACGCACCAAGCCTGGCTGATTTTTTTTTTTTTTTTTTTTTTTTGTATTTTAGTAGAGACGTGGTTTCACCCTGTTGGCCAGTCTGGTCTCAAACTCCTGACCTCAAGTGATCTGCCTGCCTTCGCCTCCCAAAGTGCTGGGATTACAAGCATGAGCCACCGTGCTCGGCCCATTCTGCTTTCTGACATAGACAGTTAAGCAAAATTGAAAACTACAAGGAAAGATCCTCTACAACTGTGGTACATGGAAGTACATGTCCTTCCCATGTTTTTTAAGTTCCTTATAGTGTAAAGTATAAGTTACAGATTAGTTTTCCCCTTCCTTCAGCTGGCACTGGATAAATAATATGTTAATGCATGCCACCATTTTCTGCTGTGGCCTGGGAGGAGAGGGCAAATGGTGCTCTATCAGCTACCCCCAGTGAAAGGGTCTACAAAGCAGAGAGTGGGAGACAGGACTTGAGAGCACGCTGGCTGTTTCTAACCTCAGGGGTTGGCTGGACTATGTCTGGTCCCTTCTTTCCAGTGGTCTCCAATCTGGATATTCAGTTCTGCTTTCACTTGGAACCACACATCTGCATGTGGCTAAGATCCCAGCTAATCTGCCAAGGACATTTGAGATATTTGCTCCTCAATTTCTAGTCCTCTGCCCCATCTATACCTTTAGTGAGGCATTGGACAGCAATAGCATTCTTGTCTGGAAACATGACCAGCGAGCAAATATCAAGGGAACTAGTGCTACCTACATGATGACAGTCACCACATTATGATGACAGCAAGCAAGAGACATTAGGTAAACCACTCTTTGATGTCACTCCTTCTGTGTAAAGGGGAAAAAGAGGAAATCCAATCCAGTTCCTATTTTATTCAATTACTGGAATATAAGAAACATTTCAGGCTGGGCACTGTGGCTCACACCTGTAATCCCGGCACTTTGGGAGTCCAAGGCAGGTGGATCACTTGAGGTCAGGAGTTCAAGACCAGTCATGGTGAAATCCCATCTCTACAAAAATGCAAAAAAAAAAAAAAAAAAAAATTAGCTGAGCGTGGTGGCACACACCTGTAGTCCCAGTTACTCAGGAGGTGAGGTGGGAGGATCACCTGAGTGTGAGAGGTCGAGGCTGCAGTGAGCCAAGATCATACCACTGCACTCCAGTCTGGGTGAAGAGGTAGACTCCATCTCCAAAAAATAATAATAATAAAATAAAATTACCTTTCTCTTCATTACAAAAGTCAGCTATGACAGCAAAACTTGCTCAATGAATAACACAAAAACGCTTTCCACAACAAACACCTAGAAATGTAAAATATAACATCACAAATAGCTATTTCATATCATCTCCCCTTTCCTCAAACCTTGTTTCCTCTCCTGCATCTCACTGTCAGCAAATGATCTTCTTTCTGATTGCACTGAAAAGAAAAAAAAAAAGGAATCAGAAGAGAATATCCTCCTCCCACTGCCAAATCTGCCAACCTCCCTGCTGCCTTCCTGATCTCATCCAATCTCATGGTCATATTATATAGGCTTATGGCTCCCAAATTTGAGTCTCCAATCCAGATTTCTGTAAACGCAAAAATATTATGCTTGGCCAGGCGCAGTAACTCTTGTCTGTAATCCCAGTACTTTGGGAGGCCGAGGCGGATGGATCACTTGAGGTCAGGAGTTCGAGACCAGTCTGGCCAACACAGCGAAACCCTGTCTCTACTAGAAACACAAAAATTAACTGGGCATGGTGGCTCACATCTGTAATTCCAGCTACTTGGGAGGCTGAGGCACGAGAATCGCTTGAACCCAGGAGGCAGAGGTTGCAGTGAGCTAAGACTGCGACATTGCATTCCAGCCTGGGTGACGGAGTAATACTCTATCTCAAAAAAAAAAAAAAAAAAAATTATGCCCAATGTATTATGACCTTTCCCATTGCATATCTCAAATTTACCTTGGCGAAAACAGTACTCACAATCTACCCTACAAGCCTGTTCTTTTCCCAGAATTCCCTATCTCAGTAAATGGTGTCACCACTCAATTAATTGCTCAGAAACCTAGGAGTTGCGTCAGCCTCTCTCTTTCTGTCATACCTTGTATCTAATCCTTCACTAAATATTTGTGTCTCTCCCTTCAAAATATACTTTTTATCTCATGCCTAGCCAACCACAGTAGCCTTCTAACTTATCTTCCTACATCCACTTTTTACTACCTTAGAGTCTATTCTTAACAGCCAAAGTGATCATTTAAAACATAGTGCAGGCTGGGCACAGTGGTTCACACCTGTAATTCCAGCACTTTGGGAAGTCAAGTTGGGCAGATTGATTGAGCCCAGCAGTTCCAGACCAGTCTAGGCAACATGGTGAGACCCCATCTCTACACACACGCACGCACACACACACACACACGCACATGCACACGCACACACACACAATATATATATAAAATTAGCCAAGTGTGTTGGTATGCCTGTAGTCCCAGCTACTGGGAGGCTGAGGTGGGAGGATTGCTTGAGCCCAGGAGGCGGAGGTTGTAGTAAGCTGAGCTCACATCACTGCACTGCAGCCTGGACGACGGAACTAGACCCTGTCTCAAGTTTTAAAAAACCAACAACACATAAGGCAGATTAAGTCATGCCTTTGTCCAAATCCTCCAATGCCTTCTCTTCTCATTCCAAGTAATCGCAAAAGGCTATGAAGCCCTGGCTAATCTGGCACTTTGCTGCCTCTGGAGAACAGCTGCTATCCCTGTCCCACTCCACTCCAGTCACTCAGGCCTCCTTATTGTCCCTTGTACACGCCATGTCCACTTTGACCTCAGACCATTTGTACTTGCTCTTACCTCCATTTAGAATGCTCTTGCCCAAAATGATACCATACCTTTCTTCCTCATTTTAGGTCTCGACTCACATGTCGCCTCATCATAGAGGCCTTCCCTGAAAAAAAAATAACCACTCACCCCATTCTCAGGACCGCCCATCCACTTAACCTGCTTTATTTTTCTCCATACCAGTTCACACCCTCTGACATCCTAGTATTACATTTTCTGGATTATGGTCTGTTTCAAAACCCCCAACTAGAATGTATGCTCAATGAGGGCAGGACTTTCATCTTGTTCACTGCTGTATCTTCAGCTCCTAAAACAGTTTACAGCACATAGTAGATGCTCAATAAATATTTATTGAATGAATGGATAAATGAAAGGCACAACTAAGTGCAAGAAAAGTGGAGTCCAGAAAAGATGAAGGAACTGAAAACTAGAGGGATATGCAGGTGAACTGTGGTCTGGTGATTTGAGATTCAAACCCTGTGGCCAAGACTATTAGTTCTGCTCTCTCTTTCTATCTCTCTCTCTCTCTTTCTTTCTTAGACGGAGTCTCGCTCTGTCACCCAGGCTGGAGTACAGTGGTCCAATCTCAGCTCACTGCAAGCTCCGCCTCCCGGGTTGACGCCATTCTCCTGCCTCAGCCTCCCAAGTAGCTAAGACTACAGGCGTCTGCCACCACACCCAGATAATTCTGTATATTTTCAGTAGAGATGGGGTTTCACCATGTTAGCCAGGATGGTCTCGATCTCCTGACCTCGTGATCCGCCCGCCTCAGCCTCCCAAGGTGCTGGGATTACAGGCGTGAGCCACCACGCCTGGCCCCTTTCTTTCTTTCTTTCCTTCCTTCCTTCCTTCCTTCCTTCCTTCCTTCCTTCCTTCCCTCCTTCCTTCCTTCCTTCCTTCCTTCCATCCTTCTCTCCCTCTCTCTTTCTTTTTGAGACAGAGTCTCGCTCTGTCACCCAGTGGTGCAATCTCAGCTCACTGCAACCTCCACCTTCTGGGTTCAAGCGATTCTCCTGCCTCAGTCTCCCGAGTAGCTAAGATTGCAGGCATATGCCACCATGCCTGTCTCATTTTAGTATTTTTAGTAGAGACAGGGTTTTGCCATGTTGGCCAGGCTGGTCTCCAACTCCTGACCTCAGGTGATCTGCCTGACTTGTCCTCTCAAAGTGCTGGGATTACAGGTGTAAGCCACTGCACCCAGCCCAAGACTATTAGTTATTTTCTAACACCCATTCTCCTCCACGTCCACAGAAATAGAACTACTGATTTTTAACTGTATACATGGCTACCCAGAGTAATGACCACTGTGACTAACCTCTGACCAAGGGGATGTAAAAGCAAATTTCATGTGGAAGCTACTGGGAATCTCCCTTAAAAGATAGCTGCCATGTCCCTTTCTTCTTGACTCCTTAGTTTTTCCTGTTGGCTGGAATGTGAAAGTGAAGCCTAGAGCTGGAGGAGCCATCTTGGACCATGAGATGACCTGAGAAATAGAGATCATATAGAGTAGAACAACAAGATCAAAGGAGGCTGGAGTGCCTGAGAGCATTATGAGGACAAACAGTCCACACTGGCTTTGGACTGCCATTCTCTGGACTGCTCCATGAGAGATCAATTTTCCTCTTGTTCATGCCACTATTATTTTAGAGCTCTGTTTCTCTCAGCTGAACCTAGTACTAACCAATACGATGAATCTACAGAGAGAAAAGCCAAGGCCCTGGAACCAAGAACCCATAAAAAGCCTGGATCTTCAATTACCCTTTCCCTCAGTGAAATGGTGAATTAGAAAAAAATCATGTCAGACTTGGGGCAGAGGGGTGGCTCACATCTGTAATTCCAGCACTTTGGGAGGCCGAGGTGGGTGGATCACCTAAGATCAGGAGTTTGAGACTAGCCTGACCAATATGGTGAAACCCTGTCTCTACTAAAAATACAAAAAGTAGCCAGGCGTGGTGGCAGGTGCCTGTAATCCCAGCTACTTGGGAGGCCAAGGCAGGAGAATTGCTTGAACCCAGGAGGCGGAAGTTGCAGTGAGCCGAGATTGTGCCACTGCACTCCAGCCTGGGCAACAGAGCGAGACTCTGTTTCAAAAAAAAAAAGAAAGAAAAAAAATCATGTCCATTGGTTTCCTGCCTAGGCCTGAGTTCTGGGCAGAAAAATAGAGAATCCATAATCCCTAATGGAGAATATTTTTTTAAAAGCAGGATATAAAAAGCACCACCCAAAGAGGGAGAAGATAAATCTGAGTGTACTAAAATGAAAAATACACTTCTGAATGACAAAAGACACCATAAATGAAGTTACAGACAGTGCCACAGACTACATAAATAACAAGGGATTAGTGCAAGAAAACATAAAGAACCCTATAATTCAATAAGTTAAAAGACAGGCAATCTGGTTTAAAAAAAAAAAAAAAGAACTAATGGGGAAAGAACATAAACAGGAGTTTCGCAGAGGAGGAAACCTGAATGACCAACAACCAAATTAAAAGGTGCACAACCTCCATACTGAGTATGGAAATGTTAATTAAAATGATAACTTTGCCGTTATTGAGTCCCTACTATGCATCAGGCAACACTGTAAGTGCCGTACATATCAATTCACATCCATCAAATTGGCAAAACTGTTTTTTGTTTTCTTTTTTGCTTGTTCCTTCTCTTTTTGTTGTTGTTTTATCTCTCTTTCTTTCTTTCTTTCTTTCTTTCTTTCTTTCTTTCTTCTTTCTTTCTCTTTCTTTCCTTTTTCTTTCTTTCTTCTTTCTTTTTTTTTTGGCAAAACGTTTTAAAGCACAACAAATAATCAATTTTGTCAAGGCTGCGAAGCGATGGAAACTTCCAGGCACTGCTGGGGAGAGTACAACCAAATATAGGGCAATGTGGCAATATCTAGTGAAGCTGAAGATGCAACTCACTTTGTTTTTTTTTTTTTTTTCAGACGGAGTCTTGCTCTGTCGCCCAGGCTAGAGTGCAGTGACATGATCTCAGCTCACTGCAACCTCCGCCTCCTGGGTTCAAGAGGTTCTCCTGCCTCAGTCTCCCGAGTAGCTGCAACTGCAGATGTTTGCCACCACACCCAGCTAATTTTTGTATTTTTAGTAGAAACGGGGTTTCACTATGTTGGCCAGCCTGGGCAACTCACTTCTAGAAGGATACTTGGAGAAAGTTTTGCATATGTGCTCAAGAATATGCAGCCCTTGGCTGGGTACGGCGGCTCACACCTGTAATCCCTGTAATCCCAGCACTTTGGGAGGCCAAGGCAGGTGGATCACCTGAGCTCAGGAGTTCGATACCAGTCTCATCAACATGGTAAAAATCTCTCTACTAAAAATAAAAAAAATCAGCTGGGCGTGGTAGTGGGCACCAGCTACTCAGGAGGCTGAGGCAGGAGAATCACTTGAACCTGGGAGGCGGAGGTTGCAGTCAGCTGACTGCGCCATTACACTCCAGCCTGGGTGACAGAGTGAGACTCCATCTCAAAAAAAAAAAAAAAAAAAAAAAAAAATGCAGCCCTATTTGTAATAACAAAAAAAAAAAAAAAAAGGAAACAATATAAATGGCCACCACCAGAATGTATATAAGTCAACATACATACTCTGGATTATTCTACAAGGAAGATGAATGAACTAGAACTATGTATCAATATAGATGAGTGTCACAAACAAAATGCTGAAAGAAAAAGGCAAATTTGGAGATGATATGTACATATTACCATTGGTATATAATTTTAAAATATGTGTAACAATCCTGTATTCTTTATGGACACCCTCATTGTAGTAATAGTATAAAAATATTTGAGATAATGAATATCTAGGGAGATATGGGGTAGGACAGACTCTGGCAAGGGTGTCAACTCTATATTTTCATTCTTAAAAAGAAAGGAAACTCAGGGAAATATAGCATAGGGTTACAGTTTGATAAAGCTACAGTCGGGCACAGTGGGGCACCTGTAGTCCAAGCTACTGGGGAGGCTGAGGTGGGAAGATGGCTTGAGTCCAGGAGTTCAAGGCTCTGTAGTGAGCTATATTTCTTCCTGTGAATAGACACTGCACTGCAGCCTGGGCTACATAGCCAGACCTCGACTCTCAAAGGCAACAACAAGGTTAAAACTAAGTAGGGGGTATATCTGTGTTCATACGTTGGTCTCTACACATTTCTGTATACTTGAAATATTAACAATAAAAATATAAAAGAAGTAATCCAGTCATTTTGAAAAAAATAGAAAATAGCAAAGAACTACATAATCCCATCATCTAGAAATGTTAACATTTTGATCTAAAATGTGTCATTGATTTCTAGTACTTATTGAACCACTACATTGTGCCTAGTCAAGACACTGGACATTCAAGATACCCCAAGCCAGTAATACTATGCCATTTCTGGATGACACCTTGCCATAGGTACTGTTGAAATCTGTCAAAAAGGTCACAGCTCCGTAAAGAAGTATCTTTACAGTGTATGTTTCAGATTTTTCACTGAATTAATAGTCAATATTTGTCAAAGGGACCGCCCACTGTTTTCTGGAAATAACAATAACCAACACTTTTATTAAGTGTTTGGTATGTGCCAGGCCCTATTCTGAGAGCTTTACATGCATTAACACAGTTTGTTTTTCTTGTTTAGAGACAAGGTCTTGCTGTTGCCCAGGTTGGAGTGCAGTGATGCGATCATAGCTCACTGTAACCTCAAACTCCTGGGCTCAAGCGATCCTCCTGCTTCAGCCTCCCACTTGGGAGCTGGGACTATAGGCATGCACCACCAGGCTTGGCTAATTTTTTAACTTTTTTGCAGAGACGAGGTCTTGATACGTTGCCCAGGCTGGTCTTGAACTCCTGGACTCAAACTAATTCTCCCACTTTGGCCTCTCAAAGTGCTAGGATTATGTATTGACACATTTAATTCTCACAACTACCCTCTGAAGTAGGTGCCATTATTTTCATTATCATCCCCACTTTCAAAAGAAGGAAGCTAAGGCACAGAGAAGTAACTTGCAAAAGTCACATGGCTACTAAGGGGTTGGGGGGCAGGGGCGGCCAGGATTTCTACCAGGCAGTCTGGCTCCAAAGCTCTTGCTCTTAACTACTATGAAATCTTATTTTCAGAATCACTAATTTTACGGCAATAATACTTTTGGTTATTGTTGTGTGGCAAGTGGAATCATTAGCATGAGTTGAGATTTGAATTCCAATGTGGCATTGCCTAAATTTATCTCATTTCATGTAGTGTGTATGGCCTATCTCCTTAATCAGAGCGCAAGCTTCTAAAAGGCAGACAGGAGCTGGGCATGGTTGCTCATGTGTGTAATTCCAACACTTTGGGAGGCCAAGGTGGGTGGTCACCTGGGGTCAGGAGTTTGAGACCAGCCTGGCCAACATGGTGAAACTCCGTCTCTACCAAAAATACAAAAATTAGCCAGACATGGTGGCACATGCCTATAATCCCAGCTACTCAGGAGGCTGAGGCAGGAGAATCACTTGAAACTAAGAAGTGGAGGTTGCAGTGATCTGAGACTGCACCTCTGCACTCCAGCCTGAGTGACAGAGATTCCGTCTCTAAAATAAGGCCAGGCACGGGGGCTCACACCTGTAATCCCAGCACTTTGGGAGGCTGAGGCGGTTGGATCACGAGGTCAGGAGTTCAAGACCAGCCTGGCCAAGATGGTGAAACCCTGTCTCTACTAAAAGTAAAAATAAAAAGTAAAAAGCTGGGCATGGTGGTGGGCACCTGTAATCCCAGCTATTCAGAAGGCTGAGGCAGAGAAATACTTGAACCCAGGAGACGGAGGTTGCAGTAAGCCGAGATCGTGCCACCGCACTCCAGCCTGGGTGACAGAGCAAGACTCAGTCTCAAAAAATATAATAAAATAAAGGGCAGACACCATTTTTTTAAGACAATATCTTTTTGTAGGCCGGTATTTACCTTCAACAGTGTTATTTGCCTAGAGAAGGTTTTCAATAAATGCTTGTTAGCGGTGGAACGTATCCATACAGCTCGGCAGCAACCTCAATTCTTGCCTCCTCAGAAGAAAGAATTCGACTGATGGGCATAAGGCAGAAGGAGAGACTGAGGCAAGTTTTAGAGCAGGAGTGAAAGTTCATTAAAAAGCTTTACAGCAAGAATGAAAGGAAGGAAATATACTCAGAAGAGGGCCAAGCGGGCGACTTGAGAGACAAGTGCCCAGTTTGAGTTGACTTAGAGTTTTATAGGCTGGCATACTTCTAGGGTCTTGTGTTACCTCTCCTGACTCGCCCAACTCCTGAGACCTTATGGGGAAGTTACTGATCACCAGTTTCAGGTGTTTTCTATTAGGAGAAAAGAATTAGAGAGTTCTTTCCCTGGCACCGGCTGTGACCAAGTATTACTTTTTTTTTTTTTTTTTTTTGAGACAGAGTGTCCTTCTGTCTCCCAGGCTGGAGTGCAGTGGCGCAATCTCGACTCACTGCAACCTCCACCTCCTGGATTCAAGCTATTATCCTGCCTCAGCTTCCTGAATAGCTGGGATGATAGGTGTACACCACCACGCCTGGCTAATTTTTTTGTATTTTTAGTAGAGACAGGGTTTCACCATGTTGGCCAGGCTGGTCTCAAACTTCTGACCTCAAGTAATCCGTCCATCTTGGCCTCCCAAAGTGCTGGGATCACAGGTGTAAGCCACCATGGCTGGCCACAATTATTACTTTAGCAAGACAGTTAACCACTCACTGCCTGACCATCACGGGATGGTTGCCTGATACTGCTGGTGTGTGTGTTGGGGGAGCCCTCTCCTGCCCTGCTCATACCTGACTAGTTATCTACCGTAACATACTTACTGAACAATTGAAGAGAAACACAAGAAAGCCCACCTACCTTTCCACGCAGAGGCAAAAAGTTTAATTTCCTTGGTCAATCAAGAAAGATAGTCCCCAAGAGTTTTTTCTATTATTTCAGTTTTCATTAACTTTTTCGTTGAGATATAATTCAGTGATTTGAAATGAATTCACACTCTGGGAGGCCAAGGCAGGCGGATCACGAGGTCAGGAGATCAAGACCATCCTGGCTAACACAGTGAAACCCCGTCTCTACTAAAAAATATAAAAAATTAGCTGGGCGTAGTGGCGGGCGCCTGTAGTCCCAGCTACCTGGGAGGCGGAGGCAGGAGAATGGCGTGAACCGGGAGGCAGAGCTTGTAATGAGCTGAGATGGCACCACTGCACTCTAGCCTGGGTGACAGAGCGAGACTCCATCTCAAAAAAAAAAAAAAAAGTGAATTCAATGGCTTTTAGTATATTCATTGAGTTATAGAGCCATCACCACAATTCATTTTAGAACATTTCAATGAAATTTTTTTTTTTATTTAATTTATTTTTTATTATACTTTAAGTTCTAGGGTACATGTGCATGACGTTTATATCATGTATAACTCCCCAATGCAATCCCTCCCTCCTCCCCCCTCCCCATGATAGGCCCCAGTGTGTGATGTTCCCCTTCCCGAGTCCAAGTGATCTCATTGTTCAGTTCCCACCTATGAGTGAGAACATGCGGTGTTTGGTTTTCTCTTCTTGTGATAGTTTGCTAAGAATGATGGTTTCCAGCTGCATCCGTGTCCCTACAAAGGACGCAAACTCATCCTTTTTTATGGCTGCATAGTATTCCATGGTGTATATGTGCCACATTTTCTTAATCCAGTCTGTCACAGATGGACATTTGGGTTGATTCCAAGTCTTTGCTATTGTGAATAGTGCCGCAATAAACATACGTGTGCGTGTGTCTTTGTAGTAGAGTAATTTATAATCCTTTGGGTATATACCCAGTAGTGGGATGGCTGGGTCATATGGTACATCTAGTTCTAGATCCTTGAGGAATCGCCATACTGTTTTCCATAATGGTTGAACTAGTTTACAATCCCACCAACAGTGTAAAAGTGTTCCTATTTCTCCACATCCTCTCCAACACCTGTTGTTTCCTGACTTCTTAATGATTGCCATTCTAACTGGTGTGAGATGGTATCTCATTGTGGTTTTGATTTGCATTTCTCGAAATTTAAGACATTTTCATCAACCCCCCAAAAACACTTGTGCCCATTTGCTAATGTGCCCATTGGCAGTCACTCATCTTCCCTGACTGCCCCCCCCCCAGTCTTCCCGCCAGTCCCTGGCAACTATTAAATTACTTTCTGTCTCTATAGACTTGCCCCTTCTGAACATCTTATATAAATGAAATCACAATATATGGTCTTTTGTGACTGGCTTCTTTCACTTAGCATGATGTTTTCAGGGTGGTATATTCATACAATGAACTATTATCTGGCAAGAAAAAGGAACGCAGCCAATTTATAATGTATTGCAAGATTTCAGACATATTTATACATTTTATTTTGTACATTTTATTGTGGTAAAACACACATCACATAAAATTTACCATTTTAACAATTTTGAAGTGTACAATTCCATGATATTAAGTACATTCATATGTTCTGCAATCATCATCACCATCTGTCTCCAGCACTTTTTCATCATCCCAAATTGAAAACTCTGCATGTGGCTGAGTCCGGTGGCTCATGCCTCGCTAACCCCAGCACTTTTTGGGAGGCTGACGCAGGAGGATCACTTGAGCTCAGGAGTTTGAGACCGGCCTGGGCAACATGGTGAAACTCCGTCTCTACAAAAAATACAAAATTAGCCAGGTGTGGCAGCACCCATCTGTAGGAGAGTGAGGTGGGAGGATCTATTGAGCCCAGGAGGTCGAGGCTGTAGTGACCTACGGTTGTGCCACTGCACTCCAGCCTGGGCAACAGAGTGAGACGCTGTCTCCAAAAAAAGAAAAAGAAAACTCTGTATGCGTTAAAAAATAACTCCTCATTTCCCCTGTCCCAGCCCCTTGTAACCACTATTCTACTTTCTGTGTCTATGTCTCTGACTATTCTAGGTACCTTATTCAAGAGGAATAATGTGGTATTTGTCCTTTTGTGACTGGGTTATTTCACTTAGCATAATGTCTGCAAAGTTCACATTGTAGCATCTGTCAGAACTGCTCTCCTTAAGGCTGAATAATAATACTCCATTGTATGAGGATACCACATTTTGTTTATGCATTCATTCACTGATGGACATTTGGGTTGTTCTCATCGTGTGGCTGTGGTGAATAGTGCTGCTATGAACATGGGTGTACAAATATCTGTTCAAGTCCCGGCTTTCAATTCTTTTGGTTATATATTTAGAAATGTAGTCGTTGGATCATATGACAACTCTCTCTTATTTTTTGAGGAACCTCCATACTGTTATCCATAGTAGCTGCACCATTTTACATTCCATCAGCAGTGCACAAAGATTCTAATATTTCTATATCCTGAATGACTCTTGTTATCTTCTGTTTTTTGATAATAGCCAAACCAACCTAATGGTGTGATGTGGTATCTCACTGTGGTTTTGGTTTACATTTCCCTAATGATTATAGCTTTTTTTTGTCTGTTTTACTTTATTTTTAATAAATCATATTATCAGTTAAATACCTTGAGAGAATTCAAGAATTTATTTACGGCCAGGCGCAGTGGTTCACGGCTTTAATCCCAGCACTTTGGGAGGCTGAGGTGGGCGGATCACGAGGTCAGGAGAGCGAGACCATCCTGGCTAACACAGTGAAACCCCCTCTCTACTAAAAATACAAAAAATTAGCCGGGCATGGTGGCGGGCGCCTGTAGTCCCAGCTACTCAGGAGGCTGAGGCAGGAGAATGGCGTGAACCCGGAAGGCAGAGCTTGCAGTGAGCCGAGATCGCGCCACTGCACTCCAGCCTGGGCGACAGAGCGAGATGCCATCTCAAAAAATAAAATAAAATAAAATAAATTTAAAAAATGTGTTTACAAAATAATCCTTACGTGTCTAAAAATTGTTTAACTTAGTTTGTTTAAAGTCCAGTACATTTGCAAGTGAAGAAACTAATTGCTGCAATCATTTAAGCATTAACATGGCAGGCATTGTGCTGGACAGTTGTCACAGCTGAGGTTCCCCAGGAAGAAAACTCTGAGACAGGTGGTTAAGTAAGTAGTGCTCTGGGGATGAGTACCTGTGGGAGAGAGGGAAAGAAAGCAGGAATCAGGTCTTCCATAATTTTTGAAACTTTAAAGAGATCTCGAGATCAAAAATTTCAGAGCCACTGGTCTACAGCATACTAGGGGAGGTAAAACCCCCTCAGAGTCACTTCAAATCAAATATTTATCTGGCTACTGATAGTGGAAGACCCTCTCTCCTGTTCATCTCTCTCCCCCTCTCATTCCCTACTTTCTCTCTCTGTCTCTCTCATCTCCTTTCCTTTACCCACTCTTTCCTAAAACTCCACCTCCTCTATGTGTTTCACTCTGCATCCCTGTGTGTTGGTCTCCCGTGTATGTTCATTTCACCTTCTGCTCCTCAAATCTTTTCTGTGGATTGCAAGAAACCAAATTGCTCCTGTTTCTATGCTCACAGTATCACTGTCTTTGATAAAGATAGATACGATAGATTATATATACTTTGTTTTTAGAACTTCTGAATAATATAGAGGCATTTTGTTATTGTAGATGCTAGCAGTCAGAAATCTATTGCATTTCATCAGGAATATATTGCATTTCATCTACATTGTAAGTTGACATTGTAGTTTTGTAATAAAGAATTTCAAAAATTACCAACAGTGTGTATTTAAACTTTACTGTGAAGAATGATAGCATATGCTTAGTTGTTGTCATCAAAATATTGGATTCTCAAATTGTCGTGAGACTCGATTGAAATATGGAAGTTCGGCACCTCTGTTTATTTCAATCCAAGTGTGGAAACCACCAGAAAATAGAAAAGCACCCAAAACTCCACCAAGTGCCAATGTTCCTCCAGTGACACAATGAATCTTGAAAGTACGTCATGCTACAAAGGACATGAAAAAGCAAAATTTAAAGCAACTAGAGAAAGGAATCTCTACAGCAATCAAATACCAAATTAGAAGAAGGCTTTTTGTTGTTGTTGTTGTTTTGTTGTTTTGTTTGAAGAGTTTTTGCTTTTTTGGAAACAAAATGTTTTGCTTTCTCCATGCATCATGAAGGAAACAAAAACACAGCTTGTTAAATTTAGTTGCGGCTCTGTCACAACAATGATGACAAAATTTTCCTCTGACCACAATGTGTTTGAGTACAAATGGTTCCTCTTTCCAGGCTCTGGCCTGTGCATACACAAATTCCTAGTGAGGTGAGACCCACTCCCCTACAGTGGCACAGTGGAGTTCTTTCTTGAGAGTAGAGAGTGAGGATCTGGCTCTCCTTCATATGTGAAGGTGCTAAGGAATTCAACTGTATCCTAGTTGGTGAACGCTATGGCCTTTAAACTCATTCATAAAAACCAGTGATCCCAGCTGATCTAATTTCACCATGGCCAGCAGGAATGGCACCCAGCGTTGACTATGTGTACCTTTGTCAGCTTGTGGAGTGGGGATCAGTAGATGAGGCACTCCTCCCTGACCCTGTCCCTGCTGTGCCACCAAGCCCCTTTACATTGACTCTCTTCCCCAAAAGGGCTTCATCATTGCAGCTTGTGCATGTAGCTTACCTGGGGATGAAAGGGTAAGAGGAAACAGGAAATTGAGTGGCAATAAAGGAGAAATGAAAGAAAAAGGACTAAGAACAAATGGGACAATGTCAGCAGAAAGGAGAACAACAGAAGCGGAACCGCAAGAGACAAGGGAACTGTAAAGATGAAAGAGTACTAGAAATTCTAATAATAGTTCCCATTTATTAGTGATTACTATGTGCTAGGCACTGGCTAAACATTTTATGTCAATCTCTTCATCTCATTTAATCTTTACAATAAACCCTGTGGTAGGCACTATTATAGCATTATGCCTAGTTTACAAAAGATAAAACATGCTTTTGTTATGAAAACAGGCCAAAGAAACAAATGCCCACAACATTTAACAGAATTCTGGAAAGAAGAAGACAAAAAGAAACAGAAAAATGGGACAAATAGCACAGAATCAGATGGTAGATATAAGTATAAATATATTAGAAGTTTGGCTGGGCATGGTGGCTCACGCCTGAAATCCCAGCACTTTGGGAGACCAAGGTGGAAGGATCACTTGAGCTCAGGAGTTCAAGACCAGCCTGGGCCACATAGGGAGACCCCCATCTCTACCAAATTAAGAAAAAAGAAAGAAGTAAATCTAAGTGAACTAAAGTCTACAGTTAAAAGACAATAATTGCCTATTGTATAGAAAAAAACAAATTTGCACTTTATGCTGTTCCCAACATCAGACCTAAAACATAATTGCACTGAAAGGAAAATAAGGATGTAAGAAAATGTACCAGGTACATACTAACCAAAAGAAAGTTAATGAAGTTATAATAAATTAGTCAAAATACACTTTAAGACAAAGAATAGTACTTCATTGATGAAAGGTACTTCATAGTGATAAGTGGTTTGGTTCACGAGGAAACGATAACAATTCTAGATTTGCATATATTTGATGAAATAGCCTTGAAAAATATATATAAAGCAAAAATTAACAGAATTATAAGAAGAATTTGACAAATGCACCATCATAATATCATAGTGAGAACTGTAACACCCATCTCTCAGTAATTAGCAGGTCCAATGGAGCATAAAACCAGCAAGTATGTTGATTTGACCAACACAATCCACAAACTTGACTTAATGGAACGTATAGAACACTGGGCCCAGTAATCGGAGAATATGCATTTTCCTCAAACACTCATGGAACATTTGCAAAACCAAACTATATGTTGTGACATAAAGCAAACCTCATCACACTCGCAAAGACTGGTACCATCCTGGAAACTGGGAATGAGAAGAAGTTAAGGAGTGGTCCTTGCTTCTGTGGCTGAGAAGTAGCAAGGCTGGTGGTGCAGCATAGCACCAGGGATGCCAATGGGTCACACTGCAGTCAACTTGCTCTATGAATGAGGGTTGGAATATGCAGTCCAGGTCAACGACTATGGGAAAGATGGGTTTAGGCAGGGACTAAACTGGGGTGGGTTTTGCTGCTCCTCCAGAAGCCTGGTATTTTCCAATCCACAAATGAGGCCTCAATTCTGTGCTTGCATTTGCATCTGTCCAATGGCTAAATATGCAGAGTGACCTCTGGGGATGCAATTGGGATATGCAAATGAGAGCATAAATTTCTGGGGTGGAGTCACAGATATGCAAAGAGTCCTTCCTTGGAGAGGCTTTGTGGATTGGGGCAAGAGGGACTAGAGGCTTCTTTGTTTAAATGAAAATACTAATTACCCTACACTTTCAAAGCAAACAATGGAGACCTTTCAAGGCAAGAAGGTGCAGGTGACTAACACACAAATGGAGCATATGAATCAACTAACCTTCCTTCCTTCCCTCTTTCCTTCTTTTCTTTCTTTCTCTTTCTTTCTTTCTCTTTCTTTCTCTCTCTCTTTCTTTCTTTCTTTCTTTCTTTCTTTCTTTCTTTCTTTCTTTCTTTCTTTCTTTCTCTCTCTCTTTCTTTTTGCAAGTCTTACTCTGTCGCCCAGGTTGGAGTGTAGTGGCGTGATCTCGGCTCACTACAATCACCTCCTGGACTCAAGCCACTCTCCAGCCTCAGCCTCCAGAGTAGCTGGGACTACAGGCATGTCACAGTTCCTGGCTAATTTTTTTTTTTTTTTTTTTTTTTTGGTATTTTTTGTAGACATGGAGTCTGGCCATGTTGCCCAGGCTAGTCTGGAACTCCTGTGCTCAAGTGATCAGCTTGCTCAAGTGATCAGCTTGCCCCAGCCTCCCAAAGTGTGAACATTTAAACTGAGGAACCCGAAGGCCAAGGAGAGATCCTAATGCCAGGGAACCGAGTGGTGAAGCACTAACGGAGCTGGTAAAGGCTGGTAAAATGTGCAAGGATTGGACCTGTCCTGCCTGGACCAGAACAGGAGATAGGCCCTACATAGAGTTTTAGATCCAGGGCGGGGAAAGTACAGTGAAAAGGTTGTAGGGGATCCTGGCTGAGATGCCAGGGTACTGGTAGTGGCAGTGATGACAGCAACGCAGCCAGAAGCTAAAGGAGGGGCCCTTCCTCTTTCAGAGACTGAAGTGTTGGAAAACAGAGCAAGGCCAATTCCAGAGAGGAAGGGTTGGCAGCCTGGAGGAAGTGAGGCCAGGGAGCTTCTGAAAGAAATAATGAATGCTTTCAAGAGGAGCAAGAGAGGGTAGGGGCTCCAGGCCCCAGGAACATGCTCCTGTGTAGAGCAGCACCCCAAGTCGTTTTGCCCAGGGAAGAATCAGCCTCCTGGAATCTGGGCTCTGACTGAGGGAGCCAGTAGTTTGCCTGGAGGATGGCCCTGTCCGGGGCTGCCAACACCTCAAATAGTCTTTCCTGGGCCTTCTTAGCTCCAGACAAGAATTAATGAACTCTTTGTAATTCATCTTAGAAAGCTAAACACCACATATTGTATCAGCATCTTGTTTGTAAAAGTCTGCTGTGACTTCTTATTGCTTATGAGGTCAAGCCATAAACCGACTGCTCTCTCTCTCTCACTCTCTTTCCTCTTAACCTCCTTCTCTCATTCTGGTCATCCTTCAAGGTCTAGTTCAACTCCCACCTACTGTAAGAAACCTTCAAAAGCAATTTCAACCACACAGGCCTGTGTCACCTTTCTTTGAACCTGCACCACAGAAGAGCATTTGTACCATTTTTGTTTGTTTGCTTTTTGCATTTTCTCTAACTGCTCTCTATACCTTTCCACAACTTAGACCAGGAGTTTCCTAAGAGCAGGCCTTTGGCTTGTTGGTTGGTATTCTTCACAGTACCTAGAAAAATGTATAATTTATTTATTCAATTAAAATATATTTATTGAGCATGTATTATGTACCACATGTAGTTTTGAGTGCTGGGGATCCTGCTGGGAACCGATCAGAAAAAACTTCTTGTCCTGATGGAGCTTACATTCTAGTGTAGAGAGCAAATGACCCAGGAAGCGGGAGGAGAGAGAGGAAGTGGCCATGGGGCTTGCAGTTTTCAATGGGGTGGCCAGGACAGGCCTCAGTGAGAGATCTGACAGAAGCCAGGGAGCGAGGCATGAGGATATCTTGACAGGGAGAGAGCAAATAGCCAAAGAAAAAGTCAAGGCAAAGACCCTCGGACAGGAGTGCATTTAGCTTGTGTGAGGAACAGCCAGGTGGTCAGTGTTGCTGGAAGAGAGTAAGGGAGCCAAGGACAGCAGTAGGAGAGAAGGTTAGAGAGATAATGGGATCAGATAGGGTAGGGCCTTGGAAGCCATCTTGAGGACTTTAGCATAGGAGAGTTCTGGGTAAAGAGGGTGCCATGTTGAATTAAAGAGTTAATTTAATAACTGCTGTAGGCTGGGTGCAGTGGCTCACACCTATAATCCCAGCACTTTGGGAGGCCAAGGCAGGTGGATCACCTGAGGTCAGGAGTTCGAGACCAGCCTGACCAACATGGCAAATCCCCATCTCTACTAAAAATACAAAAATTAGCCAGGCATGGTGGCAGGCACCTGTAATCCCAGCCACTTGGGAGGCTGAGGCAGGAGAATCTCTTGAACCCAGGGAGGTGGAGGTTGCAGTGAGCTGAGATCGCACCACTGCAGTCCAGTGTGGGAAACAGAGCGAGACTTCGTCTCAAAACAACAACAGCAACAACAACAAAAACTGCGGTAAAGTTTGGAGGCCCAAAAGTCTATGGGTTTCAGGACACTGACCCAGTCACCCAGAAGCATGCCTACTCTCAGGCAAAACCCAAAGGGTCCTGTCAGTGGCCTCTTGTGCAAGCAACACTCCCTTGAGTGAACTCCACTAAAACTGTAGAAGAAAACCACTTGCTGAAGAGCAAGGACCTTTAATTGAATTAAACCCAAACACTGAGAACGAGTTATGAGTCACTAACCATGTTCCATTCATCTTTATATTCTCTGTGGTGCCGGAGGATGCCTTTCTCCAAGCTCCCCCAACTCGATCCACTCAGAATCTAAGTAAGAGTAGAGCTCTTGCTGTACACACATGGCTCCGAGACAAGGTCCCGGGGATTGTTCCTTTCAATCAGATTACCACCACTAAGCTCCTCCTAGGTAGAAACCCTGGAGTCACCCTGGACGGTCTGGCCTCCAGGAGCTTGAATCCAGTGGCAGAAATAGTCATGCACACAAACCTCTGTGTGATTTGATATGATAGAGGAAGGTGTCTGGTGCTATGAGCACATACACAGGAGGAAGCAAAGAATTTTGCATTTGGGAGTTAGAGAAGCCACTAAAAAATGTGACACTCGAGAAATGGAAAAGCATTTTAGATAGAGGGAACAGCAAGAGAAAAGGTATGTGGTGAGAAAATATCACAGGTGACAAACAAGAACCGGGCAAGTCATGAGGAAACGCTGACTAGGCCAGGGAGCAATAGGGAGCCCTAGGGCCTGTGCAGACAGGAAGTACATGCCCTGTTAACAAGGTGGCAGCCCATCTGACATCTGTTGACTGTTTCCACACTGAAACGGGTCCAACATTACCAGGACTTTTGATTTCTTAAGAGAAGCTGGAAATTTGGGGCCTTAGGCAAAATCTCCTGTATTTAAAAAAACTTTGGCATCTAGATTCCCATGAATTCCAACATGATATGGACCAAACACAATTGCTCACAAGGGAGATTCAGCCTGAAGGTGGCCAGTCAGCCGCCTGGGACCCGGAAGCCTGGCTGGAAGTGAAGCTGGGAAGAGTGTGGGGAATCTATCCTGAAGAGGCAAGCCTGCAGGCAGAGGAGCTGAGACTGCCTTTTGTGGCATTTGATGAAGGGAGGGGTGTCACTTAAGCTTAAGCTGAGGAGTGACATGGACAGATTTGCTCATTGGGAAGATCTGTCTTGTAAAGGGTAGATCCTCATGGCCAGTTTGAAGACTGTTGCTGAAATGGTGATAAAGGCCTGAAATAGAACCATAGAGGTGAAATTGGGTGGTGCGGGGAAGAGTAGATCTGAGATGTTTTACCATCTAATAAGTGACTGCAGGGCTAGACAGTGGATGGGGAACTGGGGGTACGAGATACAGGAAAGGGAGTTGTCAAGAGTAAGTACTTTTAGCGTTCATCTCTAATTTTGGCCAGGCATGGGGGACAGTGGGTGGGTGGGGACCAAATACAAAAGACAACAGAGTATTCTAGCTTAGGATCTCTCACCTTTGGCACTGTTGTCATCTTGAGTAGAATAAGGTTTTGTTTTGGGGGCGGTCCTGTGCATTGTATTAAGAGTAGCATCCTTCGCCCCTGCTCCAGTCTTGACAACCAAAAATATCTCTCCATAATGCCGAATGTCCCCTGGGATGTAAAATTGCCCTGGTTGGGAGCCACTGATCCAGAATCAGGAGGGAAATTTCCTCTTTTCAACTTCTCCTTTTCTTTGTTTCGCAGTGGTGTGAGATTTTGCTTAGAAGACCCTTTGTGAGACTTTTGTCTAAGGGACCAGCACTTTTAGCTAAGCCCTTGGAATATGCTGGTGTCTGTGTCCTTTTTGGACTCAGGAAGGTATCTCTAACTGGATGGAAGGACATCTGACTTTGGAAAGAGGGACATCATTCTTTCCTGCCAGACATTTTCTTCCATATGCCCTTTTTCAGCCTCCAGTTACAGAAAAGGACAAAGCCTTAGTGAGAAGGGCAAAGATCAGAACAGTTCAGTGGAGTGGCCTAGGTACACAGGGCAGCACAGAACTCCGGCCACCCCAGGCCAAAGTGAAAGAAAGGCCACTGGTAGTCTCACACCCACGTCATCAGGACTCTAAGGGTTAAACTTGATGTTGACTCATCATGATTTTGATTTACACAAAGCCAAACTGAAAGCTCCTTGTCTACTGCAGTTCCTGGAAAGCCTTCTATCTGTCTTCATTCTTCCTGCAGACCAGGGCAGTGGTCTGATTCAGTCCAAGACGCTCTTTGAATCACAGTACGTGGAGATTACAAATAAAAGTTTTATGTTGAAGAAACAGCATTCCTCTTTCCACACCCTTCCAAAAACTTGAAAAATCGTTGCACGATGTTTAGGGTTGGGAAGAAGGGAGCGTAACGATATAGTCTCAAGTCCAGCAGGCCAGAACTATCTTGGTGAAAGGAAATCAGGTCTCTCCCCTCTCCACATTGCCCTTTGTTTTTTTCCTCACAATGTTCAAATTCTCAGGGCTTTTCTGGAAGCTCGTGACAAGTTGCAATCCCTATTTTTCTAATCATTTGCTACCATTACTGTTTTATTAAGCGCTTGGTCAACCTATGCCAAGCAGTGCCCATGATGGGACTCAGCCAGTCCCCAGGGGCTCCTGTTCCAACTAAAGACTCCTTAAAAGGCAGATGACATAATCATTTTGGAAACGTTATTATAAACTTATCGTATAATGTTTATAGCAAATGTCGACAAGTGTATATGTTTGCGGTGGTGGGGGAGGAAAGGCCTTGGGTTACACAGTGGCTGACCTATTTGTGGGAGGGATTTAGAAATAATGACACTATCTCTCAGTTCTACAGGCCTTGATACTTTACAAACTGTTTTCATAAACATTATTTTGTTCAATAACATATGCAAGCCAGGATTTATTATTATTATTATTATTTTTTGAGAACGGGGTCTCACTGTTACAAACCTAGGCTGGTTTTGAACTCCTGGGCTCAGGTGATCCTTCTACCTCAGCCTCCACAGTAGCTCGGATTACAGGTGCATGCCACCATGCTTGGATTCTGGAATTTATTCTGAACCATTAGCCACAAGAATCAACATCCTGAGATTCAGCACAGGCAGGCCCTCCTCCTGGAAGCTTCCCTTGCTCCTTGCCTCCCAAAAGACACCCTTTTTGTATCCCACAATTCCTTGTTCTTTCCCTTATCACAGCCCCTCAAACTGACTGCAGCTTTCTGTTAGCAGAGCTTGCTTTTGATGAGTGTCTTCTACAGTTCCTGGAACGATTTCATAAATATTTATTGAATTTGAGGGCCTTTATTCCAAGAGTGGAACCTTTGTTTTGAATAGGTTAAACATCCCTGTGCCCTTTGGGTGGGATCCAGACTAGGTATATTATCAGCATTTTTATTGGTATACTTTTTGTAACTGTTTTCAGGTATATGCATTGGCTTAATTCAGCCAAAATACACCTCATTATAGTTCTCATCATCCATCTAGACATGACTCTTTTTTGGGAGAATGTGATAGAATAATGTCCCCCTCCCATGATTCCATATCCTGGATCCCCATCACCTGTGAATATGTTACCTTACATAGCAAAAATGACTTTTCAGTTATGAGTAAATCAAGGATTTTGAGATGGAGAGATTATGATGAATTATCTGGTATACCTAATCTAATCACAAGGGTCTTTATAAGGGAAAAGGGGAAGTAAGAGGGTCAGAGTCAGATACGACAAGGGAAGCAGAGGTCTGAGTGGTTCCACAACAAGCCAAGGAATGTGGGTAGCCTCTAGAAGCTGGAAAAGTCAAAGACACAGATTCTCCCCTAGAATCTCCCGAAGGAATACAGCTCTGCCCACACTTTGATTTCAGCTTAGTGTCACTTCTGACCTCCAGAATTGTAATAAAATAAAACTAAATTTGTGGTCATTTGTGACAGCAGCAGCAGGAAATTCCTAAGGACTCTTGTTTTCCTTCCTCCTAGCCTCACTGACCCTCATAGGCGCCCTAGTATCAATGTGTATTCTTCCGACTCACCTCCCATCCCCTTGAAAAATATGTAGAAAGCTGGTCGTGTGCTTTAAAAAACGCACGTATGGTACCCTCCCTCATGTTTGGAATGTTCCTTTTAAAATCAACAATATGTATTGCCAGCTTTCAAATATGTCCTTTGTCCTTTTCACAGAGCACAGTGTTGCCAGGGTCCCCAAGTCCACGCAGTGAAGTAGGGCTAGTATTACTAACCCTGGAGTCAGCGCTAGCAAACAAGGGCTCATAGGTCAAGGGCTAGAAGCCACGTTTCCACATTCCCAGGCCAAGGCTGTTTTCCGCAGATGACTCGGTCCTGGTGTCCGGCAGGGCACAGCCCCTAGCGCTTCCGAGGCCCCGCAAGTATGCAGGCAGCGGCGACGCCGGCTCCGCCGCGCGGAGGGAGGGGGCCCGGGTAGCGCCCGGACTGGGCGGCGACGTGGTGGAGGAAGTTTTGTTCGGTCAGAGACTGGACCAGGGAGCTGCGGGTGAGCCAGGTGTCGAGCCTTGGGAGCCCTAGGAGCCATAGGAGCTGCCAGAGCCGCCGGCGCACCGCCCCGCCTCATCCTGCTGCTCTCGCCAGCTCAGGTTACCTGAGGCCGGTGGGCGGGGCGGCCCTTCCCGTCTGCTCCGGCCCCCAGCCTCCAGGGCGGCGGAGCCGGGAAGAGGAAGAGGGAGCGAAGGAGGCGGGGACTGCCGAGGCTCCAGCCCGGCCGGGCTCCGAGGCGAGAGGCTGCATGGAGCGGCCGGCGCGGCTCTGCGGGCTGTGGGCACTGCTGCTCTGCGCCGGCGGCTGGGCCGGGGGCGCCGCGCCCACGGGTGAGTGCGACCCTCTGGACCCGAGGGGCGGCCGGAGGGATGAGGGCGGTGAGGGTCACGAATGAAAGGCCCGGAGGTCACCGCCGGGCGGAGGGCCGAAGCTGGGGTGGGTGCTGGGGGCTGCCCTCGCGAGGCCCGGTGCTTGGCGGTTGCGGCTTCCCGCGCGGGGTCTCTGGGGCCCGGTACTGGGGCCGGTTCGAGGTGCGACCTGGGAGCTGCGGGGTTTTCCCGAACTCCGGGTGCGGCGGAGGTGGCGGCAGCGAAGTAGGAGGACGGCGACTTGTCGTCGCACTTCGCTTGGGCCGTCGGGAAGAGCCAAGGAGGCTGGCGTCCAGGCTTGCAGGGGCGGGGGTCCTGAAACATGCCCGCGGGGTCAGAGGGCCGCGGGTCAGCGCCCGGAAAGTCGTCTGTGAGCCCCGGAGGAAATGAGCCAGAGCCGGCGGGGACCACGACCGAAGTCTAGGCGAGCTGAGAACGCGCTGGGGCTCTTTACCGGAGGCCGCGCCAGTCCTCACTGTCTAAGGGTGGCTCTTGCGGGTGGAAGTTGAAGGGAACCTCTAAACATCTCAGTCCTTGTTGAAAAAGGACGTGACGATCATGACCTCCTCTGGCGTGGAAGAAATCCTTTGGGAAACCCAGAACAGCATCCCGGCAGATGCTCCCCCCACCAGATGCTCCCCCTGCCCCACTCTCTTTAATAAACCTTATATTTTAGAGTAATTGTAGATTTATGGGAAAGTTGCAAAGATAGTTCAGAGAGTTCCTGTGTATCCCTCACCCTGTTTGGTAACTTCTAATCAACCTGACCGTTGTGAAAATTTGGGAGTTAATGACTGCGTTAGGAGCAGCTCCTGGAAGGAATGGCCTTCTATATGTTTCTGGTGACAGTGAAAGCCCCAAACTGTATAGGTTTTATTATCGCATTGACACAAACACCTACATATGCTTAGTGTGTTTTTACCAATGTGCTTTGAAATCCAACTTGAAATGTTGATTAGGAAACCTTGATGCCCTCTATGGATTCAGTCAATGAAATACATGCTGCCAGGCAGTGTTTTAGGGGCTGAGGATGCAGCAGTGAGCAAAACAGATCAGGTCCCTGCCCTCAGACATATCGGGGGGTGGGGGTAAATATGATATGTCGGAGGGTGCTAAGTAGAGAAAAACACAGCAGCTGGGAAGGGATTTGCCATTGTAAAAAGGGTGGATCGAGAAGAAAACGTGTTGCTGAAAGGTGGCATTTGAGTAGAGACCTGAGGGAGACTTGAAGCTTGTCAGTCAATAATTATTCAGGTGTCTGCCTTATTTAGTACTGAACCAGGCTCTCTAGGTTGACTTAGAACCTGAGAGTGTATAGCAAAATTCTTGCCCCAAAAGGGCCTCTAGTTCAGTTGGGGACACCTGATTTCCATAATCATACGGGGACATTGCAGTCCAGAGAAGGGAAGGGACTTGTCTAAAGTTACCCATCTCATTAGTCTCCTGATTTTCACAGTGCCACTCCAGCACTCTCCCTCCTGCAGACTCACTCCCACACGCACCTGAAACAACAGCTGGCCATCTAGACAATAGTGGCAACTCCCAACTTCATCAGTTTTGTCAATGGTTTGTCAACTTGCTTATTTAGAAAACAGAAACTTCTCTCCCTATTAAAAGTATTGATAGAACTGCATTGAGATATGGTGGGAAAAAATTAGATGTTTCCAGTGAGACTTGAGTTTTAGTGGTTCTGGGCTGATCATTTCCTCTCTGTTGTGCTGCAGTTAGTTTTCTCATCTGTGAAATGAGGAGGTTGAACTGCATAACTTCTAAGAGCTCCTCCAGCTCTAATCCTCAGAGTGTTTATAAAAGTGATTAGATTACTAGCTTAGTTTAACCTGTCCCACTCAATGGCCCACACTGTGGCATGTCTTAATTATAACTAGCATGTATATGGCATGTATGCCCAGCAGTTTTCTAACTGCTTTACTTGTATCATTTCATTTAATCTTTACCAATAATATAACCTGTAGGTGCTGTTATTAGTCCCATTTTGTACATGAAAAAGTCGAGGCACAGTGCGACCAAGACCCTTGCCCAGATTCGCATAGCTGGCAAAGTGGAAGAGCTAGGTTTCCAACCCTGGCAGCCTGATTCCAGAGGCCATGCCCTTAACCACTGTACTTAGTGCTTCTGCCCAGCAGAAAAGACACGAGTCTTTAGCTGAACACCTCCCAGGGTAGCAGGGCAGGACTGCTTGGGACCCACGAAAGTATGTGCAAGCCATTTGTTAAGAAGCTAATGATACTATGTTAGGCCAGGTGCAGTGGCTCATGCCTGTAATCCCAGCACTTTAGGGGACTGAGGTGGGTGGATTACTTGAGGCCAGGAGTTTGAGCATGGCCAACATGGCAAAACCCCGTCTCTACTAAAAATACAAAAATTAGCCGAGTGTGGGATTACATACCTGTAATCCCAGCTACTCAGGAGGCTGAAGCATGAGACTCATTTGATCCTGGGAGGCAGAGGTTGCAGTGAGCGAAGATCAGGCCACTGCCCTCCAGCCTGGGCGACAGAGCAAGACTGTCTCAAAACAAAAAAAGAAGCGAATGACACTACATTGGAGACTGGCTTTATAGTGGCTGGGCTGTGTGGTCCAAACAACTAGTACTATAGGCATTCAAAAGAGAAAAAGCTGAAGGTTGGTAGTTTTATGGAAGAGGTAAAACTTGAGCTAGATCTTCTGGATGAGTGGATGGAGAATTTATTCTGGGTCAGGGGAATAGCAGGAGCAGAGACCCAGAAATGAGGGTAAGAGTGCTCCTTTGTGGTCAGGAAGGAGCCTGGCTTGGCAGGAGAGTGCATTGGTAAAGTCAATCCAGGCAGAATAGCTTGATTTGCCCTTGAAAGCTCTGAGTCCGGAACAGCATGGGGAAAATAACACAGGAGGAGGAAGCAAGCAGGGAGACTTGACTGGGTAGGGGAGCCCCTGGAGTGTGAAGCTACACAGGAATCTATGGTTGCAGGTCTCCTCTAGAAAAATGTGCTGTGAACCCTTCCTGTCCAGGACCATGACTTACTGGTATCTTCCCACCTGGTGGGGCACAACAGAGCATATTTGCATGATTGGGGTAACTAAGAAAGATGTTGCAAGAAAAAAACGAACAGGAGTTGATGCCTGAGTGGATGTAAGGGAAGGAGATAGATGACTCATATATGACTCTTGTGATTTCCTTAACTTTTCCCAAAATGTGCATGCCTCTGCCAGCTGCTGTGATTGGACAGGTGAGAGCAAAAGCTATAAGCTAAGCAAAATGCCTTCTTATTAAACAGTAGATTGTATTAACTCTTAATTTAAATAGGATGTTGTGCTAGATGACTGTACAGACTTGGTATTTGAGGTTTAGATACAGACATACTTGGGTCCCTTCCTACTCCCTTTTCTGAAGTCAGTGGTGCAATCCCCAAGGAATCGTTGAAATTAGGTGCCTAAGGGAAGCTTATCAGGTAGAAGGGATACTTGTTCTGTCTCAAAGGCCAGGGACATATATCAATTCAACAGAAAACCAAAGCAACCCTGGCCAGGCGCAGTGGCTCACGCCTGTAATCCCAGCACTTTGGGAGGCCGAGGTGGGTGGATCACTTGAGGTCAGGAGTTCGAAACCAGCCTGGCCAACATGGCGAAACCCCATCTCTACTAAAAATACAAAAATTAGCCAGGCATGGTGGTGTGCACCTGTAATCTCAGCTACTCGGGAGGCTGAGGTGGGAGAATCGCTTGAACCCAGGAGGCAGAGTTTGCAGTGAGCTGAGATCACACCAGTACACTCCAGCCTGGGTGACAGAGCAAGACTCTGTCTCCAAAAAAAAAAAAAAAAAAGAAAAAAAAGAAAGCAACCCTTTAGAATTGTTTTGTCTTAAAGAAATAAAGCAGATAGCTAACACATAGCACTTACTGCCTGTGGGCACTGTTCTAAGCACATTGGTTGTATTAACTCATTTAATCCTCATAGTAACCCTTTGCAAGAGGTTACTATTATTATCCTCATATTAGAGATAAGAAAACTGAGAGGTTAAGTAATTTGCCTGCTGGCAAGTAGTAGAGGTGGAATATAAACTCAGGCAGTCAGGCTCCACAGTCTGTGCTCTTAAACACTACACTATGTTGAAGTATCCACGAAGAGCTGTTAGAGACCTTTACGAGTAGTATAATCATCACTTATTCATGTATATGTCTAGGCATGTTGTACACACACAGAGTTCACATGTATTTGTATATATTTAAACATTTGGAGATTATATTTAAAGTTTCAGTGCCTGTATTTTTTTCAATTTTTTGCTATAAATACACATAACATAAAATTTACCATCTTAACCATTTTTAAGTATACAGTTCAGTGTTACTAAATACATTCATAATGCTGTGCAACCATCACCACCATCCATCCCCATAACTCTTTTTATCTTGCAAAACTGAAACTCTGTACTCATTAAACAACAACTCCCCATTTTCCCCTGCGCCTAACCCCTGGCAACCACCATTCGACTTTCTGTCTCTATGATTTTGACTACTCTAAGTATCTTATATGAATGTATGATATACTTTTTGTCTTTTTTGTGACTGGCTTATTTCTGTTAGCATAATGCCCTCATGGTTCATGTTGTATCATATGTCAGAATTTTTCCTTTTTAAAAGCTGAGTAATACTCCATTGTATGTATATACCACATTTTGCTTATCCGTTTATCTGTCGATGGACACTTAGGTTGCTTCCATGTTTCAGCGATTTCACAATCTGTTATGAACTCAGGTGTAGAATATCTTTTGAGACCTTGTTTTCGCTTCTTTTGGGTATATACCAGACATGGAATTACTGTATCATATGGTAATTCTATCTTTAACTATTTTGAGGAACCACCATACTGTTGTCCATAGTGAAATTTTACATTTCCACCAACTATGCACTGGGGTTCGAATTTTTCCATATCCTTGCCAACATTTATTTTCTATTTTTTGATAGTAGCCATTCTAATGGGGGTGAGGTGAAATCTCATTGTGGTTTTGGTTTGCGTTTTCCTAAATATTAGTGATGATGAACACCTTCATGTGCTTATTGGCTATTTGCATATCTTTGTTGGTGAAAAATCTATTTAAGCCTTTGCCTATTTTTGAATTGAGTTTTTTTTATTGTTGAGGTTTAGGACTCCTCTGTATATTCTAGATATTAATTCCTTATTAGATATATGATTTTCACATATTTTTCCATTCTGTGAGTCATTTTTTTTCTGTGAATATTTTGATGCACACATTTAAATTTTTTCCATGAAATCCGATTCATCAATTTTTTATTTTGTTACCTACATTGTTGGTGTCATATCCAAGAAATTGTCACTGAATCCAATGGTGTGAAGCTTTTGTCTTATGTTTTCTTCTAAAAGTTTTATAGTTTTAGTCTTACAATTTAGGTCTCCGATGCATTTTGAGTTTATTTTTTTACTTGGTATTAAGTAAGGGTCCAATTTCATTCTTTTTCATACGGATATCCAGTTTTCCCAGCACCATTTGTTGAAAAGATTGTCCGCATTGAGTGGTCTTGGCACTCTTGTCAAAAATCATTTGACCATACATGTGATGGTTTATTTCTGGACTGTCTATTCTATTACATTGATCAGTATGTCTGTCTTTATGCCAGTACACACTATTTTGACTATTGTAGCTTTGTAGTACGTTCTGAAATCAGGAAGTCTAAGTCCTACAGCTTTGTTTTTCTGTTTCAAGACTGTTTGGCTATTCAGAGTTCCTTGAAGTTTCATAAGAATTTTAGGATGGATTTTTCTATTTCTGCAAAACTATGCCATTTAGATTTTGATATACATTGAATTGAATCCATATATCACTTTGGATAGTATTGACATCTTAACAATATTAAGTGTTCTAATAAATGAACATGGGATGTGTTTCCATATCATCTACAAACAGATAATTTTACACCTTCTTTTAACTGGATGTTTTTATCTCTTTTTCTTGCCTAATTGCTCTGGGTGGAATTTCAAGTACTGTGTTGAATAGGAGTGGTGAAAGTGGGCATCTTTGTTTCATTCCTGACCCTAAAGGAAAAGCTTTCAGTCTTTCACCATTAAGGGTGATGTTTGCTGTGGGTTTTTCATATATAACTTTTAAGTCAATTTCCTTATACTTCTAGTTTGTTGAGTGTTTTTATCATGAAAGGTAAATTTTGTCTAATGCTTTTTCTATATCAATTGAGAAGATCAGGTAGTTTTTTTTCCCCTTTATTCTGTTAATGTGGTATATTACATTGATCGAGTTTTGTATGTTAAAACATCTTTGTATTCCCGGAATAAATCCCACTTGGTCATAGTCTATAATCCTTTTGATATGCCCCTATATTCACTTTACTGCTATTTTGTTGAGAATTTGTACATCAGTGTTCATAAGGCATATAGGTCTATAGTTTTCTTTTCTTGTAGCATCTTTGTCTGGCTTTGGTATCAGGTAATGCTGGCCTCGTAGAATGAGTTAGGAAGTTTGAGAAGATTTGGTATTAGTTCTTTAGATGTTTGGTAGAATTTTATCTGTGAAGCCATCAGGTCTAGGGCTTTTCTTTGTTGGGAGATTTTTTATTACTGATTCAATCTCCTTACTACTTATAGGTCTATTGAGATTTCCTATTTCTTTGTGATTTAGTATTGGTGGTTTTGTCTTTCTGGAACTGTGTCTGTTTCATCTAGGCTGTACAATTTGTTAGTGTACCGTTGTTTATGGTACTCTCTTATAATCCTTTATATTTCTCTAGAGTCAATAGTAATGATTCTAGAGAAATATTCATTTTCATTTTTGGTTTTAGTAATTTCAGTCTTCTTTCTTATTAGTCCATTTAGCTAAAGGTTTGTCCATTTTGTTGATCTTTTCAAGAAACTTTTAGTTTCATTGATTTTCTCTATTTTCTATTCCCTTTTTCTTTTATCTCTGGTCTAATCTTCATTATTTCCTTCCTTATGATAGCTTAAGATTAGTTTGTTCTTTTTCTAGTTATGTAAGTGGTAAAGTTAAGGTTGCTGATTTGAGATCTTTCTTGTTTCTTAATATAAGTGTTTATAGCTATGAATTTTTCCAATAGTACTACTTTCACTCCATCACCTAAATTTTAGATGTTTATATTTACGCCTTTCATCAAATTTGGGAAGTTGTCATCCATTCTTCTTTCTTTCTTTTTCTTTTTCTTCTTTTTTTTTTTTAACTTTTGAGACAGAGTCTCACTCTGTCACCCCGGCTGGAGTGCAGTGGCGTGATCTCAGCTCACTGCAACCTCTGCCTCCCGGGTTCAAGCAATTCTCCTGCCTCAGCCACCCAAGTAGCTGGGATTACAGATGTGCACCACCACACTCAGCTAATTTTCGTATTCTTAGTAGAACTGGGGTATTGCCATGTAGGCTAGGCTGGTTTTGAACTCCTGGACCCAGGTGATCTGCCTGCCTTGGCCTCCCCAGGTGCTGGGATGAGCCACCACACCTGGCTCATTATTTTTTCAAGTATTCTTTCTTTCCTTTTCTCTTTCTTCTCCTGGAACCGCCATAATGCGTACACTGGTCTGCTGATAGTATACCACAGGTCTCTTAGCCTCTGTTCACTTTTCTTCAATCTTTTCTTCTTTCTGTTCCTCGGACTCAATAATTTTTATTGCCCTAATTTCAAGTTTATTGATTCTTTCTTCTGCCTGCTCAAACCTACCTTTGATTCTTTTTAGTGAATTTTCATTTCAGTTGTTGTGCTTTTCTGCTCCAGAGTTTCTTTTTGATCTCTTTTTAGGTTTTCTGTCTCTTTATTGGTATTTTCATTTTGCTTACATATCATTTTCTTGACTCTCTCCACATTTTCCTTTAGTTCTGTGAACATCTGAAGATATTTGTTTCAGAATCTTTCTTTAATGTATTTGCCATCAGGTCTTTTTCAGGGACAGGATTGGTGTTGTTTAACTTTTTTTCTTTGAATGGGCCATAGTTTCCTGGTTTGTTTGTTTGTGTGTTTGTTTTTTTGTCTGCCTTGTGATTTTTTGTTAAAAACTGGACATTTAAATCTGGTTTCTCTGGAAACCAGATTCCCCCCTCCTCCAGGATTTGCTGTTTTTTGTTATTGTTTTGTTTATTGTAGGCTGTGTGTTGAGCATCAACCTGAAGTGTAAACTTAGTCTTCTCAGGTTTTTTTCTGGGCTTTCCCTGAGCATGTGTGGTCACTTTCTATTTTTCTCTGTATATGTAGTTTTGTTTAATTTTGTTTTGTTTTGTTTTGTTTCTGAGACTTAGTCTCGCTCTGTTGCCCAGGCTAGAGTGCAGTGGTGTGATCACAGCTCACTGTAACCTCGAATCCCTGGGCTCAAGTGATCCTCCCACTTCAGTCTCCTGAGGAGCTGGAACTACAGATTCATGCCACCACACCTAGCTAATTTAAACAAACAAACAAAATTTGTTTTGGTAGAGATGGGATCTTGCAGTGTTGCCAGGGCTGGTCTTTGACTGCTGGCCTCAAGTAATCCTCCTGCCTTGGCCTACCAAAGTGCTGGGATTATAGGCGTGAGTCACCATGCCCAGCCTCTGTAGTTGTTTTAGAATTTCTAATCTTAATGCCTAGCTCCCAAAAGTGGAAAAGGAGAAAAATGAGGTGACAAGAGAAGAGCGCCATCTTTTACATCTTCTGGAAATCACTTTAGCTAGATAGGGAGGGCTTGCAGCAATGGGGATAGATGCAACCACAATGGCTGCCAGCCTCTTTGTCTGTACCTCTGTGATCAGAAGCAGCAATCAGTAATCAGAATACAAATCCCCGATATTTGGAGGACAGAGTACTTTTGCCCACATAGCCCACACGCTGTGGGCAGAGGGCTCCAGGAACATGTGCACAGCTGCCTGCCGTGGGGTTGGGGATGAAGGATGGGCAGCTACTACTGTGTAAAAGCTGGCATTGATTGAAATTTATTGCAATTTGTTGTTCAAGCCTTTCCTTGGAAATTGCAAGCCTTCGATGTAAGTGTTTCCTAATATAACTCTGCAGTCTTCCAAAATTGTTACATCAAACAGATTCTGCCACTACCATTGTTATCTAGGTGAGGAGATAGATGTCTGGTGCTTCCTACTCTTGCCATATTCCCAGAATCCATGTGTGTGTGTGTGTGTTTAAAATGTAGGAAGTAGAAAAATCAAAAGATATGGAGGGAACCAGAAGAGAAAAAGAAAAGGATAGCAGATAGCTCCAAGAAGCCCAAAATGCAAACTAGTTAGAAGATCTGACCAAAGGACACTTCAAAACAGATGGGAAAATATTAATCCCATTTAAAAGGTTGAATATAGGGCAGGCTATTGTTTTATTTCAAAACTGAGGTTAAAGTAGGTTTTAAAAGGTTTTAAATTACCTTGAAAATTGGAGTACAATTGAATGAACCACAAATAGGTATATTTTTATTATCAGGGCTTTAATATTTGTGTGGGAGTGGGAGGTAGGCGGGTAGGGAGAGCACTGGAAGTGCTAAACTAGGTATGTTGGTATGTTTCTGGGAACTGCAGAATAAGGCAGATAATCCTACAGTAAATAGTAGTCTCCAGTAGGAACAATGTTTTTATTAGAGGCTCTCTACCTGACAAATGATTTGTCTTAAAAAAATCATTGATATGGTGTTAGAAAGGCCAAAATGGAAAGTCATACATGCTTTTATCACTTAAAATCCTAACTATAGCTCTGTTGCCTGAGCCATTGGTGCTCCCTGGTACTAGCTCAGTTTTAATGCAGTACAATAGGAATTCTTTGCTTCCACAAGGCCTTGTCCTGCTGTGGGCTGCTCCTTCCACAGTTGGACCTTGGGAAAAGCTATTGATAGTAGAGTTAGAAGAGGGATGATTTTTTTTAATTTCAAATTTTATTATAGATTAAAGAGTACATGTGCAGATTTGCTACATGGGTAAATTGCATGATGCTGAGACTTGGGGTCCCAACTATGTGATCACCCGGCTGTAACCATAGTACCCAACAGGTGGTTCTTCGGCCCCCAAACCCACCTCCCTCCCTCCCCTGTCTAGTGATCCCCAGTGTCTGTTGTTTCCATCTTTATGATCATGTGTATTCAGTGTTTAACACCCACTTATAAGTGAGAACATGCGGTATTTGGTTTTCTATTCTTGCATTAAATCACTTAGGATAAAGGCCTCCAGCTCCACCCATGTTGCTGCAAAGGGCATGGTTTCATTCTTTTTGTGGCTGCATAGTATTCCATGGTGTATATGTGCCACATTATCTTTATCCAATCCACTGTTGGTGGGCACTTAGGTTAATTCCGTGTCCTTGCTTTTGTGAATAGTGCTGCAGTGAACATACAGGTGCATGTGTCTTTATGATAGAATGAGTTATTTTCCTTTGGGTATATATCAGCTAATGGAATTGTTGGGTTGAATGGTAGTTCTATTTTACGTCTTTTTTCTTTTTTTGAGACAGAGTCTTGCTCTGTTGCCCAGGCTGGCGTGCAGTGGTGCGATCTTGGCTCATTGCAACCTCCACCTCCTGGGTTCAAGTGATTCTTATGCCACAGTCTCCTGAGTTTCTGGTATTACAGGTGTACAGCACCATGCCTGGCTAATTTTTGTGTTTTTAGTAGAGATGGGGTTTTGTTACATTGTCCAGGCTGGTCCCGAGCTCATGATCTCAAGTGATCTGCCCGCCTCAGCCTCCCAAAGTGCTGGGATTATAGGCGTAAACCACCGTGCCCGGCCTATTTTAAGTTCTTTGAGAAATCTCTAAACTGCTTTCCACAGTGGTGGAACCTGTTTGCATTTCCACCAACAGGGTATAAGCATTACCTATTTTCCACAGCCTCGTCAACATCTGTTTTCTGACTTTTAAATAATCACCAGGGAATGAATGTTGAGGGTCAAGGGTCTTTGTAGACTGCTGACCAAGTCATTGCTATGAGAAAACTCAACTACAGAGTGCCTGTGAGTTTGATGTTTTGGGACAAGTGGAATTTTTTGCTCAGTTAGAGAGGAAGGTAACAGTATAAATATTGCTGATTATGTAACAGGCACAATGCACTCCAAAGTAATAGTGCGTAGAGTACAAGATTTAACTCTTATCATTTGGTAAATTACTATTACTATCATCCTTAAGTAATTAATAATGATTCCGTTCATCACTTTAGAAAATTTGGGGGAATTATTTTCAAATAACTTTAATAAACTTCTATGTTGAAATAATTTTTGGTTGACAGAAAAGTTGCAAAGGTAGGACAGAGGGTTCCTGCACACCCATCACCCAGTTTCTGGGGGATGATTTTGATAGTCTTGGTCTCAGGAGAAGTTCTCAGGAAAGTTTAAAATTATGTTTCACAGTTCCTCCTGTTTCTCTTCCCTCTTCAGATTAGTCAAAGCTCTAGCTCTAGCTGTTTAGTGTCAGACCTCAGGGGAACAAGGGCTGCTAAGTCTCTTTCTCAGTACTTCTTTGGAAAAAGCTATAAAAAAACAATTACCAGGTCATGTTAGCAAGCAGAATTAAAGATGAGCTTCTTAAACTTACTTATAGAACTGCTGAGATTTTGAACAATCTGGGTTTTTTTGTTGTTGTTGTCATTGTTTTTGAGACCCTGTCTTGCTCTGTCACCCAGGCTAGAGTGCAGTGGCATGATCTTGGCTCACTGCAGCCTCAAACTCCCGGGCTCAGGTCATTCTTTTGCTTCGGCCCCCCAGTACCTGGGACTATAGGCATGTACCAGCATGCTTGGCTAACTTTTGTAACTTTTTTGTATAGACGGGATTTTGCTATGTTGCCTGGGCTGGTCTCAGACTCCTGGGCTCAAGCCACTTGGTCTCCCAAAGTGCCAGGATTATAGGTGTGAGCCGCTGTGCCCAGCCTGAACAGTCTGTATTGAGTGAGGTGTGTATCCCAAGGTTAGGGAACCCCAAATTCCTGGAAGAGAACAACTTGGAAATATTAGTATTTAAGAATATCACTCTTTGCTATGAAAGTGGTTAAGAATGTGACCTTGGAGCCACACTTTTCAAGTGACAGTCCCAGCTCTGTCATTTACTGTAACCATGGTATATGGAACAAATAACTTCACGTGCCCGTTGCTTCAGTTGCCTCATCTTTAACATGAGGCCAGTAGGCCGGGCGCAGTGGCTCACACCTGTGATCCCAGCACTTTGGGAGGCCGAGGCGGGTGGATCACTTGAGCTCAGGAGTTCGAGACCAGCCTGGCCAGCATGGCGAAAACCCATCTCTACTAAAATTACAAAAATTAGCCAGGCGTGGTGGCGTGTGCCTGTAGTACCAGTAACAGGCTAGGTGAATCACTTCACCCCAGGAGGCAGAGGCTGCAGTGAGCTGAGATTGTGCCACTGCATTCCAGCCTGGGTTACAGAGTGAGATTCTATCTCAAACAACAACAACAACAACAAAAAACATGAGGCTAATACTAGTCCCTATCTCAAAGATTGTTATGAGGATTAAATGGATTAGTATGTGTAGAATATTTAGAATAGTCCCTGGCCCAGTATATGTTAGATATTGTTAACTCAGCTATTACTATCCTGCCCTCCAGGACTTGGGAGAATTAAGCAAATCATTAAAAATACTGTTGATAAATTCATTTTTTGTCCTTGATTTGAACAGAAACTCAACCACCTGTGACAAATTTGAGTGTCTCTGTTGAAAACCTCTGCACAGTAATATGGACATGGAATCCACCCGAGGGAGCCAGCCCAAATTGTAGTCTATGGTATTTTAGTCATTTTGGCGACAAACAAGATAAGGTAAGTTTTCTGCAACATGTTACATTGATGAGGTAAGGTGAACACTATGAATTGGAGCCAAGAATAAGCCAAATTCTAATCTTATATCAAAGTGGAAATTGTATTTTGGGGTGTGTTTAAATTTCAATTGGGGAAATTATAGAAGCAACCATTGACACAAGTGAACACTTAAAATATTTCCTAATTGTTTGACAATTAAATGCAATTGAGATTGCTCTGACAGGAAATATTAGATATCTTTTTCTCTAAGGTACTCAGTAAATAATTATGTTATTGTTAAAATTTGTTCCTGTGTTCCTGTCTGTAGCTGTATCGCCTTGTATCTATATAACACTTAATTTTTCAGGGAATTTTTACATTTACCATCTTGCTAATCACATGGACAAATAGATATACAAGCACTATGTGGCGTAAAAGTCAATGGCCATATGGAAAGTGAAAAAGTAAGGTGTCAGTGGCAGGTGTGTTTGAATAGAGGGTTCCATAATGCCTGAGGAAAAGGAGGAAGACTTTCAAGATTTCTAGTCAACTGATATAAGTGAATTTTTGTTAATAGGTTTGGATAATTTCAGGTTCTTTATGATAATCTTGTTCAACTTTTTTTTTTTTTTTTTTTAATGTTTTCATACCTTCTTTCAGTGTGTATGTGTTTGTTGCAGGGTGGCAACGGCGAGGGGGTTGGGTGTTTGGGGTTGAATTTGTCCAGGATTTTGAGTAGGCGGAATGAGAAGTTATTAGCAACAGTACTTTGCATTGGTGAATTGTAGAAGCACCAAGTTCAGGCAGCTTTGGTGGCAGGAAGAGTCAGGAGAACTAGCTTCTGGTTGGCACTGTCACTCTTAACTGACTCTATAGCCTGTGATAAATTGCTTAACCTCTCTGAGCCTTTGTTTCCTTATGTATAAAGTATGGCTTTACTCGCTTTCCTGGCTTGCTGGGACACAGAAAATAATGTATATAAAAGTTTAATAGTCAGGATGGAACATGCTCTTCCTCTGGAGGGAAATTTGCTATCTGCCTTCCTCTCCCTTGGCTTGCTGAGGTATTACTTATGGCTTAGGCGTTAATTGATAAAGAATTGAGGCTTGTCAGAAGTATTTGCATTTTAAAAGAGATCTTCTAAATGTGGAAGCCAATGATACTACCAGCAGTGAGACTGGAGTTCACCTTTACATACTGTTGGCTTCCTCTTGTTCCTCCTAAGGAAGGGCCTTAGGCATTTGGAGTCTTAGTGGTGATTTTTGATAATTGAGCCTTGAGAAATTCAGAGAGAGAGACCCTAAATGCCTCTGGATGTAAACCCTATAATCACCCAAGTGTCTAACTGAAACCCTGAGGAGAGGTTGCTTTTCAGGTCCCTTTTTCTTAAGTTGTCTAGGATCAATCAGGTGCCAGGCTGGTATTCTAGCCTAGAAATCGGGCTATTTCCTTAGTGTATGTACAGAAATTTAGAGTTAAATGTAATTTTAGGAGACAGTAGAATCAGATAGAATTGTGCTTGAAATTTTATCTCTTCCCCTTTCAAGCTGTTTGATTTTGGGCAAATCACTTAACCTCTCTGAGCTCCCATTTTCTTGTTTGTAAAATATGGGGTTGTTGGGGGCAGGGTGGGTAATAATAGTACCTACTGAATATGGATGGCATGTGCATTAAAGGAGATGAGGTTTGTAATGCACCTGATGCAGAGTTAGTGCTAGGTAATTGTTAGCTTTTATTATTGTTACTGTTGTTAGGTTGAGCCATGTGAAATTACCACTTTTATGGATCAAAATGGTTAAATGTTGTCAGTATTATTTGGTTCAGCCTAATATTATCATTTAATCTTGTTTCTTCCATTTTACCCCTGAAGAAACCAGATAGAGACCAGAAAGGGTGACCTCTGCCTAAGGCCAGCTCATTTATTTTAGCCATTTGACAGCATTGATGGCCATCAGTCCTACAGTTGTGATAAACACGGATTATTCCTTCCAATCAGTGATAGGAGATATCCTGTCTGGACCTTTTTCAAGTTTATCATCCTGAGGCTGAAAATGAATGGCAGAAGTAATTTTCCTCTCCTCTTTCTGTCCTTTGGATACAGCATTAGCATCATTGGGCCAAATTGAGGTATATTTATCCCTGAAGCATATTGAAGTGATGGCATTATGATAGTTCGTACATTAGGGGGCTTAGGAAAGTGTTCAAAGGTCCCAAGTTGCTAAATGAGATAAACTCTTGAGGTCATTTTCAATCTTAAGATTGGAGGCTCATCAAGTTGAGAGATAGGGATTTGCAGAGGATCTCTGAAAAAGAAAAGATAGTGTAAGTGGCTGCCCTCCACCATTTTTTAAGTAATGTCTAATAGTTCTTCAGCTGGCAAGTAGAAGGAGGATCTGGCATCAGATTTTAGATATCTTTCATCACCAAGAAATGGGCAAGTCCCATTAGGCAAATCAAAAGCCAGGCATCCAAATAGGAAGATGCTGAAGCTAATTCCCTTTCGTTTTGAGAAAGGAATTCTGGAGTTGAAAGAGGTGCAGTCCAGCCAAGTGAACATTGGTCTGGGGAGATCAGTTCAGGACTCTTGCCTTGGTTTTTGATAAATTTTAAAAGGGAGCCAGATTCCCTGCAGGGTGGAGCATAACGTCATACAGCAGCTACCAGTGGGAATGATTCACCAAAGCCAAAAGTCACGTGGGAGCCATCACACATACCTCATCAAGATTTGATGGAAGGGCTGAGCGTGGTAGCTCATGCCTGTAATCCCAGCACTTTGGGAGGCCGAGTTGGGCTGATCACCTGAGGTCAGGAGTTCAAGACCAGCCTGGCCAACATGGTGAAACTCCCTCTCTACTAAAAATACAAAAGTTAGCCGGGCGTGGTGGTGTGCACCTGTAATCCCAACTACTTGGGAGGCCGAGGCAGGAGAATCGCTTGAACCCAGGAGGCAGTGGTTACAGTGAGCCGAGATCATGCCACTGTACTCTAGCCTGGGCAACAGAGCAAGACTCTGTCTCAAAAAAAAAAAAAATCTAATGGAAGGAATTTAGGAATTTAGTTTCTTGTGTGATACAGAGAGGTATGCTTGACTTGGCAGTTGTTAATAATCTGGGTTCCTACTATATTAGTGCCAGTTTAATATTGTTTACCTTGAACTTTGAAAGAAAATAAAAAAAATTATTTGAAAATAATAATTCCCTCTACTGTCCCTTTTCTGTGTTATTATTCATATGCCTAAAGCATAAGGTTCAGATTTAGATACTAAGGCATTTTTAAATTTTTTATGTTATTTTATTTTGAAATGGAGTCTGCTCTGTTGCCCAGGCTGGAGTGTAGTGGTATGATCTCAGCTCACTGCAACCTGTCTCCTGAGTTCAAGCAATTCTTGTGCCTTAGCCTCCCAAATAGCTGGAACTACAGGTGCATGCCACCACGACCAGCTAATTTTTTTGTATTTTTAGTAGAGACAGGGTTTTGCCATGTTGGCCAGGCTGGTCTCAAACTCCTGACCTTAGGTGATCCTGACCTCAGGTGACATTGGCCCCCCAAAGTGCTGGGATTACAGGTGTGACCCACCACGCCTGGCCACTAAGGCATTTTTTAAATTAAAAATTCCGTTGTGATAATTTTTGTGTATGAAAACTCTGTAACCCTCTAACTGGAACAGTGTCCATTATAATATGAAAACTGGGATTATTTTCATGATGATTCTAATTTGACTATATTTGACTGTACAGTCTAATTGACCTTTGACTGTGCATTTTCCCCTGGTGTCTTCAAAGGGCAAATATAGCTTCCAAACAAGAATTGCCATGAATCCTTGGATAAAGATGGCTTTTTCAGAGATATATAGGACTTGTGCTTAGTAAAATTGTGAGGTCGGTAAAAATTTGTATTCGAAGCTTTCCTGCCACCATTACCATGATCCTGGAGGCAGGTCTTCAGCTTCACATACTCGGAAACCTCATTTCCTCAGCACACACGCATCTCTCAAGGGCTTATTTTTTACTTTGTTGTGAAAATGGTAATGATAATGGTGAAGCATTCTAGGAAGATTTCTGTTAGCGTAACTGGTGCATTTCATCCCTGTCAGCAGAGCCTATATAGGAGGCCAAATGTTAAGTAGGTTTCTTGGTGAGGAATCAGAAGTTAGTTGTAAAAATGTACTTGTCTAAGAATAGCTGAAGGCCCTACTGAGGGTAAACAGCTTTGCCAGTGGGACAGAAAAATTCAATGTCCACATTCCTGTATCACCCCCTTTTTCTTCCCTGTCAGGATTTTGCTCACAGACATTTCTTTTTCTGTTCTTCCAGGGCTGACCAACTCCCTTTTCAGAGTGCTGCCTTGACTGGACCTAAGAGCTATTCTTGTTCTATGAAGTGATTTTGTTTTTGTGTCCTTGCTATGATTTATTCATTGTTGACTTGCTAGTTACTTCTCAGAGGCCATCCATATGTCCTGGTTTTGGGGATATCTCACAGTTGCCCTCATGCTCAGCTGGTAGCAGGCATGTGACATGGCAGAATAGCTCCTCACGGTAGTAGATAGAACTAACTGTGGCAAATTTTCCCCTTCATGGCCATCAACATGTAGATGAAATAGTATCTCTGACTTGAGTCAGAAACTATTGCAAAACAGGAAACGCTCTCCTTGGAGCTCTGATTAAAAGCAGTTCCATTCTTAATTATTCCAACTCTGTCAATTTGGGAAATGTTTGTTTCCCAGACAGCCCATTAATCTCATTATTCTAAGTCATAGTAACCAGACTGGTGATTTATGTCTCTATGATGTCTATAAATTGGCTTCCTATGGTTCCACAAAGTGTATCTACTTTTCGGAATGAGAATGTTTATACTCAGCACATATAGCAGTGCTTGAAATTTATACATGTATATGAGGTAGTCAAAATAGTCAAACAGTAGACAAAGAGGTTTAATGAAAAGCCTCTCTTCAGCCCTCAGGTCCCCCTCCTTTACTTCCTTACCCAGAAGTAACCATGATTACTCGATTTTTATTTTTTGAAACAGGGTCTCGCTGCATTGTCCAGGCTAGAGTGCAATGCTGCAATCTTGGCTCACTGCAGCCTCCCCCTCCCAGGCTCAAGTGATCCTCCCACCTCAGCCCCATGAGTAACTGGAACTACAGGCATGAGCTACCATGCCTGGCCAATTTTTTTTTGTACAGATGGGGTTTTGCCATGTTGCCAAGGCTGGTCTCAAACTCCAGGGCTTAAGCGATCTGCCTGCCTAAGCCTCCCAAAGTACTGGGATTATAGGCATGAGCCACTGAGCCTGGCATGATTCCTGGATTCTTAAAGCATTCCTTTTTAACCTTAATTTTCATGGTACAGTGCATCTACTTCTAAGTGAATTTTGATAATCATACTGTGTTTCCTTTAGAATTGGCTTTAGAGAGTTGATATGTTAGCATTGTAGATTTATAGGTAAATTTCATGTTTATACCTTTAAAATGTGGGAAATTATTTTATCTACACCCGGGTTTCTCAGTGGTGACACTACTGACATTTGGTGAAGGTTTGTTGTAGGAGGAGGGGGGCTGTCGTGTGCATTGTAGGATGTTTAGCAGCATCCTTGACCTCTGCTTACTAGACGCTGGTAACCTCCCCCTCCCAAGTTAGGACAATAAAAAATGTTCAGTATTACCAAATGTCCCTGAGAGTGGCAGGGAGAACAAAATCACCCCCAATGGAGAATCACTGATCTATACCATTTGAGGACTTTTTTGATTAGAAAAACAGAAAACAAACAAACAAAAAACAACACATTTGGACATGTAATGTTTCATTATTTAAGTGTGTGTTTGCTGAAGCACTGCCTTTTACAATTTTCTAACCTTAGAAACTAGCTCCAGAAACTCGTCGTTCAAAAGAAGTGCCCCTGAATGAGAAGATTTGTCTGCAAGTGGGGTCCCAGTGTAGCACCAATGAAAGTGAGAAGCCTAGCATTTTGGTGGAAAAATGCATCTCGCCCCCTGAAGGTAACAACTGAAAGCACTATCTCTTGGTGTTTAGAGAATAAATCCGAATACTCCAATGCTTTTGTGCATTGTTCATTAATTCATTCAATTCTCAAACATTTTCTGAGTCTAATAAGTGCCAGGCATTATACTAGGTGCTAGCAGCTCAGTGAAAATACAAGTATGTCTCTGCCTTGAAGAAGCTTACAAACAACTTGAATAACAATGCCTAATATTTATATAAAATTTAATAATTTTAAAAATGATATACACATGCACGTGTGTGCGTGTGCACATGAGCGCGCGCGCACACACACACACACCTCCCTTAGATTGAGACTCACAAGCTTATCTTGGGAAGTGAGTGAGGCATGTATTATTACCCTGATCCATTTTATGAGGAAGAAAGGAATGGAGTGACTTGCTGTATGTCTTCACATTTCAGGCCCAGTGCTTTCAAAATGAAAAACAAAATACTGTCTTACCCATTATATGTGATAAGTAGTTTGATATGCAGGATATATTTGGGAAAAGGTGTTTAAAGAGAAAAATAGTATGCTGGCCTGGCTCCAATACAAGTCTAGACAAGATAATACAAGACAACCCTAGGAAAAGCTGTCAAGTAGTGAGGATGATCATTGTTCCCCAATCCCACCTCACCCAATGTCCTTCTGGCTCTTATGTTACATACAGGGAGTAGCATATACTGATTAAGAGCAGGGCTACCAGAAACCAACTGTCTAAGTCCTAGCTCTGCCAGCTATTAGCTGTGTAACCTTGAGTAAATTTCTTAGCCCCTCTGCACCTTAGTTTCCTCATCTGTAAACTGGGCATGATGATGGTATCTCTGGATGCAGTGGCTCACGCCTGTAATCCCAGCACTTTGGGAGGCCAGGGTAGGTGAATCACCTAAGATCGGGAGTTTGAGACCAGCCTGGTCAACATGGAGAAAAAAATAATAATTAGCCAAGTGTGGTGGCGCACACTTGTAGTCCCAGCTACTCAGGAGGCTGAGGCAGGAAAATTGCTTGAACCCGGGAAGTGGAGGTTGCAGTGAGCCAGGATCGCACGACTCCACTCCAGTCTGGGTGACAGAACAAGACTCTGTCTCAAAAATAATAATTATTATACTATACTATGACATAAAATGATTGATGATGGCTCAGTGTAGTACCCCTTCAAGGATCATGAGGGATAACAGATTTACATTTTAAACAGAAGTGTTTAATTTAAAGCCATTATACCTTAACTAAAATGGCTTTGTGAAGATAGAGATTTTAGGTCAGAAAGATATTAGGGCTCTTAAAGTAAGAGGCAACCACTAAGAGTTAAGTTAGGCTTACCTTTCCCCAGAATTGCTTTAGGAGGAATGTTTGTTTATTTATTTATTTAGAGACAGAGTCTCGTTCTGTCACCCAGGCTGGAGTGCAGTGGCAAGATCCCGGCTCACTGCAACCTCCACCGCCCTGGTTTAAGCAATTCTTGTGCCTCAGCCTCCTGAGTAGCAGGGACTACAGGTGTGTGCCACCACACCCAGCTATTTTTTGTATTTTTAGTAGAGACAGGGTTTCGCCAATTTGGCCAGGCTGTTGAACTCCTGACCTCAAATGATCCACCCTCGTTGGCCTTCCAAAATGCTGGGAATACAGGCGTGAGCAATCCTGCCGGGCTGAATGTTTATTAAAAAAAAAAAAAAAAAAAAAAAAGTCAGTATTGACCAAAAGACAGAAAGTTAAATTGTACCTCAATAATTTTTTTTAAGACAGATGTATATATAAGGGTTGTTTGTATATCCACATTCATTTAGGAATTGTGTAGATATTGTCTATGATTGAAATAGTTTTTGATCTTTTATCTCTCCCTCCAGTTATGGATATTAGTTAGGGTCCCTCAGGGATAGGGAAGATGTTTTCTTTGTATCAGGAGGTAAGAGAGAAGGTTGTGAACAAATTAGATTTGGGTTTCCTCCATCCTGGGTGACTTCTGGGTAAAATGGGGTGAGAGATGAAGAGTTTGCTTTCTGACAAAGCAGCATGAAGCACTCTCATCATCCCCCATGCTAAAGAGTGATTCACTACTTTGCATTACAAGGAAAGAAGGGTCTTAAACTCTTGGCCTGGATATTGTAGGTGATCCTGAGTCTGCTGTGACTGAGCTTCAATGCATTTGGCACAACCTGAGCTACATGAAGTGTTCTTGGCTCCCTGGAAGGAATACCAGTCCCGACACTAACTATACTCTCTACTATTGGTGAGTATGTGCAGTACAATTACTGGAAGACTGATTGTGTTGGGAGCCTTTGGATCCAACCTAGTTAAAAAAAAGAACAGTCTATTTTTTTCTGCAAACCCAACAAGATGGACAATTTGCTTCAAGGAAAAATGCATCTGCCTTTGGTGTCTACTTTTTAAATAAACTTTCTATTTTCAAGTATAGATCCTGTATATTACCAGAAAAAATATACAGAGAGATCCCATATACCCTTCACTGAGTTTCTCCCAGTGGTAACATCTTGTGTAACTATAGTACATTATCAAAACCGGAAAGTTGGCATTGGTACAATCCAAAAACCTCAATCCTATTTCAACAGTTTTGCATGCACTTGTGTGTGTGTATATGTATAGCTGTATGCAGTTTTATCACATGTGAAGATATACAATGGTTCCATCACCATGAGGAGTTGTCCTTTTATAGCCACACTCACCTCCATCTTTTTTTTTTTTTTTTTTTTAATTGAGACGGAGTCTCGCTCTGTCTCCCAGGCTGGAGTGCAGTGGTGCGATCTCAGCTCACTGCAAGCTCTGCCTCCCGGGTTCATGCCATTCTTCTGCCTCAGCCTCCCAAGTAGCTGGGACTACAAGCACCCGCCACCATGCCTGGCTAAATTTTTGTATTTTTAGTAGAGACAGGGTTTCACTGTGTTAGCCAGGATGGTCTTGATCTCTTGACCTTGTAATCCACCTGTCTCGGCCTCCCAAAGTGCTGGGATTACAGGAGTGAGCCACCGCGCCCAGCCTCACCTCCATCTTAAACCATCTCTCCTTGTACACCCCTCTCCCCCAGTCCTGTAACCTCTGGCAACCACTAATCTGTTCTCCATCTCTTTAATTTTATTATTTCAAGAATGTTACTGAATTGGAATCCTATAGTACATAACCACTTAAGACTGGTTGAAAAAAAAAAAAAAACAACTCAGCGTAATACCCTGGAGATCTGTACAAGTAGTTGTATCAAGAGACCACTCCTTTTTATAGCTCAGTAGTATTCCATGATATGGACGTACGAGTTTTTTAAACCATTCATTCATTAAAGGATATCTCAGTTGTTTCCAGTGTTTGCTATTATGAATAAAGCTACTGTAAATATTCACATACAGATTTTTATATGAACATAACTTTTCATTTCTCTGGAATAAATGCCCAAGAGTGCAATTGCTGGGTCATATAGTAATTGTGTATTTAGTTTTTTTTTTAAAATGCCAAACTATTTTCTAAAGAAGTTAGTTCACCTTACATTTCCACTAGCAATGTATGAGTTATTGATGTCTACTTTTAAAAAGGAAAGTGATATCATGTCTGGGGTCAACAAGTTGTTTGTTTGTTTGTTTATGTTTTTGAGATAGAGTCTTGCTCTGTCACCCAGGCTGGAGTGCAGTGGTGCAATCTCGGCTCACTACAACCTCTGCCTCCTGGGTTCAAGTGATTCTCCTGCCTCAGCCTCCCAAGCAGCTGAAATTACATGCATGTACCAGCATGCCTGGCTAATTTTTGTATTTTTAGTAGAAACAAGGTTTCAACATGTTGGCCAGGCTGGTCTCAGATCCCTGACCTCAAGTGATCTGCCCATTTCGGCCTCCCAAAGTGCTGGGATTACAGGTGTGAGCCACCACACCCAGCCTCAAAAAGTAGTTTAGCTTCCTGCAAAATAACTTTGATATTTTGATATTTGATACTTCAGTATTTGGTATTTGTGACTATATCTACTACAAAGTTTGTTAAATTTCTAAGTTAGTCTTCATCATTCCCTTTAGAGCCTAGAATTATTAGCAATAGAACAAGGAAGAAAGATCAGGTTAATCCAGTTTAATTCAGTAAACCTTTATTTTACTGAATAAAGCTTTTGTGGATAAACCACTGAATGCACAACAGAGACAAGAAACATATCTCTTCTCTCCTAAAGCTTAAACTATAGAGGAGAAGATAGTGCCTGATACAGTGACCTGCATTAAATTAAATAAGACAGTGTATGCTGAAGGCTGTTGCAGAGGGATAGATTCCTGTGGGAAGTTAGGTTGAAGCTTGGCTTGGTGGTCGAGGGGAGGTGGATGGGTGGATGGAGAGGGGACTGGGAGGCTTTGATGAAGGAGGCAGACTGCCCAGATGGGGAAGTTTCTCTGAGGCTGGCCTCTAAGGAAGAGCATTTTGAGAAATGGAGATATTTAATCATTGTGATATCAGGGTGGAGAAGGGGAGACCTAGCATAGGCAGTCTGCCTCCACATGGCCTTGTTCCCTGACTGTCATTTGTTAAGACTGCTTCTGAGAGAATGGAATGTGGAGGGCCATGTCCAAGACTTGTGAAGCTACTGGATAAACATGGCCTTTCATGCTAGAGTGTCTGCTTTGCCTGATGACATGATGGAAAGCATTTTTGGTACATTAAAACACTCATAGCTATACCATGGAATAGAATGCAAAACACACACACCACACACACACACACTCTCTCTCTCTCTCTCTCTCTTTTGGATGAAAACCTCCAAAGTTGCCCCAGGATTCACATCCGCACTCCTCCCTGGTGGAAGGATCCTCCTGGCAAAGTTGGGAAGTCCTGAAGGTGGAGCCAGAAGTTCTGTGTGGTTATATCTGAGGTCTGTTTCTTTTTTTCCCCCAATGTAAATCTCATTTGAGGTTTTGTAGTTTCACCTGCTCACTCTTGATACCTGTTGTTTCTCCTTTACTTAAAACCCTTCAGTGGCTCCCTGGTGGCTTTAGGTTAAAGTCCAACTCTCCAGCATGACAGACGAATCACTTTATGACCGACCTGGCCCCTGCCAGCCTCTCCAGACTCGGTTGCATCTGCCTCCACGCACCCCCGCCCCTCTTGCAGCCTACCGTTTACCCACAGCAAACTTCTTCAGTTCCTCAGACTGCTTTCTTCAAATACTCAAACAGAACACTAGATTTCAAACAGAATATTCAAACAGAATAGTGGAAACATTCTGCATCCTCTTGTAGCCTAGGCCTTTCCTTTTCACTTGGATGCTTCTTATTTGTCTTTATCCTTATTTCAGCCCAGACACCATTTCCTCTCCAGAAAGCCTTCCTTGACCTTTCAAGTCTAGACATGTGCCCCTTCCTCTTGTCCCACGGCACCTTGCAATTTCTTGTGTCATACTACCCAGCACATTGTGTTGTCATTTCCTGTTACTTGGTGGTAGCCTGCTACAGGCTTCAGTTTCTCTTGAGAGCAGGAGCTGTGTCTTGTTTCTCCTGGTGCCTGATATTTAGTAGGTATTCTATAAACAAGTTGTGAATGTTTGGTAGGATCCAAAGCTAGAGAAGATTGCAGTGATGACTTACGAGGTATAAGCGACTGAGGAGTATTATCGTTCATGAATAAAAAGAGGGAAGGATTGAGTAGATCCAGATCCCTAAAGAATTGCTAAGAAGGGGCCAAAAAACTAAGTCTTACTAAGAAGGAGTAGCCTGGCTATTGATGTTGCAGTGAAGTTTAGGGAGAGCTGTTACACAAGCTTTTAAGATGTTTTGTGAGTTGGTAGCATCCATGTGTTTATTATGCTATTAACCCCTCTTGTTTTCCCTGGAGTCATTATTGGTAAAGCCGCAGGGAAAACCTTTAAAGAATCTATGTCTATATAAGGGGCTGGAAAAGAAGGGAAGAAGTCTTAAAACTGTATCTCATTCCATGGCAGACAGGGTAGGAAATTATCCCAGCTATTAGAATCAGGGTGCCACTGGAGGCAGATGGTGGCCTAGTCCTTGGGGTTCTTCTAAGACAAAAATAGGGAAGTGCCTTGGGAATATAGTAGCGAAAACAGTCTCAATGCAAATTGTTAAAAGAATGTTTCCTCTGGTGAATGAATTACAAAAAAAACTGGACTGACCAATTTAAAAAGCATTCCTTTTCCTCTGGGCTGAAGCAGGCTGTCACCAAAGCTGAGAACAGATGGTACTTGGACTGGCTTTCAGCCCTCAGTTGATGTCTTTTTGCAGGGAACAATCTGTGTAGCCACTGGAGGTGGCTCAAGCCACAATCCCAAGATAGTGGTGGGTCACTAGCATCCAAGGGAGGCAGGTATCAAGGATCCTACTTTTTTTGGTGATAGGGTCTTGCTCTGTTGCCCAGGCTGAAGTACAGTTGGTGTGATCATTGCTCACTGCAGCTTCAACCTTCTAGGCCCAAGCCATTCCCCCATGTCAGCCTCCTGAGTAGCTGGGATCACAGGTGTATACCATCATACCCAGCTAATTTTTGTGTTTTTTGTAGAGATGGGGTTTTGCCATGTTGCCCAGATTGCTCTCAAACTCCTGGGCTCAAGCCTGCCTCGGCCTCCCAAAGTGCTGGGATTACAGGCATGAGCCACCGCACCTGGCCTACTTCTTGTCATACACAGTCCCAGAGCTGGTCATCAGCAGGGGCTCTTTCTGTAGTATAGTTCTATGCCATCCAGTATAGGAGCCACTGGCTACATGTGGCTAGTTACGTTTTAATTTAAATTAATTAAAATTGAATCAAATTAAAACTTCAGTTGCATAGTCTTGCCAGCCACTTTTCACAAGTGATGAGTGGCTCTTGTATTGGACAGCACAGATAGCAACCATTTCCATAATGCCAGAAAGTTCTGTTGGATGGTGCTGGTATAGGTTCTGAATCTTATCCCCTTACCACCTCACAGCTTATTCTTTCTGGAGCCACACTGCTTGGGTTGAAATCCTGGCTCTCTTCCTTACTTTAGTGTGATTTTGGGTAAGTCCCTTCTCTCTCAGCCTTAGTTTCATAATCTGGGAAATGGAGATAGTAATAATAGTGCCTGCTTCTTAAGGTTGTTGTGAGGGCCAGTGTTTAGAGCCATGACTAACTGCTAGCATATGTAAAGTAAACACTCAATCCATGATAGCTCTTATTACCATTGGCTGGGCGTGGTGGCTCACTCCTGTAATCCCAGCACTTTGGGAGGCCGAGGCGGGTAGATCACGAGTTCAGGAGATTGAGACCATCCTGGCTAACATGGTGAAACCCTGTCTCTACTAAAAATACAAAAAAGTTAGCGGAGTGTGTGGTGGTGGGCACCTGTAGTCCCAGCTACTTGGGAGGCTGAGGCAGGAGAATGGCGTGAACCTGGGAGGCGGAGCTTGCAGTGAGCCAAGATCACGCCACTGCACTCCAGCCTGGGTGACAGAGCAAGACTCCATCTCAAAAACAAAAAAACAGAAAAACTAATTATTATTGTTATTCATCTCCACTCCCTTGCAGATGCAGTCAGTACACAGTGCTGGCCTCTTCCCCTGTCTCACAGAATTGGTACCTAACCCATACTCCCTTCTTTCTTGCTCTCCTCTAGATAGATCCTTTCTAATCAAAACCACAAAAGAAAGGGAGTCAAGACACAGTGCTCATTAGCAAGCACCAGAAATGGTTGCTTATGCAGATACCAGTATAAATCACATCAAACAAACTGCCAGAGACTGTTTTCCCTAACCCCCAACCAGAAAATATAGAGTCTCTCTTTGTAGGTTTTTTTTTTTTTTTTGGAGACAGAGTCTCATTTTATCGCCCAGGCTGGAGTGCAGTGGCGCGATCTCGGCTCACTGCAGCCTCCGCCTCCCGAGTTCCAGTGATTCTCCTGAGTAGCTGGGATTACAGGCGCATGCCACCACACCTGGCTCATTTTTGTATTTTCATTAGAAACAGGGTTTTACCATGTTGGCCAGGCTGGTCTTGAACTCCTGACCTCAAGTGATCCACCCGCCTGGGCCTCCTAAAGTGCTGGGATTACAGGCGTGACCTGTGACGCCTGGCCTGGAGTCATTTTTTGAAATCAAAATAATTCATTGCAGCCCTAGGGCAATGATTTGTGTTCCTGCAGGGACATTTGGCATTGAACAGACCCTGGCCTGAAGAGCTGCAGACTAGTCATACCAATGAATTTTAGGGAATTTTTGTACCACATTAGTCATCTTCTGAGTTGGGAAAATAGTCTTTAATTTGTCAATTCCTTCTCATAGCTGCAGTGTGACTCTGCAGATGAATTCAGTATATAAATTTTAACAGGGATCACCTGCTGTTTTAGGTTAATGTTTCACAAGAATTCAAGAAATGTTATCTATTCAGAACCAGTATTTTCCCTTCTATAACTATTTCTAAATTACAACAAAATTGTTTTAAAATTTCATATCTGAGATCCATGAGCATATGCAGAATACTCAGGGTGCAGAAATGAAAAAGGGATCAAGAAGATTGTGCATTTGAGGAGTTCCTTTCATCATTAAAAAACAGTTTTACACATGGCTTTCTTTAGTTATGTAAGAAAAATGTCATTAAATTTCTTCAGTTTCTGTTTTTGGCCGTGGGCGGGAAACATTACAGGACTGTCTGATCCAAAAACTAGTCATGACAATAACTTCATTTTTACAACACTGTTTTCTTCATAAACCACAGGGGGCTGCAACTAGGGGAAAAGCTCATGTACTACCTTTTGAAGGAAAAAAGCATTTTCTATATTGAAACATTTCTTTGTGCAGCCTTTGAAGGAATAAATACATTAGCTCTGAGTTTTTTTTTTTTTTTTTTAAACTGACTTGCAGCAGAATCTCCTGGAGAACTGCTGTTCAAATACTGGTCCTAGGTCCTGGCAGAACCTTCTAAATCAGACTCTCGGGAGAGGGTTTGAGGAACCTGCATCTTAAAGTAGTACAGAGGATTCTGAGTAACAGGTTAGGGATTTGGGACTCTTTACTCTTAGTTCATTTTTCTTAAAATGGTCTTCCTTTTCTGCAAAACCTTTGTGCAACTCCCTTTGTGGCTGATGATGTAAGACTTGACCCTTGTCTTCTGCCAGTTACTACAAAACAGTTCTCTGATAGCCTAGATTAAAAAAAAAAAAAGTGTAATAAACACATTGTCTGCCTGCGCTGGGCTAGATGCTGATGATCTTTGGGGAAAGGTATGTGTAGAGGAGAAATGGTAAATAAAGTATCTACAATACTGCTTATGGAAGACAGTTAAAGCCACACAGTGGAGTGAGACACTCAGAAAGCGATTGTGTTTTAGAACATTGACCTGGCAGTGATTGGAGGGCACGAATAATGAAGGTCAGGGAGGTCAATCTGAAGAAGCAATGGAGCCTGTAGTCATTAGGGTGTGAATCTCAGGGTGTGGGCAATGGGAGTATCATAGAAGACGAGGATCCAGGAAGCTTTGCAAAGGAAGAAGAACAGAATTTGGTGATAGAATACAGGGAACAGAGGTGGGGGGAAAAGGTGATTTTAATTTAAATTATCTAATCTAGGAGCCCAAAGAAAATGAGCTCTGACTGATGGAAATGGGAAGGTTGGAAGAAAAACAGTTTGGTGGGGAAGAGGGTGCATGATGTGTTTTGGACGCTGGATTTGAGGCAACGGTAGAACACTCAAATGGAGCAGTTGGAAATCTGAGATTAGTTCTGAGGTGAGATGTAAGGATTAGGAATTCCCAGCATAGAACTGTAGTCGAGGGATAGGAGAGTGGTAAACTGGAGGTGAGTAAATGAGGGAGTCAGAAAGAGAAGAATGTGAGTAGTCCTCCTACTCCCTCTCTGCTGGAAGAGGGAGGAGGGAGGGGAACAAGCCAAGAAAAAAGGAAGGAGCAGGTCAGAGGGATCAGAGGAGGAATCATAGAATTCAGCAGATAGGCATTTTCAGGAAGCATGAAACTTTCTAATCCCAGCCTTAGAATGTCTTCTCTTATACAGAAGAAATAGGCCTCCTGTAGTCTCCATAGCTGCTGACAGTACCAGTGTTCATCAAAAAGGAACAATCTAGGCTGGGCGCAGGGGCTCACGCCTGTAATCCCAGCACTTTGGGAGGCCAAAGCAGGTGGATCACTTGAGGTCAGGAGTTCGAGACCAGCCTGGCCAACATGGTGAACCCCTGTCTCCACTAAAAATACAAAAATTAGCCGGATGTAGCAGTGCGTGCCTGTAATCCCAGCTACTCAGGAGGCCGAGGCGTGAGAATCACTGGAACTCGGGAGGCAGAGGCTGCAGTCAGCTGAGATTGTGCCACTGCACTCCAGCCTGGGCAGACAGAGTAAGACTCTGTCTCAATAAATAAATAAATAAATCAGAAAACAGTCTTTTCTTCCTAGCATATGAAATGGCTAACACGGTGAAACCCCGTCTCTACTAAAAAATGCAAAAAACTAGCCGGCGACGTGGCGGGTGCCTGTAGTCCAGCTACTCGGGAGGCTGAGGCAGGAGAATGGCCTAACCCGGGAGGCGGAGCTTGCAGTGAGCTGAGATCCGGCCACTGCACTCCAGCCTGGCGGCAGAGCGAGACTCCGTCTCAAAAAGAAAAAAAAAAAAAAAAAAAAAAAAAAAGAAATGAGTCACATTGTAAAATAGGGTTTTTTTTTTTTAAGTTATCTTGCCTATTGCAAATATTGCTTTTCATGGGCATCTTCAGTCATTAAAAAGAATTCTGCCTTTTTTTTTTTTTTTTTTTTTTGCGGAAGAGTCTCACTGTGTCACCCAGGCTGGAGTGCAGTGGTGCAATCTCAGTTCACTGCAACCTCTGCCTCCCAGGTTCAAGAGATTCTCCTTCCTTAGCTTCCTGAGTAGCTGGGATTACAGGCGCCTGCCACCACACCTGGCTAATTTTTGTATTTTGGTAGAGACAGGTTTCACCATGTTGTCAAGGCTGGTTTCCAACTCCTGACCTCAAGTGGTCCGCCTGCCTCGGCCTCCAAAAGTGCTAGGATTACAGGTGTGAGCTACCGCGCCCAGCCTGCTCTTATTTCTTGAATACTTTGTTGAATATAATGCAGAAGATTGTCTCATTTTTTCTTGTAGGCACAGAAGCCTGGAAAAAATTCGTCAATGTGAAGAGATCTATAAAGAAGGCCAGTACTTTGGTTGTTCCTTTGATCTGACCAAAGTGAAGGATTCCAGTTTTGAACAACACAGTGTCCAAATAATGGTCAAGGATTATGCAGGAAAAATTAAACCATCCTTCAATATAGTGCCTTTAACTTCCCGTGGTAAGTTTTAGAAGTCCTCTAAAACAGTATGGATAAAAAGTGTGTTATATCTTTTGCACAATCAATACAAATAATAAAAAATGATGATTTTGGATTTAAGATCTTCTGAAACAAGGGACTATATTGATGTCTAACTTCTTTGATAGATCCTTTTTAAAGAAGCAAACTTGGAAATTCTTTTTATTGAACACATGTGCCAGATATTTTATCCTTGTTTACTTATGAGTACACTGAGAGTTAGAACAGTTAGTTGTAGAATCAACATTGGAATTGTCTCAGTTCATTGTTTGGTATTTTCTGGTATTCTGTTATTTATAACAGAATACCAGAAACTGGGTAATTTATAAAAAAAAGGAATTTATTTCTTACAGTTCTGGAGACAGGGAAGTGGAAGGTCAAGGGGCCAAATCTGGTGAGTGTCTTCTTGTTTGTGGGGACTTTCTGCAAAGTCCCAAGGCTGCACAGGGCATCACATGGTGAGGGAGTTGAGCATGCTAGCTCAGGTCTCTCTTCCTCTTCATATGCATCCGCCAGTTCCACTCCCATGATAACCCATTATCCATTAATCAGTGAATAGATCAATCCATGAAGGCAGAACCCTCATGACCCAATTATCTCTTTTTTTTTTTTTTTTTTTTTTTTTTTCCTTTTTTTTTTTTTTTTTTATTATACTTTAAGTTCTAGGGTACATGTGCATGACGTTTATATCATGTATAACTCCCCCATGCAATCCCTCCCTCCTCCCCCCTCCCCATGATAGGCCCCAGTGTGTGATGTTCCCCTTCCCGAGTCCAAGTGATCTCATTGTTCAGTTCCCACCTATGAGTGAGAACATGCGGTGTTTGGTTTTCTCTTCTTGTGATAGTTTGCTAATTATCTCTTAAAGGCCCAACCTCTCCATACTGCCACACTGGGGATGAAGTTTCAACGTGAGTTTGGGAGAAGATAAACATTCAAATCATAGCAGGAACCCAGGCCGTCTGACTCTAAGATCTAGTCTCTTGATACTTAAAGAGGATAATGCTCATAATGATCATATATAGTTCCTGAATAATCTGTCTCTTAAAAAAGGCATAGACTGAAGGTAGTGTAATCGGGTGATATTCCAGATATTTAACATTCTGTATGGCATGGGAACTGATCAGTTAGAAAAACCAGTATAGCCATAACTGTGGGTGCCAGCTGCATGTCAGCCTGTTAGAAAGCACCCTCAACTTGAACACAAAATATCTGATTAGGTTCTAACTCCTCCACTTCGGGCAAGGCATATAAACCCCCTTCAAATATTTCCTTATCTGTGAAATGGAATATATCATCTCTCTCTATCTAAAAACATTGCCATAAGGTCCAAATGACATAAAGCATATTAACACTTTTTGTAATTACTAAAGCAAATTCCATAAGTGTAATGGGTTATTGTTGAAATATCCCAACTGGGAGCTCAGATTCTGGCTAAGATAGTCATAGAAGTGAATTCTAATAGGGTACCAAAGTCAGCTTACTTTGTAGGCCAAGAGAGTGAGGTTGGAGTATTTTGCCCAGTGGGGTAAGCTGAAGCAGAGCCCTTTTCTTTGTTTGGCAGATTATCTTAAATGACCTTTTAAGGCTTATTTTGCTGTTTTTCTCCCTGGATATTAATGGTGATATAAAGGAAGAAGGAAGATCCTTCTCAGATAGAAGATGATATCTTCAAGTTGTTTTCTGTTAATTACCCATTATCTTCTATTGCTTGGTCTTAAGTTTAGCTGACTCCTGAAAAAGTAAATTGACCAGGCTAATGCTTTTTAAAAATAAATTATTTTTTCTTTTTCTGAGACAGGGTCTCTGTTGCCCAGGCTGGAATGCAGTGGTGTGGTCACAGCTCACTGCAGCCTTGACCTCCCAGGCTCAAGCTATCCTATCCTCCCATCTCAGCCTCCCGAGTACCTGGGACCATAGGCGTGTGCCACCACGCCAGGCTAATTTTTGTATTTTTTGTAGAGACAGGGTTTTGCCATGTTTCCCAGGCTGGTCTCAATCTCCTGAGCTCAAGCGATCTACCCACCTTGGCCTCCCAAAGTATTTTATTCTTAATTGTGGTTATAAACACGCAGCATTAAAATTACCATCATAAACATTTTAAGTGTACAGTTCAGTAGTGTTAAGTATATTCACATTGTTGTGCAGCAGATCTTTAGAACTTGTTCATCTTGCAAAACCGAAAGTCTGTTCATTAAACATTAATTTCCCCTCCCCCCCCGCCCTTGGCAACCACCTTTCTACTTTCTGTTTCTATGAATTCGACTACTTAAGATATCATATAGTATTTGTCTTTTGTGACTGGCTTGTTTTACCTAGCATAATTTCCTTGAGGTGCATTTATGTTGCAGCGTGTGTCAGAGACTAAGCCAATGTTTTAATGGTGGTCTTTGATTGGCATTAATAAGTGACAACTAGAGAAGCCCCTTGTAGCTGGTGCCTTATTACTCATCAGGTGGAAGTACATCTGGATCCAAGCCCTTCTTTATTCTCTATGTTGCAGCTAGATGTCCTAATTATACCCTGGCCATTTTCTAACCAGATGCAGGTCAGAGTTCATATCATCTGCTAGATATCCCAAATATGTTCCTTAAATACATTTTACTAGGCAGTTTTAAATAAACTTCTTCCGTAATTGTGGCTAATCGGAAATTCTAAAACTATATATCTGATCATGAAAGGCCACTAATGCATTAGCTCTGTTTTGATTTAACTTTATGAACCCTACATATATATGCAGTTGTCTCTCAGTATTTGTGGGGGATTGCTTCCAGGAACTTCCAAGGTACCAAAATCCATGGATGCTCAAGTCCCTGATAAAAAGTAGCATAGTACTTGCATATAACCTATGCACATTTTATCATATACTTTAATCATCTCTACATTACTTATAATACCTAATACAATGTAAATGCTATGTAAATAGTTGTTATATTATCTAGGGAATAAATGAGAAGGAAAAAGTCTGTACATGTTCAGCACAGATGATATTTTAAAAAATATTTTCAGTTCATGGTTGGTTGAATTCATGAATGTGGAATCCATGGACTGTGTGTGTGTATAATCAAACTTTGGAAGTTTACTTGTGTTTTATTTTTGTTTTTCAGTGAAACCTGATCCTCCACATATTAAAAACCTCTCCTTCCACAATGGTGACCTACATGTACAATGGGAGAATCCACAGAATTTTATTAGCAGATGCTTATTTTATGAAGTAGAAGTCAATAACAGCCAAACCGAGACACATAATGTTTTCTCCGTAAGATTTTAAAATTACTGTTTTTATTGGCTATTTTTCTTTTACTTGAATTTCTTACATTGAAATATCAATGAAACATAGCTCTTACATTTGTCAACTTATGATGATGATGATGGTAATGAAACTTCTTGTCTAAAATAAGGCATGGTGGAAGATTTGAAGATTTATGGTATAATGGTATCAGCTGCAAGTTTCAAGCCATTTATTAATTCATCTGTAAGCCTCTCGAAAAGGCCTGTTAAACAGTAATTCATGTGCTCAACACGTTCTTATTAAATGTTTACCATATGCCAAGCACTCTTTTGTGTGCTGGGGTAAGGCAGTGAACATGACACCTGACAAGTTTTCTTTCTTCATGAATCCTACATAATAGAAAACGTATGTAAATAAGCAAGCTAATTTCAGAGCATGGTATTTTTATTTTCTGATGTAGTAGAGTGACTGGGAGAACCAGAGGGAATATTAGGTAGGGAAATCATCTGAGGTAATGACATTTGAGATGAGACCAGAATGATGAACAGACACTAGCCATGTGAAGATCTGGGTGTAGGGGGTCAGCAGATACAGACTCTGAGGCAAGAATGAGCTTAGCATGTGTGAGAGACCAGAAAGAAGGGTGGTGTGGTCAAAATGTAGCAGGAAGAGATGTCTAAGCAATAGGCAGACATCAGATCATGCGGACACTTTGGAGGCTCTGATAATACCATTCTGTTTTCTTGGAGTTTGTGGCGATTAAAGTAATCAGATTTGAATAGTCAATATTTGTTGGATTATGTGCCTGTATGCTATTCAAATCAAATGCAGAACATGCTAATTAGAGGTCCTGTAGGACACTGACCAGAATGTGCTATAATCTCAGGACATCAGTCCAGTTGTTCTGCTTTATGGTAAAGGTCACAAACTAGGGCCTCACACTTTTTTGTTTGGAACACAAAGTTGTGTTTTGTTTGTTTCTTTGTTTACTAGATTTGAATTTTTTTGCCCAGATTTTAAATCATAGTACCTTAAGAGTGTATGTCCATAAGATGGCGCCTTAGGACCATGAAGACTGCACCACTCACTTGTCTGCTACCTGCCTGGACCTTTGTGTGTTTGAGCTTTAGAGGTTAGAAGTGAAGTGTTTTATATTGGCTTTTAAAGGAGCCTAGCATCTCGCACGTGGGTAAATTCCTTGGTCCAGTTGTTTCAGCTTGTCATGGAACTTTCAAAATGCTTGCTAAAATAAGCCAGTGTTGATAGGCTGTAATTCCAACTCCAGAGGGAGTGACCAAGTCCACAGCAGAACAGAACAGCAAATGCTCTTCTGGGCATTTGCATTATGAATCCTTCTGCTGAAATATAATAATCATTATTAGTACCAGAAATTAAGTGCCCCAGGAAGTACAGCAAAGGGAAAAAACTAAGGGCTTCCATGTGGAAGGGGGTTGGTGCTTGAATTTACGACAAAAGGAGTTATCAGAAAACTGAAATACACTTGTTTACTCCAGTCTTTACTGTTCTCTCCTTTCTGAAATCCTGAGATGCATGTCTGAAATCCTGAGATAGTATTCATTTTGCCACTCAATTATTTTCTGCTGTTTAACCTATCACATGTATACATTTTCTCTCCACTGAAAATATAAACTACAGAAAACCAAGCGCCACATGTTATCACTTATAAATGGGAGCAGGACGATGAGAACACATGGACACATGGAGGGGAACAACACATACTGGGGTATGGCAGGGGGAGGGAGAGCATCAGGAAAAACAACTAATGGATACTGAGCTTAATACCTGGGTGATGGGTTGGCATCAGGAAAAACAACTAATGGATACTGGGCTTAATACCTGGGTGATGGGTTGATCTGTGCAGCAAATCACCATGGCACACGTTTACCTATGTCACAAACCTGCACTCCCTGCACATGTACCTCAGAATTTAAAAGTTGGTATTTTTTTTTAAAAAAAGAAAATATAGACTCCTGTAGGAAAGAGTCGAGTGCTGTCTACTTTGTGCTGTTCCTGCTACTAAATAGCAGCTAACGTGTATTAAGTGATCGCTATGTGCTAGGTATCTTAATAAGCACTATATCTGAATTGTTTCATTTAATCCTCACAATAATCCTAAGGATCTAGGTCCTGTTATTTTGCCTCCATTTTACAGATAAGAAAACTTAGTTACTCCTAAGGTCACATTTCTAGTAAGTGGTAGAATCAATATTTAACCAAAGTCGTAACTCTAAAACTTAGATTCTTAACCACTAGACACCACCTCAATACTTCCTCTTAACAGCAATAGCTATCATTCATTAAGTGTTTATGGCGTGCTACAAAGATGCTCTTCTATGTGCTTCTTCATACAGTAGCTCATAGCAACCCATGAAATAGAAACTATTTTAACCTATATTTTATTGAAAAACCAAGGCTCAGAGAGGTTAAGTAACTTGCTACAAGCCACACAGCTAATAATTCAGTAACACTTCAAAGTTTGGTTGGTCTCCCTGTATTTAACTTTGACCAAGAATACTTAGCATAACATCATGTGCATAATCGTCATTTAATATATTATTATTGAATTACTTTTTTTTTTTTTACAAACTTCTGAACTGAAGAGAACATATACACTATGGAAGTTATCTACCTATATCAGAACTATTTTCTATTTGGAATTAACTCTGTACACTTGAGTTTAATGTTCTCTCTCCTAGCAGATGTAGAATGTCATCAGTTTTTTGTGAGCTCACAGATTTTGAGCTCTGCTGCTTAGAATTTTTTTTTTCCTTTTGGAGGAATTATTTTGTCTGGTGTTACACTTAAGAGGGGGAAGTAAGTGGGAACATGAACTGGTACCATCACATGGGGGCTGTGGTTAGAGGTAGCTCATGACAGAATTATAAAGTAAGTAACAACTTGTCTCTGACCACCCCCCACCCCTCAACCTTCCCAGCAAACTATCTTCTTGGTGCCTTGACTTTCCTTCTCTTAGTGGTCTCTGAATAGCCAGTAAACTATGCAGGGGGATTTACATTTGAACAAGAGCCTAGAGACCTAAATCTATAGGTTGATTGGCCAAGTTTGCACTTTTTGTATATGGGAGATGGTCCAGGGGAGGAGGGACATCAATTTGCAACTTGATCCCTTAACTGGTAGTTGACGCTTGTGATTCCCCAACAGGTCTACTATTCTAAATGGCCAGTAATAGGGTATACTAGCCCCCTGAGTGGGTTTTTTTTTTCTTAACCCCTGTATGAAATATTGAAAGGATGTCCCTTCATCATTTGCTTGGCCTCTCAGCTCTTCACACATGCTGGTAGGAACTATTTAGTGAATGACATTGAATATCAAAAATAATAGCTGTGTGTTCTGGTCTTGGTTCCAAGTTTAAACATCTCTTTGATAGAAGTTGACTATTTAAGCAAACAGATTTTCATGTGTTTTTTACTCCATTTTGGAAATACTTGCATTTAAGGAAATTAGTATTCTCTTTACATTAGACAGCAAGTGACTTTTATTATGTGGAGGAGAGTTTTGCATTACACTTTCTTTTCTCCAACCCAGTCACGTTTTATATCTTATACTCTCAACAAGGGACACTGGTTTCTCGCTCCGTGTCTCTTTTTTAGAAGTTTTTATTGAGGTATAATATACAATCAAAATTATACAAATCATAACCTATAGCTCAATGATTTTTCACAAATGATTTTTCACCTATGTAACCAGCACCACAGAAGCCCCCTCATAATCCCCTTCAGTTGCTATCCTCCCGAAGAGCAGCTACTATCCTGGTTTCTAATCCCATAGGTTGATTTTGTTGCTACTTTAAAACTTTATATAAATGGAATTATAGAGAACATACTTTCTTTTCTTTTTTTTTTTTTCCGAGACAGCGTCTTGCTCTGTCACCCAGGCTGGAGTGCAGTGCAGTGGCACAATCTCAGCTCACTGCAACCTCTGCCTCCCGGGTTCAAGGATTCTTCTGTCTTAGTGTCCGGAGTAGCTGGGATTACAGGCATGCACCACCACGCCCGTTATTTTTTTTTTTTTTTTTTTTTTTGGTACAGATGGGGTTTCACCATGTTAGCCAGGCTCCTGGCTCTAGAACTCCTGGCCTCATGTGATCCACCCTCAGCCTCCCAAAGTGCTTGGATTACAGGCGTGAGCCACTGTGTCTGGCCCAGAATGTACTTTTTTGTGTTTGCCCTTTTTTTCACTCAACATTATGTTTATGAGATTCACCAGTGTTGTTTCTTATAGCTGTAGATGGTATGTTCTCATTACATTCATTCCACTGTGTGAATATACCATACTTTATCTATTATCCCATTGATGGACATTTGGATAGTTTCCAATTTGGTTTTATGAATGGAGTTTTATGAACATTCACATACTTGTCTCTTGGTACACATGTGCGTACATTTGTGTGGGGCATTTATATAGGCATACATGGGTCATAAGGTTACATATGATTATCTCTAACAGATAATAACAGTTTTCCTAGATGGTTGTGTCAGTTTACACTACTAAGCAGAAATTGTGAGTTCTAGATGCTTCATATCCTCTCACAACACTTGTTGTTGTCAGGTAAGTGTGTGTATTGTTATCTTGTGGATTTAATTTGCATTTTTCTCATGACCAGTGATGTTGAACACTTTTTCAGATGTTTATTCGCAACTTGCTTATCCTCTTGTAAAGTGCCTGTTCAAGTCTTTTGCCAGTTTTTTTTTTTTTAATTGGGTTTTCTGTCTTTGCCTTATTAGTTAATAGGGTAAGAAAAAATATATATGCAAGTCCTTTGTCAGAAATTGCAAATATGTTCTCACACTCTATGCATTGCCTGTTTATTTCCCTAATAAGGTGTCATTTGATCAACAAAAGTTTTTAATTTTAATATAGATGACTTTATTTAAAAATTCCCTTTATGGTTAATATGGGAGGTTTTTTTGGTTTTGTTTAAGAAATAGTTCCCTTCTTCAAGGTCATTAAGATATTCTATGTTTTCATCTAAAAGCTTGCTATAGTTATGTATTTATTAATTTATTTTATCTTACACATTTAAATCTGCAGTATATCAGAAACTGATTTTGTGAATAGTGCGAGGTAGGGGGTCAAGAATCTTTTTTTTTCCATATGCATATGTAGTTGACCCAGCACCATTTATTAAAGACCAACCTTTTTTCACTGTACTTGATCATCTTTTAATAGGATAAAAGGAAAGCTTGTTAGAAATGACTAAGTGATGGAAAATGGGTTTTTAAACATTTAGAACTCATTAGTTTGTTTATTTATTTTTATTTTCAAGGTCCAAGAGGCTAAATGTCAGAATCCAGAATTTGAGAGAAATGTGGAGGTCAGTAAATTCAACATTAGCTATTTGGGCTTAGACTTAGAGCAGTTGGGGGTGGAGCGTAGCATAAATCTGAGCTGCTTTGAGAAAAACAAATTACTTTGTTCCGTGAGTTATTGCCAATTTTTTTGAAGAGTCAAAAATAATTTGAATTGCAATCCAAGTCTTAATCATAGACAGAATTTGGCAGATAATTATATTATGATTCAATAACAGTGAAAAAGAATAAGCTGGTAATATTCCTTGTGTATTTTTATTTTATGCCTAAGAATACATCTTGTTTCATGGTCCCTGGTGTTCTTCCTGATACCTTGAACACAGTCAGAATAAGAGTCAAAACAAATAAGTTATGCTATGAGGATGACAAACTCTGGAGTAATTGGAGCCAAGAAATGAGTATAGGTAAGAGTACATATTTTTTATTAAAATGTAAAACATTGATGCATAAAAACTAAGCTGAAGCAGAAAATAGACCGGGGAAAGGGGCTGTCATGCTCTCTTAATGTCAGGAAAAGAGTACTTACAATTGAAATTTATTTTCTTTTTAATCACTTTCAAATCACCCAGGATTAATTTACGTATACAGTTTTTTAGAAAACCATGATCCAAATGATTTTGTGTTCTTCTCTATCTCATTTCCGTTTTTATTAACAAACTGAACAAAAATATAGAAAGCAGGCATAGGCTGCACACAGTGACTCACGCCTGTGATCCCAGCACTTTGAGAGGCTGAGGCGGGAGGATCACTTGAGCCCAGGAGTTGGAGACCAGCCTGAGCAACATGGTGAAACCCCGTCTCTACAAAATATACAAAAATTAACCGGATATGGTGGTGCACGCTTGTGGTCTTGGCTACCCAAGAGGCTGAGATGGGAAGATCTCTTGAGCCTGGGAGGAGGAGGTTGCAGTAAGCCTAGATTGTACCACTGCCCTCCAGCCTGGGTGACAGAGTAAGACCCTGTCTCAAGAAAAAAAAAAAAAAAGAAAAAAAAAGGCAGGCATAATCAAATCTACACATTGTACAGTACTAGAGACTGTCCTACAAGTGGTTGGCAGAAACAAGAGTGGAGCCATTTAATAGAGAGAAACCTGTATCTAAGTTTGAAAAAAAAAAAATCATTATTAATTGAAAGGCTGAGCAAGCTAGGCTCAAGTACGGGACTGGAAAGACCTGTGCTTTATGGATGTGTGTGTGGTGGGGTGGGATACAGGGCTTTATATGGCTGTAAGTGCAATGTGACTCAACATTGTAACCTTAAATGTGTCAAAAAGGCATATACAATCTTAGGAGTGATAAGTGGAGCACCCAGAAAGGAATGCTGCAGGTTGGGGTACAGAGCTAGGGCCACATCAGAATTGTGCAGTATTCCATTCCAAGGCAAACATTAAAGGAGTTGCCTTGGCAGACCAGAATCTATCTTTGAAAGGGTAATCAGGATGTTGAAGAATCTCAAAACTTGGCAAGGAACAACTGGTAAAGTAACTTTGAGGAGTCATGAGTGCTGATTTCTAATATTGGAGGTATTGTCAGGTACAAGAAGGAATAGGCTTTACTTTTTATGTCTCCAACGGGCAACACAGAACCAACTTAAGAACTTTTTAAACACTGTATATGAGTCAAACAGGTTGTTGAGGTAGCCCATTCCCTATTAATTGAGAAGCTCAACAAGTTATGTGCCAGGCATGGTTGTATTAGTTTATTTATTGCTGCATAACAAATTACTCCAAAGTTTAATGGCTTAAACCAACATACCTTTATCATCTCACAGTTTCGGTAAGTCAGGAGTCTAGCCACAGCTTAACTGGAGGTCTCATGAGGTTGTAGTCAGGCTGCAATGAGAACTGAAATCTGTCTGAAGGCTTGACTGGGGACAGAGAATCCATTTCCAAGTTCACTCATATAGTTGTTGGAAAGCCTCAGTACCTCACTGGTTGCTGGATGGAGGCTGTCACAAGTTGAATTGTATCTCCCAAAAAGATATATTCGTAGGTTTCAACCCCTGGTAAATGTGAATGTAACCTTATTTGGAAATAGGATTTTTGCAGATATAATCAAGTGAGGATGAGGTCATGCTGGATTAAAGTGGACCCTTCATCTAATGCCTAGTATACTTATAAAAAGAGCAGCCATACAGAGCACAGAGACACACAGACACACAGGGAAGAAAGCCATGTGAAGGTGGAGGCAGAGATTGCAGAGATGCAGCTGCAACCAAGGAACACCAAGGATTCCAGGAGCTACCAGAAGCTAGGAAGAGGCAAGGAGGGATTCTTCTCTAGAGCCCTCAGAGGGAGCATAGCCCTGCTGACACCTTCATTTTGGACTTCTGCCCTCCAAAACTGTGAGATACTACATTTCTGTTGTTTTAAGCCATTCAGTTTGTGGTAATTTGCTTCCCTTAGTTCCTTGCCACTTGGACCTCCCCATAGAGCTAATTCCTGACATGGAAACTGGCTTTCCCAAGTGAGTAATCCAGGCAAGAAACAGTGTGAGAGAACACCCAATATGGGAACCATGGTCTTTTATAATCTAACCTTAGAAATGACATCCCATTACTGCTACTGTTCCGTTTTTCTAGAAGTGAGTCAGTTAGTCTAGCCCACGCTCAAGGAGAGGGGATTACACCAGGGTATGAATATCAGGAGGCAGGAATCATGTGGAGAAATCTTAGTGACTACCTAAAACAATGGTGCCAGGCCTTGATGATGCTTTCTAGATGTTCATGACCTAGTGGAAAAAATGAATTTGTATGTAGACAAACGATATTCTATATGTTAGGTGTAGCAAAGCAGGCTTTGGAATTGCACAGTGTAACTGGAATTTGAGGCCTGATGCCATTATTTACTAAATCCTTCTGGATGACTTACTAAACCTCTCTGAGCTTTATCTTTCTCATCTGCTTAAATGAGAGATAATGCTATCATTATCGCATATATATGAGATAAGCATGCAAAACCATCCAGTATGGTATCAGACGTATGGTAGGTGCATATTTAAGAATAATAGTAGTTGTTGTTAGGATTATTTTAGGTATTTTGGTAGTGGTAAGTAACCAGTAAAATATGTAGTCACTGTTAATGAGATGACATATTTAATATAGCATCTTTGTTAATAGTGTTTAAAACTAGTTAAGATCTTCCGATTTACCTGAGCGGGCGGGGAAACCCGTCCCATGAGGATCCCCTGGGCTCGCCCAGTGCACAGGGGAGGCGTCCCGTGGCTGGGCCCCTCTCGGTCAGCCCATGTAGCCGCCATGACCTGGAGCACCACAGTCGGGGGCGCCCACCAGCTCAACACCACCACATTCACGCGGCAGCGCTTCCCAGCCTGGCAACCGCTGCTGTTGGCCAGCATTACGCTGCAGCTCTCCTACGTGGGCCTGGCCTTCTTCAGCCTGGACCTCTATTACTCCTCCAACAGCATCAAGGAGCTGGAGTACAACTACACTGGCAGCCCGGGCACCAGCAACTGCTCGGTGTGTGCTGCGGCTGGCCAGGGCTGCGCGCCATCGCCCACCTGCTCATGCGCCTGGTACTTCTCACTGCCTGAGCTCATCCAGGGCCCCGTGTACCCCTACTACGTGCTGACCAACTTCTACCAAAACAACCGGTAGTATGGAGTGTCCATGACAACGCGCAGCTGAGCAGGCCGCCCAGCACGCTGCACCACCCGGTCAATGAGTGCACCCACTGCGCCGCCTGCCCATTGCGCACCCTGCAGCATCATTACCAACAGCCTCTTCAACGACTCCTCCTCACTGTGACACCAGCGCCGGCTGGCGGGCCTTACGTGGAGGTGCCGCACTACTGCACTGCACCTGCATCGCCTGATAGACCAACAACTATCCCATCAAGTTTTGCAACCTGCCACTGGTCAACGGCAGCCTGGCACTGGCCTTGCATGGCACGGCACTCCCGCCCAGCTGGCACCGGCTGGTCTACGATGAGCTCAGCCCCATCCCCAACAACACCAGCTTCATCAACCAAGACTTCGTGGTGTGGATGCGCATGGCAGCGCTGCCCTCATTCCGCAAGCTGTATGCACACATCCGCCAGGGCAACTACTCAGCTGGGCTACTGCGGAGTGTCTACTGTGTCAGCATCACCTACAACTACCCGGTGCGTGCGTTTGGCGGCCACAAGCTCCGCATCTTCAACAGCATCTTGTGGATGGGTGGCAGGAACCCCTTCCTGGGCATCGCCTACCTGGTCATCAGCTCCTCTGCCTCCTCACCGGCTTTGTCATGCTGGTCATCTACATTTGCTACGAGGACCAACCAGAACGATGACGACAATGGGGAGGAGGGGTGATTCCAGCCTTCCAACGACCCTTCCTGCTTCTTGCCAAAACTGTTGCAAGCTTCTTTCAGCCTCCCCCCTTTGCCCCTCATCCTATTCCAACCTCTCCTCACTTTTCCTCCCTTTGTGAATGAGGGTGCCAGAGGAGGGAATTACCCGCTTACTCTTGGGGCTGCTAAACCTTGTTGCCTGGTGGCGGAGGGTTGACTGCAGAGTGAAACATCCTTGCAAAGTCTCCCCACCTCCTTCATGATACTGAGTTGCCATGTTAGGTTCTCCAAGTCTGAGAGTGGAAAGGATCCCTATAGAGACTCATTTTCAACCCCTACCAGAGGAAGAGATTGAGAGACCTAGCAACATGAAATAACTCAATCAAGATCAGGCAGCTGGCAAGTGGTTCCTGACGCTAAGGCTAGGGCTTTTGCCACTACAGTACAGTGGTTTTCTTTTCTTTGTGGGGAGCGTGGGTTGGGATGGAGAGAGACCTACAAATTATCTGCAGAGGCATGGAGGGGTGTGGGAGAACATATTTGTTAAATATGCGGATAGATGAGGAGGCACCAACCCGAGATTCTGACACAATAATGCTGGGGTGAGATGCTTGAAACTGTGTTTTAACAAACTCCTCTGGAGATTCTCATATTCTCTCAAATTTGAAAATCACTACCCTGAACCAGGTTGGGCCTGAAGCAGTCACCTGAGTCCAGTTTTTCAGATAGTAATTTGTTCCCAGGGACAGTGACACCATAATGTTACAGGTTTGGTCTGGCACTCTGCCTTAAATATAGTACGCTCTAATGACTTGTGGAATGAATTTTTAAAAAATCACTATCTCTGGGCTGGGTGCTGTGGCTCATGCCTGTAATCCCATCACTTTGGGAGGCTGAGGTGGGTGGATTACTTGAGGTCAGGAGTTCAAGACCACTCTGGCCAACATGGTGAAACCCTGTCTCTACTGAAATATAAAAATAAGCTGGGCATGGTGGCAGACGCCTCTAGTTCTAGCTCCCAGGAGGCTGAGGCAGGAGAATCGCTTGAACCTGGGAGGCGGAAGTTGCAGTGAGCCGAGATTGCGCCCCTGCATTCCAGCCTGGGAGACAGGGTGAGACTGACTCTGTCTCAAAAAAATTAAATTAAAAAAAATCACTATCTCTGGAAAACTAGTTGGTGTACAGATTTGTAGGACAGGGTTTGTGTTGATTTATTTGATATTTTAGTATAAAAGTGAACAGGCAAACTTTACCAATACTGTGTAGAAACTTGAAAATGAGAGGCCAGTTTGTACATTTCAGAGGGAATGCTTTAACTGTAGAATCAGATAGCTGGAAGGGATCTTTGAGGGAAAGTACTTTCCCTAGTCACATCTATGTCTCCTGGCTCAGTCTTCTTCGTCATTTAATTGTGTGTGTGGGTGTGTGCACGCGCGCATGTGCGCACTTACAAAGGGCTTCATTCATACCTTTTCTCTTGGATCTGGAAACAAAATTTTATGTTTTCCAATGAGATACATTTGTTTGTAGTAATCATATTTGAATCAATACTAAGGCATATATAGTTTTATATGTAAACTAGAATCTTAAAATTATTTGAATCTTTGAGATAATGTTAAAAGTCTTAGCTAAAATCATTCCATTGATTTTATCTATTGACTAATATCAATGTTTAAAGTTCTAAGAAGGAATATTTTTATTTAAAAAAATCTTTCATGGCAAAATAGCTTAAAAGAACTTTAAAAAAAACCCTTTGTGATACGTTACCAGTTTATTTGCTAAAAGCAGTTATTTGGTATTTGTCAGACAGAATTATTCAGTGCCTGCTGTCTATTATAACTATTTTCCAGTTACTACTAATTCGTTTATACTCCTTCCTTTAAAGCAGTGCAAGATCTTGAAGTTTTTTTTTAATCAGTTAAGAAATATCGAATTGTGTTGAATAGCTTACATAGTTTAGTCTGTTCTAGTTCTTTGAAAGTTACTGAACAATGGACAATGTGCATGTCACTGACATCTGTCTCAGATCTTCTGGGACAATCATGATTTAAGACATTCTATCCCATTATTACATATACCAAAAAAAAAACTTGGATAATTCCAATGTGTTGGCTTTCCAACTCCTGAACACTACACAATTTTATTATCAGTTTTTGAATAGTGATTTTAGGCTATGAAAACATTATTATATGTACATAGAGAAATTTTCATTTGTTATGAATGTTTGAGCTCACTAGCCCAGCCCTCCTCTATTTTGAATAAGAGAGTTTACTACATTTTTTTACTATGTAGTTGAAAACAACATGTATTTTGTCATTTTTAGAATGGTTAGTCTATTTCTATAAAATTTTAAATGAGGCTGGGCACAGTAGCTCATACCTGTAATCCCAGCACTTTGTGAGGCCGAGGCGGGCAGATCACTTGAGGTCAAGAGTTTGAGACCAGCCTGGCCAAAATAGGGAAACCCCGTCTCTACTAAAAATATAAAAATTAACTAGGTGTGGTGGTGTGCGCCTGTAGTCCCAGCTACTCGGGAGACTGAGGCAGGAGAATCGCTTGAACCGTGGAGGCAGAGGTTGCAGTGAGCTGAGATCGTGCTCTTGCACTCTAGCCTGGATGACAGAGTGAGAGACTCTGTCTCAAAAAAAAACAAAACAAACGAAAGTTTAAATGAGACTATCAATTTTAAGGGATTCTGATTCAGATTAAATTAATCAATATGGTTCCAGGCCCTAGTCTCTGAGTTTTTGAAAGAGAATAAAGCTTATATTTGTCTTTTTAAAAATACCCTGATTTCAGGTAATCTTCTAGGTATTTGTTCACCCAGGGAAGTTCAGGCACCAGAGGAGGACTTTTTTTTTTTTAAAAAAAACTATTAATTTAACAGAAGATAAGATAATTTAAGAGTTTGGGAAAATAGGTTGGGGGAGGGAGCAGAAATATTTGTGATCTTACTAGCTAATGGAATTGCTGCTTGATTTATTACTAAAAGGGTTTTATTTCTCAAGTCTTTCTTCTGTTTGCTTTTCATTCTTCAGGTAAGAAGCGCAATTCCACACTCTACATAATCATGTTACTCATTGTTCCAGTCATCGTCGCAGGTGCAATCATAGTACTTCTGCTTTACCTAAAAAGGTAAGGTAGCTGCCCAGGCAGGTTTTGCAGTTTCTGATAGCCTGTTTGCTATGGTTATTACTCTTAGTGCTTGTGTTTTATGTCTGCCCAGTGTATTAGAAGCATGTTGCCTGTAAGTGGCTTTTGGGAGCATGACGTGACAAGGAAGTATTACTGTGCCCACTTTCTTTTTTCTTTTCTTTTCTTTTCTCTTCTTTCTTTTCTTTCTTTCTTTCTTTTTTTTTTTTTTTCCCTGAGATGGAGTCTCTGTTGCCCAGGCTGGAGTGAAGTGCAGTGGTGTGTGATCTTGGCTCACTGCAGCCTCCACCTCCTGGGTTCAAGCATTTCTGCTGCCTCAGCCTCCCGAGTAGCTGGGATTAGAGGTGTCCACCATCATGCCCAGCTAATTTTTTGTGTTTTTAGTAGACAGGGTTTCACTATGTTGGCCAGACTGGTCTCAAATTTCTGACCTCAAGTGATCCACCCTCCTCAGCCTCCCAAAGTGCTGGTATTACAGGCATGAGCCGCTACACCTGGCCACTATGCCCACTTCCTAATGAAAAATGTGTTGGATTAGTTTTCCAGGGCTCCCTGCTCAAGCACGGCTCCCTTTGCATGTGTTTAGGATTGTTGAATAGGTCCTATGTTCACTTAATACTCTTTCAAATACCTAATCTCTCAAGTTAGTCAGTAGTTTTTGGAATGAAGTTTTAGAAATGGAGACCATTACTAATAAAATGACTGTCTAGTATTAATACAAAGCAGGCTACTACTTAATATTGTGGGAAAGAAAACTTTATCAAGTTGTCATGAATGTATGGTATCCATTCCTTGAGAATGTATTATTTTCTCTATCTCATTATAGGACTGTTATTTGCTCTTGCAGTAAATAACTAAGGTTGGAATAAGGTTATTAAGCTAGATCCAGAACCAATATTTTATCATTATTTCAACATTGATTCCATATATATATATATAATATATATAGAGAGAGAGAGAGAGAGAGAGAGAGAGAGAGAGAGAGAGAGAGAGAGAGAGAGAGCGCGCCTATTTGTGAACCAGGCAGTGTTCTAAGTGCTAAAGTTACAGCAGTAAACAGGACAAAGTCCCCATTTACATTCTAGAGGGAAAGATACACACACGCACATATACACAGACACACAAAATAAATAATAAATACTATGATTTCACAAAGAAGTATAATTGACAGTAGTGGGGTACGGCTAGGAGGTGCATTTTACGTAGGATGGCCAGAGGACTTCTCTCTGAGAAAGTGACATTTAAGGAGAGACTCCCAATAATATAAAGGAGTGAGTCATTCAGATATTCAAGGAAAGAGCACTCCAGGCCACGGGAACAGCAAATGCCAAGTCCCCAGGCTGAAATGCACTTGGTTTGCTTGGCTGGAGTGGAGAGTGCAAGGTAGAGAGTAGCAGCGAGTGAGGACAGAGGTTGGCCAACCAGATCACGCAGGCCATAGCAAGGAACTGGGATTTTATTCTAAGCATGATGAGGAGCACTGGAGAGTTTTGAGCAGAGTTGGCACATGATCTGAATTACTGTCATAAAGATCATTGTAGTTGCTGAGTGAAGAACTGACTTGGGCAAAAGTGGAGGCAGATGGAGTAGTTCGGAGGAATTGCAGTGTTTTGGCAGAAAGATGAGGATGACCTATACAAGGGGGTTAGCAATGGAGATAGCAAGAAGTGGTCAGAAATAGTATATATTTTGAGAGTAGAATTGATAAGACTTGCTGATAGCTGCCTGTCTGTGGAGGTATGAGGGTAATTGAGGATTCAGAGATACCTCTTAGATTTTTGGCTTGAGCAACTGAGTGAATGCTGGTGCCATTTACTGAGACAGAGAAGACTGTGAGGAAAGCTGGGTTTGAGGAAAGATAAGGACTTCAGTTTTGCACATGTTAAGTTTCAGATGCTTGTTAGATATCCAAATAAAGATGTTAAATAAGCGATTGTGTGCATGAATCTGGAGTGAAGGGAGGGGCCTGAGCTGGAAATCTAATTTTGGGAATCCTCGGCATGTGAATGGATTTAAGCCCAAAGACTGAAGGGAGTGCTCATAAAGTGAATGAAATAGCCAAGAAGACAAAAGACTGAATCCTGGGGGCACATCCATGGACACTTACTGGGAGATGGAGGCAAGCCCATTAAGGGCGCTATAAGATTGGAAAATGGAGAGAAGTCGGAAGAAAAAAGAAACAGGAATGTATCCTGTTCTCAGAAGATTATTTTTTTTTCAAAATTATATACAGCAAGTGCCCATCTGGTCTATAAAAGTAGAGCAGCATTATTATTTAGATGATAGGGTATAAGTAATTCACTTATTCTGATGGCCCCTGTGCTCCACCTATGGGCAAGAGTGGAACTTAATGACCTTAGAACATTGATTTTTGTGTACCCTATTTTAGAAATTTCTTCACAACTGCCTTGTCAATAAAGATGACTTGTGTACCATGTCTTTGGTCTATGCCTTCTTTTAATATGGTGGTATTTATGTGGGACACTCCTATGGACTGGAAGGTTTGAATCAAAATGTCTCTGTTTTCTTAAAGGCTCAAGATCATTATATTCCCTCCAATTCCTGATCCTGGCAAGATTTTTAAAGAAATGTTTGGAGACCAGAATGATGATACTCTGGTAAGAACATTTCATGGGGCTTAAAATCGTTTTTTTTTTTTTTTTCTTGGAAGCTATGGGATTTTTAAAAATATGGTAAAGTATCCATAACATAAATTTATTATTTTAAGCATTTTTAAGTATACAGGCTGGGTATGGCGGCTCACGCTGTAATCCCAACACTTTGGGAGGCTGAGGCAGGAGGATCACTTGAGCCCAGCAGTTTGAGACCAGCCTGGACAGCATGCCACTGCACCCAGCTAATTTCTATATTTTTTTGCAAGATCCCATTTCTACAAAATATATAAAAATTAGCGGGTGCAGCAGCATGCACCTGTAGTCCCAGCTACTTAGGAGATTGAGGTGGGAGGATCCCTTGAGTCCAGGAGTTCAAGGTTGCAGTGAGCCATGATCATGCCACTGCATCCCAGCCTGAGTGACAGAGCGAGAATCTCTTAAAAAAATAAAATAAATAAAAAATAAAAGAGTATACAGTTTAGTGTCATTAAATGCATTTATAAGTTGTGCAACCATCACCATTATCTCTTTCCAGAACTTTTTCGTCATCCCAAATAGAAACTGTGCCTGTTAAACAATAATTCCCCATCCCCTCATTCCTCCCACCCCTGGTAAGCCTCTATTCTACTTTTTGTCTCTATGAATTGAATATTCTGGGTACCTCCTATATGTGAAATCATACAATATTTGTCCTTTTGTGTCCGGCTTATTTCATTTACCATAATGTTTTTAAGGTTCATTCATGTTGTAGCATGTATCAGAATTTCATTTTGAAATTGGTTCTTCTAAAGTACATTTATTTTTAAAAACTTGAAGAAGAGCTGATTTAAAATATAGTATCTGAGGCCAAGCATACCAGTGAAGAAGTCTTCAGAATACTTTGCTCATCTTATATGACTGGACTCCATTCTCTCTCTGGTTAGGGGACATATTTTATCAAAACATGCAGGAGGGAAGGCCTCCTTTATAAAGCTAGCCTAATGAGCAGGCCTTCTGACTCTTGGATAATTTAAAAAAACTTGATGTGGGGATATATAAACATAGGGTAAGCAATTGAAATGCATTGTGTTCATGTTGTTTCTTGGAAAGGAGACAAGAGACATAGAAATGGAGCAGCCCTACCCCAACTGTTATAGTTGGTTTCCTGCAGACTCTCATGCTAGAATTTGTGGCTAGAAAACTTAAGACATTATGGGAACAAAAGGGTTTGAGGCTTCTGTGATAAATCCAACTAAAGTTAGATTTCAACTTTATCATCCACCCTACTGAAATACTAAAAACACTAGTGAAATAAATATTATTATCATTATGTGTATCTTAAAGGAATAATAACAAGCATAGGGCAGTTAATTTAGGGAAGTAGTACTGCATAGTAGATAATAGCTTGATTTCTGGAGTCAGATTGTCTGGATTCATATCCCTGCTGTGTCATTACCATCTTTTTGACCTTGGATAATTTTCTTAGCTTCTCTGTGACTCAATTTTTTCATTAGTAAAACGGAGGTAACAATAGCACCTGCCTCATAATGTTGTTATGTGGATTAAATTAATTTAATACCAACAGGTGATTAAATGGAAACTGCTTAGCCTACCTGGTACATTGTAAGTGCTTAATAAGTGTTAGTGATTAGTATTACTATTGATGATAATTTATTTTTATCTTTAATTCCCAAATAATTATTGTAATAATGGGTGATTCTCAATGGTAGTGATGATATTTGGTTAGGGAAGGAAGGCAGAGAGGCAGATATGCTATCAGAGGAGGATTCATTTGGATCACTTTTTCACCAGGTCATCTTCACAGGCAGTAGATAACTCTGCCAGACCCTGGAGTCAGGGCATGTAGATCCAGAAGTTAGGTACCTGATAAGGATATTGTATGCCGTATCTGGAGCGAGTATGATACCTATGGTTCTCCAACTTCAGTTGAGTCACAATCAACTGGAGTACTTATAAGAAATACAGATTTCTGCACCCTACTTCCAATCCCCTGACCTGACCTGATTTGGCAGGTCAGGGATGAGTTCTAGGACTCTGCATATTTAACAGAAGCCCACAGATGATCCATGTCCTGCTAAGAGAGTCTGTTGATCACACTTTGAAAATCACTGATAAAGATATTTACCCCTGTGTCTTACATCATTTCACCAGCTGTGATAGATGCTGGAGGTTGGGAATTGTACTCTAACAACTTTAACCAGCTATTGAAAGTCTGCTATGTGTCAGACTATGTATTAAGTGCTTTGCCTATATTACCTTATTGAATCTTCATAACCACCCTATGGAGAAGATGCTGTTGGTATTATTTTACAGATGAGGAAATGGAGCCCCAATGAGGTTAAACAATTTAGTTGCAGTCACACAGCCAGTTGGTGGTAAGGTAGAATTTGACCCAGGGCTGTCTTATGCTAGACTTCTCTTGGTCTTTCTACTAGGCTGCGTTGCCTCTTGTAAGATAGAATGCTTGTCCTGAAGAACCTCACCATCTTCTAAGACGTCTGTATGACAGAAGCAGAGGATTGGGATAGGGGATTTCTGAGAAAAAGATTTGGGGTTATATTATGAATAGCTTTAAATGGGAAGATATTGGCATGTCTTGTATATATTAATGGCACTTTTCATGCACTGCTGGTGGGCCTGTAAAATGAAGATATCCTTTCTGGAGGGCAAACTGGTAAAATGTAACAGGAATCTTTGAGCCTATGATTATACTGTTAGGAACCAATTTGAGGAAATAATCCAACAGTGGCACAAGAGTGGTCAATGCAGCATTTGCTTTTAACATGAAAAATTAGAAACCAGTGAAACATAACAATCGAGAATTAGTTTAAAAAAATTAAAATTAGGTTTTCAAAGCATTTAATGTTATAACAAAATACTCAAGATACAGGAGTAAGAAACAGACTATAAACATGTATATTACAATCATAATTTTTATTAAAAATGCTTTAATATATACATAGAATGAGGAGAAGGAAATGGGTCTGAATGAATGATCATTTCTAGGCAAAGGGACTGTGGGTAACTGATATTATTCTCTCTCTACCTTTCTAAAATTTCCGGATTGCCTATAGTGAGCATGTACTACTTTTATAATAAAAGAAACCAAAGAAACCCTGTACAAGTCATTAAGGGAAAAAGAAAATGTTGTAGTCATCCAGGTCCGAGAGATAATAGGAACTTGAACTTAGGTGGTAGCAGAGGAGATTGACGTAAGAGACATTATTAAAGGAAATCAACTCATTATGATTTGGTGAGTCTGTGTGGGTGATGAGAGGTAGGGAGAGTAAAAAATAATTTCAAGTTTTCAAGTCTGAGTAATAGAGTGGATGATGGTGACATTGACAGCAAAATCAGATCAATTATCTTTCTCAGAGATGGGAAAATTGCTTTTTTCAATTTGCTGTCTAGAGGATAATATGTTGTTTCTGTCCCGATGAGTCAGATAATTCTGTAATTTGGTGACGCAGGTATACTGACAATATGGGCCATTAAAAGCACAAGGTATTTTTGTTTTGTCCATTGCAGACCATTAAACAAAATCAGTTCTTTAAAACTAAAAGTATAATAAAAATTCCAGAGATGGGGAAAGGTAAGAGAACAAATTTTTATGTCTGCTTTTAACCAAATGGCATATGCTGCATATTCTTTTACTTCTAGCATCATTGAATTATTGAATGAACATAGCCCTAGAGGTCATCTAATGAGGTGGATGTTGACATGTTTAACTATTTCCCTTTAATTATAAATGTTCAAAACTCGAGATTCTCACTCATCTCCCGAGATGGGGACATTAGGAGCCACAGAGAAGTTTCTTAAGGACTGTCACTGTTTTAAGCCAATCTTGTATTGCTATAAAGACATACCTGAAACTGGGTAATTTATAAATGAAAGAGGTTTAATTAGCTCATGGTTCAAAGGAACTGTGGTGCCAGCATCTGCTTCTGGTGAGTACCTCAGAAGCTTACAGTCATGGTGGAAAGTGAAAGGGGAGCAGGCATCTCACGTGGTGAGAGTGGGAACAGGAGGGGATGGGAGGTGCCATACACTTTTAAACAAACAGCTCTCATGAGAACTCACTGCTGTGATGACAGCACTAAGCCATGAGGGATCCATCCCTATCACCCAAACACTTCCCACCAGGCCACACTTCCAACATTGGGGATTACAATTCAGTATGAAATTTGGCAGGGACATATATCCAAACTCTATCAGTCACATAGAGAGGCAACTGCAAAACCTGGACTAGAACCCATGTAGCCCAAAGTTACCAACTTCCAATCCAAATAAATAATCTTTGTTCTTTTTTAAACACTCTTTTCTTCCATACTGCACCATTAATAGTTGTTCTTATAGACCAACTTTTTAGTTATGGCCATAAATAAATTAAATCTTCAGTATAGTTTTCCTTAAAGTTACCCGTGTTTTGATGATGTTTTGTTCATTACTGTAGTAACATTTTGGCCAACAGCATTTCTTTCTGTTGCTTTGCTATTTGCCTTTTCCTTATGACTAATTGGGCTGTTGGCCATATTGAGGGGAGGTAAGGGGAGTTGCAGAGGGAATTGCTTCTCCTCTCTATCTGCATTTCTTTTATCCATTAAAAAAAAAAAAAACTATTCTCCCCCTGCTTCTTGGAAACCAATTCTTATTTTCAGCATTGTGCCATTTTTATATTCCTGATCAGAAAGGAGCTTTTTAAAACATGGGGATAACATCCAAATACTGCTGATTGTTATTTTTTTACTTTAGTGTGTATCTTCTTTTTTTCTTTTTGGAGATGGAGTCTCATTCTATCACCCAGGCTGGAGTGCAGTGGCAGGATCTCAGCTCACTGCAAACTTCGCCTCCCAGGTTCAAGTGATTCTCCTGCCTCAGCCTCCCGAGTAGCTGGGACTACAGGTGGTGCCACCATGCCTGGCTAATTTTTGTATTTTTAGTAGAAATGGGGTTTTGCCATGTTGGCCAGGCTGGTCTCAAACTCCTGACCTCAGGTAATCTGCCCGCCTTGGCCTCCCAAAGTGTTGGGATTACAGGCGTGAGCCACCATGCCCAGTCTCAGTGTTTATCTTTAAAAACTAAGAATGCTTTCCTACATAGTCAAAATAGCATTACTGTACTTTAAAAATTATTAATTCCTTAATTTCATCTAATACTCAGTCTGTATTCAAGTATTTCCAACTGCCCAAATTGTCAGGAGACAGATACTATCCAATCGTCTCACCACTGACCACTAACACAGTGTTTGAGATTGACCACTATATTTAAGGTGATAACAGCATGTCCCCTCCTGCCATCTGCACTTATTTCCCCTGTTGCTTCAACACAGATAATCTGTGTAGTGTTATGCTAGCACCTTGTCAAGTCTTCAGCTAATGCTTTTTACATCAGTTGATATCCTTGCTTGAATCAGTAATTTCCTTAGGGTTGGGTTGAATATTACAGTTTTTCTCTTTCTATCATTTCTACATTTACTTTTGTTTGTTTGTTTGTTTTGAGACAGGATCTTGCTCTGTCACTGAGGCTGGAGGGCAGTGATGCAACCTCTGCTCACTGTAGCCTCAACCTCCTGAGCTCAAGCACTTTTCCTGCCTCAGCCCCCTGAATAGCTGGGACTATAGTCACGTGCCACCACACTCAGCTAATTTTTAAATTTCTTTTGTAGAGACGAGGTCTCACTATGTTGCCCAAGCTGGTCTCGAATTTCTAGGCTCAAGCGATCCTCCTGCCTCAGCCTCCCAAAGTGCTGGGACTACAGGCATGAGTCACCATGCCTGGCCCATTTCTACACTAATTAGCTGGCACTTATCTATAAAGTGCTGCTTTCAGTCATCAACTGAGCTCTTTAGTTGTTCTGAAATTCAGTTCCTACTAAAAAGGCAAGATGCATATTTAATTATTTCCCTTTATTTATCAATTTTTAAGGTGAGGAGTTAGATTAATAGACACCTCAGATAGTACCAAGTTGTTCCTCTCCATACCACATTCAACTTGTTTTTTTGTTTTTTTTTTTGAAGACAGGACCTCACTGTGTTGCCCAGGCTGGAGTGCAGTGGTGCGATCATGGTTCACTGCAGTCTCACCTCCTGAGCTGAAGTGATCTTCCCACCTCAGCCTCCCAAGTAGCTGGGACTACAGGCGTGCAGACCATGGCCAGCTATTTTTTGTTTGTTTGTTTGTTTGTTTTTTGTAGAGATGGGGTTTTGCCATGTCTCCCAGGCTAGTCTGAAACTCCTGGGCTCAAATGATCTGCCTTCCTTGGCCTCCCAAAGTTCTGGGATTACAGGCATGAGCTACCATGCCGAGCCTCAACTTATTCAAGTTGCAATGATTTTAAGGTGTGGAGATCTACAATTCATTTTGTATAATTTTCTGTTTTGAATGTTAATCTAAAGAGGACTGGGGCATGAAATAGGTAGACGTGTATACCAAGGCCAGTGTTTTTGCATGGGGCTAAGGTACATGAAGCTGTCTTCACTTCTATAGACAATCCATTCTGGAAAATATCTTTTCCAAATCTTGAAAGTAATCTTAAATTGAGACTTGATGTTTCGTTGTACTACCAAATTTATGCCTTTAAAATGTAAAAGCCTATATAACATGCTATTTTTCTGGGCTCAGATAATTACCAACTAAAAACCAGTTGTGTAAGTCCCCTAATCACTGATTTTCTTCATCTATGATGTTTTTCATCTTTGGCCATTACTCTGTTGTTGATTACTTTGTTTTTAAAATTGGCAGTAAGGATTGAATTTTGGACTGGTAATTGTGTGGATTTATTTATTTTTTCCTACAAGTGGTTCAAGTGGTTTTAAAATTAGACAGGTGTATAATTCACATAATTGAATAACAGGAAAGAGCCATTGCATTTATTTATTTTACCTTACATGGACATATTTGTAGAAGCAGTACTCAGGAAAAGGCCACTGTGTTGATAAAGGGTGGAAATGAGAGTAATTCCAATTTTGGGGATGAAAAAAGGCAATCAGAAAGATTAGTGTATTCTGAAAAGCCCCTTCTGTTGTAGTGTTCACCTCGTTAAAACAAATTGCTTTTTTCTTGTTCAGCACAGCTACGTGTTGGGTCTAATATATATATATATACTTCACCACTATACTTTCATGCATTTTTTTAACTTTTTTTTTTTTTTTTCTGATCACTTGGGAGGCTGAGGCAAGCGAATCACCTGAGGTCAGGAGTTCGAGACCAACCTGGCCAACGTGGCGAAACCTCGTCTACTTAAAATACAAAATTAGCCGGGCATGGTGATGCATGCCTGTAGTCCCAGCTACTTGGGAGGCTGAGGCAGGAGAATCGCTTGAGCCCGGGAGCAGAGGTTGCAATGAGCCAAGATTGAGCCACTGCACTCCAGCCTGGGCAACAAGAATGAGACTCCATCTCAAAAAAAAAAAAATATATATATATATATAGAGAGAGAGAGAGAGAGAGAGCAATATACATTTAGTATAGACAAATTAGAACTAGAGATAATCAAGAGAGAAAAACAAAATCACTCTTAATCCTGTCACCCAGATAAAACTATCTTTAATGGTATGTGAACAACATAGGGAAACTGAAATATCTTTAGTAATAAATGGAGTAATAGCAACCACAATATAATAGGTCATACTTACGGAACCTTTACTATGTGTCTTAATAACACTGTCATCTTGAATTGTATTTGAATATAACAAATGAGAATTAAAAGAATTTCTGAACTTTTGATATATTATAAAATAATTTTAAATGATGATTGAAAAGCTATTTTTCATATGCTCTCCCCATTTGCTCTCCATTTTTGAAGTTGTTGAGCATCTCCATTGTGGGTGTCCTCATATGTCCCTCATTTAGTCTTACTTCAGTGTGTGGAGATACACTTGATGCTCACTGCCATTTTTTATGTCAACATTGCTCCAGTCATTTGGGTTGTTTGAAGCTCGAAAGTTTTCTCAAGAAGGATTCATGGGACTAGCATTTCCTGAATTATTTACCAATTGATGTAATTGGCAACATTTATCATTGAAAGTCATTTTGGCAAGATATAAAATCCATGGCTCATACGTCCTGCCTTGCGTATCTTAAATGTGTCATCCATTTTCTTCTGGCATAGTATGTTTTTGTCAGAGTCAGCAGGCAATATAATTTTCCTCCTGTATTAAAACACTTGGTCTTTTTGTCTGGTTGTCAAAGGATTTTTTTCTTCGAAGTCCAATAATTTTACCAGAATATGTGTTGGTGTTGTGATTTTCTGCGGTATATAGTGTGCTTTCTCAGTATGTAATTTTAGATCTGGTTTTTAAAATTTTAGTAAAAGTTTCTTCACTTATAGATTTTAGTTATTCTGTTCCCGTGTTTTCTTTGACCTTTCACATCTTCTTTTTGTTTTGGCACAGGGTGTTGCTCTGTTGCCTGGGCTGGAGTATGGTGGCACCATGATGGCTCATTGCAGTCTCCAACTTCTGGGCTCAAGTGATCCTCCCAACTCAGCCTCCTGAATAGCTGGGACAGGCGTGTGCCACCATGCCCGGCTAATTTTTAAATATTTTTTAGAGACACGATCTTGCTATATTGCCCAGTCTGGTCTTGAACTACTGGATTCAAGTTATTCCCCCACCTGGGCCTTCCAGAGTTGAGGGATTATAGGTGTGAGCCACTGCATCCAGCCCGTTCAGTCCTTTCACATCCTCTTGAATAATTTTCATCCACCTTCATTTCGTTTTTGTTAAAAAATCCTACTTTTTATCTGTTTCTTTAAGGTCTTATCTGATGATATGTTGTGTTTATTTGCCCTGTGTTTCTTCTAGCTTAGTCTTCAATTTTGAAATGATTATTTTCTTTTACTTTTATTTTATTTTTTGAGATGGAGTCTCACTCCATCGCCCAGGCTGGAGTGCAGTGGTGCGATCTTGACTCACTCCTAACTCCACCTCTCAGATTCAAGTGATTCTTCTGCCTCAGCCTCCCAAGTAGCTGGGATTACAGACACGTGCCACCACGCCTGGCTAATTTTGCATTTTTATTAGAGATGGGATTTCACTATGTTGGCCAGGCTGGTCTCGAACTCCTGACCTCAAGTGATCCACCTCGATCTCCCAAAGTGCTGGGATTACAAGCATGAGCCACTGCACCTGGCCTTCTTTTACTTTTAATTCTCCTGTGAGTTTTATCATCCCATTTCTGAGTTGTTTATATTGACTTTTAATATATTCTTCTACATTGTTTACTTTTTTTCATATCATGTAACTTTTTTAATATACCTCAGCTAGTTTTGAAATATTAGGTTATAGTTTTCATCTGTTTTGTGGATATACATTCTGTTATGTTTTAATTCTGTAAAAATATTATTCGGTGACTCATTTTTGTTTTATTCTTCAATTTTAAACATTTTTTATTTTTTAAAAAATTGTCACTTTGGGAGGCTGAGGCAGATGGATCACAAGGTCAGGAGTTCAAGACCAGCTTGGCCAACATAGCAAAATCCCATCTCTACTAAAAGTACAAAAAAATTAGCCAGGCTTAGTAGCAGACGCCTGTAATCCCAGCTACTTGGGAGGCTGAGGCAAGGAGAATCGCTTGAACCTGGAGTCAGAGGTTGCAGTGAGCCAAGATCATGCCACTGCACTCCAGCCCAAGCAACAGTGTGAGACTCTGTCTCAAAAAAAAAAAAAAAAAAAAATTGTATTTTTTTTGGTAGAGGTGGGGTTTCACATGTGTATTGCCCAGGCTGGTCTCAAACTCCTGGGCTCAAGCAGTCCTCCTGCCTTGGCCTCCCAAAGTGCTGGGATTATAGGCATGAACAACCACGCCTGGTTTCTGTTGTTCATTTTTGTGTGAAATCAGTTTCCTGAACTTTTAGAAGGAGGCTTGATTGAGACAAGTTGTTTTTTTTTTCCCCTAATTTTATGGCTATAGAGCTCCATCCTCTAGTGAATTACATTCTGAAATCTCCTGGCCCTTTCTGTCTACCTTTTCTGCTTTAATCTAGGCTTTCTTTTATGTCTCTCTTGTCCCTGTCCTGGCCAATTTGTAATCCAGTCTCACCAGTTTCTCCTCAGAGTGCAGCTTTGCCCTGGAAGGGATTAAGGATTAGTTTTGAGAGTTTCTGGAGGCCCAGGCTGCTTTCAGTCTAGACAATGAACTCCTTGCACTCAATCACTGTTTGAAAAGATGCAAACCCTTCCCTTTATTAGTTGCTCATAAATTTGCTTGCTGAAGTTTGAGTTGAGTTGTTTTACAGTTCTCATATCTATAGGATGCCATGTTGAGTCCGTTTATATACTCTTCCACAGCTGATACCATTTTGATCCTGTAGCTATCTCTGATTTATCCACGCTCACTCTTACTTTGAGGTTCATGGGGGAATCATTTTCATCTTGTTTTGTTGTAGATTTCATCTTATGTTGGTAGATTTTGGATTTACTTTCCTATTTATATTTCTCACTTGTGTTTTTTTATGGTGATATTTGGGAAGATTCAAAAACGATGCCGCTACCACCATCTTCTTTGCAGAATTTTTCTGCAAACTATAGACCAAGGGGCAAATCCTGCTTGCCACTTGTTTTTGTACAGTCTTTAACCTAAGAATGGTTTTTGTGCTATTAAATAGTTGGGAAAAAAATCTAAGATACTATTTCATTGCACATGAAATTAAGATTTCAATGTCATACAGTTTCGTTGGCCAGGCCCATTCATTTATATATTGTCTGTGGCTGCTTTCATGCTTCAACAGCAGAGTCGCGTTATAGGCACAGAGACTATATGGTCCCCGAAGCCGAAAATACTTCTTATCTAGCCATTTTCAGGAAACATTAGTCAACCCTGGTCCCCTATAATATAGTTTTTAGTGGCTAAATAATATTCCATTGTGTGCACATATTATAATGTACTTAAAAAAATTCCAATTGGCATTTGGATGAATCCTAAATTTCATTATATAGGCATCATTTCACAGCTAAGTATAACTATATGTATCAATATTTTATTACTGTCTTAGGATAAATTGTTACAAGCCAAATTGCGTGATCAAGGGAGAGGGCATATATATTTTAAACTCTTTGATACAGGCTGAGTATTCCTAATCTGAAAATCTAAAATCCAAAATGCTCCCAAATCTGAAACTTTCTAATGTGACATTTAAAGGAAATGTTCATTGCAACATTTTGAATTTCAGATTTTTGCATTAGTGATGCTCAGCCAGTAAGTATATAGTGCAAATATTCCAAAAGCTGAAACACTTCTGGTCCCAAGCATTTTGGATAAGGGATGCTCTACCTGTATTGACAAATTGTCATCCAGAAAGGTTGTACAGATTAAATTCCCATTAAGGAAACTGGCTAAATGAGTTACGGTGCATTCATGCAATGAAATATTACGTAGAGGTTAAAATGAGGTAGATAATTTTACTGATGAATAAAAATATATAACATACACTGTTAGGTGAAACACCCAGGTTACATATGGAGAGTATGATTCCTTTGTGTTAAGGAAACTGGGACATTAAAATGCACAAACTTGGCCGGGCACGGTGGCTCAAGCCTGTAATCCCAGCACTTTGGGAGGCCGAGATGGGCGGATCACGAGGTCAGGAGATCGAGACCATCCTGGCTAACACAGTGAAACCCCGTCTCTACTAAAAATACAAAAACTAGCCGGGCGAGGTGGCGGGCGCCTGTAGTCCCAGCTACTCGGGAGGCTGAGGCAGGAGAATGGCGTAAACCTGGGAGGCAGAGGTTGCAGTGAGCTGAGATCCGGCCACTGCACTCCAGTCCGGGCGACAGAGCGAGACTCCGCCTCAAAAAAAAAAAAAAAAAAAATGCACAAACTTAAATTTTTTCATAAGAAGCATAGATTACAACTAAGTTGTGCCAGTTCATGTACCTACCAGCAGTATGTTTGACTGGTTGTTGACCATACTTTTGCCAATATGATGTTGTCTAATTTTAAAATTCTTGCCAAGTTAATAAATGAGAAAAGAGCGTCTTAATTTTACAGTCAGGTTTTGTACTTTTTCCCAAGTTCATTGGCTTGAATTAATTCTTTTGTGAAATTCTTGTTCCATGTCCATTTTTCCTTGTTGTATTCATCTTTTGGTGGTTTGTAAAGTTCTTTACATATTAGATATTAACCCTTTGGCTTCTTATCCATGTTTTCCTTTGTATTGTATTTAGGGTAATTAATGATGTACAAAAGGGTTTTCCTTTTTTATGCAGTCAAATCTTCCTGTAGTTTTAGGTGTAAAGAGCCCTTTCCACCTTAGATTTATATAGTTGTTCCTCTACATATTTTTCTAGTACTTATTTGATTTTGTTTTTTTACATTGAGATCTTTAATCCATCAGGGATTTATTCATGTAGGCTATGAGGTACGGTTTAGCATTGTTTTCAAATGCTTATATTACCCAGTTGTCTTAGTGTCATTTATTAAATAAGCCATTTTTTCAAGGTTATATAATTTTTTTCAGATTGTTTTATTAGAAATCTGTACATTTCACATGTTTTAAAATCAAGTTTGACATGTAATTTACAGTAAAAGTTACTCTTTTTTGAGTGTTCAGTTAGAAGAATGTTAGCAAATATATGCAATTTTGTAATCACTGCTCCAATAAAAATATAGAATATTTCCATCGTCTCCTAAAAGTTCTCTTGTGGTCCTTTGCAGTCAACCCCCTCTGTTAATCGTAGACCCTTGCAAACACTGATCAGTTTTCTGTCCCTAAAGTCTTGCAAGATGTCCTATAAATGAAATCACACAGTACATAGCTTTTTGAGTTTGGCTTCTTTTACTCAGCATAATGCGTTTAAGAGACATCCACATTGTGGTGTGTGTCAGTAGTTCATTTCCTTTTATTGCTGAGCAGTATTCTATAATATGGTTGTAACATAGTTTAACCATTCACTTGTTCAAGGACATCAGAGTTGTATCTAGTTTTTATCTATTATTAGTGAAAATGCTATAAACATTCATGTAGAAGTCTTTGTGTGACATGCTTTCATTTCTCTTGGGTAAATACCTGGGAGTGGGATTTCTGGGTCATGCGGTAAGTGTATGTGTTATTTTATAACCAGTGTCGGACTGTTTTCCATAATGACTGCACTGTCTTATTTTCACCAACAATACATAGAGATCCAGTTTCTCTGCGTTCTTATGAGCACTTGGAATTGTCGGTATTTTTAATTTTAGCCATTTCAGTAGGTGTGTCAGGGTTATGTAATTTATTTAGAATAATTTGCATATTTTCAGCAGCGTTTCCCAACTTATCCCCTCATCTCTTAACTTGCACAGTCCATCTTCAATTGCACAACCTGAGGCAGCTGTTGTTTCTGTTTTTCTTCTTTCCATTTCTTTTCCTAAGAACATCTGTGCAGAAACGAGCTTAGACATAATCTAATGCAGGGTTTGGCAGACTTTTTTCTGTAAAGGGCCAGATAGTAAATGATTTTGTTTTTGCAGGCCATTCAGTCTGTGTCACAACTCTGCCATTATAACATGAATTCAAGCAAAGGCAATACAGAAACAAATACAAGCATTCAGCCACATTTGACCTGTGGACCATAGTTGGCTAACCCCTGGTTTAGTCTAACAACTTTATTTTACAGATGAGAGGACCGAGCTCATGTTTCACCCTTTCCTCTGATTTACAAGTAAAAGTAAAAAAAGGCAAGGACCAGGATATTGGCTTTTACCATAGAGACATGTTTGAATTGGGTTCAAGATAAGTGTGCTTTATGTGTAATTTCCTGTTCTAGCAAATGATGTTAGATGAAGCTCTTAATATAGGGTCTTTCAACAATTTCAGTTGCAGTAAGACTTTTGGAACATCTTATGTTTTGCCATTCATCTCAATGCTACTTGACTTTTTGAACCTATTATGTCTCTGGAGCAATGGCATTAAGAAAATAAAGGTAATAAAGGTCTCAGTGAAACAGTTGGAGTAAGAAGGGCATGACATCCTTTTATTCTTCTTAATGGATTTTATTTCCAATGTTGGAAATGTCCAAATTGTTTATTTCTGGAGATAGTCATTGTACATCATGTAACTATCCCATGATTCCCACCTCCATTTAATGTTAATTCCTGATTGTTGTTTCAGTAATCATCCAGATAGATAAAGATTCTTAGGTCAAAAAAGAAAAAAACAGGAAATCATACACTTACGGTTCCATGCACACAAACCTAAAAATAAGCATTGGCACTAAGTACTCAGGGAAAGAACACTGTTTAGAATGTCATTTTGTATGTGTTTTTTCCTCCCTTCTAGCACTGGAAGAAGTACGACATCTATGAGAAGCAAACCAAGGAGGAAACCGACTCTGTAGTGCTGATAGAAAACCTGAAGAAAGCCTCTCAGTGATGGAGATAATTTATTTTTACCTTCAATGTGACCTTGTGAAGATTATTCCCATTCTCCACTTGTTATCTGGGGACTTATTAAATGGAAACTGAAACTACTGCACCATTTAAAAACAGGCAGCTCATAAGAGCCACAGGTCTTTATGTTGAGTCGCGCACCGAAAAACTAAAAATAATGGGCGCTTTGGAGAAGAGTGCGGAGTCATTCTCATTGAATTATAAAAGTCAGCAGGCTTCAAACTAGGGGACAAAGCAAAAAGTGACAATAGCAGTAGAGTTAATCAAGAGTCGTGACAACTTCCTGAGGGATCTATACTTGCTTTGTGTTCTTTGTGTCAACATGAACAAATTTTATTTGTAGGGGAACTCATTTGGGGTGCAAATGCTAAAGTCAAACTTGAGTCACAAAGAACATGTAGCAAACAAAATTGATAAAATCTGATATCTATTATTTTGGATCCCATTGAACCATGTTTGTGGCTATTAAAACTCTTTTAACAGTCTGGGCTGGGTGCGGTGGCTCACGCCTGTGATCCCAGCACTTTGGGAGGCTGAGGCGAGTGGATCACTTGAGATCAGGAGTCCGAGACCAGTCTGACCAAAATGATGAAACCTCCTCTCTACTAAAAGTACAAATTTTAACCAGGTGGCATGCGCCTGTAATCCCAGCTACTCGGGAGGCTGAGGCAGGTGAACTGCTTGAACCTGGGAGGTGGAGGTTGCAGTGAGCGGAGATCACACCACTGCACTCCAGCCTGGGTAACAGAGCAAGACTCTGTCTCAAAAACAAACAAACAAAACCAAAAAACCCTCTTAATAGTCTGGAGTCATCATTCCCTTCGACAGCATTTTCCTCTGCTTTGAAAGCCCCAGAAATCAGTGTTGGCCATGATGATGACAACTACAGAAAAACCAGAGGCAGCTTCTTTGACAAGACCTTTCAAAGCCTTTCAAAGGCAGTGGAGGTAGAATGACTCCTTGGGTATTAGAGTTTCAACCATGAAGTCTCTAACAATGTATTTTCTTCACCTCTGCTACTCAAGTAGCATTTACTGTGTCTTTGGCTTGTGCTAGGCCCCCGGGTGTGAAGCACAGACCCCTTTCAGGAGTTTACAGTCTATTTGGGACTCCTCAGTTCTTGCCACTTTTTTTTTTAATCTCCACCAGTCATTTTTCAGACCTTTGAACTCCACAACTCCCACACTGATTCCCCTTTTGCATTCTCCCCTCTTCCCTTCCTTGAAGTCTTTTGATTTTCTTTGGAAATTAGGATGTAAATCTGCTCAGGAGACCCAGAGGAGCAGAGGATAATTAGCATCTCAGGTTAAGTATGAGTAGTCCGAGAAACAATGACTAATTCTTGCGTATTTTGTAACTTCCATGTGAGGGTTTTCAGCATTGATATTTGTGCATTTTCTAAACAGAGATGAGGTAGTATCTTCACTTAGAACATTGCTATTCGCTTGAGAAAAGAAGAATAGTTGAACCTATTTCTCTTTCTTTGCAAGATGGGTCCAGGATTCCTCTTTTCTCTGCCATAAATGATTAATTAAATAGCTTTTGTGTCTTACATTGGTAGCCAGCCAGCCAAGGCTCTGTTTATGCTTTTTGGGGCATATGTTGGGTTCCATTCTCACTTATTCCCACAACATACCCGTATATGTCCCCTCTACTCTTACTTCCCCCAAATTTAAAGAAGTATGGGAAATGAGAGGCATTTCCCCCACCCTATTTCTCTCCTCACACACAGACTTATATTACTGGTAGGAACTTGAGAACTTTATTTCACAAGTTGTTCAAACATTTACCAATCATATTAATACAATGATGCTACTTGGAATTCCTGCTTCTAGGGGAGGGGAGATAAGAAACCCTCACTCTACAGGTTTGGGTACAAGTGGCAACCTGCTTCCATGGCCATGGAGAAGCATGGTGCCCTGGCTTCTCTGAGGAAGCTGGGCTTCATGACAATGGCAGATGTAAAGTTGTTTCCTCCTTGTGCTTTTATTCTTGAAGTCAGATTGAGGCTGGGAGACAGCCATCGTAGATGCTCTACTTTGTTCTGCTGTTCTCTAGAAAGAATATTTGGTTTTCCTGTATAGGAATGAGATTAATTCCTTTCCAGGTATTTTGTAATTCTGGGAAACAAAACCCATGCCTCCCCTAGCCATTTTTACTGTTATCCTATTTAGATAAGAGGATGCTGTGAAATTCCCAACGAACATTGATGCTAACAGTCATGCAGTCTGGGGTGGGGAGGTGATCTTTTGTTCCCATCCTCCTCTTTTAGCAGTAAAATAGCTGAGGGAAAAGGAAGTTATGGGAATACTTGTGGTGGTTTTACAGTCACTAAAAAGTGATCCCTAGGCCTTGGGAGCTCTTGGAGGCCTCTGTATCAGTGGATTTCCCATCCCCTGTGGGAAACTAGTAGGCTCATTTACTATTTTAGATCTAACCTATGTGGATTTTTTCCTAACATACCTAAGCAAACCCACTGTCAGAATGGTAATTCTTATTCTTTCATTCAGTTAAGTTTTTTCCTTCATCTGGGCACTGAAGGGATATGTGAAACAATGTTAACATTTTTGGTAGTCTTCAACCAGGGATTGTTTCTGTTTAACTTCTATAGGAAAGCTTGAGTAAAATAAATAGTGTCTTTTTGTATGTCACCCAAATGTTTTCCTTTGGTCTTATTTTGGGGAAATGCTGAGAGGTAGAGAAAATGGGAGTTAAAAGAGGAAACATGAAAAAATTACAAGCCAACTACTTTATCTTATAATCATTCATCATGAGCTTCTTTAATGTTCTGGCTGTTCTGGTGTGCCTGTGTTTTCTGATAAGGCCATGAATACACTTAGTTTAATATTAATTTAGCCTTTGTAAGCAGCACCTAAAGGGACTTAGTATTCAATAAATTGTAGTTATGATAATTAATGGAAATGGAGGGTTGGTCCTTTCTAATATTAAGCTAAAGTGGAGTGCAATATGATTAATCATATACATGATGTGCGACCTCTAGTCACAAGGTAGATTAGCAGGTTAGATTAGAGACTAAGAAAACCAGTTTTCAGCCAGGCGCGGTAGCTCACACCTGTAATCCCAGCACTTTGGAAGGCTGAGGCGGTCTGATCATGAGGTCAGGAGATCCAGACCATCCTGGCTAACATGGTGAAACCCCATCTCTACTAAAAATACAAAAAAATTAGCTGGGTGTAGTGGTGGGTGACTGTAGTCCCAGCTACTCGGGAGGCTGAGGCAGGAGAATGGCGTGAACCCAGGAGGTGGAGCTTGCAGTGAGCCAGGATCATGCCACTGCACTCCAGCCTGGGCGACAGAGCGAGACTCCGTCTCAAAAAAAAAAAAAAAAGAAAATCAGTTTTCAATAGCTGTCCTTTTAAATGCTGGTGATACTGTTTTCATATTTTCTATAACTACTGCAAAGTGGTTTTAATGTCATGGAGGTTTTCTTCCCCTCATTTGTGTTAAGCTCAAGGAATGTGTCTTCAATCAGATCACATATGCTAATTACCCTGAATCTTTATAGAATCCAAACCCTAGGGTAAGAGTGAGGGTGCTGATCTTGGTCAAGTTATTTCTTTAACTATCTAGAATTATCCAGGAAGACTCTGAAAATCTGTTTCCAGGTAAGTATAGCTGTTTTGTTGTTGTTCTTGTTGTTTTAAAATAAGAAACCTCTTTTCTGATTTTTAACACATCAACACTGAGTGTTATAATGGAAAACATTTAAAATTGAGAACCCCCTTGAGGTCGTAAATTTGTATGAGATCTATGGAAAACAATTCCTGTAGCCACAAACATGATCACTTTGTCTCAGGGGTAGAGGAGCCAGAATGATCTAAGCACATTTGCTTTCCAGAGTGATTTATCATTTCCTTGTTTCCATGAACTTTTGCTCTTTTAAAGGTATAACTTAGGCCGGTGCGGTGGCTCACGCCTGTAATTCCAGCACTTTGGGAGGCCAAGGTGGGCGGATCACGAGGTCAGGAGATCAAGACCATCGTGACTAACACAGTGAAACCCCACCTGTACTAAAAGTACAAAAAATTAGCTGGGCGTGGTGGCAGGCGCCTGTAGTCCCAGCTACTGGGGAGGCTGAGGTAGGAGAATGGCGTGAAACCAGGAGGCGGAGCTTGCAGTGAGCCACTGCGCTCCAACCTGGGGGACAGGGCGAGACTCCATCTCAAAAAAAAAAAAAAAAAAAGGTGTAACTTATGCTCACATGAATAGCACATTATGCTACTAGCTTATTAGTAGTTTTAAAAGAAAGCCAGAGGATAAGAACATTTATTTCAGAGACTCTGTTTTAAACCCTAACGGTTGGGTCAAGCAAAGTTTTTTTTTGTAAATCCCATAGCTAAATCTTAGCATGCTTTTACTTTAAGCAGGGGAGGAGTTTTACTGACATTTGGATGTGCTAGATATTTTTGACATCAATCCCCAAGATGATTTCTTCCTGAAGGTTCTTTGGCTTTCACTATCTTTCCTAATGGTCACATTTTTAGTTTACCATTAGCAACAGGAAAATATTTAACTGCTGGTTTTCAGCATTTATTGGGTAGACCATTATACAAAAAGAGAAAATTAATAGTTTCTGAGCGGCTGCTATGCGCCAAGATACATGTGTGATTTCACATAATCTCTATGCTGGTCCCATGAGATAGGTTGTGTTGTTAACGTCATTTTACAGATGAAGAAACTTGAGACATAGAACAATTGAGCTGTGTATGCAAGATCACATATCTAGTAAGAGACTAAGACAAAATTGGGGAACAAGTCAGTCTGACTTTAAAGCCTGTATAATATAATAAGTGGTGTATTTACTTATTCCCAAAAGGCAGTTACCTAAAGAAAAAAATCTTATTTCACATTTTTGCCAAATTGCTTATCAACTGTAAGATTTCTGGTTTTAAATCATTAATTGCAAAGTGAGCATTTTATAGTATCTTTTTTTTTTTTTTTTTTGAGATGGAGTTTTGCTCTTGTTGCCTAGGCTGGAGTGCAGTGGCGTGATCTCGGCTCACCACAACCTCTGCCTCCTGGGTTCAAGCGATTCTCCTGCCTCAGCCTCCCAAGTAGCTGAGACTACAGGTGACCACCACCACGCCCGGCTAATGTTTGTATTTTTAGTAGAGATGGGGTTTCTCCATGTTGGTCAGGCTGGTCTCGAACTCCCAGCCTCAGGTGATCCGCCCACCTCGGCCTCCCAAAGTGCTGGGATTACAGGCGTGAGCCACTGTGCCTGGCCTATAGTGTCTTTTAAGAGATTCATTTGTGCATTCATTTATCTATGAGCTAGGCAATGTGCTATGTAATAGGAATTTAGAAGTGAATAAGATTTGGCTTAGTATCAGGTGGTTAGTTAAGGGAAGGCTACTTTGTATAGAGGAAAGAAACCTGGATTAGCATTTAGGAGTTCCAAATTAATGTGGGCAGATAACTTTCTCTGTCTGGGTCAGTTTCCCTATCTGTAAAATGAAGGTGTTAGACAGTGATGTATAATCCCATCCATGACTCCTAACGGTGACCATAGGTTGTGTAGTTCATTTGGAAGTGAGAATTTTTGCTATAAACACTAGCTCTGGGCATCTCTAGGCATCAGTGTTCTCATCTGTAAAATGAGGAGGTTGGACTAGATTAGCTCTATTAATTTTGACATCCAATAAGGCTAAGATGATTTTGTTTTACAAATCAAGAAAATGCCTCTTACTTTCACTACAGGATGTAGCAAAACTGCCAAAAATAACCAGAGGAGCAGGCCCTTTAATGCAGTGGGAAGAACAAAGGAATTAATACATTAGATGAAACCTGTGGTCTACCCAAATCAGGATTTTCACAAGGGCCCAGCCATGATTGTGTCTAACAAATATTTATTAATATGCATGTATGATACTTTAAAAGTCAAAGAGTATTATAGGGCTTATCACTTAAAAAAAGCAGTCTCCTGTCCCACTCCTCCTTACCCCTGATTCCTGCTCCTAGAAAAGATGTCAACACCCTAATTCTGGGACCTGTGACTATGTAACTTTATATGGAAAAAGGAACTTTGCAGATGTAATGTGGTTCAGGCCTTAAGATAGATTTTCCTGGATTATCTGGGTGAGCCCAATATCAAGCCCTTAAAAGCAGAGAAATTGGCTGCTTTGGCTGAAAGCAGAAGAGGGAGAATGAGTCAAAGCACAAAAAGGGCTCAAAGTGCTGTTGCTGGCTTGAAGATGTCAGGGGCCATGTAGGAAGTGTGAGAAGGAACTGGAGACTACCAGTAACTTGAATGGGCCTGGATGCAGATTTTCTCCCAGAGCCTCCATATAGGAGCACCAGCTGGCAGACACCATAATTTGGGCTTTGTGAGACCCCAGCAGAGAGAGCAGCCACACTGTGCTGGGCTGCTGACCTACAGAAGTGTGATATAATACGTTTGTGTTATTTTAAACTACATTTAACATGTTTTACCTGTTTCTTTTGGTATATAACCCTTTACTTTTCAATAATACCCTAATATTGCAATTTCTTATCTTTATTTAGGTTTAGAAATGATCTAACTTCCTTCTGTGGAAGATGAGGAATTAGCTTGCTCTTATGCCTCTCAACACACATGTGCACACATACTCACACTTGTCTTCCAAAAATATAAATATTTTGGTTAAAATAGTCAATATTTGCATTATATTTATGTAAATATTGCTTGTGGTTGACTTTTGCACTGTACCATTAATTATATTTGCTTTGTTTTTTTTCCATATTGTTTCCCTTTCTTTGATTTGTTTTTTTATGTACCTGTCATGAGTTCAATCCCAAACTTTTCTGAAGAACCATAACACTTCACTCAATATGATCAAACATATTAGGTAATCCATGAGTTTCATGTATTTTGGGGGGGAGACAGCCCTCTTTAGAGTTTGCTGCCCTCCTGATCCATCCTGAAATGGTTGTTCTCTAGGCCAAGCACCCAGCTGCCATCCTGGGAATTCCCTCTGCTTCCAGCTTCTGTTTCCTGCATTCCCAGTTGTCCCCCTTCTTGGATTATGCCCTGGTTTTGCTGGACCACACCGTTTACTAAACTCCTTAGAAAGGCTGCATGGGAGGTGATTTTATTTTATTTTTTTCAGACAGGGTCTCATTCTGTTGCCCAGGCTAGAGTGCAGTGGCATGATCATGGCTCACTGCAGCCTCGACTTTCCGGGCTCAAGTGATCCTCTCACCTCAGCCTCCCAATTAGCTCAGACTCTGGGCACATACCACCATGCCCGGCTAAGTTTTATTCATTTTATTTTATTATTTTTTTGAGATAGGGTCTCACTTTATCGCGCAGGCTGGAGTGCAGTAGTGTGATCTCGGCTCACTGCAACCTCTGCCTCCCAGGTTCAAGCGATTCTCCTACCTCAGCCTTCCGAGTAGCTGGGACTACAGGCACTTGCCACCATGCCCAGCTGTAATTTTTATTTTTTTGTAGAGATGGGGATCTCCCTATGTTGCCCAAGCTGATCTTGAACTCCTGGGCTCAAATGATCCTCCCACTATGGCTTCCCGAAGTGCTGGGATTACAGGCATGAGCCACTGCTCCCAGTCAAGGTGATTTTAGTAAAATCATTTTTTGTCTAGATATAATCTTCATATATGATTAAAATTTTTACTAGGTGAAGAATTACTAATTGGAAACAATTTCCTCTGAGAATGTTGGAAGCATTATTCCAATGTGTTCTTGCTTCTAGTGTTGCTTTAGAAATGTCTGATTGATTTCTAATTTTCTACATGTAACTTTTATCTGCAAGGTTTTCTCTTGGCCTCGTTCTCTTGGTGTTATAAATTTAATGATATGCCTTACTGTGGATCTTCTTCCATTTACTGGGCTGGACTTTGTGAGCCCTTTCAATATAAAAATTTCATGCTTCATTTTGAGACATTGCTTTCTATTATTTCTCACATAATAGCTTCCCTTCTATTTTCTTTATCTCTGGGATTCCTATTAGTTGTATATTGGACATCCTGGACTGATTCTGTAATTTTCATATGTTTTTTCTCCCATATTCCCTTTATTTGTCTTTTGGTTCTGCTTTTTGGGAGATTTTCTTAACTTAATCTACCTGAGGCTCAGTCCTCATCTGTAAAATGTTGATAAAAGGACCTACCACATAGCATTGTTGTGAGGTGTGCAATGAAATAAAACGTAAAATGCTTAGCACAATGAACTTTAATAATGGTAGTTGTGATTGTACATACCTTTTTTTATAGTATAAAGAATATAGTATATGTTAAAATATACTATATTTTATAGTATATAATATAGTATATAAATAAAGAATATAGTATAAAAAATAACATACTGTTATTACTGTACATACATATTCTTTAAGTATGTATTCTTAAATACATACTGTTATTTTTTTCCCTTCTCACATGAAAATGACATCCTTGTTTACAATATGATATTATACTATAATATTTGCCTTCATTGTAGTGAATTTGTAATGGCGTGGCATTTTCCAATTACACTGTTTTTAGAAGAAATTATATGGTTAAATCCAGTTAGCAACATTAACTCTTATTTATGCTTCTACAAATACTTAAAAGTATTTTTTTTCTTTTTTATTTTCTTCCTTTCCACTCTCCCCTCATCCCTGGGGTAGATGAGAACTGGAAAAATAATGCTGGATATCCACTCCTTGACAGTAAAATAGGTAGTTTGGAGCCCAAATTACTTTCTCAGGATGAGAGTGCAGATCAAACCTTTAACATGTGAGGGTTGCCATACACTCTGCCTGCCATGCGGTCCCAAATAAGGCTGTCCAGTATCTGGGGGCACTGAGGAGGCTAATGGATAATTAACAAACATCAAGTCCAGAGGAGGCCTGGATTCGCTGTAAGCTTCACAGCCAAAGGTGGCCCTCAGGCCTGCCCACTTAGGGCCCCAAGAAGACTAGAACTAGAATTACAGAAAAAGAATGTCTGCAAGTCAAGAACAATGTGACTTTACTACTTTATTTTTGTTCATTCAGCTGTATAATTGGGGGCGATATTAAAGCTATGTGACATGGGCACCAACCAATCAGGTCAGATGCTGGCTATAATTACTTGGTAGGTATGTATCAACCCTGGATTCAACAGATATTTATTGAGTGTCTACCATGTGCCAGCACTGTGCTACCTACATACTGTATGATGCAGGACGAGTTTCTTTCTCTGAGCTTCAGTTTGCTCACCTGTGGGAAAAAAGAGTAAGGGATCTACAGGGGCTCCTTTAGGTCTAATATTCACAATCAATAAAATGGTAACTTTTGATTGTTTTGGGAAAATAATGGAAACAGGTATAGAAAAGCAGCTGACCTAAGACTTGCAGATTTGAAAATGGGGGAAAAAACAGAAAATTATTCTGAGTTATTGTTTGACTTGAGAATTGGATTAAGAATCAGTTCTACCTGTCTTATTTTCATGATGTCTCCAAAGGGAGGCAAAGATAGCTCTAATCAAGGGGTGAGTTTGTTTTACAGCCTTGAACATTCAAGCTCCACCCTACTATCCCCCACCAACATGCATATACAAGACACCTTCCCCCTAAGAAATCTACTACTTTCTTTTAGCATCCTCTCTCCACTGCTACACTTCCAAACCCTTTCGTTCAGTGGTTGGCAACAGCTTGTCCACTCTGGCAAGAGTCCATGTTCCAAGCTTTTCTTAACTCTTTTCAGACTTGTCCTGCCTCATTTCCTGTTCCTTGTGGCCTCTACCTCCTCATAAGATGTTGGATGAATTCATCTTTGCTAATATAGCCAAGGAGGGCTAAGAAGTTTGTGGGTTCCCGTTTCTGGGTAAAATTAATGTTACAAGGGGATATTACAATATCCCCAAACCATGCCACCACTTTTATGGTGGATTTAAAAAAATATTTTGTTATGGGAAAGTTCAACATATGTAGAAGTAAGAATCTGTTACAGTGAATGATCATATACCCATCAACTAGCTTCGATAATTATCAAAATGGTCAATCTTATTTCATCTATACCGCCACCCATTCCCTACTTCCTACACAATGAATTATTTTTAAGCAAGTCCCAGACATCATATCATTTGATCCATAAATACTTTAGTATATATCTCTACAAACTAAGGACCCTCTTTATTTTAAAAAACTGCAATACCATTATCACACTTTAAAAATAAATGATAATTGCTTAATATTCTCAATTATCTAGTCAGTGTTTACATTTCCCCAATTGTCTCATAAGTCTTTTTTTTTTTTTTTTCCTACAATTTGCTTGAATCAGGATCCATTAAGGCTCGTGGTGGTTTTTAAATAATGATGCTTTGTGATATACAGGGTGAGAATTTGGGAACAAATAATTGTTTGGCCTTTAAAATCATACTACATTGGCATTTAGGAATGAATACAGCCCTGCTGCCACAAAGTAGCTCTTTTTCCCTTCCAGATTGCTTTGACTAAAAATTTGTTTAGCATCCCATTGGATTCTGGAAATTCTTCTTGTTTTCTCTTTTCCTTCCTTCCTTCCTTCCTTCCTTCCTTCCTTCCTTCCTTCCTTCCTTCCTTCCTCTTTCTCTTTTTTTTCTTTTTTCTTTCTTTCGTTTTTTTTTTTTTTTTTGGACAGTTTTGCTTTTGTTGCCCAGGCTGGAGTGCATAGTGCGATCTCAGCTCACTGCAACCTCTGCCTCCTGGGTTCAAGCATTCTCCTGCCTCAGCCTCTCAAGTAGCTGGGATTACAGGTGCCCACCACCACGCCCGGCTAATTTTTGTATTTTTAGTAGAGATGGGGTTTCACCACGTTAGCCAGGCTGGTCTCGAACTCCTGACCTCAAGTGATCCACATCAGCCTCCCAAAATGCTGGGATTACAGGCGTCAACCACGGTGCCCAATGAATTCTGGAAATTCTTTATAAGCGTAGTCAGACATCTGTGAAAGAAGTGAAAACTCAAGTTTGGCCTTGAAGCTTAGAAATTCTCACACAACCAAGACATGGTCTTCCTTAAAATAGAATTAAAAAAAAAAAAAAGCCATGCACACACACACACACACACACACACACACACACACACACACAAATGCCAACTTCTAATATGTCTATGGAATGTTTTTGCAATGGTAGTACAGAGCGTATCTGTGTTGTATAATTTTTTCCCACATGATAAGGACCAATATAAACAAATTGGAAATGTGATACTAAAAGAGATTACTTCAGCATGGATTAATTAAGGCCAATATGGGGCAATCCTTTTTTGATATTTTAAAATGCACTGAAAATTTTAAAGCAGGGTAGAAAAATAGGCTTATGGGTCTGAATGTTAGGTTGAGAAAAATTAGCTGTGGTCAAGTGTGTGCTTTATAAATCTGCTGAGTTTACACTTGATCATGCAGTTTTCCATAAGTTGCTGCCTTGAATACCACTGGGAAATATACAAACCATGTGACTATGAAACCAACCCAATTGTCCCACAGAGCTGATGTTTCTGATCTCTTTGAATAAACATAGAAATTGATCCTTCCAGTCTTAAAACTTGAGAATGTTACATTTGTCTTATCTGAGTTCCTTTCTCAGGAAATACACCATCAGCCTCCCAGATAGTATCAAGGATCTGAAAATCCCCAAATCGCCACATCTGGACAGTGAGAAGCCAGATCCCTCACCCATCTTGATTGGCTGACGAACCAACTGCTTCCTGTTGACCACTCCTCTTCCTTATCCCTCCCTAATTCCTGTTTTCCCACACATGGTTTCACATCTTCCCTGCTATACAAACACCTAATTTTAGTTGGTCGGGGAGATGGATTTGAGACTGATCTCTCCTCTCCTTGGCTGCTGCACCTGATTAAAGCCTTCTTCCTTGGCAATACTCATTGTCTCAGTGTTTGCTTTTCTGCACAGTGAGAAACAGGACCTAGATGGAACGCCTGATGTTTTGGTAACATTACTACAGACTTCTCAGAATGGCTAAAATAAAAATAATGATGACACCTCAATAATAGTAAGGATGCAAAGAAATTGTATCACTCATATATTTCTTATGGGTACATAAAATGGTACAGCTACTCTGAGAAAGAGTGGCAGTTTGTTTAAAAACAAAACATGCAACTATCACATGGCCCAGCAATTGTACTTTTGGGCATCTATCCCAGAAAAATAAAAACGTATGTTCACACAACAACCTTTACAGAAATGTTTATAATGGTTTTATTCATAATTTACAAAAACTAGAAAAACTCAGATATCCATCAATGGGCAGGTGAATGATTGAACAATTTTTGGTACAGTCACATCATGGAATACTACTTAGCAACTAAAAGTGAATGAACATCACCTCACACTCATTAGGATGGCCGCTATAAAAAAAAACCCATAAAATAAAAAGTGTTGGTGGGGATATGGGGAAATGAGAATCCTTGTGTGCTATTTGTGGGATTGTGAAATGGTGCAACAGCCATGGAAAACAGAATGGTAGTTCTTTAAAAAGTTAGATCTACCTGGGCTATGTGCGGTGGCTCATGCCTGTAGTGCCAGCACTTTGGGAGGCCGAGGTGGGCGGATCAACTGAGGTCAGGAGTTCCAGACCAGCCTGACCAACATGGAGAAACCCTGTCTCTACTAAAAATACAAAAATTAGCCAGGCATGGTGGCGGGTGCCTGTAATCCCAGCTACTCGGGAGGCTGAGGCAGGAGAATCGCTTGAACCCGGGAAGTGAAGGTTGCGGTGAGCTGAGATCGCGCCATTGCACTCCAGCCTGGGCAACAAGAATGAAACTCCGTCTCAAAAGAAAAGAAAAGAAAAAGAAATAGATCTACCATATGACTCAGCAATCCCACTTCTGGGTATTTATGCAAAAGCATTAAAAGCAGGGTCTTGGGATATTTACACACCCATATTCATAGCAGCAGTATTGAAATATGGAGTCTGGGAGCAGCATTCCTATTATCAATGTCTACTCTATTCCACTTTGTGCTTTTATTCATTCATTCAAGAAGGCTTTTGATTAGTGTAGATCGTATACGAGATGCTGTAGTAGATTCAAAGAAGAATAGGGCATGCTTTCTTTTCTTTTTTAAAAAATTGAGATAGTGTCTCACTATTTTGCCCAGGCTAGTCTCAAACTCCTGGGCTCAAGTGATCCTCTTGCCTGCCAAGTAGCTGGGACTACAAGTGCAGTGCATACTTTCTGTCCTATTATTGCTGATAGTCCAGCGCAGGAATGGCAAATTTGTTTCATTTTGTGGATCAGTTCTTCTGGAATACTGTTTCCAGAAGGATTTTGAGATTGGGTTTGGGCTCAGTGGGAAGATGGCTAAGATCTATTAGTGATGTCTCTTGTTGGGTACTCGTTGCGGGGTGGGGGGGGGGAGGGTGTTGATGTACTTGTGCCACATGGTTGCCACCTTGGCTAAGGGCTAGAGTGATATATTCATGTATATAATAATGGATTATCAACAAGGCAGAATATTAGCAATTAGAGTTATGAAAGGAGGTCCAAGTAAAGTGCTGTATACAGGCAGTGGAAAAAATGATGGGGGTGTCAGGGCTGGGAGGATACCCAGAAAGTTTTTTGAGGGCAGTGCTAGTTGGTCTGCACATTAAAGCAAGAGTAGGATCTGAAGAGATTAACAAAACGGGGCATCCCTGTCCTCAGAAGGACTTTGAGTAGAGCAGAAGGATGGATTGTGAGAGAAAGATGACAGGGATAAGCAGATGACCTAGGATTAGGCAAGAGGTGGAGAGAATCTGCTCCATGCCTGGCAAACAGGAGAGGAGGGCACAGGTTTGAAGTAGTTTTGAGGTGGACTCACCAGGACTCCATGAAAGGGAGGGAGATGCTCAAAATGTTATAGAGAAGCACAGGTTTGGGTGGGGAATGGGGAGTAGATGAGAAATATGAATTTCATTTTGGACATGTTCACTGTAGTATGCTAGAAGGAACCATTAGGTTATGATTTCCTACAGGGTTGAGGACACTCATGGATGGCAATGAGAGGAGCGCAGCTTCAAGAGTCAGGGTTATGGGAGCCAGCTGCCAGGGAAAGACCAGTGAGGTCATTCCCAAAGTAAGACACATTGCAAGCCCTCTCAGCACAGTGTGAGGACAACCCAAATCTAAGCTAGCTCTGGGGGCAGTCATGGGATGGTGGGTTAGATGTCAAAGCGGAGCCTTCATCAGGAACTTGGCAGCCCAAGAGTAACACACTGCTGCCATCTGGGGGCTGCATGTAGAAATTGTAATGGCAGCTTTGTGAAAGCCACTTAGTGAGACAGGACATTATTTTGGAACCACCAGACCCTTTCTCTCAAAAGCCTTTTATAGTTCTTCCTTAAATTCTTTTCAGCCTAGTTCTACTTCTCTGTCCCCAGTGAAGGAAACCATGGGTGCACATATTCTGTAGCATATTTCCAGAAGGGCTGAACCCCTGAAAGCAGACTACTTTCAGTCAGCTACAGCATCCTAGCACTGAATTGAGATCCTCCATGCTGCTGCTGCTACTGTACTCTAGCAACTGACCAAGTTCTTGCCTGAACCACCCTCTGCCAGATCTCCCAAATCCCCTCATTTTGACTTCGTCACTGCCTGGTTCTGATCTTTGATACTAGAATACTGCATTTTTGCCTCCAGGGGCACAATTTACTCTTCTATGTTTTCTTTTGCTAACATCTTTTTCCTAAGTGGAACTGGATCTTCATTTACTCATTTTTCATTCAGCAGACATTTATTGAGTGGCCATGGTGTGTCAGGTACTAGGATACATTAAGGAGTAAAAATAGATGGGGCCCCTCAGAAACCTGTATTACAGTCTGACTGTAAAGACAGGAAACAATCATTTTAAATGTGATAATTGCTATGAAGGAAAGGTCAATGATGCAGTGAGATGTAGTGAGGTGAGATGAAGAAAAGGTTGATGAGGCTGTGAGAACAGGTAACAGGGGATTCTGACCTAGTCTTGCAGGGTAGCAAAAACTTTTCTGAGGATGTGACATTTAAGCTGAAATTTTAAGGATTGGTAGGAATTAGCCAGAAATTAACTGTTCTGAAAACTATGAAACCCATAAGGCTGGGAAAGAAGGGGCCATTCTCCTTGTTCCTCTGTCTTCTACAATGACAATGCAGTAGGGAGATTCGATTGCTTTACATAGGACAGTCTCTGGGAAAATCTTTCATTCTGAGTTAGCATGTCAACTACAGTGAAAACATGTCTAAAAATATCAATTACAACAACAACTAGAAAATCAGGAAATGTAGAAATAAAGAAACCCCCCTAAAACTCCTCCAAATTAGACTGCCCTAATGAAAATAGGAATAGGTATAAACAGACAAAGAAATACTAATGTTCTTGAAGTCTTGAAATACTATCATTTGTTTATTTCTTTCATTTTTATTTTTCATTTAAATAATTGAACTGATTTTTTATTTTTTGAGACAGGATATTGCTCTGCTGCTCAGGTTGGGGTGCAGTGACACGATCACAGCTCACTGCAACCTTCAATTCCTGGGCTGAAGCAATCCTCACACCTCAACCTCCTGAGGAGCTGGGACTACAGGTGTTCACCACCACACCCACTACATTTTTTTGTGTGTATTTTTAGTAGATACAGGATTTCGATGTGTTGTCCAGAATGGTCTTGAACTCCTGGGGTCAAGTGATCTGCCTGCCTCAGCCTCCCAAATTGCTAGGATTACAGGTGTGAGCTGCTGTGCCCAGCCTAACTGCTTTGTAAAAATCTCCATATACACTTATTTGAACAACTTGATCATAATTTCTTAAATCTTTTAACACATCGGACCTGAACCAAATCAAGATACCAAAAACCCACCTGAGCTTCAGACGCCTCATCGGTAAAATAGGGATTGTAGTATAATAATAACTATATCTTACGGCTTTTGGAGACTTAATGAGTTGACACTTACAAAGCACTTGCACCATTGCCCAGCCCATTGTAAGTGCATAATACATGTTAATATTATTATTCCAGGGCTGACCTATTTGTGGAAGATGTCAGGGGAAAATATTTCCAGGCTGATGGAACGTTGAGGTTGCTTCAACCCCATGCCATGGTTGGTTACTTCAGCTACCCAAGGACCAGCCCTGACATGAGCAATGATAAGTGAAAAAAAGAGAATCAAGCCCAGTACATAGCATATAACTCACCTGGCTTGCAGAAGTACACACAAAAGCTTATTCTGTAGTTCATATTCAGAAGAGATCTCCCCTCCCTCATTCCTAACAGGTAATCATCTAGTCTCTGCCTAAATCCTTGCAGCAACAGGGAGTGCCCTATTTTTGGAGAAAGGCCATTTTATTTATTGATAGTTCTAATTTTCTGGATCGATCTTCAACTTCCAGAGTAAAAAATCATTTTCGTCATGTATCTTCCCATTAATCTTCCTTCTGCCCTGGAGAACCAAACAGAACAATAACAACAAAAAATCCTCACTAAAAATTAGCAAAATTGAGTAAGGACATAGATTGCAATATTGCATCACTATTAAGTGTCCTAATTTTGGTAATGGTCTTCTTATAAGAATGTCCGTGTCCCTGGGAAATATGCATTGAAGCATTAGGGAGTAAAGTGGCATGATGCTTGTGACCTGCCTGCAAATAGTTCTGAAAAAAAAGAATATTAATATGTAAGTAATGAGAGAGACTAATAAAAACAAATGCCAAAATATTTAAAATTGGTGGGATCTGCATAGATGGTATATGGGAATTATTTGTTCTGCTTTTATAACTCTTCTGTAATTTTTAAATTATTTCTAAATAAAAAGTTAATAGGGCCGGGCGCGGTGGCTCAAGCCTGTAATCCCAGCACTTTGGGAGGCCGAGACGGGCGGATCACGAGTCAGGAGATCGAGACCATCTTGGCTAACACAGTGAAACCCCGTCTCTACTAAAAAAATACAAAAAACTAGCCGGGCGAGGTGGCAGGCGCCTGTAGTCCCAGCTATTCGGGAGGCTGAGGCAGGAGAATGGCGTGAACCCGGAAGGCGGAGCTTGCAGTGAGCTGAGATCCGGCCACTGCACTCCAGCCTGGGCGACAGAGCCAGACTCTGTCTCAAAAAAAAAAAAAATAAATAAATAAAAAAAAATAAAAAATAAATAAAAAAAAAGTTAATAAATGTCTTGGGCTGGGCTTGGTGCTCATGCCTGTAATCCCAGTACTTTGGGAGGCTGGGGCGGGTGGATCACTTGAGGCCAGGAGTTTGAGACCAGCCTGGCCAAAATAGCTAAACCCCATCTCTACTAAAAATACAAAAATTAGCCAGGTGTGGTGGTGCACACCTGTAGTCCCAGCTACTCGGGAGGCTGAGGCAGGAGAATTGCTTGAACCCTGGAGGCAGAGGTTGCAGTGAGCCAAGATGGTGCCACTGCACTCCAGCCTGAGCGGCAGAGTGAGACTCTTTCTCAAAAAAAAAAAAAATAATAATAATAATAATAAAAATCCTCTCTCTTTCATAGAACAACTCTTCAAAGGTTTGAGAGCAATTACCACATTTATTCTATTCTACTTTTCTATCTCACTCATTTGCTCTTCACTCATTCATTTATACTTTGATAAATATTGATTGAGCACTTGCTTTGTACTATGCCCAGAGCTGGGCACTATGGAAGTGGTGGAGAAGAAAGTCAATTCTACCTGGCTCTCATGGAATTCAGGGGCACTTGGTGGAGTCCAAAGGTAATCAAATTATTCTACAAGTAATTGTATTATTTCTAACTCTGATAGGGCTATGAAGTAAGAATCAGGGAGGGTGGGGTGGTATAGAGAGCCTGCCACAATGTTCTGAACCTGCTAAGTGGCCCCAGCATTTAAGGTTGTAGGGGTGCAAAGGGCAGTGTGCCAAAGAGATTAGCATTCCTTTATGAAAAATCTCTTGGCTGAGGGGAAGGATTTGTGAGCCCAGGTGAGCAGCTTTGGACAAGCTGTTCCATTTGTCAAGTTGTTCCATCTGCTTCCTTAAATGTCACAAAGTATTGAAGAGAGATTGCCTGGCTTGAATGACAGCTGCTGTTTCCTAGCCATGTAGTTGTGAAAGAGGATAGCAGAGCCTTGGTGCCTTCATGCAGATTGAGACCCTTGTCCCCCATCAATCACAGCTATGCCTGATGGCATGGCTATGGCAGTTGGGTCCCTTGCCACACAATTTCAAGCCTGGGCCTCAGTGGAGCCCAGATGAGTCCTGGGAACAGAAACTCCAACAGGAATCATGCCAGTTTCTATAACAGGATTTGCCTTGCAACCTAGATGAGAAAACTGATTCTTTAGAGTCATCAGCATGTATTTTTTTCCCAAGAAAAATAGCCATTAAATGTGGGGGTGGATTTGAAGATCAAGCTGAGAATTTGCGTGTGAAGCCTGACACTTAGAACATAATATGCCTCCAACAAATGGCAGCTATCATTCTTTTCATCACTGATACCAAGGTGGGCTGGGTGAATAAGAATGAGGTGGCTGAGGATGCTGGATATTTAATATCTCCAGGGCACTGTCAAGGGACAGGGGACAGGGCTCCAAATGGAAGAATGCAAGAACTTGCTTTTTTTTCTTTTTTTTGAGATGGGATCTTGCTCTGTTGTCCAGGCTGGAGTGCAGTGATATGATCTCGGCTCACTGCAGTCTCCACTTCCTGGGCTCAAATGATCCTCCCACCTCAGCCTCTCAAGTAGCTGGGACCACAGGTCCACGTCACCATGCCTGGCTAATTTTTTATTATTTGTAGAAATTGGATCTCCCTATGTTTCTCAGGCTGGCCTTGATCTCCCAGACTCAAATAACCCTGGCACCTTGGCCTCCCAAAGTGTTGGGATTACAGGCATGAGCCACTGCACCCGGCCAAGAACTCACTTTCGCCCATCTCATAGTTTTGCTTGTCATGATCATCTAGTATGCTAAACAGTCAGTACTCGAACTCTAGTGCAATATTATTCATTCAATGAATGTTTATTGAGTGCTTACTATATGACAGACACTGTCCCAGGTGCTGGGACTACACAAGTAAACAAAACAAGTAAACACTTAGCTTCATATTTCTATATACCATGAGAGTTTTCACAGTGCTTTCGTGTCCATGATTTCATCTCTTCCTCACAACAATCCAATGAGGTAGGTACTATTATTATTTCCATTTTATGGGTGGGGGAACGGATATATCCAGAGTTAATTAATTAGCTCAAGAGTGATAGAGCCCAGGCCCCCAGGCTGTAGTTTAGTGCTCCCTTCACCACACACACATTCAGAATGGCCACCATCCTGATCTACTTCTTGCCAGTCTCCCTCTTGCCAATGGGCCCCCAGGGCTTTCCAGCCTGACTTCTGCCTCTGGACCCCACCCTCCTCCCCCACTTTCTCTAGATCTTGTCTCTGCCACAGCAGTCCAGTTGATCAGTCACCAAGGATTTCTGAAACATCCAGGACCATGATTTTACCATGATTTCCCAAAGGGCTACTTGGGTCTCAGTCATCTCAGTCAATCCAGACCAGCAGGCTGGACTACATTTTCTGAGGTGTTGCAGCTATGCAGAATTGGTTGGACTGTTTGCTGGGCCCCTCTATGGTGGTGCTCTGGGAGGACGCTCTCCTGTGTTCAGATACCTGGTGCAGAATTAGAGGAACTGACAAAATAACAGTTTTGGATGCCAGGTTCCCCATTAGGAGTTTGACTCTGCACTCCCTCAGATTGGTGGCATGTGCTCTCCTGTTGGTAATACACTTCCTGTGACCTGGAAATCCTACCGCTATATTCCTTAGGTTTGGCCAGACTTTAAAACCTGCCAGATCATTGCAACTTAAGCAACTTCTAGGAACGTCTCTTTACCAGGTGTTATTTAAGGAACGCGAGAGATTTAGGTCTGCTCTGAAATGGTACACTGGCACTATATAAACTTTCCCAGTACACAAAGCACTCAGGCTTTTGGACATGTTTTCTCCTACTAAGTCATATAAATAGCTTAATAAAACAGTGTTTGGTTAAAACCTCTTTGAATTCCCCACTTAACAATGGTTATATTCAACTTCAAGAAAACGTGGAAAGTGCAAAGGCTTTGGAATTAGATGGATCTGTTTTCGAAACATTATTCCACCTCTTAAAGCTGTGTGACTCTAGGCTTCTTACTTAACCTCTCCGAGTGTGTTTCTATTACACATACCATGCCTGTAATCCCAGCACTTTGGGAGGCCAAGGGGGATGGATCATTTGAGGTCAGGAGTTTAAGACCAGCCTGGCCAACATGGTGAAACCCCATCTCTACTAAAAATACAAAAATTAGCCAGGTGATAGTGGTGCACACCTGTAATCCCAGCTAGTCGGGATACTGAGGCAGGAGAATTGCTTGAGCCTGGGAGACGGAGGTTGCAGTGAGCTATCACGCCACTGCACTCCAGTCTGGGCAACAGAGTGAGACCCTGTCTCAAAAAGAAAAATGCAATTGTAATATTTTCATGTACTATATCTACAATAAATTGAAAATAGGACAATAACAGACATACAACAGGGACTCAGAATTAATGCATCTCATAACGCGCTTTAGGAAGAAATAATAACAGATGCCAGTTATAGAGCACTTACATGTGAAAAAACATACTCAGCTGGGTGTGGTGGTAGGCACCTCTAGTCCCAGCTACTCGGGAAGCTAAGGTGAGAGGATCACTTGAGGCCAGGAGTTGGAGGCCACAGTGCGCTATGATGAGTACAGTGAATGGCCACTACACTTCAGCCTGGGCAACAGTGAGGTCCCTTATCTAAAAAAAAAAAATTCACAAGGTATTACAAGGATAATCTTCTTTAATATGCACAGTAACATATTAGCTAGATGCTATTATAATCTCCACTTACAGATATGGAAACTGAGGCCCAGAAGGATTATGAAACTAAAAATTAAGTGGTAGACGCAGAACCTATTTGGTTTGGCTGTAGAGCTTGCATGCTTTACCACTAATTCCCTATCTTTAGTGCTTTGCACAGGAACCAAAGAAGTACATCTTTTAGGAAAGTCAAATCTTCCTTCTCCTCTACCCAACACTCTCTCCACTCCTATTCCCTCTTTTAATCTTAGGGGCACTTAATTTAGGAACCCTTTTCTTGAAATATCTGGAATCGATAGCCTGGCTCAGTCCAATATTTTAACAATTCAGTGTAGTCCACATACACTCAGGTGATGAGTTTAATTTAAACAGTTTATTGAAAATAGAACAGATATACAGAAATGTGCATAAAACATGTATGTAGATTTTAACAAATCGTTAGAAAAGAAATACCCATGTAACCACCAAGAACAATCAGAAATAAAACACTAGGATGCCACAGAAGCCCTCTGTGGTTCTCTTTTTAATCAAAGCTCTTCTCTCATCCCCAGGTGGAACCACTAGCCTGACTTTTATAGGAATAGTACTATACTTTCTTTTAGTTTTTGATAATCTCTGTATGCATGTTTAAGCAATATAGTTTAGTCTCACCTTTGTTTGAACTTATATAAATGGATCCACACCGTAAATATTTTTTAAAAAAAATCTTATTGTGATATAGTGCACATCTTTGAAATTCATCCTTTGAAAGTGTACAATTCAATGGTTTTTAAATATATTCAGTTATATGACCATCATCACAATCAATTTTAGAACATTATCATCACCACCTGTACCTATTAGCAAAGAAACCCTGTACCTATTAGCAGTCACTCCCTTTTCCTTCCTCCCCCCAACCCTTGGCAACCTCTAATCTACTTTCATATCTGTGGATTTGTCTCTTCTGAACATTTCATATAAATAGAATCATACAATACGTGGCCTTTTGTGTGAGCATCTTTCATTTAGCATAGTGTTTCCAAGATTCACCCATGTTGTAGCATGTAACAGCACTTCTTTCCTTTTATCCATTCATTAATTGATGGACATTTGAGTGGCTTCCCCTTTTTGGTTATTAATAATGACACTATGCATATTACTATACCAGTTTTTTGTATGGATATAGGTTTTTGATTTCTTTTGGGTATTCACCTGGGAATAGAATTGCTGGGTCATATGGTAATTCTATATTTAACCTTTTGAGGAAATTTCCAAACTATTTTCCAAAGTGACTGCACCATTTCACATTCCTGTGAGCAATATTCAGGATTCCAATTTCTCCATATCTTTGAACACCTATTATTATCTGTCTTTTTCATTATAGTCATCCTAGTAAGTATAAAATGGTATCCATTGTGGTTTCCATTTGCATTTCCCTGATGACCAAATAATGTTGAGCATCTTTTCATTGGCCGTTTGTGTATCATACGTATTCTCTGGAGAAATGTTTACTCAGATGCTTTGTCCATTTTAAAATTGTCTTTTTATTGTTGAGTTATAAAACTACTTTATATATTCTAGATAAAGATCCTTCATCAGATATATAATTTCCATATGTTTTCTTTCATTCTGTGGATTGTCTTTTCCCCTTCCTGACAGTGTCTTTTTTTTTTTTTTTTTTGAAACAAGGTCTGGCTTTGTCACCCAAGCTGGAGTGCAGTGACGTGATCTCGGCTCACTGCAACCTCTGCCTCTCAGGCTCAAGCCATCCTCCCACCTCAGCCTCCTGAGTAGCTGGGATTACAAGCACATGCCACCATGCTGGCTAATTTTTGTATTTTTTGTAGAGACAGCTTTCACCATGTTGGCCAGGCTGGTCTTGAACTCGTGAGCTCAAGCAATCCCCAGCCTTGGCCTCGCAAATTGCTGGGATTACAAGTGTGAGCCACCATGCCCAGCCCTGACAGTGTCTTTTGATGCACAAAAATTTAAATTTTGTGAGCTGAGATCGTGCCACTGCACTCCAGCCTGGGTGACAGAGCGAGATTCCATCTCAAAAAAAAAAAAAAAAAAAATTTAAATTTTGATGAAGTCTAGTTTATCTGTTTTTGTTGTTGTTGTTGTTGTTGTTGCTTATGCTTTGGTGTCATATCTAAGAATGCTTTGCCTAACTCAAAGACACAAAGATTTACTTCTATGACTTCTAAGAATTTTATAATTTTAACTTTTATACTTAGGTCTATGATTCATTTTGAGTTAATTTTTGTACATGGTGTGAGGTGGTAATCCAATTCATTCTTCCATGTGATATCCATTTGTCCCTGCACCATTGTTGAACGGACTTTTGTTTCCCCATTGAGTGGTCTTGTCATCCTTGTCAAAAATTAGCTGACCATAAATGTATGAGTTTATTTCTGGACTCTCAATTCTATTCCACTGATCTACATATCTATCCTTATTCCAGGACAACACAATTTTGATTGCTGCAGCTTTGTAGTAGATTTTGAAATTGGAAGTGTCAGTTCTCCAACTCTGTTCTTCTTTTTCAAGATTGTTTTGACTATTTTGGGTCTCCTGCATTTTTTTTCTTTCTTCCTTTCTGTTCTTTCTCTTTCTTTCTTCCTTTCTTCCTTTCCCTTCCTCCCTCCCTCCCTCTTCTCCCTCCCTCTCTCTCTCTCTCTCTCTTTCTTTCTTTCTTCTTTCTTTCTTTCTTTCTTTCTTTCTTTCTTTCTTTCTTTCTTTCTTTCTTTCTTTCTTTCTTTCTTTCTTTCTTTCTTTTTGAGACAAGGTCTCACTCTGTCACCCAGTGGTGTGATCTTTGCTCACTACAACCTCCACCTCTCGGGTTCAAGCCACCCTCCCATCTCAGCCTCCTGTGTAGCTGGGACTACAGGCTCAGGCTTGCACCATCATGCCTGGCTAGTTTTTGTATTTTTACTGGAGACAGGGTTTCACCATGTTACCCAGGCTGGTCTCAAACTCCTGGGCTCAAGTGATTCGCCCACTTTGGCCTCCCAAAGTGCTGGGATTAGAGGTGTGAATCACCACACCCGGCTCCCTGCATTTCTGTATGAATTTAGGATCAGCTTCTCAGTTCTACAAAGAAGCCAGCTGAAATTATGCTAGGTGCAACATTGAATCTACAGATCAATCTGTAGATTGCCATTTTATAAATATTGGCCCTCCAAACCAGGATAATCAAATGTCTTTCATTTATTTATATCTTTAATTTCCTCCACAATGTTTGCAATTTTTAGCGTAAGCTTACACTTTATTTGTTAACTTTATCATAAGTATTTTTGATGTTATTGTGAATGGAATTGTTCCTTAATTTCATTTTTAGATTGTTCATTGCTAGTGTATAGAAATACAATTAAATTTTGTATAACAATCTTGTATTTTACAATCTTGTTGAACTCATCTATTAGTTCTCATAGTTTTTCAATGGTGTCCTTAGAATTTTCCATGTACAAAATGATGTCATCTATGAATACAGATGGTTTATTTCTTCCTTTCCAATCTGGATGTCATTTATTTCATTTTATCTTGTCTAATTTCCAGGCTAGAACCCCTAGTACAATGTTGAATGGAAGTGGCAAGAGAGGACATTCTTGATGTGTTATAACATTGCTTTCTATTTCACTAATTTCTATTTATCATATCATTTTTAAATTTTATTGGGATTATTTTGTCTGCTTTTACATCTTGAGATGGACAATTAATTCATTAACTCATTAACTCATGGGTTTTCATCATTGTTTACAGATACAAGGGTGGGTTTTTTTGTTCTGTTTTGTTTTAGACACAGGGTCTGGCTATGTTGCCCAGGTTCATGTGATCTTCCTGTCTCAGCTCTTGAGTAGCTGGGACTACAGGCATGCAGCACTGTACCCAGCTCCCACAATTTTTGATATAAGTATTTCCATTATTGTTCAGCAAAAAATATTTTTAATTTCACTATCATTGTTCTTTGACTCATCAGTTATTTTAGAGTATGTATCTTGGTTTCCAAACATACTGACATTTTCCAGTTATCTTTTTATTATTGGTTTGTAACTTACTTGCATTGCAATCAGATTTTAATTCTCAGAAATTTGTTGAGGACTGCTTTCTGGCCTAACATATGGTCAAATTTTATAAGTGTGTTGTATGTGTATTCTGTAGTTGTTGGCTGCAGTATTCTATACATTGACTATTAGTTCGTTATTAATAACATTGTTCAAAAATTCTATATCCTTAGAGACATTTTTTGTCTCCTTGATCAACTACTGAGAGAGGTGTGGTAACACTTCCATTCTAATGTTATATTTGCTTATTTCTACTTTAGCAAATTAATTTTTCATTTATATACTTCAAGGCTTGTTATCAGTGCGTAATCATTCAAATTTGCTAAACTCCTGGTGAGTTGAAACTTTTATCATAATAAAATCACCTTCTGTATCTCTCATAATGCTTTTTGCTTTTAAGTATATTGTGTCTGCTATGAATATAGCTATACAAGTTTTCTATCTGTTATATATTATTTGTATGATTTATCTGGCTCCATGTTTTTACTATCAACCTACCTGTACCCTTATATTTTGGATTTGTCTCTTTCAACAGCATGTAGTTGTGTTTATTAATCCATTGATAATATTTAAATTTGAGCATTTAGCTCTTAAAATCTTTTATGTTTTGTAACTTAAAAAATCCTTTTATTGATACATACTATTATACATATTTATGGGATACATGGATCTTTTGATACATGAATACATATTTAATGATCCAGGATAATTAGGATACCTATCACCTTGAACATTGTCATTTCTTTGTGTTGGGAACATTTCAAATTTCTCTTCTAGCTATTTTGAAATATACAACATATTGTTTTTAATGTGGTCACCCTATTGTGCTATTGAACACTATAACATATTATTTTAATCTAAGCCATTAACTGATCTCTCTTCAACCCTCCCCACCACACACACCCTTCCTAGCCTCTGGTAACAATCATTCTACTCTCTACCTCTGTGAGATACACTTTTTTAGCCCCCACAGATGAATGAGAACATGCAATTTTTATCTTTCTGTGCCTGGCTTATTTCAGTTAACATAATGACTTCCGGTTCCATACATGTTGCTGCAAATGATGGGATTTTATTCTTTTGTTATGGCTAAATAGTATTCCATTGTGTATATATACTCCACTTTCGTTATCCATTCATCCATTGATGGACATTTAGGTTGATTTCATATCTTGGCTATTGTGAATAGTGCTGTAATAAAACTGGGGGTGCAGGTATTCATTCAATACACTGATTTCATTTCCTTTGGCTATATATCATATGATTTCTGGATGGTATGATAGCTCTATTTTTCGTTTCCTGAGGAACCTCCCAGCTGCTCTCCATAGTGGCTGTACTAATTTACATTCTCAGCAACAGTGTATAAGAGTTTTCTTTTCTCTGCATCCTTGCCACAATTTTTAATTTTTGTCTTTTGATAATAGCCATGCTAACTGGGGTCACTGTGGTTTAGATTTGCATTTCCCTGATGATTAGTTGAGCATTTTTTCATATTTCTTGGCCATTTGTATGTCTTTGCTTGAGAAATGTCTGTTCAGATCCTTTGCTCACTTTTAAATGGGATTACTTGGTTTTTTTGATGTTGTGGATCATAAACATTAATAAAATTATTCATATATTTGAGTTTAAGCTATACTTTTATTTTGTGCTTTATTCATCCCATTTATATTTCTTTCTTGATTTTAAAAAAATTGAAAAATTTTGTGTTGATTATTCAACTTTTCCCCTCCCCTATCAATAGCTTGGAAATTACATCTTGTTGCTATTATTTTTAATAGTCACATACTATTAATTACTAGATATATAATTACCTTATCAGAATGTAAATTTAATAAATACCTAAATAACTTCCAATATGATACCAGCCCCTTAGAAAAGTTGAAATCCATTTAAGCCCTTCTGACATTTTTTCTGATTGTATGATACATTGTTTATTTTTAAAAAGGAGAATAAATGTTTTTCTGATTTTTTCTTCTGCCAATGTTCTCTTACATTGCCCACGTACTACCACTTTCTTTGCTCTTCATTCCTTCCTGTATTTATTTCTTTTAAGGTCATGTTCCTCCTGAAGAACATACTTCAGAATTTCCATTAGCTTGGTTTGCTGGTTACAAAATCTCTGTTTTGTTTGTCTAAAAATAACTATTTTATCCTCTTTTTGAAAACTTTTGTGAGTGATGCTACCTTTAGAATGCCAGGTTAATATGTGCAGCATCTCCCATAAGCACCCCCATCCAGTCTATGATATCTCTGAGCCAAAGCCCGAGTTTGAAGTGACCATATGCTCTCAGAAACCTTGGTGGAATAACAATGCTATCTGAATAGGTTTGATGAGGCACTTATATGAGATAAGGATGGAAAATTCCTGGCACAGAGGTTGAAGGCAACAAAAGGGAGTTATTATTTTTAACTGAAGGCATTGGCTCTGAACCTTCAGGATTTGAAGGGGTTTTTTTGGGTGTGTTTTTTTTGGCAATTGGAAAATGAAATGTGGTCTCCTTAGAACCACCAGAGCTAGAATTCTTGTAACTGGAAGCCCCTACCCCCAACCCTCTCCTATAATACGAGGCCAGAGATACGGTATGCTCTGTATCCAACTGGAGCCAGTTTAGCAAATGGTCCTCCAAGCCCTATATGAAGAGACTTCTGCTTGGTTCTGAGACCCAACCAGGCACCTTTACACAATCAAAATTTTTTGCACAGCTCTGAGATACAGTCTTCGTCCTTTCTGATGCCACCAGGTCCAACTGAAGAACACCTGATTTGGCGATAAAGCCAATTTAAATGCAGAACAAGATTCTGCTTAGAGGCCAGGGTCAGATGTCATAGTATTGGGGAGCAGAAGAAGAGTCTGAAGAAAACCCCTAAGCTGTTACCAGCATCACCCCCGACTGTGTGAAGTAAGCAACCTGCCTTCTCTGCACCTCCAAAATCCTCCACCCACCACCACCACCATTCCAGTGTTCCATCCACAAGAGAAGGTCATGCCCCTGAGATGAAGTGCTTTGTCTTTAAATGTAGATTGTTTACTCCAAAGAATTCTAGGTATTGGAGTTGGAATAAGAAGAGAAAGAAGCAGGTAAAGTACCTTGGCAGGCTGAAGTGAACCTAACAGCAGCTGAAAGGCATCAGACTGTTCACTCACTTCCAAACACCAGGAGTCAAGAACAAGCAACTCCTTTGCACTTGGGCATCCAAGTGCACGTGGTCTTGACCCCGCAAAGTTCCCACAGGAGTCTCTTAACCACACTTTACATGAGAGAAGGAAGGCTTGCTTTCCCAGAACCAGAAGTAAGGGAAAATGGAGTGCTGCAGGCTGAATTATGTTCTCCCCAAATTCACTGTAGTCCTAACCCTCAGTACCTTAGAGTGTGACTGTATTTAAAGACAGGGCCTTTAAAGAGGTAAATAAGGTAAAAATGAGGCCCTTAGGGTGGGCCCCAATCTGACTTGTGTCCTTATCAGAAGAGGAAATTTGGACACACTGAGAGACCCCAGGGGCACATATGCATAGAGAGGATGGCCATGAAAAGATTTAGCAAGAGAGCAGCCATGTGCAAACCAAGGAGAGAAGCCTCAGGAGAAACCAACCTTGCTGGCACCTTGAGTTGGACTTCCCACCTTCAGAACTATAAGCAATACATTTCTGTTGTTTTAAACCCCACCCAGTCTATGGTATTTTGCTATAGCATCCCAAACAGACTAAGACAGCACTGTAACAAATTATCACAAACTTGGCTTAAAACAAGAGAAGTTTAATTTCTCACAGTTCTAGAAGCCAGAAGCTTAACATCAGTTTATCTGGGCTGAATTCAAGGTGTCAGTAGGACTGTGCTTTATTCCTTGCCTCTTCCAGTTTCTGGTGGCTGCTAGTATTCCTTTGCTTATGGCCACATTACTAATCTCTGGTCATTGCCTTCTCAGTGCACCGACTCTCCCTCTCTTATAAGGGCACTTGTGATTTAGATTTCAGTCTGCCCGGAAAATTAAGTCAAAAAGCCTTAACTTAATCACACCTGCAAAGACCGTTTTACTTTATAAGGTAACATTTACAGGTTTCAGGGATTAGGACTTGATACATTTGGGTGGCCATTATTTAGCTTCACACAGAGTCCAAAATCTTTGCATACAATTTCAGGAAGATCATGGATTCCAGGTAGGCACATCTGGTCAGGAGTTGCATTTCACCACAGATACCTGTGGACAGATATTGGAGACAGGCTCATTTACTTGTTCACAAACCTCGCTACACCTCAGAACCAACCGCAGGGCTGGTTAAAAATACTAAATCAACCCAAATGTCCATCAGTGACAGACTGGATTAAGAAAATGTGGCACATATACACCATGGAATACTATGCAGCCATAAAAAGGATGAATTCATGTCCTTTGTAGGGACATGGATGCAGCTGGAAACCATCATTCTCAGCAAACTATCGCAAGAACAGAAAACCAAATACCGCATGTTCTCACTCATAGGTGGGAACTGAACAATGAGATCACTTGGACACAGGAAGGGGATCATCACACACCGGGTCCTATTGTGGGGGGTTGAGGGATAGCATTAGGAGATATACCTAATGTAAATGACAAGTTAATGGGTGCAGCACACCAACATGGCACATGTATACATATGTAACAAACCTGCACGTTGTGCACATGTACTTAGAACTTAAAGTATAATAATAATAAAAAAAATACTAAATATAAAACCACACCCCAACCCCTAGTCCTAGTAAATCTAAATCCACCAGAGTTGGGGCCCAGAGCCTACATTTCATTTTTTTTGTTTGTTTGTTTTCTTCTTTCTTTTCTTTTCTTTTTTTTGAGACGGAGTCTCACTCCATCGCCAGGCTGGAGTGCAGAGGTGCGATCTTGGTTCACTGCAACTTCCGCCTCACAAGTTGGAGCGATTCTCTAGCCTCACCTCCCGAGTAGCTGGGATTACAGGCACGCACCACATGCCCAGCTGATTTTATTTTTTTATTTTTTTTATTTTTTATTTTTAGTAGAGACAGGGCTTCACCATGTTGGCCAGGATGGTCTCTATCTCTTGACCTCGTGATCCGTCCGCCTCGGCCTCCCAAAGTGCTGGGATTACAGGTGTGAGCCACCACGCCGGGCCAGAAGACGCATTTCTAACAAGCTCCCCCAAATGACTCTGATGTCTTGCACCCATACTTGAATGGGTATTGGTTGAGAGCCTTGTTCTCCAGCTCTCCGCTCTGTTAAATGGACGTACTGATACTTCCTTCACAATAAAAGAGATGTCTGTAAAAGCCTGTTTCCGCAATGCACTTGCTAATGCTCCTCCCGCCCCTTCCCCTCTTCCCCCTCTTTCCCCTATACCAAGGTGAAGAGCTTTTATTATTCACTTGATTTTGGACCCAGTTCGTGTTTAATGCACCTGGCCTAAGATGCAGCGTTGAGCCCAGGGAGAAGGAAGAGTTGGGGGAGGAAGAAAGAGTCGCAAATTCCCTGGTAACAGGCAGATTGGCTCCATCGGTCTAATCAAGCTGCACTTGACGCTCCGCGGGCCTGCTGCGCCCCCGCCCCCTCGGGCGAAAACTCGCCTCTGCCCAAGGCTGTGCCGGGCGTCTGCCCCCGCACTTCGCTGATTGGCCGCACTGGCCTGCTCGTCACGCTCTTTTGTCTCAGCTGGCAGAGGATAAAAGCCGCCGCGGCTGCCTTAGGAACCGCGCTGTCTCGTCTCGGCTACCCCTGGTTGGGCGGCCCTGCGAAGCAGCTCCTTCGGGCAGCCCCTGGTAGCTTAGCGGCCCAGGAGGCTTCAATTCTTTGTCCCCTGCAGGGCGGAGGAGACCAGAAGGCGAATCTACAGCTGGCGACGCGGGAGCATCAGCTGCCCACCAGTGGAGCACAGGTAAAGAAGCGGGGTGCGATTGCCCGGCGGGGAGAGGGGTGGGGGAAGACCCACCAGTACTGGGCGGCTCCCCGCTTGGAGAATCGGTGACTGCGAGGCAGGGGTAGGAGTACTCTCGTGGCCCGGCTACGCTGAGGGAGGAGGTGGGGTTCACCTGGATACTGCGGACTGGGTAGGATTTGCCTGGATTGGGGGTGTGGGGGGAGAGGCGAGGGGAGCGGCGGGGCGGGGGGGGTGTAGGAATCTCAAGCTGTTTGCTTCGAACCTCCTTTGCATCTACTCATCTCTTTCTGGGAGGAATATGTGGGTGGGTGTGTCCAACTCCTATTCCCTTTCTCCGTGGCAGGCCATCAAAGCCGCATCTGAAGTTGAATCTGTGCAGCTGATTGCAGAGCTGGTAGGCCGACGGCTTCCTGGGGGAGATGTCATGCTGGGGGTGGGGGGCTGGTCTCTGGCTTATAGTCAGGAGCGGGCAGAGAGAATTTTTCGCCTGGCAACAGCGGAGGTTGTGGGTAGCAGGATGACGGGTGAAGCGGCTTCTAACCCTTCCCTTCTCTGGCCTTCTCCGCTGTGGCGCAATCTTGAAACCTCGAGGACCCGGATCTGCGACCCCCTGTGGACAGAGGTTGACCGTACCCGGAGAGGAGCTTTCCCACCGACGGCACTGGTTGCAGAGGCTGGAAATAAAATAAAGGCGCGCTCTTGTTCAGAGTTCGTGTAAGAATCTGAGAAATAACGAGGGAGACGGGGGTGGGGGGCACTTTGAGAAGGGGGTGTGGTTGAGACCAGAGACCATGAGGTTAATGAGATCTTATTTCCACAAATCTGCGATCATTGTACTCTATTTGGAGAGCCCAATATCAGCTCCAGACACTGCTACACCTAGAATTTGAAGCAACAGTTGCCCTCCCTATTGGAGGACTGGTGGGAGGGATGGATGTGGCTGCAAAAAGCACCTTGCTAGCACGCAGGCATCGGGTAGCTCTGGGAGGTTGTAAGTGCCAGTCTCCTACAAGATTATTTTTAGGGTAGTGGGCAAATGTAAAATGTACTGCAGGATATTCAGGTAGGGAGAGAATGCAGCTGCAGCCCGCTCCCTTATTAACCAGCCCCCCTTTCTTTTTTACAGCCCCTGCTGAGATAGAAAGGCAGAGCCACCCCTCTCCTCTCCCGCCTGCAGATTAAGCTTTTCTAAAAAGTCTAGGCATCTTATATTCAGATACCCTATCGTCGTCAGTCATGGCTAGCATCATTGCACGTGTCGGTAACAGCCGGCGGCAGAACGCACCCTTGCCGCCTTGGGCCCATTCCATGCTGAGGTCCCTGGGGAGAAGTCTCGGTCCTATAATGGCCAGCATGGCAGACAGAAACATGAAGTTGTTCTCGGGGAGGGTGGTGCCAGCCCAGGGGGAAGAAACCTTTGAAAACTGGCTGACCCAAGTCAATGGAGTCCTGCCAGATTGGAGTATGTCTGAGGAGGAAAAGCTCAAGCGCTTGATGAAAACCCTTAGGGGCCCTGCCCGCGAGGTCATGCGTGTGCTTCAGGCGACCAACCCTAACCTAAGTGTGGCAGATTTCTTGCGAGCCATGAAATTGGTGTTTGGGGAGTCTGAAAGCAGTGTGACTGCCCATGGCAAATTTTTTAACACCTTACAAGCTCAAGGGGAGAAAACCTTCCTTTACGTGATCCGTTTAGAGGTGCAGCTCCAGAACGCTATTAAGGCAGGCATCATAGCTGAGAAAGATGCAAACCGGACTCGCTTGCAGCAGCTCCTTTTAGGCGGTGAGCTGAGTAGGGACCTCCGACTCAGACTTAAGGATTTTCTCAGGATGTATGCAAATGAGCAGGAGCGGCTTCCCAATTTTCTGGAGTTAATCAGAATGGTAAGGGAGGAAGAGGATTGGGATGATGCTTTTATCAGACGGAAGCGGCCAAAAAGGTCTGAGTCAATGGTGGAGAGGGCAGTCAGCCCTGTGGCATTTCAGGGCTCCCCACCGATAGTGATCGACAGTGCTGACTGCAATGTAATAGAGATAGATGATACCCTCGACGACTCCGACGAGGATGTGATTCTGGTGGAGTCTCAGGACCCTCCACTTTCATCCTGGGGTTGCCCCTCCCCTCAGAGACAGGGCCAGACCTCAGGATGAAGTGCTGGTCATTGATTCCCCCCACAGTTCCAGGGCTCAGTTTCCTTCCACCAGTGGTGGTTCTGGCTATAAGAATAATGGTCCCGGGGAGATGCGTAGAGCCAGGAAGCGAAAACACACAGTCCGCTGTTCCTATTGTGGTGAGGAGGGCCACTCAAAAGAAACCTGTGACAACGAGAGTGAAAAGGCCCAGGTTTTTGAGAATTTGATCATCACCCTGCAGGAGCTGACCCATACCGAGATGGAGAGGTCAAGAGTGTTCCCTGGCGAATACATTGACTTCTCTGAGCCACTCTAAGGGACCAGCCCCCAGGTTTCAGTGAACCCTTACCTATATTCAGCATCCAGTAGTGGGAAAACTGGGGTGGGGTGGGGCCGGGGCTTCTAACTGCATGAATTAATCCACAAAGTGGCTATCTTTGGGGTGGAGGAGAAAGGGTCTTGGATACCAGCACGTTGGAGGGAGATAGCCTGACCTCTGTCCTTGCTCCTTCTCCTGCAGCCTACGGGTCTGTTTTCTGTGTGTGCCCATTTCCTTGACAGCTTTATTTTTTGTGAAAGTGGTATAATTTATTGTTAAATCTTTGAACAATAAAAAAGTACAAAAAGTGAAGTACAAATTACCCAAATCTCTCCACCCTTATGTAATCATTGTCAACCCTTTGATGAGTGCCCTTCTAGATATTTCCCTACCTATGTACCCAGATAGATATATGTATAGATAAAAGTGATGAAATATAAGTGCTGTTCTATACTCTGTATTTTTCACCAAACAATATATGTTGTGAGCTTCTATGTCAATAAATATATATATCAGCATCTACCTTATTGTGTCTGTGCTGTTATTTTAGGAAGAAGTAAAAAAAATATATAGTAAACTGTAAAGGGGGTTGTACTCTGAGGTGGAGTTTTTAATCAACCGCATTTTGCAGATGAAAAAAAAAAATAAGAAATGGGCTGAGAATACTTCCCAAAGGTAAAAGGACAGAGTCCCCTTACCACAACTAACCTGTCCCTTCGCTCAGAGAGTCAAATTGTGACACCTACTTGTTGACAAAACACCAGTGCTTTCTTCTCTGATATACTCAGGTGTCTGACGGGACGGGGGAGTCTGGTGCTGGGGTAATAGCCCAATATGGGGATTCCAGGGGCTCCATTTCTGTTCACTTTGGGGATGGGCAGTTCTTCATCTGGGCAGATTCCTTAGATCATTGTTGCTGTTGCTGCCTCTGGACAACGTCCTGGTCACAACAAGGAATCTCTCCTGTGGGCTGACACCACCTTCTGCCCCCTCCCCAATTAAGGAAAAGAGAGCAGCCACTCACGGGAGCTCAGCATTAGCAGGCTCAGCTCCTGAGGGTGTGGAACCTCCCCCTGTAAACTCTGAAGCTATGTGCTAGAGGACACCAGCACCCCACGGACTCCAAATTAGCTTGGGAGGCACGAAAAGCAATATATTTGCTGGGCATGTGAAGGAACATGGGAATTGGAAAGCCAGGAAGCTCTGCACTCTATGTGAGCAGAGCCAAGGGCATTCATGGGAGAGGGAGAGAAAAGAGGGACCACCTCCTTGTCTCATCCTGGAGGGTGATAAAAGAGGACTTGTGTGTGACCTCAGGCCCCAAAGGTCCCTATGTTTCTTGTAGGTGCCTAGGTCCCCATTTTTGCGAGCAGGACAAGGCTGGGGAGTGGGGTGGAGATTATTGCACTTAAGACGGGTCGAGTGTGAAATCAATATGCAGATTTGGGACCCTCAGGGAGTCTGCCCTGCCATAAATAGGGGCTCCACGGAGCTGGGAGGATAGAGTATGCAGCAGTGAGTGCTGGTGTGTCGGGGAGAAGCACAGGGCTGGATAGGCAGGGGAGAGGAGAGAGTGCTGTGACCAGTCAATTCACAATTACATTGACTGGGACAGGGAGCCTGGGAGATATCATAGACCCTAGGGTTTCAAACCGGTCTCTGGGCCGTGCTGTACCAGAAATGGCTCAGGTTGAAGGTCCCATGGAGGGGTATTGGGGTTCTGATTATGTTGGCAGTTGATGGCCCACTCAGTGGGGACAAAGGGGGTTTAGGCTGAGGCCCGAGGAAGGAGTGGTAGCCAGGCACTACAAGAAGTCTTCCCTGGGATGCCATGCCAAGAACCTGGCGTGAAGTGCTTCTCTTTCCAGAAACAGGCTCTCAGCTACTCCCTGGCTTATGGCCCCTGCTCCACTCATGACCCCACCATTTGACCTTACAACCACCACCCCACTGCCCTCCTGGAGCCACATACAGCTGCTGGGGGAGGGTGTGGAGGCTCAGTCTCTTGTGCTCTGCCCAGTCTCCCTTCCCTTCTCCCCACAGCATTCAATGTTTACCTTAAGCCTCAGCCTCCTTTACCCTCATGGCCAAAAGGAGACTGGGAGGGCCCTTCTGCCTCTGACCCTTTTTATTTGAGACAGAGTCTCACTCTGTCGCCCAGGCTGGAGTGCAGTGGCACGATCTCGGCCCATCACAACCTCCGCCTCCTGGGTTCAAGTGATTCTTTTGCCTCAGCCTCCCAAGTAGCTGGTATTATAGACGAACGCCATTGTGCCTGGCTAATTTTTGTAGTTTTAGTAGAGACGGGGTTTTGCCATGTTGGCCAGGCTGGTCTTGAACTCCTAACTTCAGGTGATCCGCCCACCTCAGCCTCCCAAAGTGCTGGGATTACAGGTGTGAGCCACCGCACCAGGCCTCAGCTTCTGACCCTTTAGCTTAACAAAAACTGAGTCAGGAGCAAAGACTGAAGAAGGCCACTCCTTGCATCCTTCTGGGGCATCTCTGGGCCCCTGGAAGCAATCTCAGTCTCTCCAGAGCCAAGAGGGACTCTTTGTGCACCCCCAGATAGGAGGCAGCTCCACCTAGGCCCCCAAAGCCAAAGAAGCCCCCACACTCTCCAGCTTGCATAGAGTTTAACCCTTAATTCCTCCCTAAATCTACTCCTGGGTGATATCTACCCTTCTCATCTAGTCCAGATTCAAATATTGTTCCATTTCCTGCTTACACTTGTTGAGTGATTTGTCCAAAGACACAGATTATGCTGCTATTTCTTTCTATTACCAGGGGCGTAGAAAAATGAAAAGAAATGAATAAATCCTATCCATACCACTAACTTTCCTTTCACTGGAGTGAGCTTGGATGTCTAGTACAGACTACTGCTTTCACTGCTTTGAAAACCTGTTTTGTGACTCATCCCCTTTCACCCTCCCCCCCACTTTTTTTTTTTTTTTTAACTTTGTGTGACACTGGCTTTTAGTTTATTCAAGAAATATGCATTCTTCCTAACTGGATACCTGGGCATTCAGATCAAATGAATAGAGTTACCTAAAAGGCTGTTGGAGAATTTTGTGTCGGGTAGCCTTCATTTAAAGATACGGGCTTATTTTCTTCCTTTCTGCCTTCGTTCTCATTGGTCGCTATGAGATGAGAAATTGTTATTTCATCTTGTCAGAAGAAACCAGTCTCTGAGTGCCCTTTTACACAATCTCCTTGCTTCCTGGCATCTTGTCCCTCCGTTTCCATGACATCCCTCTCTCACAGTTCCTGTTTCCTGACCTTTTGATGCCCACTTCTCGGTCTCCTTTGCTGAATCTTCTTCTTTCTTCTTCCTGATCCTTCCATAATAGTGGTACAATAAACATAATTAACATTTTTTTTTTTTTGAGACAGAGTCTCGCTCTGTTGCCCAGGCTGGAGTGCAGTGGTGTAATCACAGCTCACTGCAGCCTTGACCTTCCCGGCTCAAGCAATTCTCCCATCTCCTGAATAGCTGGGACCACAGGTGCATGCTACCATGCCCGGCTAATTTTTAAATTTTCAGTAGAGACAGGATTTTGCCATGTTTTCCAAGCTGGAAAATTGCTATTTTTAAGAGCTTATTGTGTGCCAAACATCCTGTATCAGGCCCTTTGAAGGTGTTGGTTCCTTGAATCCTCATCTTAACCCCATATTGGTATTGCCATTTTTACATATTTTAGATGAGGAAATAAGCTGGAACATTAAGCAGCTCACCTAGGGCCAGGCAGCTAGTTCTTGGTAGAGCCAGAGGTCACATTCCTGGGGACTGGCCCCAAAACCTATAATTCTCTTTTCTCTCTTTCTCTCTGTCTCTCTCTCCTCTCTCCTCTCTCTCTCTCTCTCTCTCTCTCTTTCTTTGAGATGGAGTCTCACTCTGTTGCCCAGGCTGGAGTGCAGTGGGGCAATCTCGGCACACTGCAAGCTCCGACTCCCAGGTTTACATCATTCTCCTGCCTCAGCGTCCCGAGCAGGTCAGACTACAGGCACCCGCCACCATGCCCGGCTAATTTTTTTTTTGTATTTTTAGTAGAGACGGGGTTTCACCGTGTTAGCCAGGAGGGTCTCGATCTCCTGACCTCGTGATCCGCCCGCCTCAGCCTCCCAAAGCGCTGGGATTACAGGCATGAGCCAACACGCCCAGCCCAAAGTCTATACATCTTACATGTCTCTCATGTTCACAGCACCCTATCACGTAGGTGTTATTATCTGCATGTGACATGTAACGAAATTGAGGTTTGTAAATTCAGGATAATAAGGCCTGCCTTTCCAGGTGTGCCTTTATATGAGTGATTAACACAGGGTCGGTCCATTGTAGACTTCCATTCAAGAAATGGCAGCTGGCCGGGCGCGGTGGCTCAAGCCTGTAATCCCAGCACTTTGGGAGGCCGAGGCGGGCGGATCACGAGGTCAGGAGATCGAGACCCTCCTGGCTAACACGGTGAACCCCGTCTCTACTAAAAATACAAAAAACTAGCCGGGCGGTGCGCAGTGGCGCGCCTGTATCCCAGCTACTCGGAGGCTGAGGCGGGAGAATGGCGGGAACCCGGGAGGCGGAGCTTGCAGTGAGCCGAGATCGCGCCACTGCACTCCAGCCTGGGTGACACAGCGAGACTCCGTCTCAAAAAAAAAAAAAAAAAAAAAAAAAAAAAGAAATGGCAGCTACTGGGCCTCTGCTGAAATGTATTACTCTGCTACTGAACGAAGGGCAGGAAAAGTTAAATGCTGTCCATGCCATGTATACAGTGCTTATTCAGTGTTAATCTAAGGATGTGACAGTCTGGTTTCAGGAGCTACACTGAACTTGGCCCCTGACAGGTACAAGAGTGGATTCAGAAATGCCTAAGAGTTTAATAATGATGGCAATAGGACGATAAGGGAGCACTTAGTGAATTTTTTTTTTTTTTTTTTTTTTTGAGACGGAGTCTTGCTCTGTCGCCGGGGCTGGAGTGCAGTGGCCGGATCTCAGCTCACTGCAAGCTCCGCCTCCCGGGTTCACGCCATTCTCCTGCCTCAGCCTCCCTAGCTGGGACTACAGACGCCCGCCACCTCGCCCGGCTAGTTTTTTGTATTTTTTTTTTAGTAGAGACGGGGTTTCACAGTGTTCGCCAGGATGGTCTCGATCTCCTGACCTCGTGATCCGCCCGCCTCGGCCTCCCAAAGTGCTGGGATTACAGGCTTGAGCCACCGCGCCCGGCCAAGTGAATGTTGAAGTAGATTCCTTGAACAGGAATGACAGTAGCTCACCCCTATCCCCTACACGTGGTTTGTATGTTCCCAAGGAATTTCTCTTTCCCCCACAAGTCAGAGGCACCCCTATCTTTTCAGATAGCTTAAGACTAGCAACGTCTTCCTCCACCAAAACCATTCCCCTTAGCAACAGATGGGAGCGAGGGGTGAGTGGTGCTGATCTCAGAGTGACACAGAGGTTCCCCCATGCATGGTAGGAAGGAGGCATGCCTCAGGTCTGAGGAGTCCTTTACAATGCAGGTAACCCTGAAATCCTGCCACTGCCAGGGTTCTCAGGGGCAGGATAAAAGGAGGCAGCGAGACTGTCTCTGGGTCTTGAGTTATCATCCTAGCAGGAAATATGTATGGATCCTTAGCTGCAGCAGCTCATCGCAAACCAGAGCTGACAACTTAGGTTGGCCTCACACAAATTCTCCTTCCAGATATGTAACATGTTCACCATCTCCATTTTATAGACAAGGACATTGAGGCACACACAGTTATTGTCACTTGCCTAAGATTACACGGATAGTAAGGGTTGGGGCTGGAATTGAACTTCAGGTCTGCCTCTCCCCAGAGCCAGAAGTCTTTACAGTTACACTATAAAGTCCTTCCTAATGGGTACAATATATCTGATCATTCTATCGGTTGCATCCTAGAAACCAATTTCTAATTGCCATATTCACAACCAAAAGCCTGCACAGTAGCATAGCCTAGGTCTCATTTCTTTTATTAAACAAGACAGAAAAAAAAGTGATCAGTTTAGGCAAGCTCCTTCTTAGAGCCTGTAACCATCTTCTCTTCATATTTATTTTTATATACAATTTCTGGGATAAGATACTAAAAATAACAAACTGTTGATGAGGATGTGGACAAGCAGTCTCTCTCTCACACTGGTGATAGGACTGAGGATTGAGGCATTCTTGCTGGAAGGCTGACCAGGAAATGCATCGAAGGTTGAAATACAAAAATCTCTGGATCCAACAGTATGATCTGCTGAAATTGATGCTGAGAACATAGCTGAACAAGTGTAAAAGCTTTTTTTGAACAAAGATGTTTACCCTAGTTTATTTCGTGTAATAGTGGAAAACAGGAAACAAGTTAAAAGACCATAAGTAAAACTTGGGTGAATAAATTAGGCTTCATACTTGCAAGACAATGCTCTGCATTTAAAGCTCTCGGTGTGCCTTCAGATCATTGAGTCTAATTGGAAAAAATTAAATGTGGTCGCTCTAAGAATGGGCTTAAAACACCAGGCCATCTGTGTTCTCTCTGACCCCCAGTGTGCTGCTCCATCAGTCTGGAACTCTTTTCACCTGGCAAAACCCTTGTCGAACTTCAAGTATCCTCTCATCTGGCACTCCCTTGGGCCAGCTTGCCCTGACCCTGCTAAAGCTCATTCCCCGAATCTTAGCTAGAATTTATCCTTTTATTGTAATTGCTTGTATAACTAGCTGTCTTCTCCACTAGACTTTTATCCTCCTAAGCCTAGTACAATGTTGTTGGGGCATCTTGACACAGACTTCAGGCACACTCCCACCTCACCGGTTTGCACTGGTTGTTCTCATTGTTCCTCCAAATAGCCCTGTGCCTTAATCATTCCCCATGTTCCCGTATTTGCTCAAATGCCATCTTCTCACTGAAGCTGACCCTGAACATCCCGTTTAAAACAGCACATCTGATCATCAGCACTCCAATTCTCTCTTGCCTGCTCTATTTTTCCATCACATGCCTTTCTTCTAGTATACTACATAATTTACTGACTTATATTGTACATTGGTATCTCTCCCCACCAGACTCAATGACAGCAGACATTCTAGTTAACTGCAGCATCACCAGCTCCTGGAACACTCCCTGGAACAGAGCTTATTCTCAATAAATATTTGTGGGTGGAATGAACAAAGTGCCTGGCACACAGTAGGCACTCAGTGAATGTCAGCTTTTGTTATTGCCTCCTACCTGGAACAAGTGCTGCTAGAGAGGAGAGAATACTGCACATTGCTGAGCCACCACCCACCTAGCCGATGAAATCAGAAACCTGGAAGATATTCTATATCCATTACTTGGTTCTCACTTCCCCCAGGGTATTACTTATTAGTTGGACCATTCACTCCTAGCATGGCAGAAAGTGGGGAATGGGTTTCTTTGTAGCTTCATCTATGTCATATCATCAAACTTTGGGTTTAAGAGTTTCAGATCCCCAGGCCGGGCCTGGTGACTCACGCCTGCAGTCCCAGCACTTTGGGAGGCCAATGCGGGTGGATCACGAGGTCAGGAGATCGAGACCATCCTGGCTAACACGGTAAAACTCCGTCTCTACTAAAAAATACGAAAAACTAGCCGGGCGAGGTGGCGGGCGCCTGTAGTCCCAGCTACTCGGGAGGCTGAGGCAGGAGAATGGCGTGAACCCGGGAGGCGGAGCTTGCAGTGAGATGAAATTGCACCACTGTACTCCAGAGTTTCAAATCCCCAGTCATCCCATGTGAATTTGTTCTGTAATCCCATGGGCATTTGCAGGATACCCCAACAACATTGTGCTAGCATAGGGGATATAAGCCTGATAATAACTCATAGGTCTGAAGCTAAACTGCCCAGATCTGAAGCCCAGTCCCAGCATTTACTAGTTGTGATCCCAGTCAAGGTGTTTACCCTCTCTGTGCTTCAGTTGCCTGTCTCTAAAATGGGGACAATAACAGTACCTATCTTAGAGAGTAGTTGTAAGAAATAAGAAAGTTACTATATGTGAAACACGTATTACAATGCCTCGAAACAGGCAGAAGCTCTATAAACGTTAACTATCATAAGCCATTATCATTTAACAAATATGAATGCCTATAGGCACGAGTTTGAGGAATGAAAAAGAGGGAAGTGGAGACATTAAATTTATGTTTTTCTTTACCCAACTCATGAAATATGGGGAGATTAGAGACAGGTTAATATAGCTAAAGAGAACCGCGGGGTCAATTCAAGCATGACACTTCCTTTATTAATCCCCATTTTCTGGAAAGTTGCCCAGTCCTTCCTTTTCTGCTCCTATGTAGACTTTCACCATAATACATATAAAACTGTCACAAAGGCTGGGCACAGTGGCTCACGCCTGTAATCCCAGCACTTTGGGAGGCCGAGGTGGGTGGATCACCTGAGGTCAGGAGTTCAAGACCAGCCTGGCCAACATGGTGAAATCCCGTCTCTACTAAAAATACAAAAAATTAGCTGGGCGTGGTGGTGGGTGCCTGTAACCCCAGCTACTCGGGAGGCTGAGGCGGGAGAATCGCTTGAACCCGGGAGGTGGAGGTTGCAGTGAGGTGAGATTGCGCCATTGCATTTCAGTCTGGGCAACAAGAGGGAAACTCCATCTCAAAACAAAACAAAACAAAACAAAACAAAAAAACCTATCACAAAAACATGTTTGTTTTGTTATTTACTCATGTGTATAATATCCACAACATTCATGTTTTGCATGTCTTTTCTCTATCCTAGAATCCAGGCTCCTTGAGTGCTGGGGCTATGTCTTATTTGTCTTTATAAAACGATTTCTTTCTTAGTGCTTTAGTTTTAGAATATGTTCACATGCTTTGAGTAAGGAAAACCACTAAAGAGAGAAAGACAAGGAAATGGCTAAATTCCTTAAAAATATGAAGCTACCCAGGTTTGGGGATGGTAACTGACCAGGAGGGCATTTTTTTTTTTTTTTTTTCTGGAGACAGTGTCTCACTCTGGAGCCCAGGATGGAGTGCAGTGGCGCAATCATGGCTCACTGCAGCCTTGATTTCCCGGGCTCAGGTGATTCTCCCACCTTTGCCTCCAGAGTAGCTGGGACCATAGGCATGTGCCACCACACCCAATTAATTTTTGTATTTTTGGGGTAGAGACACGGTTTTACCATGTTGCCTTGGCTGGTCTCAAACTCCTGGACTCAAGCGATCTGTCCACCTTGGCCTCCCAAAGTGCTGGGATTACAAGTGTGAGCCACTGCAACCGGCCCATTTTATCATTTGACTGGGGCTTTGGGAAAGTATGAAGAGGTTAAGAACGGAAGCTAAGGAAAATCATAGCTAGTAGTCCCAACTTCCTCTATAAATTTTAACATAAGACATCTCCAAGAGACTATGCTTAACTGAGGGAGTAGAATTTGGTGAAGTCTCCTTGAATGTGCCTAACTTCAATTCCTTTTCATGAACATTTTCACCACCTGTTGCAATTTCCCTGCAGTTTACTATTCTCTTCCAAAAAGCAGTACTATACAGAGTATTCCAGATGTCATCCTATCCATATAGTGGGACTACCACCTTCTTCAATCGAACATGGGTCAAATGGAAATAATAGTCTCAATCACATAGTGTTGTAAAAATTACGTGAAAAATTTAAAAGAAAATAACTATCTTAAAAAATATGAGTGTTTTGGGTACTTTGTGCTATTTTCCTTCTATTAAGGAACAAACAAGGGGATAATAGGCCGGGCATGCTGGCTCAGGCCTGTAATCCCAGCAGTTTGGGAGGCCGAGGCACACAGATCACTTGAGGTCAGGAATTTGAGACCAGTCTGGCCAACATGGTGAAATCCTGTCTCTATTTAAAAAAAAAAAATTAGTAGGGCATGGTAATGTACGCCTGTAATCCTAGCTACTTGGGAGGCTGAGGCAGGAGAATAATTTGAACCTGGGAGGCAGAGGTTGCAGTGAGCTGAGATCTGGCCACTGCACTCCAGCCTGGGTGACAGCCTAAGATCCCGTCTCAATTAAAAAAAAAAGATAACAATAAATATGATTTTCAATCACTATGTATTGAACAAGTCAATAATATAGTAAGAATTCTTAGTCCCATTTAAGAGAAGATCAATGAGTCTCAGCAAAAGATAGTCACAGGACTAAGGTCATACAGTCAGTAAGTGAATGGTAAGTTGGGCAGCTCCAAAGCCTGTGAACTTTCCATCACATATTTTAAGGAAAATACTGACATTGCTTAGAAAAACTGTATCATAATGGAAGATTAGTTTTTGGGGCAGGAGAAATAAGCAGATATGAATATTTGACCAATTTCCTATTCATCAAGCACGGGGCAAAGCTGTTTGAAAAACTGTAAGTAAAGAAACTTAAATTTTACTAGTGGGAACATGGTAGAGGTTTTTTGTTTGTTTGTTTGTTTGTTTGTTTTTTGAGACAGAGTCTTGCTGTGTCGCCCAGGCTGGAGTGCAGTGGCGCGATCTTAGCTCACTGCAAGCTCTGCCTCCCGGGTTCACACCATTCTCCTGCCTCAGCCTCCCCAGTAGTTGGGACTACAGGCGCCCGCCACCACGCCTGGCTAATTTTTTGTATTTTTAATAGGGTCGGGGTTTCACCATGTTAACCAGGATGGTCTCTATTTCCTGACCTCGTGATACGCCTGCCTTGGCCTCCCAAAGTGCTGGAATTACAGGCGTGAGTCACTGCGCCTGGCCAGAGGTTGGTTTTAAATATCCTGGATGGACCAAGATCTAATTTTGGCTCAGGAAAATATAACTTAAGATGGAATCTAGGGGCTGGTTATGGTGGCTCATGCCTATAATCCCAGCACTTTGGGAGGCTGAGGCAGGAGGATTGCTTGAGCCCAGGAGTCAAGGCCAGCCTGTGAAATATAGTGAGACATCATCTCTACAAAAAAACTTAAAAATTAGCCCGGCATGGGCCAGGCACGATGGCTCACGCCTGTAATCCCAGCACTTTGAGAGGCTGAGGCACGCAGATCACGAGGTCAGGAGATCGAGACCATCCTGGCTAACACGGTGAAACCCCGTCTCTACTAAAAATACAAAAAAAAATTAGCCGGGCGTGGTGGCGGGCGCCTATAGTCCTAGCTACTCAGGAGGCTGAGGCAGGAGAATGGTGTGAACCCGGGAGGCGGAGCTTGCAGTGAGCCGAGATCGTGCCACTGCACTCCAACCTGGGCGACAAAGTGAGACTCCGTCTCAAAAAAAAAAAAAAAAATTAGCCGGCATGGCGATGCATGCCTATGGTCTCAGCTACTTGTAGGGGCTGAAGTAGGAGAATAGATTGAGCCCAGGAGGTCAAGGCTACAGTGAGCCATGATCATGCCACTGCACTTTGGTCTGGGCAACAGAATGGGAAAAATGTCTCAAAAAAAAAAAAAAAAAAGAATCTTGGCCAAGTGCGGTGGCTCATGCTTGTAATCTCAACACTTTGGGAGGCCCAGGCAGGAGAATTACATGAGGCCAGGAGTTCGTGGTTGCAGTGAATTGTGATGTCTGAGCCTGGGCAACAAAATGAGACTGTCTCTAAAAAGAAAAGAAAAGAAAAGACATGTAAACGTTTTCCTTCTCTGTTTGCCAGAATGTTTGTAAAACTATTTTGTTTATTAAATAATTTTAGGTTTGTTATAAAAGTTGAATATTTAGAATGTCACAAAATTATGCAAAATACAGTTAATATTTAAATAATCATAAAAGTATATAGTAAAAAAATAAATCATAGGTAAACACTGAATATTTTGGCAAATTTCTTTTATTTCTTTGTTATTTTTTGAAGACAGGGTCTGGCTCTGTCACCCAGGCTGGAGTGTAGTGGCACCGTCTCAGCTCACTGCAACTTCTGCCTCCTGGGCTCAAGCCATCCTCCCAACTCAGCCTCCCAAGTAGCTGGGGCTACAGGCATGTGCCACCACACCTGGTTAATTTTTGCAGTTTTAGTAGAGATGGGGTTTTGCCATGTTGCCCAAGCTAATCTTAAACTCCTGGACTCAAGAGATCCTCCCACCTCAGCCTCCCAAAGTGCTGAGATTACAGGTGTGAGCCACCATGCCTAGCCTGTCATATTTCTTTTAAATTTTTTTCTAACCCTGTGAATGTAGATACATGTATAATTTACTTTATTGGGATTGTACTCTCTAAAAAGGGAGTTTTACATATGAAGTATTTATAAAATTGTTTTTGTTCTTTTTCTAATGACAAATGTGATAATATTGAGAGCAAAATTAAAGATTATTTGTCAAAAAAGAGAAGTAAGGGGGTAAAGCCCGAGCAAATATAAAAACATACTAATAAAAAACTATAATAAACACTGTGTTGTTACTGGCTGACAAATACCCATCATAAATTGTAATAAATATAACTCTTTTCCTAGAAAAAGCAAGAGAATTGATGGAAACACAGCTGAAAATAAAACAATGAGGGACAATAACATAAAACTGAACGACTTAGGAGAAGAAAATGATACCACTCTTTTGAGTGCACCTGTTAGAAGATCTGAATGAATGGAGAAAACTCAAGCTTAACTGGAGGGTGGGGGCCTGGTGGCTGGGGCAAAGAGAAAGATATCACCATAAAATCATCCAGGCCCCAACCATGTCATAGGCCAACCTCACCATTACAATGCAGTGACCTCTTGCTCCAATAGGCTTGCCAGTATGTGAAGTAGTTCACTGGGAATGAAACAAGTGTGAGGCCCGGCTCGGTGGCTCGCGCCTGTAATCCCAGCACTTTGGGAGGCTGAGGCGGGTGGATCACTTGAGGTCACGAGTTTGAGACCAGCCTGGACAACATGGTGAGACCTCGTCTCTACTAAAAATACAAAACGTAGCCGGGTGTGGTGGCGTGTGTCTGTAATCCCAGTACTCGGGAGGCTGAGGCAGGAGAATTGCTTGAACCTGGGAGGCGGAGGTTGCAGTTAGCCAAGATCATGCCACTGCAATTCAGCCTGGGCGACAGCCGTGCAAATGCTTAGCTAATTATTCCAACACCATTAATTGAATTAGTGGGAGGATCGCTTGAGGCCAGTAGTTGGAGACCAACCTGAGCAATAGAGCAAGACCCCATCTCTAAAAAAATAAAAATCAAATGCTGGCTCCCCATATATCACCAATGCACCTGATGATATGACGAAGCTGCATTTGTTGCTTCCCTCACTATGGGAGAATACCACTTCGTGAAGCTTTAGCGGTGCTTCAAACAGGAAAAGAAAGATCAGAATTTATTGAGAAATGAAAAATGGTCTTAAGGCGGTGAGTCTTTCAATGCCGGGATTTGATTGGGATTGGGTAAGAACCATGAGATACCAACATTCTAGGATTGGTGGAAACAGCAAGAGGAGGATTTTAATGAGAGGCATTCAAAAAATTTTAGAGTGCAAACTGTTGGTGCTGTTCATTGACAAGTTGATGGGTCTTTGCAGAAGATCCTGTAATGCAGAAACTATTTGCCTGCAGAGAACGTTCTGGAAAAGTAATGCGAATGAAGACAGTGAAGCAAAGTCCTTTTTATGTAGATGCTAACGTGGGGTTTTTGATTCTCTGTGTCCAGACCGAGTTTGGGGATAGACGGTTTTAATTCCCATATACATACATTTTTTAATGGACAATGCACCTTAGGCACGTGTTTATTTTATAGTGTCAAAATCCTTTCATTTCTCGAAGGTGTTTGAGACCTGAGTCAGTTGCTAAACTAGCTAGTTTAAAGCTAAACAAGTAGCTTTAACCTGGCTGCTAAAACCTTCAGGTGGATTATTTCATTTGATCCTCACAACACCTGTGAATCCTCACAAACACTTCACCATTATTGTCCCTATTTTATAGAAGAGGACAATGAGACTCAGAAGAAATAATTAGTTCACAATCTCGGGGCTACAAATACATGTTTTCAGGAACATCAGCAAAACCCTCTTAATCAAACAAACAAAGGTAAACTCCAAAACCCTGCCTTATTCTTCTGTTTTTGCACAAGGGAGCTGGAATCCAGGTTCAAGATAATTATCTGGCCATTCTGTCTTCGCAGGGGTCCTTTTCCATTTCGGGGGAAGGGAGGAAAGGGTGGAAGCGGCTTCCACCCACTACAGTTCGGGCTTGGGTCAGCTCCCTAGGTGTCGCGGAGCACGCCCCGGTGCCACCGACGGGGCCATTTCCGCCGCGGAGACAGCGCCGCCGACTCGCGAAGGGTCCAGCAGACCGGCAGGCTCGCGCTCGCGGCGCCAGCTCTATTCTCTTCTGGTCACCAGGGGGCGCCAGAAGCAATGGCGCGTCCCGAAAGGGACGGCGGCCACGTGACGGGGGGTCACGCGCAGGGTCGTGGGGGACCGCCTGGGGATCCCCGGACGGCTGCCAGGAGTGAGCGGCGAAGTGCCGAGTCGGCTCGGGCTGCTTTCCTCCCTCCACCGCCTGCTCGTTTCGTCGTGCGCGGGCCGGACTGTGGGGCTGCCGCGGCGAAAGCGACTGAAGTTCGGGAGCAGTAGCATGAGCTTCCCGGTCACCAGGAGGCCCCGGGAACAGACACCTCACCCTGACATTGTGGCAGGTTTGGCTTTTCCCGCAATGCAACAAAGGAGGACTTGTCCCAGCCTTTCCCCTACCCAGGAGAGGGGCTGTTAAATCCTATTGTGCCTCCCCACTTGCCTTGGAGAGATGAGCTTTCCCCTGTAGTACCCCAGGGGACAGGTCGACGGGATGGACTTTGTATCTCTTGGCTGATCTGGTCGGACATCCTTGCCCAAACATCCTTGCCCAATAAGCACTTACCCAGTTGCCCACCCTCCAAAAAAAGGAGAAAATCAAATCAGTAATTTGATCGATCATTTTCATAGATATGCTGTAATAGAACAATTCACCTGGTTGTGAACTGGGCTGGGCAGTTTCAAGACATGAGTTTGTTAACTGACTAGTTTCTTGCTTGGTGTAGAGGCCTTAGGCACTCTCACACTTAAACTGGCAGAGAGGCCAGGGAGTATCTAGACTACACACTGGGGTCACTCAACAGGAACACTTTTACGCCTCAAGACATCCTACAATTTCACAGACTGAGTTGCTGGCTGTGATGTCTATGCAGCACAGCCCCAAGTCCCAACCGACAGAAAATCTCAGAAACTTAATTCACCATGGTTCTTTTTTTTTTTTTTTTTGAGACAGAGTCTTGCTCTGTCGCCCAGGCTGGAGTGCAATGGCGCGATCTCAGCTCACTGCAAGCTCCGCCTCCTGGGTTCAAGCAATTCTCCCGCCTCAGCCTCCTGAGTAGCTGGCCACAAGACCCGGCTAGTTTTTGTATTTTTTAGTAGAGATGGGGTTTCACCATGTTCACCAGGCTAGTCTTGAACTCCTGACCTCAAGTAATCAGCCTACCTGGGCCTCTAAAAGTGCTGGGATTACAGGCATGAGCCACCGCGCCCGGCCTCATCACGTTTTTTTTTTTTTTTTTTGAGACAGGGTCTGGAGTGCAGTGGCATGATCTCAGCTCACTGCAACCTCTGCCTCCCGGGTTCAATCAGTTCTCCTGTCTCCACCTCCTGAGTAGCTGAAATTACAGGCATGCCACCACCACGCCCGGCTAATTTTTGTATTTTTAGTAGAGATGGGGTTTCAAGATGTTGGCTAGGCTGGTCTCGAACTCCTGACCTCAGGTGATCTACCCGCCTCGGCCTCCCAAAGTGCTGGGATTACAGGTGTGAACCACTACCACCAGCCTCCCCACGGTTCTTAATAGAAGTAGTCTATTTGAGGAAAAACAGTTAATTTGTAAAGAAACTGAATATGTAATAGATTGAGGAATTTTTTTCCCAGCCTTGTTATTTATATACCATCAAATCCAGTGATTTTAAGTGTACAATTTTAAAAATAAATTTAGCCAGAAGTGGTAGCGCACACCTGTAGTCCCAGCTACTTGGAGGCTGAGGTGGGAGGATCACTTGAGCCAGGGAGGTCAAGGCTGCAGTGAGCTGTGATTGTGCCACTGCACTCCAGTCTGGGTGACAGATCAAGACCCTGTCTCAAAACTAAACAAATAAATAAAAATAAATTTATGGAGTTATGCAACCATCACCACAATACGTTTTAGAACATTTCCACTATCCCCCATGAATTCCCAGAAGCTGTTTACAGTTAATCTCCTCTCTCATATTTAGCCCTAGGCAACCATTTGTCTGCTTTCTGTCTGTATATAGTTGCTTTTTCTGGACATTTCATATGAATGGATTCATACAATATGTGGCGTTTTGTGTCTCTGTTCTTTCACTTAACATGATGTTTTCAAGGTTCATCCATTTTGTAACATTATCAGTACTCCCTTTTTTGGCTAAATAATATTACATTGATGGATATACCATATTTTGTTTTTCCACTCATCAGTTAATAAACATTTGAGTCGTTTCCACTTTTTGGTTGTTATGAATAATTCTGTGAATATTCGTATACAAGTTTTTGTGTGGACATATGTTTTGGGTTCTCTTGGGTATGTACCTAGGAATGGAATTGCTGGGTTTTATAAAGTAACCGTATGTTTAAATTTTTAGGAACTTCTGGACTGTTTTCCAAAGTGGCTGCACTGTTTTCTATCCTCACTGGTAAATGTATGAGGATTTCTATTTCTCCAATCCTTACCAATACTTTCTTGTCTGTCTTTTTGATTGGTGTCTCATTGTGATGTTAATTTGCCTAGATTGAGTGATTTTTGGTTGTATTTGGTTTAGCTAGTTTCACTTCATTTAACGAATGCCTTTTTTAGTGTTGTAAAAAATAGGAGCTGAAATGAATAATACATAGTCCTTCCTTGCAAGGAGCTCATAGTTCCTTCAGGAAGATGGACAACAAAACAATGACAGTACAGCTTGTTAAGTGCTCTGAAGGGAGTTGAGGACAAGATGCTCTGGGGAGCAGAGAAGAGAACACTTAACCCTGCTTGAAGGCAGGTGGAGGAAAGTATTAAGGAAACCTTTTCCAGAAGGGGTCTTAATGTGTCTCTTTTTGTGTTTTCTTTTGTTTATTTTAATCAAAATTATACAAGTACATACTGTAGGTTTTTTGTTTGTTTTGAAACAGCGTCTCGCTCTGTCACCCAGGTTGGAGTACAGTGGCGCGTGCAATCACAGCTCACTGTAGACTCAACCTTTTGGGTTCGAGCAATCCTCTCACCTCAGCCTCCCAAATACCTGGGACTACAGGTGCACACCACCACGGCTGGCTAATTTTTAAATGTTGTGTAGAGACAGGGTTTCGCAGCCGGGTGCAGTGGCTCACACCTGTAATCCCAGCACTTTGGGAGGCCGAGGTGGATGGATCACCTGAGGTCAGGAGCTCGAGACCAGCCTGGCAAACATGGCGAAACCTCATCTCTACTAAAAATACAAAAATTAGCTAGATGTGGCGATGTGCACCTGTAATCCCAGCTACTCAGGAGGCTGAGGCAGGAGAATTGTTTGAACCCAGGAGGTGGAGGTTGCAGTGAGCTGAGATCACGTCACTGCATTCCAGCCTGGGTGACAGAGCAAGACTCCATCTCAAAAAAAAAAAAAAAAAGACAGGCTTTTGCTATGTTGCCCAGGCTGATCTTGAACTCCTAGGCTCAAGCAGTCCTCCCACCTCAGCCTCCCAAAGTGCTGGGATTACAGGTATCATACTGTAGTTTTAAAAAATCAAACAGTTCTACAAGATTTGCTTTTTTAAAAAAGGAATCATTTGCTTTCCTTCCCGTTCCATGTTGCCCCCAAAAGCAACCACTTTCTGTTCTTTTAACTCTTTGAATATTTACCTATATATCTTTAAAGAGCATATTTTTATTTGAGAAAAGGAAGCCCCAACATAGGCCAATTGCTATCCTCACTTGCACTGATTTTTAAATTGGTCAGCCCTATTAAATATTAACACATGGTTAACTATGAAAGTGACCGTCACAATGCAGCCTACCTTCTGTCCATCTAAATGAAAGAAGGCAGGCATGCTCAACAGCTAGCTACTAGAATAACTGAAGTAACACAATACATACTTTTAAAAAATGTGGGCTGGGCACGGTGGTTCATGCCTATAATCCCAGCACTTTGGGAGGCCGAGGTGGGTGGATCACCTGAGGTCAGGAATTCGAGACCAGCCTGGCCAACATAGGCGAAACCCCATCTCTACTAAAAATACAAAAATTAGCCAGATGTGTGCCTGTAGTCCCAGCTACTTGGGAGACTGAGGCAGGAGAATCACTTGAACCTGGGAGGCAGAGGTTGCAGTGAGCTGAGATCACACCACTGCACTCCAGCCTGGGTGACAAAATAAAATAAAATAAAATAAAGAGTGACTGAGAAATTGTTTTCCTCATTGGTGCTTTACTATCATATAGCTCCAATAAGCCAGCACCCAAATGTAACTGTCAATTATGAAGAATGTTATTTTCACTTAAACTTTAAAAGAAAAGCAAGCCACAAACAAGCTGCATGATGTAGTATAGGAATTGGCAATCTATGACCTGTGAGCTAAGAATGTGTTTTCAGATGAAAAGTGATAACAAATTTGATGATAGGGAACACTAATTTTCAACCCCAATGAAGCAAAATGTTATTTTTCTATTCTAATCTTTTCATTAGTAGAACTGTATTATGAAACCTTATAGTCAATTGTTATTACATTTTAAATTCCATTAATTAAAAATTTGTACAATTTTGTTTTCTCTCATTATGTAAATACTTATATAGTACCCTCAATCTTGCTTCTTGGTTCATAAATTCTAAATTATTAACTCTCTGACCTTCACAGAAAAGCTTGCCAACTCCTGGTTTAATAGAATAAAAAGTTGGGCTGGACGTGGTGGCTCACGCTTGTAATCCCAGCACTTTGGGAGGCCGAGGCGGACAGATCATGAGGTCAGGAGATCGAGTCCTGGCTAACATGGTGAAACTCTGTCTCTACTAAAAATACAAAAAATTAGCTGGGCGTGGTGGCGGGCACCTGTAGTCCCAGCTACTCGGGAGACTGAGGCAGGAGAATGGCCTGAACCTAGGAGGCAGAGCTTGCAGTGAGCCGAGATCGCGCCACTGCATTCCAGCCTGGGCGACTCCGTCTCAAAACAAACAAACAAACAAACAAAAAGGGCTGGGCGCAGTGGCTCATGCCTTTAATCCAGCACTTTGGGAGGCCAAGGTGGGCGGATCACGAGGTCAAGAGATTGAGCCCATCCTGGCCAACATGGTGAAACCCTGTCTCTATTAAAAATACAAAAATTAGCTGGGCATGGTGGCGTGCAACTGTAGTCCCAGCTACTTGGGAGAGTGAGGCAGAAGAACTGCTTGAACCCGGGAGACAGAGGTTGCACCTCTGAGTGCAGTTGAGCTGAGATCTCACCACTCTACTCCAGCCTGGCGACAGAACAAGACTCCATCTCAAAAAAAAAAAAAAGTGTGGAAAGCAATTGACATGTACTTGCTGTGTGACCTTGGGAAGTCACTTTATGTCTCTGGTCTTTATTTTTATTTTCTATAAAATTGAGCTAAAGGGTAATGGGTTGATGAGATAAACTCTACCTTGAATCCCCCACCCCCTGAATTTTTTTATTAATTAATTATACAAATATTTATTGAGTTACTGTTATGTACCAAGAACTGCTAAATGCATTGGGGATACAGCATGAAACAAAGTTTTTGTCCTGAAAGAAGACACTGTTTTCAATGAAAAGAGACTTAAGATGCAGCGTGTGGTCTGAGACTGGATCATGATTTAAACAAACTTGCTTAATGGGACATTTTTGGGAAAATTAGGGAAATTTGTATATGGATGATTATTAGATGATGTGAAAACTTATAAGATGAAATGGTGGAGGTCATTAACTGAAAAGGGCAGTTGTAAAACATTTTGTACAGTATTTCATTTTTGGAAGAAAATGCGTATATGTATTACATATACTTAGAAAAAATATCTGAAAAGATTATACTAAGCTGTTAACAGTGGTGATTTCTGTGTAATGGGAACACAATGTTCTATTTAGTTATTTTTGCTTTCGAATTTTTCACAATGAATATATACTGTTTTTGTAAAAATAAAAGATTATTTCTGATTTAAAAAATAATCTCTCTTTTCACAAAGCTTATAGCTAATGCCTCTTGTAAGTATTCATATTGCCAATTTGTCACTTTTTTTTTCAGGGCAGGAAAACATCTAAGAATGGAGGCTCCCCCTTCCCTTGTAGGTAACAAAGTATCGGGGTGATCTCTGTAAAACAGCTACTGAATGTAAACTGATGCTACCGGCATTCCTCTGGGACTTTTACTGATAAGTAGAGCTTTCATAGTCTTCCCAATTTCAGACGACTCTAGATTGAATTCCTTCCTTCCTTCCTTCCTTCCTTCCTTCCTTCCTCCTTCCTTCCTTCCTCCTTCCTTCCTTCCTTCCTTCCTCTTTTCTTTTTTCTTGTTTTTGACAGAGTCTCGCTCTGTCACCCAGGCTAGAGTGCAGAGGCATGATCTCGGCTCACTACAACCTCCACTTCCCGGGTTCAAGCGATTCTCCTGCCTCAGCCTCCTGAGTAGCTAGGATTATAGGCACCCACCATCGTGCCCGGATAATTTTTGTATTTTTAGTAGAGATGGGGTTTCACCATGGTGGCCAGGCTGGTCTTGAACTCCTGACCTCAGGTGATCCGCCTGCCTTGGCCTGCCAAAGTGTGGAATTACAGATATGAGTCACTGCACCTGGCCTAGATTGGATTTCTTATCTTGCAAAGCCAAGGTGAAGTCCAGACCCTGAAAAAGAAAATGTATCAAGATAAACGCTGCCTTGTGAGCCCTATCAATAGTCCTATCAATAGCTTTCTAATAATGGAGGCTTTCAAATGAGATGGGTTTTTTTTTTTTTTTTTTTAGGGTGACCAGCAATTAAAAAGAAGTACTAGAGAGGCAAATATTGACAGTATACATCTAAGTGCTGGTCAGAAAAGAAGGAACCCAACCCAAGAACTTGCCCAATCTGATACTGGAGGTAGGTGTATCTCTGTTGCATCCATGAACACATTAGGCTACCAAGGCCCGATGTGATTAAGCATTTGAATCATGTAACTGCTTCTCTTATTGGTAGGCCAGGAGTCAGCAAACTTCAGCATGTGGACCAAATCTGGTCTGCCATCTATTTTTGTAAATAAAGTTTTACTGTTTATTTGTTTATATATTGTCTATCACTGCTATTACCCTGTGATGGAAGAGTTGAGTAGTGACAGATACTGTATATGACCTGCAAAGCCACAAATATTTACTATCTGTCCATTCATTCATTCATTCATTTATTCATTCATGAGACAAGGTCTCGCTCTGTCACCCAGGCTGGAGTGCAGTGGAGTGATCACGGCTCACTGTAGCCTCGAACTCTTGGGCTCAAGCAATCTACCCGCCTCATCCTCCCAAGTAGCTGGGACTACAAGTGCACCCCACCATGCTCAGCTAATTTTTAAATATTTTGTAGGGATGGGGTCTTATTCTGTTGCCCAGGTCGGTCTCGAACTCCTGGGCTCAAGCGATCCACCCGCCTCAGCCTCCCAAAGTGCTGGGATTACAGGCATGAGCCACCATGCCCAGCCTATATGGCCCTTTAAAAAGTTTGTGGACCTCTCCTCTAGATTCACCAGAAAACTGCCTCAGTAGGCATTACCGTGGAAGAGAATAACCACTTACAGTTATATTCTTTTCTTTTTCTTTTTCCTATACGTTTAAGTAGTGTTCCTTTCATCCAAGGGAAAATGAAGAAAGGGACTTTCTTTGGTCCCTGCCTGTGTTCACCTTCAAGGACCTTTCTCTCAGGAATCCCTCTCTGCTCTTTTCAAGGAGAGTTTCAGGTTCTGTGTTATCACCCAAATTGTGACCTTTATAAAGCTCCACTGGTCTGCTTGGAATTTCACATGATGTGCCCTTCTCTAGATTTAGATCTTTACATGTAGTACTCGGTTATTTCAATTTTATTTGTCTTTCAAGGTGCCGCTCAAGAACCACTCCCTCCAAGATGTTTTCCTGGATTTCCTCAGCCTAAAGTAATCCCTCTTTTTCCTAAGTGAGTCATATCTTTTAGTTTATTCCTCTTGTTTGGCTCATATTCACTGATTTACATCCACACTCATTGCTTTGTGCTTATTTGTATTCGTGAGTTATATTCTCTACCAGATTTTAAATTCCTTGAGGGTAGGTACATATGTTGTTCAACTTTTTTTTTGAGACAGATTCTCGTTCTGTTGCCCAGGCTGGAGTGCAGTGCACGATCTCAGCTCACTGCAACCTTCACTCCCTGGGTTCAAGCAATTCTCATGCCTCAGCCTCCAAGTAGCTGGGATTATGGGTGCATGTCACCACACCTGGCTAATTTTTTTTTTTTTTTAGCAGTTTCTTCATGTTGGCCAGGCTGGTCTCGAACTCATGACCTCAAGTGATCTGCCTGCCTCGGCCTCCCAAGATGCTGGGATTACAGGCGTGAGCCACTGTGCCCGGCCTGTTGTTCAACTTTAAATAAATAAAAGAGGTTCAACAATAAAATAAATTGGTAAGTTCCCCCATGTACTTCAGATCTAATCTTTAGTTCTCCAATGTTTCCACTGAGGATTTTTCCTGTGAAATGCTGGAGTCGCTTCCTTTGTCCCCAGTGATCTTTGTAATTTCAAGCACCAGGCTTTGATTTTCTATTCCATTGCTTTGATGGATTTACTTCCACTAGGGGGAGCTCCTTACTTTGCTATATAGTCAATTTCTTTCTCTTTAGGAGACAAAAGAATGGAGACTTCCTCAGACAAAATGTCAAAACAATGGTAGGAAGTAGAAACTAAAAACATCTCCTGGGACTTGACTAGGTCTCAGCACTAGCTTGCTCCTCAAATGCCATTTCACTTGTCATACTGCGTTTTGGTATAATTCTGGCCCATGTGTCAAGATTTCCCCCTACTCAATCTACTTCATTCATTTCATTTACAAATACATATTGAGTGCGTACTTTGTGTCAGGTATTGCTGTAGATGCTGGGCTTCATCTGTGAATAAAACAGACCAAGTCCCTGACTTTATAGAGCTTATATTCACATATGGGCAGCGGACAATAAGTGAGATGAATAAAGAAAATATACAGTCTATTAGATAGGGATAAATATAAAAGAAAACAGCAATCCAGCATCTTGTAGGCTATTGTAAGAATTTTGAATGTGATGGGAAGCATTGGGGAATTTTGAGTAGGGGAGTGATGTGATCTGACTTATATTTTATAAGGATTGCTGTGATTGTTTTGTGGAAAGTAAATTTAAGCGGGCAAGCTTGGGTCAGGGGAGGAACAGTGGACTTGGGGAGAAGTTGTTGAATTTTGGATACGTTTTGAAGGTAACAGCCAACTGGATTTGATAACAGATCAGATGTAGGATGTGAGAGGAATCAAGGAAAGCAGGGCCACCATATGGCATAATACTAATAGCATTGACAAAAAGGTGTCTGGTGCCCCTGGAGTTCTGTAATATAGCATCTCTGTCCAAGATGATGCCAAGGCTTTTGGCCTGAATGGTCGGAAAGATAGAGTTGCCACTCACTGTAATGGTGAAGACTGTCGGATGAACAGGGTTGGGAGTGTATTGGAAGCTCAATTTTGGATATGTTTAATTTGAGCTGCCAGTGAGACATCTAAGTGGGGATGTTGCATAAGCTGTGGGATGTATGAGGCTGGCCTTCAGAGGAGTGGCCCGGGCCAGAGATAAAAATTTTTGGATCATAGACATCTACATAGTATTTAAGGTATGATACGGACAAAATCACCAAGGAGTGAGAAGAGTTAAAGAGAAGGAGACCAAGGACCAAGCCCTGAGACATCTCAACATTTAGAGTTTTGGAACGTAAAGAGGAACAAACAATGGAGGCTAAGAAAGACTGGCCGGAAGGTAGAAGGCAAACCAGAAGACAATGGTATCCTGGAAGCCAAGTGAAGAAGGTACTTCAAGGAAGAGAGAATGATCAACTGTGAAAAATGCTTCTGGTTGGCCAAGTAAGATTAGGTCTGGGAATTTTTGGTAGAATTTAACAACATAGAGGTCACTAGTAGCCTTGATAAAAGCTGTTTCAGTGGACAAAAGCTTGATTAGAATGGTTCAAAAGGGAAAGAGAAGAGAAAAATTGTAGACAGGGAGTATAGACAAATCTTTTGAAGATTTTTGTTTTAAAGGTGAGCAGAGAAATGAGTCTGTAACTCAAATGGTATGTGGGGTCAAGAGAGGGTGTTTTGAGTGGGAGAAATAATTGCAAATTTGCTCCAGGAGTACTTAGCGAGAGTTGAGTTCGCTTGTACTTATTCACCTGCATTTCTTGGGGTAGTACCCAGTAATCCTCGGGGAAGGTAGCAATCACAGGAGGGGATGTTGCCAATAGATTTGAGTGGAATGAACTCTAAGGGAACCCATGGATGCCCTTTAATACAACTGAATTCAGAACCTCTGCAGTTAGCAGAGCAGAGAGTATCTTCATGTATGGAAAAAACTGGGGCTGTGAGGTCCAGCTATCCCTCTCACCCACATGATGATTCCAGCCTCCTTTGCCAACCTTGAAAGATCTGGCTTCAAGTTACACTAAAGAGAGTCTGAGGGTCACCTTCCAGAAACATTATCTATTGTATGGAAGGGAGAGGAAAAGAAGTTCTTACAGATGCTGTAAAGCTGACTAAAACCCCAGGGAGCGTTTCAACTAAGTGAGAACTTGACATAAAGATTCTGGCCACAGATTCACTGGTCATTTCCCTGTTCCTTGGTGAGAAGTGGCCTCAGCAGTAGAAGACAGTATAGTGCTGGGCTTGCTTCTTAGCTTTGTACTTTAGTAGTGGTGGCTTTGGAGACACATACAAGTTTTACTGGTCTCCATGTAGCGTTTTGGTTTGAATTTTTTAAAATTATGTTTATGTTTTTGAGACACAGTGTCGCTCTGTCACCCAGGCTGGAATGCAGTGGTGTGATCTTGGCTCGCTGCAACCTCCGCCTCCTGGGTTCAAGCAGTTCTCCTGCCTCAGCTTCCCGAGTACCTGGGACTACAGGCACCTGCTACCACGCCTGGCTAAATTTTGTATTTTTAGTAGAGATGGGATTTCACCATGTTGGCCAGGCTGGTCTTGAACTCCTGACCTCAAGTGACCTGCCTGCCTCAGCCTCCCAAAGTGCTGGGATTACAGGCGTGAGCCACTGTGCCTGGCCTGAATTTCTTTCCTATTCTCATACCTTCAAGGCCCAGATCATACGTTACCTGCTCTACAGAGCCTTCTTTGAGCTCCCTCTGGCAAAAGTCATCATTTCCTCTCTGCATCTATAGTATTTTTTCCTCTTGCTTTCTCTTAGCACATATCACATTGTGTTATGGTTGTGTGGTTATAAACTGATGAGGCAGTAGAGTATAATGATGAGAGCATGGGTTCTGGACCTAGGCTGCTTATATTCAAATGGTGGCTCTTGCAACTTGCTTAACCTCCCTGAGCCTGTTTCTTATCTGTCTCATCTCAGTTTAATAATAACAATATGACTGGGATCTCATAATAGGAGTTTTGTAAAGATTAACGAGACTAACAATGTGAAGTACTTAGAACAGTGCCCAGCATGGGCCGGGCGTGGTGGCTCAAGCCTGTAATCCTAGCACTTTGGGAGGCCGAGACGGGCGGATCACGAGGTCAGGAGATCGAGACCATCCTGGCTAACATGGTGAAACCCCGTCTCTACTAAAAATACAAAAACTAGCCGGGCGAGGTGGCGGGCGCCTGTAGTCCCAGCTACTTGGGAGGCTGAGGCAGGAGAATGGCGTAAACCCGGGAGGCGGAGCTTGCAGTGAGCTGAGATCCGGCCACTGCACTCCAGCCTGGGCGACAGAGCGAGACTCCGCCTCAAAAAAAAAAAAAAAAAAACAGTGCCCAGCTTACTATTAAGCACTTACTTAACAGTGAGTGCTTAGTGACCGTTCATTGTTTGTTTCTCTTCTTGTTGAGGAATAGGACCATATTTTTTCTCTTTGTACCACTAATGCTTAGCACTGGGCTTGGCAGAGAGTACTGGATATCTACTTAATCAATTTTTGTGTGAATAAACCAGGTTTCTAAATCAAACCAATTTCAGTTCTTATTTAATAGTTTCATAGGTATACAGCCCTTTTATGAGATCACTCATTCATTCCCATGTGCCACTCTGTGTAGTAGTTAAGAATGAAGGTTCTGGAGCCTGATCACCTAGTTTGTATTGTTGCTTTGCCAGTTATTGGCTGGATGAGGTTAGGCATGATATTTAACATCTCAGTGCCTCAGCTCTCTCACCTGGAAAAGGAGGAGAAATACAGGATGTTAACATAGAGTTTCTGAACACTCAAAAGTTAACTATCAGTATTATTAATCTTATCAGCAATTAAACGACTTAATGAACACCTACAATGTTCCAGTAATTGTGCTAACAATGGAGATGCAGAGATGAAAAAGGCTTGGTCCCTGCTCTCAGAAATCCTATAAGCTAGTGAAGGAAACAAGCGCGATCAAATCAGTATGTATGCAGCCTAGCAGAAGAAGGGATCAATTTAACAGGCGGGAACAGTAACAGGAAAAGGCAGGGTAGTAAGACTTTATAGAGGAGGGAAATCCTGAGCTTTGTATCTGTGAGTTGGCAGGCCTGGGATATTAATGTCAAGTACACATTGAAATCCCTTTTGTGGTTCATCAGAGATGAGTTTTATAACAGATTTCTCCCATCAGATTTTCTTTTTTGTTCATTTGTTTTTGTTTCACTGAAAGCATTTACCTGGAAGATGTTCTTAATAGGACCACTTAACAACCCTCCAGACAGTGATGATCCCTGTCCTTACTTGGCAGCACGGTGACTGTACTGCCGTGCAGCTCCTCGTTCTCACCTTGCCTTTTGAGAGATCTGGCTGGTTTTAGGAGCATGATTACTGGATTCAACATTGCATCTAGACTTGAGAGTTCTTTGTTCGTATCTGGTTTGAAAAAGATTTTTGAATGACTTCTGTCTGTCCTGTTTGCATGGAAACAGAAACAGGGCTAATTGTTTTAGGGAACCCCTATCTGCTATTTAAATGAATATTATGATAAATGCATATAACCAAGACCAGTATTGATACTGCCTTCTAGTTTGGGGACCTAAGAAAAATTTTAATCCTTCTCAGAAAATATGGAATTATCGTGTGAATAAATCTTGTCTGATGCCTAAAAAAGAAAGCCTCACCCTGGCCTGGAGCGGAGGCTCACGCCTGTATTCCTAGCACTTTGGGAGGCCGAGGTGGGTGGATCACAAGGTCAGGAGTTCAAGACCAGCCTGGCCAAGATGGTGAAACCCCATCTCTACTAAAAATACAAAAAAAAATGAGCCAGGTGTGGTGGTAGGCACTTGTAATCCCAGCTACTCGGGAGGCTGAAGTAGAGAATTGCTTGAACACGGGAGGTGGAGGTTGCAGTGAGCCGAGATCACGCCACTGCACTCCAGCCTGGGCGACAGAGCAAGACTCCATCTTAAAAAAAAAAAAAAAGAAAAAAGCCTCACCCTGCATTTTGAATCCCAGAGAACCTGTTCTGGGCCAACAATGCACCACCAGCCTTTCCCAAGTGCACCAAACATAGTTTTGAATAGTTTTCCTTGGACAAATCTTCTCTTTCCTTTTGAACTTCAGCCAGAGAGCCCTCACAGGCAGAAGACTAAATTTCAGATGCTTCTGTCTTGCCCTCTCCCTCCCTCTCAATAAATTTTCGGGAAAAGTTGACATTAGATTCTTTTCCCACCCTAACAATCAGGCAGGAAAGAAGTAGAGAAAATAGCATATGTTCTAAGAAAAGACCGGGGTCCCTTTCTAGCTCACCCTTTTAATAGAGGCCTCTCAGAGATGGTGGGACTGGAGCTACAATTAAATGATTGAGATCAAAGATAGGGTGCAGATAGATGAAAATCTTAATGTCTTTTGTCTCTCAGAAAACCAATAAAGCCATCGAAGCTTGTCTAGTTCCCCCAAGTAGTTAATGAGAACAATAGAATTTTGAGTTCCTGGTGTTCCTTTGGAGCTGATTTTGGCAGATGACAAGCAGTTTGTAAAAGGGCTTATTATTCGAGTAGAGCTTTGGCTGCCTGACTTTTAAGGTTGATTATTTGTTTTGCATGTTGTATAACAGGAGTGTTGGGCAATGCTCAGAAGAGGTTTTCGGGGTCAGAGATGTAAGGACTTCTCTGACTGTCTTCTCCCAACAGAACTAGATTCCAGCTGCGGAGCAAGAGGCAAGCTTGTACACAGGACACAAGCCATGGCTTTTGTATAGCCCCTTATCACCAGACAGGCCTTTTCACTGGTTCCTTTAGGGGGAGAATATATCAAAATTTCTATCAAGTCAGTAACCCAAGAAAAATATTTATCTGTGTATGTAAGTTTACAAATTTTCATTGGTGATGTGACCTGCTTTTTAAAGAAACATTTTTAAAGACATAGTTTGGTCTTTTCCAATAAGCAGTTGTATATGCGGTCACTGTCAGCTCAGTAAGTAGATGCTCTGAAAGGTAGAGCCTTCAACTGGTTGTAGTGAAAAACATTTAAGAGAAGTCTTCCCTCATTGGTGAAGAGTGCCAAGTGGAAGTGGTCCCAGCCCTTTTGTTTTCAAGGTTTTAAGTGTTGTGCTTCCTGGCCAGGTACAGTGGCTCACACCTGTAATCCCAGAGCTTTGGGAGGCTGAGGCAGGTGGATCACTTGAGGTCAGGAGTTCGAGTCCAGTCTGGACAACATGGCGAAACCCTGTCTCCACCAAAAATACAAAAAAAGATTAACCAGGCATGGTGGTGCGCACCTGTAATCCCAGCTACTGGGGAAGCTAAGGCAGGAAAATCTCTTGAGCCCAGGGGATGGAGGTTACAGTGAATGGAGATCGTGCCACTGTACTCCAGCCTGGGTGACAGAGTGAGACTCCGTCTCAACAAATAAAAATAAAAAAAAAATGAAGTGTTGTGCTTCCTATCTTATGCTGGACCTGCTGGCTCACTGAGAGATAGAGAGAGGCAAATATTAGATATTTTAGAGACAGTGAATGAAGGATGTTCCTCTCCCTCCTATTCTAAACTTTAAAATTACACTGAGCCAGGGCCTACAAGAAATTGAGACTGTTTTTTTTTTTTTTTTTTTTTTTTTTGAGATGGAATCTTGCTATGTCACCGAAGCTGGACTTGAATTTCTGGGCTCAAGCAATCCTCCTGCTTCAGCCTCCCAGGTAGCTGGGACTACAGGTGCTTGCCACTATCAGATGTCTTTGATAAACAGAAACTTAGTTGTGTCTCCTTTGTGTTTTTGTTTTTTAATGGGAACCTAATATATGAGGGAGTTCTGTATATAAAAGCTATAAGCTAGCATTTGTGTCCAATGCCATCAGTAAAATGGGAAGTAGCAGAAGGAGATGATAGGTACCTAGGAAGAGATTTCATGAGCTATTCAATAAGTTTTGGATGCTTTTTGATATTTGGAAGATGTGTGTCCTTAGGAGAGATGGCCTCTACACTTGAAGTTACTAATTCATGGCAAACCATTCTCCTTCAAAGACAACGTTTTGTTGAAGAGAGTCTTGGGAAACATGAATCTGATCATCCTGGCAGAGTTTGTGTCTCTAAAAGGAACTATACATTGTGGGTGTGAGTAGCTTAATTTCTTGCACTAAAGTCTCTGGCATCCTAAATGAACACTGCTTTGGTGCCTATATTAGTCAGGATAGGCTAGACCGATACAGAAAATAACAGAGGTTTATTTGTTGCTCACATAATGTTTGATATATACTGGTTGGCCCTCTTCTATCTTGTAGCTATGCCATCTGGAACAGATGACTTCCAAGGACACCGTAGCAAAGAAAAAGAGAACTGGAAGCCCATGTGCCTTAATCACCTCATCCCAGAGGTAACACAGAACTTCTGCATACATTTCATTGGCAGGAACTAATCACCTAGCCCCAATTTAACCACAAGGAAGACTGGGATATGTAGAGGCATACCAAGTAGATTTCATGTCTATTAAGAGTCTCTGCTATACCCCCTCAGTACCAACTGACCACTAACTTCCCACCCCACTCACCAGGAATGTATAGCTGCTGCTGATTTTTCGAATTCAGTAAGAGACTGGATTGTGAATATCAGACCATCACTTCAGTCTAACAGACAGTACTTGTTTTACCTAAGGCAAGGAGACAGCACAGGCAGTACTCACTTGTTTGTCAGTTACAGTCCTTTTCCTTTCCCTCTCTCATTACTCACCATGAAACACACATTGTCCCTTCTACTTCTGTCCCAAGCGTCACACTCATAAGAACATAAGAAGTGCCCCCAGATCAAACAGGAGTGCTTGAATAGAAAGTGAGATATTTCTTCTTTAAGAGGTTGACCTTATAAGGCTGAGGCAGGTTGTGCCTAATTATGTAGGGACCCTAATGTCTCATGGTTGTGTCACCATAAATTAATTAATGATTAACCCTGTAACAAGGCTAAGTGAACAGAATTCCCCAGTGTCCTGAGAGAAGGAAAGTTAATGTGGTCTTTCTCCCAGGAAGAGGATAACCAGTGGATCCTTTTCCAGATTTCTCACTAGAAGTAAAGACCACATTTCCAGAAGGAACCTGAGAGATAAAAAGTGGTTGGCTGCTCCTGACCTGACTCATAGTGTTTAACTGAACCATACCACTAGTGTATACTAGTGTGTGTGTATGTACATGCACACACACATTCACGCACAATCCTATGGTATTTGGTGACTTTGGATGCCCAGCTCTTGTAACAATTTCCTGCTGTCATTCTTTTTCCTTTGAATCTCAGGGGTGAGCAAACTAAAGAAACACGATCATCTTACTGCCTTTAGTGTCTTCCTTAGAAAAGGAGTGGCTGGAGTCAGTGTAGATCAACCCAAGTAGTGCAAATCTGCCAGAATTGCAGCTCAGCTTCCTTACCTCCCACATGTGTACCTTTCTGAAGGGTAGGCCCTTAAGCCAGACATTGGTAAGTTATCCAATCTGTGCATAACTGTCTGGCTTGGCTTAGAAGCATGAAAGGGGCAGAAATGTAAGATGGGTAAAGGAGGGCTGCATCTGAAATAGGGCCATGATGATTAGTTCTCCCTTTCCTTCCTTTGGCTTCATTGCTGTATTCCATGTGGGTCTTGATATCTTGAGACTGGATGCGATACCCATATAGTCAGTCCTTGAATGTAAATCATATCCTTGTACAGAATCGCTGCCAAACTCAGTATGGTTAAAAGATTTTTAACACCCAGCTGCAGCATTCACTCTGGTTGGAATTGGTCATTTAAATTTATTTCACATATGTAAGTATCATATCCTTTATAATGCATTCTTAATTGTTGCTCGGTTCTTCCAGATTGAATTCCGTTAAAAAATTCCTTATGTAATCTTTTAATTCTAGTTGGAAAACATCACTTGACAGTTGCTGTTTATACAGGCATGCCTCGTTTTATTGTGCCTGGCTTTATTGTACTTTGCAGATACTGTGTTTTTCACAAATGGAAGGTTTGTGGCAACTCTGCATTGAGCAAGTCTGTTGGCATCATTTTCTCAACAGCATGTGCTAACTTTGTCTCTGTCTCACATTTTGGTAATTCTCTCAATATTTCAAACTTTTTCATTATGATTATATCTGTTATGTGGAGCTGTGATCAGTGATCTTTGATGTTACCATTATACTTGTTTTGGTGTGCCACAAACTGTGCCCAGATAAGACAGTGAACTTAATTGATAAATGTTTTATGTGTTCAGACTGTTCCACTGACTGGCCCTTCTCCAAACTCTCTCCCTCTCCTTGGGCCTCCCTATTCCCTGAAATACAACAATATTGATATTAAGCCAAGTAATAACCCTACAATGATTTAAGTGAAAGGAAAGACACATATCTTTCACCTTAAATCAAAAGCTAGAAATGACTAAGCTAGGTGAGGAAGGCACGTCAAAAGCCCAGCGAGGCCTCTTGTGCCAGTTAGCCAAGTTGTGAATGCAAAGGAAAAGTTGTTGAAGAAATTAAAGTGCTGTTCCAATGAGCATATGAATGATAAGAAAGCAAACAGCCTTATTGCCGATATGGAGAAAGTTTTAGTGGTCTGGATAGAAGATCAAATGTTTTCTTAAGTCACGATATTCTCTTAAACCAAAGCCTGCCTAATCCAGAACTAGGCCCTAACTTTCTTCAATTCTATAAAGGCTGAGAGAGATGAGGAAGCTGCAGAAGAAAAGTGTGAAGCTAGCAGAGGTTGGTTCGTGAGGTGTAAGGAAAGAAGCTGTCTCCATAACACAAAAGTGCAAAGATCTGCAAGTGCTGATGGAGAAGCTACAGCAAGTTATCCAGAAGATTAACTAAGATAATTGATAAGAATAGCTGCACTAAACAACAGATTTTCCATGTAGACAAAACAGCCTTATATTAGAAGAAGATGACATCTAGGTTTTTTTGGTTTTTTTTTGAGACAGAGTCTCGTTCTGTCGCCTAGGCTGGAGTACAGTGGGGCAATCTCAGCTCACTGCAACCTCTGCCTCCTGGGTTCAAGCAATTCTCCCCGAGTAGCTGGGATTACAGGTGCCCACCACCATGCCCAGCTATGTTTTGTATTTTTTAGCAGAGATGGGGTTTCACCATGTTGGCCAGGCTGGTCTTGAACTCCTGACCTCAAGTGATCTGCCTGCCTCAGCCTCCAAAAGTGCTGGGATTACAGGCATGAGCCACTGTGCCCAGCCAGCATCTAGGATTTTAATAGCTGGAGAGGAGAAGTCAGTGCCTGGCTTCAAAGCTTCAAAGGACAGGCTGTCTCTCCTTTAGGAGTTAATGCAGCTGGTGACTTTAAATTGAAGCCAATATTCATTTATCATTCTGAAAATTCTAGGGTCCTTAAGAATTATGCCAAATTCTGCTTGTGTTCTATAAATGGAACAACAAAGCCTGGATGACAGCACATCTGTTTACAGCATGGTTTTCTGAATATGTTAAGCTCACTATAAAGACCTACTGCTCAGAAAAAAAGATTCCTTTCAATATATTACTGCTCATTAACAATGCACTTAGTCACCCAAGAGCTCTGATGGCTATGTACAAGGAAATTAACGTTGTTTTCATGTCTGCTAACACAGCATCCATTCTGTAGCAGATGGATTAAGGAGTAATTTAGACTTTCAAGTCCTATTTAAAAAAAAAAATACATTTTGTAAGGCTGCCATAGAGCTATTCCTTTGACAGATCTGGGCAAAGGAAATTGAAAACCTTCTGGAAAGGATTCACCGTTCTGAATGCCATTAAGAACACTCGTGATAAACAGGAGGAGGTCAAAATACCAACATGGCCTGTAATCCCAGCACTTTGGGAGGCCAAGGCGGGTGAGTCACTTGAGGTCAGGAGTTCAAGACCAGCCTGGCCAACATGCCGAAATCCTGTCTCTATTAAAAATATAAAAAATTAGCCGGGTGTGGTGGTGGGTGCCTGTAATCCCAGTTACTTTGGAGACTGAGGCAGGAGAATCTCTTGAACCCAGAAGGTGGAGGTTGCAGTGAGCCAGGATTGTGCCACTGCACTCCAGCCTGGACGACGAAGTGAGACTCCATCTCAAAAAAACAAAACAAAAGACAAAACAAAAAACAAACGAAAAAACCCCCCAACATTAACAGGAATTGGGAATAAGTTTGATATGGTTCAGATCTGTGTCCCCACCCAAATCTCATGTCAAATTGTAATCCCCAGTGTTGGAGCTGGGGCCTGGAGGAAGGTGGTTGGATAATGGGGGTGGTTTCTCATGGCTTAACACCATCCCCTTAGTTGCTGTCATCACATTATTGTGAGATCTGGTTGTTTAAAAGTGTGTATCACTTCTTCCCTGCTCTCTTTCTCCTACTCTGGCCATCTGAAATTACTTGCTCTTCCTTCACCTTCTGCCATGATTGGAAGCTTCCTGAGGCCTCCCCAGAGGCAGATGCTGCCATGCTTCCTACACAGCCTGCAGTACTGTGAGCCAAATAAACCTCTTTTCTTTATAAATTACCCAGTCTCAGGCATTTCTTTATAGCAATGCAAGAATGGACTAATACAAAGTTGATTCCAACCTTCATGGACGACTTTGAGGGGTTCAAGACTTCAGTGGAGGAAGTCACTGCAGATATGGTAGAAATAGCAGGAGAACTAGAATTAGAAGTGAAGCCTGAAGATATGATTGAATTGCTGCAATCTCATAATAAAACTTGAACAGATGAAGTATTGCTTCTTATGGATGAGCAAAGAAAGTGGATTTTTGAGATGGAATATACTCCTGGTGAAGATGCTGTGAACATTGTTGAAATGACAACAAAGGATTTAGAATATGACATAAACTTAGTTGATAAAGCAGTGGCAAGGTTTGAGAGGACTGACTCCAATTTTGAAAGAAGTTTCACTGTGAGTAAAATGCTATCAAATAGCATTGCATGCTATAAAGAAATCTTTTGGGCTGGGTGCGGTGGCTCACGCCTGTAATCCCAACACTTTGGGAAGCCGAGGCGGGCAGATCACGAGGTCAAGAGATCAACACCATCCTGGCTAACATGATGAAACCCTGTCTCTGTTAAAAATACAAAAAAATTAACTGGCATGGTGGCGCATGCCTCTAGTCCCAGCTGAGGCAGGAGAATCACTTGAACCCAGGAGATAGAGGCTGCAGTGAGCCAAGATTGCACCATTGCACCCTAGCCTAGTGACAGAGTGAGATTCTGTCTAAAAAAATAAAATAAATAATCTTTTGGGCCAGTCGTGGTGGCTCATGCCTGTAATCCTAGCACTCTGGGAGGTTGAGATGGGCAGATTGCCTGAGCTCAGGAGTTCCAGACCAGCCTGGGCAACACAGCGAAACCCCATCTCTATTAAAATACAAAAATCAGCCAGGCGTGGTGGCGGGCGCCTGTAATCCCAGCTATTCAGGAGGCTGAGGCATGAGAATTGTGTGAACCGAGGAGGTAGAAGTTGCAGGGAGCTGAGATCTGCCACTGTACTCCAGCCTGTGAAACTCTATCTCAAAAAAAAAAAAAAAAGAAAGAAAGAAAGAAATCTTTTGGAAAGGAAGAGTCAATTGATGTGGCAAACCTCACTGTTGTCTTATTTTAAGAAATTGCCCCAGCCACCCTAACCTTCAGCAACCACCACCCTGATCAGGCAGGAGCCATCAACATCAGCAAAAAGATTATGACTTGCTAAAAGGCTCAAATGATCATTAGTATTTTTTAGCAATAAAGTATCTTAAGTTAAGGTATGTTTATTGTTTTTGTAGGCACAATGCTATTGCACAATTAGTACACTATAGTATAGTGTAAACATGACTTTTATATGCACTAGGAAACCAAAAAAATTGTGTGACTCACTTTATTACGATATTCACTTTATTACAGTGGTCTGGAACCCAACCACAATACCTTCAAGGTATGCCTATTTTTCCACTTTCTTTCTCAGTAACAAAATTTTAATTCTTCAGCTTCACATTTTCCTGTCTTCCTCTTCCTATTTTGATCTCTGCTGTTGGTTGCCACTTTCTTTGCTAAGTTTTCTTTCCTTTCCCAACATCAAATTCTAAGTTTTATTCCCTTTTCTGTGTATTTAATTTCAGTTATTTTGTGCAATTTCTAGCAAAACTTTCAAGTGACTCAAGATATATAACTCTGAGCCAGTTAGAATCCCTTAGACTTATGTGATCCTTCCAAGGAGTTCAAAGTAATTCACCTTAAAAATTAAACTATTCTACTGTAGTACTTCATTTATCATCTCCAGATATCTGGAGACTAGGTAGGGGCGACTTTTACCCTTCCTATTTTAAGAATGGACAAATCGAGATTCAGAGATGATAAATAACTTTTCCATCATTATTATCCTGCTGGTTCTTTGATGTCCAGACCAAAGTGGTGAAATGATGACCTGTGAATTCTGCATTATTACCTCCTTGACTAAAACTGACACTGGGACAGGCTGAGGGAGATTGCTGTGCATTGTATGGGGATGAATAATCTGGCAGAGGCAGAACTCTGTAGTTAGGCGTCCCTAAAAGGCAGGGACCCCAGCATCTAAACGATCCTCCTTTGATATCCTGTGTCTGGCTGGGCCTTTGGCATCTGGCCCAGCCCTCCCAGCAGAACCCTGTGGTAATCCTTGCCTACAGAGTATGGGGATGCAGTGAGTATTTAGCTGCCAAGAATGTTATAGACAATAGAAATAGAGAAGTTTCAAGTGTTCCTTCCTAGAGTAGCAAGTGATGGGAGGGAGAATGGCCTTCTCTATAGCTTACCAAATGAGTTAGTGACTATGAAAATGGTTTCTAAGTGGTAAAAATATGGAACACACGATGGTTATTGCTGTGACATTATAAATTACATGTGTTGTTTTTCCCCCAATGTTTGTAAGGAAAACCACAGAGATCTCAAGTATTGCTACAATCATGAGCTCAGCCTCCTGAGTAGCTGGGATTACAGGTGCCCGCCACCAGGTCTAGCTAATTTTTGTATTTTTAGTAGAGACAGGGATTTGTCAGGTTGGCCAGGCTGGTCTCCAACTCCTGACCTCAGGTGATCCACTGGCCTCGGCCTCCCAAAGTCCTGGGAGTACAAGCATGAGCCACCGCGCCCAACCAAAATCACATTTTCAATTTCCTCAATGCTTACTGTTCCCCTAGGTGCAATGCAGAGATGCTCCTCTGTGGAGGTTAGAGCAAATTCCCCAGGCTAGTGTTACCCCTGCTTTGTCAGCACTTATTTCTTTTTCTGAAAGAAGAATCTGGCGTGGCTTCATATTTATTCCTAATTGTTCCTCCCAATTTTCTGTCATTCAAAGCTCTCTGAGCTCTAGGGAGTTGAGTGGAGGACAGGGGAGCATGAGGCATGGTCTGATTCCAGCTTTATATTCCATAGCACAGCATTTATCCCCAGGTCAGGCCTCTGGCACCCTCTGCTCTCTGAAAATCTGCTCCAAATCTGGATGGAAGAAACAGTCACAAACTTCCTCAAACACGCAGAGGTAGCCTTACAGCGTTAAAGGTCTGTTATTCTCCAGACCTTTTCTAGTGCCTTGTTTATAACGTAGCTCTAAAGAGTCCTGTAATCTGGTTACCTAGGTGCACAGATTAGATGCAACAGGCAGATATATTGCAGTGGGGGAGGGAGGGAAGAAGCTCGGACAAACTGATGGAGGAAGTGCCTGCTGAAGGCCTGAAATCCTGGGAGGAGACCGGAAAACAAAATAGCATAACGTAATGAAGGATGTGATTGTGATTACCCTGAGTAAGCTGGAAAAAGGTTCGAGTGGGCTGAGAAATCTGGCAAACATGTTATATAAACATGTATATTTCACAAGTCATGATAATAGTGTTTAAAATTTTTGGCATTTAAGGGATAAGTTTCCCGTATCTGTACAAATCCAATTATTTCTAAGTCTGCCATAACCCACTGAAACCAGAATTATGAGTATTTCCTATAGCGACAATATGATGCTTTTTTATAGTAAGGATTTGAAGCCCTGGTTTTGTGAGTGTGATTCAGGCCTTGTGTAAGAATGTGATTGAAATACTGAATTCATTCATTCCCTAATTTGGTACTCATATAGAAGTGTTAGCCAGGCGCAGTGGCTCACGCCTGTAATCCTAGTACTTTGGAAGGCCGAGTTGGGCGGATTGCCTGCGCTCAGGAGTTCAAGACCAGCCTGGGCAACATGGTGAAACTCCGTCTCTACTAAAATACAAAAAATTAGCTGGGTGTGGTGGTGCACGCCTGTAGTCCCAGCTACTCAGGAGGCTGAGGCACGAGAATCCCTTGACCATGAGAGGCAGAGAGGTTGTAGTGAGTCGAGATCGCGCCACTGCACTCCAGCTTGGGTGACACAACAAAACTCTGAGTCAAAAAAAAAAAAAAAGTGTCACATTTCAGCCTTCATTCAAGGCTCTCTCAACCGCCCTTAGGCTTTTTCTCAGGTTTCTTTCATTGGCCCAGGAGTTGCCTTTGATCTTTCATGGAAGCCTGAGCTGTGGGGGAGTGCATCTCAGGACTGGAGGTCCCAAACAGGAAGTGACTTCAATCTTCAGGAAAGTCATTGCCTTGTTGTCACCTGGATTCACGTTCAGTGTACCGATGAACTAACTAGCCCAGTGCATTCGTCACTGCTTCTGAGTCAAGCCTGGGCAGGGCACAGAGGCTGGTATACAGATTCTACTCTTCTGGTCTGTCCTGTTCACAAGGCCATAAGCTTTCTGACCAGCTGCTGTGAACTGGCAGGCGCTGGGCGGGAGGTGATGCTGGTTGTGCCAGAGCTTTCTGGTGCTGTCATATGCTTCTACAATTACCTCCCTTCTTTTGCTTGCAGATTCATAGTTTGGCCACACATCTTTGCCAGCAGGAAGGTCTGTTTTATTCACTCCTCTCACTGATACTCCCCCCAATCCCACTCCATGACAGAGAGTATGATTGACTTGACTCAAAGTAAAGAAGCAGCAAGACTGCAGAGCCCATAAAGCAGTCAGAAACACGTCTCACTTAGCCCTTGTAATTGTGATGTCTTGGCTTGGCCTCTTGCCACCCTTCCCTGCTCTGGCTCTTAATATGCTTCACCAAGAGGTAGTTGCTAATTGGGAAACTTAGTGCATCCTTCTTTGAGGATGATTGTTGTGGCTATAGAACTACAAAATAGGGCTCTAAAATGTGGTGGAGTACTGGACTTAGAATCAGGAAGCCTGGTCCTGATTCTAATCAGATTCTGGTCCTGTGTCAGCTGTGGATTGCTGTGTGATCTTGGACAAATCTCCTCCTCATCTGCTGGAGGGGCAAGGGGACGATGGTTATACTAGTCAGTCTCTGAGATCTAAGCATTAAATCTTCCATTTTCTTTCCTGTTCATACAGACAGAAATGTTTTGGTTCATTTCCTAGAATGTCTTCTCTTTTTCTCTGTATCTATGTCTCCTTTCACCAGAACCTCTCTTTTGGTGAAGCAGTTATTCATCTATTTCATTTTAAAGCTGCCCTGGGAATATGTAAAGATTGTATAGAGGTGCCTAGGTTCTAGGAGTTTTTATTTTGAAACCGATGTATGGAATTCAAGATTAATAGAGTTATTGTTGTCCCATCTGGAATTTTAATCACTGAATCACAGGGAGAGCAGCCAAGCTAACCATCCATGATGCAGTTAGATTTGGAACTAGACTTCTCAGCCTCAGTTCTCTCCTGCAAGTGACTGGGGTGGGAGCAGAAGGAATATGCTATCCCATCACCTCCCATCATTAGCACTGCCCAGAAAAAGCAGGGGAAAGACTGAAAAGGGTGTGGTAGCAAACTTGGACAAGGATACCAGACAAGTGGCAGACTTTATGAAATGCCCACTGTTTGGCAAATGAGCCAGGCATTGTGGGGCAGGGAGACTAAGGACAACTTTCTACAAACAAACCCTGCCTGTTCTTGCTTTTGGGCCTATATCAAGTTTTCTCCAATTGGCATGCCCTCCTTTTCCTCCTAGCTTATTCAAAGTCCTACCCATCCAGCAAACTCCACCTCTTCTATTTAAGTTCAGCAGACCTTTATTGAGGACCACCCAATGACCCAGCCCTCTTTTAAGGATACAAAGATGAATAAAAACTTAGTGCCTGGCCTTGGGCTGACAGTAATATATTGTCCTGCTTGGGTCACTGTTGCTTCATGTATGTTTCTTTTTCCTCTGCAGCTAAACTGTAAGCTCTTGGAGGGCAAATTGTGTTTTGAGGGGTCCCGCAATCACCCCAAGTTGGGTGATTACTAGAAAGACTCATAAGACTCAATAGCAGGTTTTACTTACAGCTGAGGTTTTTACACCAAAGGATACAGAACAAAAGCTGCAGGAAAAATATGCATAGAGTAGGCACAGGTTTTCAAGTCCTTTCTTATCCAGGGCTGCACAGGAATACCTAACAATTAACAGCAACTACAGGGACACCTGTGAAATGACTCTGTCTAGGAAAGCCCACCCAAGTCTCAGAGTCTCTGAGCCTTTTGCAAAATGACACTCAGGATCCCAACATCAAAACCAGGTACATCATGAATCTTGCAAAAATAATCCAGAGAAGTCCTGACAAGTAGATACAGCATACCCCATTGCTCTGGATGTATAAAATGACATCAAGACATCATCAACTGGTGACATAAAGAACATCTGAGGGCTGTATTCCCAGAGGTAGACCTAGGGGCAATCATAATTCTAGGCTCCCCTGGAGACGTGCAAGGACTGATCAATTAGAGCTTCTGTGTTAACCCTTTCTTCAACGCTGTGTCTTAGACATTTCATGCATCCCCTCAGAGTGCTTAGCACAGACACGTCTTCTTCTCTAAGCCCAAGACTCATGTATTTCACTATATCTTCTCGTGTTCATGCCCATAGACATCAGCACTCAACATGTACAAATATGAACTAGATTTCCCCCCTTACCTCACTTCTCCATCTCAGTAACTGTCAACATCATTCACTCTGTTGCTCAAGCCCCCAAATCTTTGTGTTTTCCTTGATTCTCCTCTCCCCATCACCTCCCACAACCAATCAGGAATTTCTTTTGACTCTAACTTTGAAGCATATCCCAAATGTGATCTCTCATTCTTTCAGCCACCCTGGTGTAAACCATCATCATCTTTCATCTGGACCACTTGCCTCCTAAATGTTTCAGTTTGTCTCCTCTAGAGCCTGTTCTCCACTCACCACCAAGAGTGATCCTTCAAAATGTACATCAGACTATGTCACTTCCGGCTACTCACAACCTCCAATTGCTTGTTAATATGCTTGGAATAAAACTGAAACATTTTATTCTCCTGCTCACTTATTGTGCTCTAGCCTGAGACCCAGTGAATGAGTATGTTTCCTTCTCACATGGCATTCCTTCTAATACTATTCTTCCTCTAACGCTTTAAATGCCTGGATCCTTTTCCTTTAAGTGTCACCTTCACTATCAGCCCCTCATGGAGACTTTTTCTGATCACCCTATCTAAGGTAGCCTGCTCCTCTGCTCACCTGAAATCATAATTGTTTGTTTATGTATTTATTGTCACTCTACACTGACTAGACTATAAACTCATGAGAGAAGACCTTTGTCTCTCATTCATAATGATCTTCAGCACCTAGCACTATGCCAAATGTAGAGTAGGCTTCCAATAAATATTTGTTAATGAATATCATAGGTATTAATAAATATATTTGATTACTTAAAAGTGATGAACTAGCCTCTGCCCTTAAAAGATTTATGTTCTACTGAAGAGTTGAGTAGGAAAGAAACCCAAAAGAGATGGAAAACCTTTCTGTGTTGTCCGGGATCCAACACAGGACATATCAACATTCTGGACAGCAGAAACCAACAAGCAATGGAGGGACCACATCAAACAGCTGGAATCTATCCAGTTCAGCATTCTCTCTGGCAGGGGTTTCTGGGGGCTGTTTGAAGAGAGATACTAGAAGCTTGGAAATTTCATGTGGAAAGCAAGGATCGTGGAGAGTTGATGTCTTCTTTAGGGTAATGGCAGTGGAGTTTTTGCCAGCGAAGCACCCACAGTATGGCTGCACCTCGTTTCTGGCCTCTTCAGGGCCTCGCTTTATGGGTCTCCAAAGATCCTGTGGCTGGTCTAATATTGTTTAATAAATTTCCTTTCGCTTAAACTAGTCAGAGTGGATTTTGCAGTTTGCAATTAAGAACTCAGACCTATCTAATAGGTTGAAAAACAAGGTTGAACTTCAGAATAATGACTTGTAACTGACATCTAACTTTGATAGAAAGTGTTACAATTATACTGATGTTGGAGGCATTACTTCAGAATGGAACCAAAACATATAACCATATCAAAATGACATGCTAAGTTTGAGACAAAGCAATTTATTTAGTCACATCCATGGGAAAGATTGCATATGTTTTCATGTGTCTGTAAAGCACTATTGTCAAAAATGAGCATTTTTAAACATTTACTTCTTTAAGTTGATTGCTATTATAGCTGGTGTAATTTTTATTACAAGTATATCAGCAACTAAGTGAAAAACACTTATATTTTTAAAAGGCAAAACTAAACTATACATTTAAGGTTGCAACCTGAGTGATAAAACTATAATGAAATCAAGGAAGAGAGAAAGAGATTTCCATAGAAGTCAGCATAGTGGTTAATTTTAGAATTGGGATGGGACATGTGCCAGGCTTCTAAGGTAGCTAGCAAAGTTCTATTTCTTGACCTAGAAGTAAATATCTAAAAGTGTATTTACTTTATAATACTCTATTAAGATATGCAGTTTTCTACTATTATATCTTACAGTTAAAATGGTTAAAAATATGTATATCAACTACTCACATGTGAATTATTTTTATGGAAATGTCCCCTGTATGTTTTCATTTCAGGATCCCTAAGGACTTTCTTATGGATTTTTGTCTGTGGGAACTTGTGAATTACTGTATGAGCTTAACAGAGAGTTAACTTAAAATGTTTATTGTCCTTATGACTGGGCATGGTGGCTCATGCCTGTCACGCCAGCACTTTGGGAGGCAGAGGCAAGCCGATCATCTGAGGCCAGGAGTTGGAGACCAGCCTGGCCAACATGGTGAAACCCTGTCTCTACTAAAAATACAAAAATTAGCCAGGTGTGGTGGTGCATGCCTGTAATCCCAGTTACTCAGGAGGCTGAGGCGGGAGAATCTCTCGAACCCGGGAGGCAGAGGTTGCAGTGAGCCGAGATCACATCACTGCACTCTAGCCTGGAAAAAAAAAAAAAAGAGTTTATTATCCCTTATAATCAAAGTTATGCAAGTGAAAACAAGACACCATTATTCCCCATGAAATTGTCAAAGACGTTTTAAAAGTGTTATTACTCAGTGTTGATAAAATGTTGATGAAAATATGGAGAAGTGGATACTTATGTGTGCCCTGCTGGCAGAATGTAAATGACTACAATCCTCTCTTTTTTTTTTTTTTTTTTGGACAGAGGCTTGGCCTGTCGCCCAGGCTGCAGTGCAGTGGCGCATCTTGGATCACTGCAACCTCCGCCTCCCGGGTTCAAACGATTCTCCTGGCTCAGCCTCCAAGCAGCTGGGATTACAGATGCCTGCCACCATTCCCAGCTAATTTTTGTATTTTTTTTTTTTCAGTAGAGATGGGATTTCACCATGTTGGCCAGACTGGTCTCGAACTCCTGACCTCAGGTGATTCACCGCCTTGGCCTCCAAAGTGCTGGAATTACGGGTGAGGCCACCTCACACAGCCGACTACAACCTTTTCATAAAGCCATTTCGAAGTCTGTACCAAGGGCCTAAAAATGCTTTTTTTTTTTTTTTTTTTTTTTTCTTTTGAGACGGAGTCTTGCTCGGTCATCAGGCTGGAGTGCAGTGGCAAATCTTGGCTCACTGCAACCTCTGCCTCCTGGGTTCAGTGATTCTCCTGCCTCAGCCTCCCAACTAGCTGGGACTACAGGCACGCACCACCAAGCCCAGATAATTTTTGTATTTTTAGTAGAGACAGGGTTTCACCATGTTGGCCAGGATGGTCTCAATCTCTTGACCTCGTGATCCGCCCACCTTGGCTTCCCAAAGTGCTGGGATTACAAGCCTGAGTCACCGCGCCTGGGCCCCAAATGCTCATTTTTAGGAAACTTTAATCCAGTAAACTCAGTCCTAGGAAATTTATGTTAAGGAAATATCAGAGGTGTACAAGAAGATATATGTACAGGGATGTTTCTTGAGTAGTTTTGTAATGGCGAAATTTTGGAAACAACATGAATGTTTAACCCTAGGGAAATGGTACAGTCACAAAACAAAATATTATACAGCCATCAGTATGAGTAGTTTTGAAAATGTACACATAGAATGTAATAATGATGGTGATGACCAACATTTATTGATCACTCACTATTTTCCAGGGACCATGAAACCTCTTTACACGAATTCCTCATCCTTGAGATAATACTGTGAGGTGGGTACTACGATTATTCTCATTTTGTAAATAACAAAACTGAGACTCAGAAAATTTAAGTTACTTGCCCAAGGTAAATAAGTAAGGCTGAATACTCCAAATTTACTTAACGACTGTTAACCCTAGTAATCTTTAAGTGATGGGATTATAGTGATTTTTGTTTTCTGCTTTATATTTTATTTATTTATTTATTTTTGAGACAGTGTTGCTCTGTTGCCCAGGCTAGAGTGCAGTGGCATGATCTTGGCTCACTGCAACCCCCACCTTCCGGGTTCAAGCAACCCTCCCACCTCAACCTCCTAAGTAGCTGGTACTACAGGTGTGCGCCACCACACCTGGCTAATTTTTGTGTTTTTACTATAGATGGGGTTTCACCATGTTGGCCAGGCTGGTCTCGAACTCCTGACCTCAAGTGATCCTCCCACCTCAGCCTCCCAAAGTGTTGGGATTACAGGTGTGAGCCACGGTGCCTGGCCTCTATATTTCCCTTTATGCTTATAATTTTTTATTTTTTAAATTCATAAATGATAATTCTATATATTTATGGGGTACAGTGTGATGTTTTGTTCGACGCATGAATATATTGTGAAATGATCAAATCATGGTAATTAGCATACTCATCACCTCAAACATGTATCATTTTTGGAGTTGAGAGAGGATTTAGAATCCTCTTTTCTAGTTATTTTGAAAATCTTAATTTTATAAAATAACCACTTATTACTTTTTGTAATCAGAAAAAAATACTCCTCCTAGATATTCTTGCCACACAGAGGTGCACTGACTTCTGGAGAAAGTGTCCTGGGATGAGGGTAGGGCCAAGGGTCTTGACACAGGAAATAATACAAAATAGTTCTGTCACCCAGGCTGGAGTGCAGTGGTGCAATCTCAGCTCACTGCAACCTCTGCCTCCCAGGTTCAAGCAATTCTGCTGCCTCAGCCTTCCAAGTAGCTGGGATTACAGACAGGAGCCACCATGCCCGGCTAAGTTTTTGTAATTTTTGTAGAGACGGGTTTCACCATGTTACCAGGATGGTCTCAATTTCCTGACCTTGTGATCCAACTGGCCTCGGCCTCCCAAAGTGCTGGGATTACAGGAGTGAGCCACCACAGCCAGCCTGTTTATTTTTCATTTTTTATTTTTTTGAGACAGAGTCTCTCACTCTGTCGCCCAGGCTGGAGTGCAGTGACACAATCTCGGCTCACTGCAACCTCCACCTCCTGGTTCAAGCGATACTCCCACCTCAGCTTCCCGAGTAGCTGGGATTACAGGCATGTGCCACCATGCCCGGCTAATTTTTGTAGTTTTAGTAGAGATGGGGTTTCGCCATGTTGGCCAGGATGGTCTTGAACTCCTGACCTCAGGTGATCCACCCGCCTTGGCCTCCAAAGTGTTGGGATTACAGGGTGTTGGCACTGCGCCTGGCACAAATAGTTTTCTTGTGCTCAGCTTCCCTTCTCTGTGAAAGTCCAGTGTTTTCCTAAGAACATTACCTCCCAACCACAGACTAGAAACGTGGCTGCCTTGGTTTGGACCCTTGCTTCTGAGCAAGTAGAATCTTGCTGAGGAAGGGAATGGCATGTGGGGCAGTGACAAAGGGCAGGAACTACCTGCTTTCTGAATTTCCTGCTAAATTTCCTACTTAAAGCCCCGCATTTCACACTGTCCCCCTCATAGCTGTGGGTTATGCATCAGTGTTTCTGATTTGGTGCCTCTTGTTTACTTCTCTGCCACCTCTGCCTCCAGACCCAGGGTCAGGAACCTCCTTTTGGCTCTGGCTGGGCAGCCACCTTGGTTAGTCCAGAAGGACTCGTGGCTCCCAGTGGGTCATCATAGCTTGGTACCATTCCATCTTATGTCACCTACTCCACCTTCCACCTGATCACAACCAGTCTTTTCCCAAACTGGATCTTTTGAGGAAGATGAGACAAGAAAATGTAGCAGACTCCACGTGAACCCTTCTCTAGGCCTAGAAAACTTACTCAATACTCCTGCTTACTAAGAGCTAATCAGTATATGAAAGAAGACACTCAGCAAGTTTGCCTGAAGGTTACTCAGAGACCTGGGAATGAACCTAGCTCTCCTGCTTCCTAGGCCCCTCTGTGCCATCTATTTTTAGCCAAGCTGCCCTGAGCCTTGTCTACCTTGTCTGAAAGCCAAAGTAGGCACACAGTTTGCTCATAAACATTCCTGTGCTTGCCAGCTCATGCTAGCCAACCATTTAGATGTTGGTTTTAAAACTGTGAGCCTTCCCTTGTACCTACCTCCTAGGGCCTGCAAAGAATACACACCGAGGGATCAACAGCCTGATTTTTCCCAAACCCAGTGACCTCATCAAATGCCCTCAATTGAGAGGCGTGTCTATTACTTGTTCATCTTGGCACAGGGTGCAGCAAATGACTCCCTCTCAGAGCCACTGTTCCTGGTCACAGTTCTTTGAGTGTGCTGACCTACTTTCTCCCCTTCACAGGAAAAACAGAAACCAATACATGTCTCCAGTGAGTAATCTTGCTTTCAGGGGCACTGACTCTGTGTTTTGGCCTCTTGTCCTTTCCCTGCTCCATTATCACTCTGCTATAACCATAAGAAAATGATTCATGACTGAACTAGAATTCTGCTTGTTGTTTACTGTCCCCATTCTGTAGCTGGGTTTTCAGAGCAACTATGGCCCACATATCGCAGGGACGGGGGCAGAGCCCTCCCTACCTTTCCTTTCCCTACTACAGTTCATTGCTAAATAGCATCATATGGACTAAAGTCGCTTCTGCACAAGAATGTTGGGAATCAACAGAGTATCTCTGGTTTGGCCACACATATTATGCGACTGTAGCATTATGGACTGAGAGGCATTCAGCTTGAGACTCCTGACTTGACTTACTATATACCTTTGGAGTGGGCCTCCGAAAAGAGTTAGGTTGCTCAACTCAGTTGCCTTGACAAGCAGAACCTCTTTGCTGAGCATGTACAGGTGACTCTCAAATACCCACACTGAGATTCTCTGTGGCTAATGGATTATTTTAGGCCTTCCGTACCCTTCACAATCTTCATGCTATTGCCCACTCCCTCCAGCCATCAGCTGGAAGCAACTTGGAAAATACATGTTCATTTTAATGTCAGTCTGCGAAAAGTTAACTGGAGGAATAAATCTACTGGGGTTCAGAGGCAAGGTGTTGATAGGACATATAATGTATTCCAGAGTGCCTTTTGGATTATCTACTGGTTTTAATAATCTGGCATGTCTGTTCTCCATGACCATGGATAACTGAGTATATCTTATTTTGCTCCCCTATCCCTGGGCACTGTGTCTCCTTTCTTCCTCACTTGCCCTTGGGTTTACAACAGATTATAACCAGCTTGCCTTCTAGAATCCTGTCAAATTTCATTTATATCGAATGTGCTGGCCAGGCGTGGTAGCTCATCCCTGTAATCCCAGCACTTTGGAAGGCCAAGGTAGGAGGATCACTTGAACCCAGGAGTTAGAGACCAACCCGGGCAGCATAGCGAGACCTCGTATCTATGAAAAAATAAAATAATAAATTAAAAATAGCCAGGCATGATGGCACATACCTATAGTCCCAGCTACTTGGGAAGCTTAGGCGGGAGGACTACTTGAGCCTGGGAGGTTGAGGCTGCAGTAAGCTGTGATCATGCCACTGCACAACAGCATGGACAACAAAGCAAGACCCTGTCTCAACAAACCGGAAGTGCTAACATGGGCTTTTAAAAAGGTTCCAAATCCTTTTCACCAGCTCCAAAGTCCTATTTGAAGTCTGGGCAACAGGGCAAAACTCGTCTCTACAAAAAATACAAAAAAATAGCCAGCCATGGTGGCACGCACCTGTAGTCCCAGCTACCTGGGAGTCTAAGGTGGGAGGATCACTTGAACCTGGGAGAGGGAGGTTACAGTGAGCTGAAATTGTGCCACTGCACTCCAGCCTGGGTGACAGAGTGAGACCCTGTTTCAAAAAAAAAAAAAATCAATCAATCAATATACATTAGGAAGCAATGAGGTTATTTTTTTTAAGCAAGTTGTAGACAGATGTATACTGGATGCTAGTATTTTTCCCACCTTGGATAGAAATTAATACACAAACAAGAGTATCTTTTGTTTGTGGATAGGTATATATGTAGCAAACACAGACTGAAAGACTAAGCCTAATTCATGATAAGTCATTTCAGCTACTTTGTATCATTCCATCATGTAAACATACCCTGATTATTTATATATTATCTTTTTGATGGACATCAGCTTATTTCCAATTTACGTATTTTGCAAGCTGTGCTGCAACGTACATCCTTTATGTGTCTCCCAGTGCATATGTGCAAAAAGTTTTCTGAGACCAATGAATACCTAGAATTGGAATTGTTGGGTCCTGTAGTATGCTTACTTTAAACTTTACAAGTATTGCTAAATTATTTTCCAAAGTTGTTGTACCAGCTGGGCACAGTGGTTCGCACCTGTAGTCCCAGCACTTTAGGAGGCCAAGGTGGGAGGATGACTTGAGGCTAGGAGTTTGAGACCTGCCTGGACTACATAGCAAGACCCCATCTCGATTAAAAAAATACAAATATAAAATATATATAAAGAAAAAATTCATATTGTAGTCATAGTGGCCACAAGAGGCTGCACCTCAGCAACTAGCTGATCTCAGGCCAGCTGGGCCAGGGTTAGAGTGAACCCTTCCTCTGAAGAGCTGGGCAGGTAGCAGGTGGTAAGATAGGACATGGCTGCAGGCAACAGCCAGGAGTCTCTACTTCTAGAGTAGCCATTCATACTTCTGGTTGTAAAGTGTCTGTCCCCCACCCAATCATCTGAGTTGGAGGTAGGATTTGGATGAATGACAACAGGACCTCTGCATTGACAGAACTGGAGAGGGGAGGGGGGAACTGGGATGGGGAATGAGGATGAATCACAAGCAGCAGCAGAAGTGAGGGGAACAGTAGGGAGATAGGAAGGGTAATATTGCTAGTCACCAAAACAATGGGACAAAGATCCCAAAGACATTTCAGAGATCATTGAGTGGGTTGTCCCTCCCATTACAAGTTCAGAGCAGGGCCTTAAGGGCAGGGTTTCCAGAAAGGTGCCCACCAGACCTCAGCATTCACTGCCCAGGGCCACCTCAGGACTCTGCTTGCCATGTTTTGGTGCAGAGCTCCTTGGCTGCTCCAGCCATGGCTCAAATGAGCCCATGTGCAGTTCATGCCACTGCTCTGGAGGGCACAAATGTAAGCCTTGGCAGCATGCACCTGGTGCTGACTCTGGAGAAGTGCTGAGCGCATGAGTTGTGGGGCTATGGTGGAATCTACCTAGATTTCAAAGGATATATCAGACAGTCTGGGGGCCGGGGCAGAGACTTGCTGCAGAGGCAGAGCCACTGCAGAGAGCCCCCACTAGGGCAATGTCTAGTGGAGCTGTGGAAAGCAAGATCCTGCAGAGTCTCCACTAGGGCAGTGCCTAGTGGAACCATGGGAGTGGAACCACTACTGGGACCCCAGAGCCGTAAAGCTACCAGCATACAGCGCCAACCTGGGAAAGTTGCAGGCATGAGATTCCAATCCGAGACAGCTGAAACATGTGCTGAGCCCAACAAAGCCATAGATAACGGCAGGGCTGCCTGAGACCTTGGGGGTCCAGCCCCCATCTTGGTGTGCCCAAGATGCAGGACATGGAATCAAAGGAGATTATTCTACACCTTTAAGATTTAATGTGGTTTTCTGTGTTGGGTTTTGGACTTTCTTGGGATCCCTTTCTTCTTGCCTATTTCTCCCCCTTGAATGGGAATATCTATCCTATGTCTGTCCCACTGTATTAGTCCGTTCTTACACTACTATACAGAAATACCAGGCCGGGCACGGTGGCTCATGCCTGTAATCCCAGCACTTTGGGAGGCCAAGGGGTGCAGATCATGAGGTCAGGAGATGAAGACCATCCTGGCCAACATGGTGAAACCCCATCTCTACTAAAATACAAAAAATTAGCCAGGTGTGGTGGTGCGTGCCTGTAGTCCCAGCTACTTGGGAGGCTGAGGCAGGGGAATTGCTTGAACCTGGGAGGTGGAGATTGCAGTGAGTAGAGATCACGCCACTGCACTCCAACCTGGCAACAGAGCAAGATTCCGTCTCAAAAAAAAAAAAGAAAAAAAGAAATACCAGAGATTGGGTAATTTATAAACAAAAGAGGTTAATTGGCTCCTGGTTCTGCAGGCTGTATGCAGATTCTGCAGGTTCTGCAGGAAACATGGTACTGGCATCTGCTCAGCTTCTGTGGAGGCCTCAGGAAACTTTCAATCATGGCAGAAGGTGAAGGGGAAGCAGGCATGTCTTACATGACTGGAGCAGGAGGAAGAGAGAGGGGAGGTGCTACACACTTAACCAGATTTCATGAGAACTCACCATCACGAGAACAGCACGGAGGGGATGGTGCTAAACCATTCATAAAGGATCCACCCCCATGGTCCAATCACCTCCCACCAGGCCCCACCTCTAACACTGGAGTTTACGATTCAACATGAAATTTGGGCAGGGACACATATCCAAACCACATCACCCAGCATTGTATTTTGTAAATAAATAACTTGTTTAATTTTAATCTGTTTCCTCACAGCTGGAGGAAAATTTGCCTCAAGGTGAATTATGCCTTGAGTCCCACCCATATCTGCTTTAGATGGGACTGGACTTTGGATCTTTGAGTTGACACTGAAACAAGTTAAGAATTTTCGGGCTACTGCAATGGAATGAATGTATTTTGCATTGTGAGGACATGAATTTTGGGGACCAAAATAGAATGCCATGGTTTGAATGTGTCTCGTAAAGTTCATGTGTTGGAAACTTAATTCCCATGGAATAGTGTTGGGAGGTGGGACATAATAAGAAGTGATTAGGTCATGAGGGCTCTACCTTCATTAATAGATTAATGTCATTATCCCAGGAGTGGTTTAGTTATTGCAAGAGTGGCTGTGTTATAAAAACAAGTTTGACTCTTCGTGTTCCCTTGCTCTTACCCTCTCTTGTCCTTCCGCCTTCCATTATGGCATGACGCAGCATGAAGGCCCTCATCAGATGCTGGCTCCATGCTGTTGGACTTCCCAGCCTCCAGTACCATGAGCCAAATAAATTTCTGTTTATTATAAATTACCTAGTCTGTGATATTCTGTGATAGCCATGTAAAACAGACTAGGACACTCTGCCTGTTTCAAAACCCTCCAGCAACTTCCAGTTACATTTTGTATAACGTCCAAACTCTTTACTTTGACCTGATAAGATATAGTAGCCCTTACCAAAATATCTGATCTTATCCCATACTATGCTCTTTGCGATGCTTCCAGCTATAATTTGTTCTCTCTTCAGGGCCTTTGCACCCTGCGTAAAATGTTCTCTCGCCATCTTTCTCATCATCCACATCTCAGCTCTAGGGTCAGATCCTCGGAGAGGCTTCCCTGGTCATCCCAACTCAGGAGCCCCCTACTGTGATCAGTATCTCATCGCATCACCCTGGTTTTTTCTCTCTTTTTTTTTTTTTTTTGGCGGGGCTGGGGGGTTGACCTGGGCTATGGCTGGGTCAAGTGCCTGCTTTATTCAACGGGAAATGCCCAAGTGGGACTCACCCCCACCTTTCACAATGTAAAGTGAGCAGGGAGCTAGAAAAATAACGCATGGATCCAGACGATCCAGAAAGACCCTGCTAAGTCAGCTCAAGGCCAAGACTGGTTGGCATGAGAGAACAAAAGGTGACAGAAAAGCCTTGGGCAGCCTGAGCCACAATGGGCCTAGCAGAAGTAGTTGGGACATTCGTGGGCAACCAAATGCCAGGTTTGATTAAAAGTGTCCGTGACAGCCGGCTCCACGGGCCCTTTCTCTGTCACTGCCAAGTTCTGCTCCAGCTTCTCCAGGCTGGACATGCCCAGGATGACTGCGTCTCCATGGGCACCCTGCAGCTGTAAGTGGTGGTACATCCACCAGAGGGTGGCCGAGGTCATACTGGGGGCACTGGCACCATACACAGCCTGGATGGCCTTCTCCACCAGGGCAATGGCCTTGAAGTGGTGCTTCTTCCAGAAGCGATTCCTATAGGTCTCAGCCCAGCTATTCCCAAAGAAGTGGCCCCTGGGCTGTTTCTTGCCTTTGTCCTCATACTTGTACTTGCCGGTCAGCAGGACCCCAGCCAGAGGGTGTAGGCATAGAACCTCAGTCCAAAGTGCCCGAGGCAGGGGAAGAGCTCCATTTCCACCTGCCAGGTGGTGGCATGTACATGCCCTGGTACACAGTGGGCAGGATCCAGCCTTTGTTTTTATTTATTTATTTATTTTTGAGACGGAGTCTCACTCTGTGAGTCTGGAGTGCAGTGGCACCATCTCGGCTCACTGCAAGCTCCGCCTTCCGGGTTCACGCCATTCTCCTGCCTCAGTCTCCTGAGTAGCTGGGACTATAGGTGCCCACCACTACACCTGGCTATTTTTTTGTTTTTTGTTTTTTTTTTTGTATTTTTAATAGAGACAGGGTTTCACCATGTTAGCCAGGATGGTCTCGATCTCCTGACCTCGTGATCCACCCACCTCAGCCTCCCAAAGTGCTGGAATTATAGGCGTGAGCCACCGTGCCTGGCCCAGCCTTTGCTCTTGCAGAGCGTACAGATCTCCGCCACTTCTCAGCCGGCATAGTTGGAGAGGCCAAGTTCCATGAACTTGCCTTCCTGGTGCAACTGGTGGCAGGCACACAGTGTCTCTTCCATTGGGGTGCTGTGGTCAGGTGCATGTAGGTAGAAGAGGTCCACTTGGGGACACTGCAGCCTCTTCAATGACGTCTCCAGCTGGTACCGGACAGTGTCAGGCTTTAGTGATTTTCCCTCCCAAGGGCTGGCCTTGGTGGCAAATTTCACTCAGTAGTCGTCACTGCCCAGCCCCAGGCCGCCCCGGATGGTTTTGGACTGGCCATCGCTGTACGTGAAGGCCATGTCCAGCTTGGTGTGTCTGCACTTCAGGAAAGTGTGCATGGCCATGGCACTGGCGGATGCGTCCATGTGGCCCCCCATCTCCATGGTGCCTAGCACCATGGCGTGCCGGGCCAGGATGCCCAAGGTGGCCCGCGTTGACGGTGGACGGGACATGGCTAGCATGTGGGCCTCAGGTGGCAGGGAGCGACCTGCGCAGTGGACCGCAGCGTGGGGCATGGTGCGAGACTCGGCGCTCAGCATGGCCGTGGCGCCTGCCCCTCACCCTGTTTTGTTTTCTCCCTACCACTTAACATAATCTCAAATTGTCTGTCCATTTATTGGTTTGCTTATTATTATATATCTTCACCACAACTAGAATGTAAACTTCATGAGAATGGCAATCTTATTTGCCTCTGTCCTGCTGAATGTCTAGCAACTGGTTCAGTACTTAGCAGGTGCTCAGTGGATTATTTGTTGAATAAATGAGTCAGGATATGGACCCGCGTTGTTGAAACCATGGGAAATATGTGATCATATGATCACTTCAAGGAAAGCCTGAAGAGTTAAATGTGGATTATAAAGGAAGGAGCAGAGGAAAGAATGCCTACAAAGCAATTTGGAGGAACAACCAGGTGGTAGGAGGAGAAACAGGAAAGTGTGATGTTACAGAAGGCAATCCTACTTCTCTCCCCAAAAGCAACCAATGCTAACAGATGGGTGGGTATTCTTCCAAATCATGTTCTTATATTTACATACATTCACAAATGTTTATATTACATGCATATGTAGTTTTGGTTTTTATATAAATGAGCTCATAGTACATGTATTATTCTATCACTTGCTTTTTTTTAAAAAAAAACAACAACAGCTTTTTTGAGCTATAATTCGTACACACACAATTCACACATTTAAAGTGTGCAGTTCAATTGTTTTTAGTATATTCATGGATGTGTGCAACCACTGCCATAGTCAATTTTTAGAACATTTTCATCACCTCAGAAACAAACCCTGTATCCTTTAGCTATCGCCTCTTTATCCCCCAACCTTTAGCAACCACTAATCCACTTTCAGTCTTTATAGATTTCCCTATTCTGGACTTTGATATTAATGGAAGAATATGTAATATTTTGTGACTGGCTTATTTTACTTAGCACAGTGTTTTCAAGGTTCATCCATGTTGTAGCATGAATCAGAACTTCATTCTTTTTATTGCTGAATAAAATTGCTCTTGCAGGCCAGGCATGTTGGTGCACGCCTGTAATTTCAGCACTTTGGGAGGCTGAGGCAGGTGGATGACTTGAGCTCAGGAGTTCAAGACCAGCCTGGGCAACATGGCAAAACCCTGTCTCTCTACAAAATACAAAAAATTAGCTGGATGTAGCAGTGTGTTCCTGTAGTCACAGCTACCCAGGAGGCTGAGTTGGGAGGATTGCTTGAGCCTGGGAGGCCAAGGCTGCAGTGAGTCATGATTGTGCTACGGCACTCCTGCCTGGGCAACAGAGTGAGACCCTGTCTCAAAAAAAAAAAAAAAAAAAAAAAACCCAAAACTTGCAACTTGCTCTTGGCATATCCATTGTGTGGATATACTACATTTTGTTTATCTATTTGTCATTTGGACATTTGGGTAGTTTCTACTTTTTTTTTTTGAGATGGAGTCTCACTCTGTCACCAGCTGGAGTGCAGTGGTGTCATCTCGGCTCACTGCAAACTCCGACTCCCTGGTTCAAGTGATTCTCCTGCCTCAGCCTCCTGAGTAGCTGGGATTAGAGACCCACTTATGGTGAGAGATGTGCCACCACACCCAGCTAATTTTTGTATGTTTTTTTTTTTTTTAGTAGAGACAGGGTTTCACCATTTTGGCCAGGATGGTCTCAATCTCCTGACCTCATGATCCAACTGCCTCGGCCTCCCAAAGTTTTGGGATTACCAACGTGAGCCACCGCAATGAGCCAGTTTCTACATTTTGGCTATTATAAATAACATGCCTATGAGTATTCATGTTTCAGTTTTTGTGTGGACATATATTTTCATGTCTTTTGGGTATGTATCTAGGAGTGGGATTTCTGGGTCATATGGTAACTCTGTATTTAACGTTTTGAGGAACTACTGGATTGTTTTTCAAAGTGGCTGATCAATTTTATGTTCCCACCCGCAGTATATGAGACTTCCAGTTTCTTCACATCTTTGCCAACACTTGTTAGTATCTGTCCTTTTGATTATAGCCATACTAGGGACTGCGATATCACTTGCTTTTTTATTTAATGTGTATGGAATTTTTTCGGTATCAGTATATATAGATATCCTACTTTTGTGTGTGTGTATGTGTGTGTGTGTGTGTGTGTGACAGAGTCTCACTCTGTAGCCCAGGCTGAAATGCAGTGGCATGATCTCAGCTCACTGCAACCTCTGCCTCCCAGGTTCAAGTGATTCTCCTGCCTCAGCCTCTTGAGTAGCTGGGATTACAGTCTCCTGCCACCATGCCTGGCTAATTTTTGTATTTTTAGTAGAGATGGGGTTTTGCCATGTTGGCCAGGCTGGTCTCAAACTACTGACCTCAGGTGATCCGTCCACCTGGGCCTCCCAAAGTGCTAGGATTACAGGCGTGAGCCACCATGCCCAGCTGATATCTTACATATTTAACTGCTGTATAACATTCCACAGAAACCATGCTTTTCAAGATATTCCTGCCTATATCGTTGTGTTATTTCTTCCACCAGGGCTCAGCAGCCTGGAAATAGAAACAGTGGTAGTGGATCGATTCAATTGATCCAGATTTGGAAGTTGCATGGCAGGTAAGAAGGATTTGGATGGTAATGGTGAGAGAGGATTTGAAATGATTTATCAACAATGTGGTGCAGATCAATCCTGGTGCATAAGTGACTAACAAGAGCTGGAGTGGATGGCATAGCATAGTGACTAGAACCCTAAAAGAAGGGGTTTTACATGAAAGTGGAAAGATAGCTTTTTGTTTTGTTTTACATTTACCCATTCCCTCTGTTGAGGTTTTTTTTTTTTTTTTTTTTTTTTTTTTTTTTTTTTTTTTTTTTTTTTTTTTTTTTTTAATACTGAGTTATTCACTACTTTGCCTTCTGTTTTTTTGAGACAGAGTCTCATTCTGTTGCCCGGGCTGGAGTACAGTGGCAATCTCGGCTCAATGCAGCTTCCACCTCCCGAGTTCCAGTGATTCTTGTTCCTCAACCTTCCGAGTAGCTGGGATTACAGATGCCCACCACCATGCCCAGCTAATTTTTGTGTTTTTATTAGAGATGGGATTTCACCATGTTGGCCAGGCTGATCTCGAACTCCTGACCTCAAGTAACCCGCCCACCTCAGCCTCCCAAAGTGCTGGGATTACAGGCTTGAGCCACTGCGCCTGGCCTGCTTTTCCATCTTAAAAAGATGATTCAGAACATAATATAACCTTGTCTTGTGACTCAGCGTGGCCATTATGATCATCTGCTTTTGCCCTGGACCTCTGAGGCATGTAGGAATATGTCTTTCCTTACATAATTAGGGAGGAGAACATGTCTTCTCCCTAAGTGTGTTCTGGATTTTTGTGCTTTTGAAGAAGTTCTGAGATCAACGTATTCCTGGGTTCTTCTAATGTGTAGCTGTTTGACTAAGGACTGGCTCCATACATCTCCTATGAAGTAAAATTCATGGGTTTTATGACAGCAATTTTACATGCTGCTTAGATGCTTTTTTCTCATCTAGGTTTTTAGTTATATAATGGCAGAGATTATAAGAAATCTGATCTCCAGAGAAGTGTTGATACTTCTTTAATTTGGCATAGACTATTTTTGGCAAGCTAGTTTTCTAGCATTGAACAATTTAATGAATAGGTTCATAGTCACCCTATCCACATTCTTTTTAATGGTAGAAAACAGTCTCTCCAATACAGTAGCCATTAGCTACATGTGGATTTTAAAATTTAAATATAAATTAATTAAGAGTAGGCTGGGCATGGTGGCTCATCCCTGTAATCCCAGCACTTTAGAAGGCCGAGGCGGGTGGATCATTTGAGGTCAGGAGTTCAAGACCAGCCTGGCCAACATGGTGAAACCCCGTTTCCACTAAAAATACAAAAATTAGCTAGACATGGTGGTACACACCTATAATCCCAGCTACTCAGGAGGCTGAGGCAGGAGAATTCCTTGAACCCGGGAGGTGGAGGTTTGCAGTGAGTCGAAATCCACTGCTGCACTCCAACCCGGGTGACAGAGCGAGACTCCATCTCAAAAAAAAAAAAAAAAGAAAGAAAAAAAAAAGAAAAAGAAAAAGAAAAAGTTCCCTTATTGTACTAGCCACATTTCAAGTGCTTAGTAGTCACATGTGGCTAGTGGCTACCATACTGGAGAGTGCAGATGTAGAACATTTTCATCATCAAATAAAGTTCTATAGAGCAGCAATGGTTTAGACATTGAGCCAGTCTCTTCTCAGGCTTGTTTCCAAACTAGAGTCTCATGGTTTAAGTGCATCCTTGTACAAGCAGCCATGCTCATACTATTCTCCAACACTCTCTGACTTCCAACGCCTGAGCATTGTCATTTGCCCTCTATTAGTGTTAATTTCCTATGGCTGCTATAACAAATCACCACAAGTTTAGTGGCTTAAAACAATATAAATTTATTATCATATATGACATAGTTTTGATATTTGTCCCCTTCAAATCTCATGTTGAAATGTGACCCCTAATGTTGGAGGTGGAGCCCATTGGGCGGTATTTAGGTTATGGGGGGTGGATCCCTCTTGAATAGCTTGGTATCGTCCCCATGGTAATGAGTGAGTTCTCACTCTATTAGTTTACAGGAGATCTGGTTGTTTACAAGTACATAGCATGCCTCCCCTCTGTCTCTTGCTCCCCCTCTCACCATGTGACATGCCTGCTCACCCTTTGCCATCTGCCATGAATAGAAGCTTCCTGAGGTTCTCACCAGAAACAGATGCTGGCATCATGCTGCTTGCTGCTTATACAGCCTGCAGAACTGTGAGGCAAATAAACCTCTTTTATTTATGAATTACCCAGTCTCAGGTGTTCCTTTATAGCCACACAAAACCAACTAAGGCAATACAGTTTTGGAGATTGAAGTTCAAAATCAACCATTTTCCAGCTTCTAGATGCTGCCTACATTCCTTAGTTCATAGCTCCTTCCTCCGTCTTGAAAGCCTGCAGTGTAGCATCTTCAAGTCTCTCTGTGACTCTCTGACCTCTGCTTCCATAGTCACATGACCTTCTTTGACTCTGACTTTCCTGCCTCTTTTATGAAGAGTCTGTAATAAAGATTAGGTCCCCTTGGGTAATGCAGAGCAATCACCTCATTTCAAGATTATTAATAACACCTGCAAAGTCCCTTTTAGCATTTTACCATTATGTTATACTGGTATGTTGTGAGTACCGCTATTCAGCCTGCCACAGACAGTTTTCTACAGTGGCATTTTGTTTTCCCGTGATGGACAGTGATCCAGTGGTCCTTATTTTCCAGGACTAGTGATACACAGAGTATGATGATATCCCAAGGTTTTATATAAAGGGAGAATAATGTTTTAAAATCTTATTTTATGTGAGAAAACATTTTAAATGGTCCATTTTCAAGGTTTGATAAATCTAAGTACTGGCAGCCAGCCTGCAAATGTGACAAACCACACAACTCATGCACCTAGAAAGTCACAATAAGCAAACAGAATGTAGGGGAGGAGTCAGCCTATAAAGGGGAAGAAAAAGTTTCCAAAGTTATTGGAAAATAAAAACTTAAGCAGGGAAGGGGACTGGGTTATAACCTTATAAGGGATAATGAAACTTAGGTGACGTCCAGGAAGATTGTAACCCCATAGTACTTGACCAGTGAGCAACAGGGGGAGGGAGGGATTTGTGTGCTAGGAGATAAATTACCTGCTGTAACTGCCCCAGGTGTGTCTGCCTACCAGACACCCAATCTTGCAAGATCACCATTAAAAATCTTGCTTCCACTGTTCTTTGTGTCTCTGAGTCCATTCTTTGGGTTTGGACAGATGAATGTGTTTCTCACAAACTTGGGGGCCCATCTGGGATCTCTGTGCCTGTGTGGAGTTGGACTCTGGCTGAGAGGGGACACGCGTCCCACCTGATTTAAGTGGCCTGCTCTGTCTGGGAATCCCGGCTCCCTGCAGAGGCCAAGACTGTTATTCAGGAGGCAGTGGAGGTGACACAGGAAGAAAAGCAGGCACCGTGGCAACCAGGCAACCTCATGTACGAGCCAAGGTAGGAAAATTGGACTGTCAGTATTGCCTTGGTGGTTGGGCATTTTTGGAGGTTGAGTGTGTGTGACTGAGATGTGTCCTAGGTATGAAGCAAGTGTGGAGACCCAATTTACGGTTCTGTTCTCTGGCAAGGGAAACAGCCAGAGAAGGATGAAATGATTCTCGGTGTGTGCAAGAAACCTCCAGTGGGGGGCTTGAGTACACGGGGAAAAGCTCAGACACAGAGACTGACGAAAATGGGAAACAGAAATTCTAGGCCTAGGGGACAATGGAAAGAGGGAGCCAAAGAGACTCCCTCTGACACTCCCCCAGATAGTCCTTTGGGGAGAATGCTGCAGGTTTGGAGGGACAACCCGTGAACCAGCCTCAAGGAAAAGCAAAAGATGATAAAGTATTGCTGTTTTATTTGTCCCAAAGACCCCATTCATAAGCCTTTAGTCTTTTGGTTTAAGTTTGGCTCAGATGAGGATTGGGTGTGCCAAGCTTTAATTCTCTATGTGAATGATAAAACCCCATCCTAGGTCAGGTGCAGTGGCTCATGCCAGTAATGCCAGCACTTTGGGAGGCTGAGGCAGGGGATCATGACATCAGGAGATTGAGACCATCCTGGCTAACATGGTGAAACCCCGTCTCTACTAAAAATACAAAAAATTAGCCAGTGTGGTGGTGGGCGCTGTAGTCCCAGCTACTCAGGGGGCTGAGGCAGGAGAATGATGTGAACCTGGGAGTCAGAGCTTGCAGTGAGCTGAGATCATGCCACTGCACTCCAACCTGGGCGACAGAGCAGACTCCACTAAAAAAAAAAAAAAAAAAAAATTCTCACAAGAAGAGATACATTATGCTCTCTGCTGGATCAAAGAATTAACCCCCATGTTCCCCAAAGAAGAAGAAAAAGAGTCCAGTAAAAAGCCCTTGCCCAGTGAAAAGCCCTGGGACCCCCTATCATGCTTGCCCTTCCATACAGCTCACAAAATAAAGGACAGGAGGATCAAGGGGGCAGCGGGAGAGTTAAAGGAAGAAAAACCTGAGACCATGGGGGAGCCGAACCAATTGCTCCTTTAAGTCCTTATCCAAAATTAAGGAAAAGAACAGTGTGAGAGGGATATTGAGAATTTCCCTATCCTTTCCACACAGCAGGCATCTAGCATGCTCCCTCTAGGGAAGTTCCCATGGGACAGGGAGAGACTGGCTTTGTAATGCTCCTCTTATAAGTACTGAAGTTAGGAATTTCAAGAAGGAGATGAAATCACTCCTAGAAGATCCCCTCGGTTTAACAGACCAGCTGGACAAATTCCTAGGACCCAGCTTTTACACCTGGGCTGAAATGATGTCTATCATGAATATCCTGTTCACAGGAGAAGAAGGGGAATGATTAGGAGAGCAGCCATGGCCATCGGAAGAGGCAAACACCCTCCCGGCAAGAAGTCTTGCCAATCGAAACAACAAATTCCATGTTGATCCTAAATGGGATGATAATGATCCAGGACCTGGGCCCAAATGCAGGGACTAGGGAACTCATAATTAAAGGGATCAAGAGTCACGCTAGGACAACAATGTCTCAAAAGGCATTCAAGATCAACAAGAAAAGAGGGAAACACTCCCTGGCATTCCTGCAGAGGCTCTGAGAAAAGACTCTAGATTAGATCTGGAGGACCCATAGGGCAAGGCCTTTTTGATATTATTATTTCTTATTTATTATTATTTATTTTATATTATACTTAAGTTCTAGGGTACATGTGCATAATGCAGGTTTGTTACATATGTATACTTGTGCCATGTTGGTGTGCTGCACCCATCAACTTGTCAGCACCCATCAACCAGTCATTTACATCAGGTATAACTCCCAATGCAATCCCTCCCCCCTCCCCCTCCTCCCTCCCATGATAGGCCCCGGTGTGTGATGTTCCCTTCCCGAGTCCAAGTGATCTCATTGTTCAGTTCCCACCTATGAGTGAGAACATGCGGTGTTGGTTTTCTGTTTTGTGATAGTTTGCTGAGAATGATGGTTTCCAGCTGCATCCATGTCCCTACAAAGGACACAAACTCATCTTTTTTATGGCTGCATAGTATTCCATGGTGTATATGTGCCACATTTTCTTAATCCAGTCTGTCACTGATGGACATTTGGGTTGATTCCAAGTCTTTGCTATTGTGAATAGTGCCGCAATAAACATACGTGTGCATGTGTCTTTATAGCAGCATGATTTATAATCCTTGGGTATATACCCAGTAATGGGATGGCTGGGTCATATGGTATTTCTAGTTCTAGATCCTTGAGGAATCGCCATACTGTTTTCCATAATGGTTGAACTAGTTTACAATCCCCCAACAGTGTAAAAGTGTTCCTATTTCTCCACATCCTCTCCAGCACCTGTTGTTTCCTGATTTTAATGATTGCCATTCTAACTGGTGTGAGATGGTATCTCATTGTGGTTTTGATTTGCATTTCTGATGGCCAGTGATGATGAGCATTTTTTCATGTGTCTGTTGGCTGTATGAATGTCTTCTTTTGAGAAATGTCTGTTCATATCCTTTGCCCACTTTTTGATGGGGTTGTTGTTTTTTCTTGTAAATTTGTTTGAGTTCTTTGTAGGTCTGGATATTAGCCCTTTGTCAGATGAGTAGATTGCAAAAATTTTCTCCCATTCTGTAGGTTGCCTGTTCACTCTGATGGTAGTTTCTTTTGCTGTGCAGAAGCTCTTTAGTTTAATTAGATCCCATTTGTCAATTTTGGCTTTTGTTGCCGTGCTTTTGGTGTTTTAGACAGAACATGAAGTCCTTGCCCATGCCTATGCCTGAATGGTTACCTAGGTTTTTCTAGGGTTTTTATGGTATTAGGTCTAACATTTAAGTCTCTAATCCATCTTGAATTAATTTTTGTATAAGGAGTAAGGAAAGGATCCAGTTTCAGCTTTCTACTTATGGCTAGCCAATTTTCCCAGCACCATTTATTAAATAGGGAATCCTTTCCCCATTTCTTGTTTTTGTCAGGTTTGTCAAAGATCAGATGGCTGTAGATGTGTGGTATTATTTCTGAGGACTCTGTTCTGTTCCATTGGTCTATATCTCTGTTTTGGTACCAGTACCATGCTGTTTTGGTTACTGTAGCCTTGTAGTATAGTTTGAAGTCAGGTAGCGTGATGCCTCCAGCTTTGTTCTTTTGACTTAGGATTGTCTTGGCAATGCGGGCTCTTTTTTGGTTCCATATGAACTTTAAAGCAGTTTTTTCCAATTCTGTGAAGAAAGTCATTGGTAGCTTGATGGGGATGGCATTGAATCTATAAATTACCTTGGGCAGTATGGCCATTTTCACGATATTGATTCTTCCTATCCATGAGCATGGTATGTTCTTCCATTTGTTTGTGTCCTCTTTTATTTCACTGAGCAGTGGTTTGTAGTTCTCCTTGAAGAGGTCCTTTACATCCCAGTTGGATTCCTAGGTATTTTATTCTCTTTGAAGCAATTGTGAATGGAAGTTCATTCATGATTTGGCTCTCTGTTTGTCTGTTAATGGTGTATAAGAATGCTTGTGATTTTTGCACATTAATTTTGTATCCTGAGACTTTGCTGAAGTTTCTTATCAGCTTAAGGAGATTTTGGGCTGAGATATGGGGTTTTCTAAATATACAATCATGTCATCTGCAAACAGGGACAATTTGACTTCTTCTTTTCCTAACTGTATACACTTGATTTCTTTCTCTTGCCTGATTGCCCTAGCCAGAACTTCCAACACTATGTTGAATAGGAGAGGTGAGAGAGGGCATCCCTGTCTTGTGCCAGTTTTCAAAGGAATGCTTCCAGTTTTTGCCCATTCAGTATGATATTGGCTGTGGGTTTGTCATAAATAGCTCTTATTATTTTGAGATACGTTCCATCAATACCGAATTTATTGAGAGTTTTTAGCATGAAGGGCTGTTGAATTTTGTCAAAGGCCTTTTCTGCATCTATTGAGATAATCATGTGGTTTGTCTTTGGTTCTGTTTATATGCTGGATTACGTTTATTGATTTGCGAATGTTGAACCAGCCTTGCATCCCAGGGATGAAGCCCACTTGATCATGGTGGATAAGCTTTTTGATGTGCTGCTGGATCGGTTTGCCAGTATTTTATTGAGGATTTTTGCATCGATGTTCATCAGGGATATTGGTCTAAAATTTCTTTTTTTTGTGTGTCTCTGCCAGGCTTTGGTATCAGGATGATGTTGGCCTCATAAAATGAGTTAGGGAGGATTCCCTCTTTTTCTATTGATTGGAATAGTTTCAGAAGGAATGGTACCAGCTCCTCCTTGTACCTCTGGTAGAATTCAGCTGTGAATCCATCTGGTCCTGGACTTTTTTTGGTGGTAGGCTATTAATTATTGCCTCAATTTCAGAGCCTGCTATTGGTCTATTCAGGGATTCAACTTCTTCCTGGTTTAGTCTTGGGAGAGTGTAGTGTCCAGGAAATTATCCATTTCTTCTAGATTTTCTAGTTATTTGCGTAGAGGTGTTTATAGTATTCTCTGATGGTAGTTTGTATTTCTGTGGGGTCGGTGGTGATATCCCCTTTATCATTTTTTATTGGTCTATTTGATTCTTCTCTTTTCTTCTTTATTAGTCTTGCTAGGGTCTATCAATTTTTTGATCTTTTCAAAAAACAGCTCCTGGATTCATTGATTTTTTGGAGGGTTTTTTGTGTCTCTATCTCCTTCAGTTCTGCTCTGATCTTAGTTATTTCTTGCCTTCTGCTAGCTTTTGAATGTGTTTGCTCTTGCTTCTCTAGTTCTTTTAATTGTGATGTTAGAGTGTCAATTTTAGATCTTTCCAGCTTTCTCTTGTGGGCATTTAGTGCTATAAATTTCCCTCTACACACTGCTTTAAATGTGTCCCAGAGATTCTGGTATGTTGTATCTTTGTTCTCATTGGTTTCAAAGAACATCTTTATTTCTGCCTTCATTTCGTTATGTACCCAGTAGTCATTCAGGAGCAGGTTGTTCAGTTTCCATGTAGTTGAGTGGTTTGATTGAGTTTCTTAGTCCTGAGTTCTAGTTTGATTGCACTGTGGTCTGAGAGACAGTTTGTTATAATTTCTGTTCTTGTACATTTGCTGAGGAGTGCTTTACTTCCAATTGTGGTCAATTTTGGAATAAGTGCGATGTGGTGCTGAGAAGAATGTATATTCTGTTGATTTGGGGTGGAGAGTTCTGTAGATGTCTATTAGGTCGCTTGGTGCAGAGATGAGTTCAATTCCTGGATATCCTTGTTAACTTTCTGTCTCGTTGATCTGTCTAATGTTGACAGTGGGTGTTGAAGTCTCCCATTATTATTGTATGGGAGTCTAAGTCTCTTTGTAAGTCTCTAAGGACTTGCTTTATGAATCTGGGTGCTCCTGTATTGGGTGCATATATATTTAGGATAATTAGCTCTTCCTGTTGAATTGATCCCTTTACCATTATGTAATGGCCTTCTTTGTCTCTTTTGATCTTTGATGGTTTAAAGTCTGTTTTATCAGAGACTAGGATTGCACCCCTGCTTTTTTTTGTTCTCCATTTGCTTGGTAGATCTTCCTCCATCCCTTTATTTTGAGCCTATGTGTGTCTCTGCATGTGAGATGGGTCTCCTGAATACAGCAAACTGATGGGTCTTGACTCTTTATCCAGTTTGCCAGTCTGTGTCTTTTAATTGGAGCATTTAGTCCATTTACATTTAAGGTTAATATTGTTATGTGTGAACTTGATCCTGTCATTATGATATTAACTGGTTATTTTGCTCGTTAGTTGATGCAGTTTCTTCCTAGCCATGATGGTCTTTACATTTGGCATGTTTTTGCAATGGCTGGTACCGGTTGTTCCTTTCCATGTTTAGTGCTTCCTTCAGGGCTCTTGTAGGGCAGGCCTGGTGGTGACAAAATCTCTAAGCATTTGCTTATCTGTAAAGGATTTTTTTCTCCTTCACTTATGAAACTTAGTTTGGCTGGATATGAAATTCTGGGTTGAAAATTCTTTTCTTTAAGAATGTTGAATATTGGCCCCCACTCTCTTCTGGCTTGTAGAGTTTCTGCCGAGAGATCTGCTGTTAGTCTGATGGGCTTCCCTTTGTGGGTAACCGACCTTTCTCTCTGGCTGCCCTTAACATTTTTCCTTCATTTCAACTTTGGTGAATCTGGCAATTATGTGTCTTGGAGTTGCTCTTCTCGAGGAGTATCTTTGTGGCTTCTCTGTATTTCCTGAATTTGAATGTTGGCCTGCCTTACTAGGTTGGGGAAGTTCTCCTGGATGATATCCTGAAGAGTGTTTTCCAACTTGGTTCCATTTTCCCCCTCACTTTCAGGCACCCCAATCAGACGTAGATTTGGTCTTTTCACATAATCCCATACTTCTTGCAGGCTTTGTTCATTTCTTTTTCTCTTTTTTCTTAGACTTCTCTTCTCGCTTCATTTCATTCATTTGATCCTCAATCGCTGATACTCTTCTTCCAGTTGATCGAGTCGGTTACTGAAGCTTGTGCATTTGTCACGTATTTCTCGTGTCATGGTTTTCATCTCTGTCAGTTCGTTTATGGCCTTCTCTGCATTGATTATTCTAGTTATCCATTCTTTCTTTTTTCAAGATTTTTAGTTTCTTTGCGCTGGGTACGTAATTCCTCCTTTAGCTCTGAGAGTTTGATGGACTGAAGCCTTCTTCTCTCAACTCGTCAAAGTCATTCTCCATCCAGCTTTGATCGTTGCTGGCGATGAGCTGCGTTCCTTGGAGGGGGAGATGCGCTCTTATTTTTGAATTTCCAGCTTTTCTGCCCTGCTTTTCCCCATCTTTGTGGTTTTATCTGCCTTTGGTCTTGATGATGGTGACGTACTGATGGGGTTTGGTGTGGGTGTCCTTCCTGTTTGTTAGTTTTCCTTCTAACAGTCAGGACCCTCAGCTGTAGGTCTGTTGGAGATTGCTTGAGGTCCACTCCAGACCCTGTTTGCCTGGGTATCAGCAGCAGAGGCTGCAGAAGATAGAATATTGCTGAACAGCGAGTGTACCTGTCTGATTCTTGCTGGAAGCTTCTCTCAGGGGTGTACCCTGCACGTGTGAGGTGTGGGGTGTCGGTCTGCCCTAGTGGGGGATGTCTCCCAGTTAGGCTACTCAGGGGTCAGGGACCCACTTGAGCAGGCAGTCTGTCCGTTCTCAGATCTCAACCTCCGTGTTGGGAGATCCACTGCTCTCTTCAAAGCTGTCAGACAGGTTGTTGATCTGCAGAGGTTTCTGCTGCTTTTTTGTTGTTGTTGTTAGCTGTGCCCTGTCCCCAGAGGTGGAGTCCAGAGACAGGCAGGCCTCCTTGAGCTGCTGTGGGCTCCACCAGTTCGAGCTTCCCAGCGCTTTGTTTACCTACTTAAGCCTCAGCAATGGCGGGCGCCCCCCCCAGCCTCGCTGCTGCCTTGCAGTTAGATCGCAGACTGCTGTGCTAGCAATGAGGGAGGCTCCGGGCTGGGACCCCCCGGCCAGGTGTGGGATATAATCTCCTGGTGTGCCGTTGCTAAGACCCTGGTAAAGCGCAGTATTGGGGTGGAGTTACCCGATTTTCCAGGTGTTGTGTGTCTCAGTTCCCCTGGCTAGGAAAAGGGATTCCCTTCCCCCTTGCGCTTCCCAGGTGAGGCGATGCCTCGCCCTGCTTCAGCTCTCGCTGGTCGGGCTGCAGCAGCTGACCAGCACCGATTGTCGGCACTCCCTAGTGAGATGAACCTGGTACCTCAGTTGAAAATGCAGAAATCACCCGTGTTCTGTGTCGCTTGCGCTGGGAGCTGGAGACTGGAGCTGTTCCTATTCGGCCATCTTGCTCCCGATTGGGCAAGGCCTTTTGAAGGTTAACTTTGTAACTAAGAGCTGGCCAGACATTACAAAAAAATTACAAAATGGTGATGAATGGGATGAGAAACCAATTGAGGAATTACTGAGGGAAGCTCAGAAGGTCTTTGTAAGGAGAGAGGAAGGGAAGCTGAAACAAAAAGCGAGAATCATGGTTTCCGCTGTGGAAGAGGTAGTCAGAAAAAGGTTAGCTCAAGATCCCTCTTGAAGGAGACATATTGGAATAATAGATTTCGACACAGAGAAAGAAGGGAAAAGCTCCTAAGACTATGAGTGGATGTTACAAGTGTGGAAAACCAGGGTCTTTTAAGAGAGAATGTCCTGAATGGAAAAAAGAAGAAAAGATGATCCCCTTCATGACTGTTGATGAAGACAAGAGGGGCCAGGGGTTCCTTCTGAGTAGGACCCTTCAGGAACCCTTGATAAATGTGAAGGTGGGACCTGAGGGAGAAGAAGTGACATTTTTTGTTGATACTGGGGTGGCTTGCTCCTCCCTAATTCACCAACCAAGGGGTACAGAACTCTCTAAGGAAAAATTGACAGTATCAGGGGCAAAATGGGAGAGATTGCACATTCAGATATTCAAGGAAATGTTAATTAGATTGGGACCTGAACAAATTGAGGGGTCACTCTTATATGTTCCTGAAGCAGGAACTAACCTCGTTGGTCGAGACCTGATTGTGAGATTGGGTTAGGATTAGGATAGAGGAAGGAGAAATAAAAGTACTGATGGGCCTCCTAACAAGGAAGAGAAAAAAATTAATCCCCTTGTGTGGATTAGGAAGGCAACAGGGGATGGTTAAAAATCACACCCTTACAGATTAAACTAAAACAACCAGGAGAAGTAGTTTTCAGAAAACAGGCCATGCGCAGTGGCTCACGCCTGTAATCCCAGCATTTGGGAGGCCGAGGTGGGCAGACCATGATGTCAAGAGATCAAGACCATCCTGACCAACATGGTGAAACCCCGTCTCTACTAAAAATACAAAAATTATCTTAGCATGGTGGCATGCACCTGTAGTCTCAGCTGCTCAGGAGGCTGAGGCAGGAGAATCACTTGAACCCAGGAGTTGCAGTGAGCCGAGATCATGCCACTGCACTCCAGCCTGGCGACAGAGTGAGACTCCATTAAAAAAAAAAAAAGAAAGAAAGAAAGAAAGAAAACAATATCCCATTTCTATTGAAGGGAGAAAAGATCTCCAACTGGTAATAGACAGATTGATTAAAGATGGACTATTAGAATCCTGCATGTCACCATACAATACTCCAATTTTCCCAGTCAAAACGCCTGATGGGTTCCATAGATTGGTGCAAGATCTAGGGGCTATGAATCAAATTGTCCAGACCCACCATCCTGTGGTGCCTACCGCTACACCCTCCTTAATAAGATACCATGAACATAAGTGGTTGAGTGTGGTGAGTCTAAAAGATGCATTCTGGGCATGTCCCCTAGATTTTAGGAGTAGGGACCTCTTTGCCTTTGAATGGGAAAATCCTGTACTGGGAGAAAACAACAGTACCTCTAGACTGTGCTGCCACAAGGTTTCATGGAAGCCCCAAATGCATTTGGTCAAATCATAGAAAAAGTCCTGGAGGAATTCCAACCTTCCAGGGGAACCCAGTCATTAAAATATGTAGATAATCTTTTAATTTCTGGGGAGAGGAGGGCTGAGGTATCAGAAACCACCATAAGCTTGCTTAATTTCCTAGGGAAAGGGGATTGCAAGTCTCTAAGAACAAATTGCAGTTTGTAGAAAAAGAAGTTAAATATTTAGAACACCTGATTAGTGAAGGGACGCAGATAATAAACCCAGAGAGAATATCTGGAATAATGGGCCTGCCTTGCCTAAGACAGAGAGAACTCCGAAAATTTTTAGGTTCAACTTACTACTGTAGGTTATGAATTGACTCATATGTTCAAAAGACAAAAATTCTGTATCTCAAGTTACTAAAAGAGGAACTGATCGCATGCAATGGTCCCCAGAGGAAATTCAGGCAGTGAAAGAGCTAAAGCAGGCCCTCATTATAGCCCGGTCCTGGCCCTCCATCTTTAAGGAAACCATTCCATCTGTTTGTAACAGTAGACCAGGGTGTGGCCTTGGGGTGCTCACTCAAACCTGGGGAGGGAAGAGGCAACCTGTTGCTTTTGTTTCCAAGCTTCTCGAGCCTGTCTCTTGGGGGTGGCCTGAATGTGTGCAAGCAGTAGCTGCCACAGCCCTAGTGGTAGAGTCAAAAGCTAACCTTTGGTGGGGCCCTAATAGTAAGCACCCCACATCAAGGCAAGAATATATTAAATCAAAAAGCCGGGAGGTGGTTAAAGGATTCTTGGATTCTAAAATATGAAGCCATATCACTAGAAAAAGAGAATTTGGTCGTAACAACAGATACTTGCCTGAATCCAGCCAGTTTCCGATGGAAAGGAGAGGAGAACAAAGAGACATCAGACCATAACTGCTTAGATATCATAGAATACCAAGTCAATGTTAGACCAGACCTTAAGGAAGCTCCACTACATGGTGGGATAAGGCTGTTTGTGGATGGGTCGTCCCAAGTGACAAATGGCAAGAGACATAATGGTTATGTTGTTATTGATGGAAATAAATACTTTAGTTAACCAAATAATGACTCTAAAAGGGTAGAAATAATTGAAGTAAAGGATTTAAGGCAAACTTTAGAAATTGAGACAGGGTACAGGGATGTGAATGCCTGGGTCAAATGGGTCAAATTTTCAGTACAAGCCCTCAACAAAACTAATTGCTGGCTGGGTGCGATGGCTCATGCCTGTAATCCCAACACTTTGGGAGGCCAACACAGGCAGGTCACAAGGTCAGGAGATCGAGACCATCCTGGCTAACACGGTGAAACCCCATCCCTACTAAAAATGCAAAAAATTAGCCAGGTGTGGTGGCATGTGCCTGTAATCCTAGCTACTCGGGAGGCTGAGGCTGAGGCAGGAGACTCGCTTGAACCTGGGAGGCAGAGGTTACAGTGAGCTGAGATCACACCACTGCACTCCAGCCTGGGTGACAGAGCGAGAGTTCGTCACACAAAAAAAGAAGTAATTGCTATGTGTGCGCTGCGGGATGACCTCAGGCACAGGTGGTTCCATTTACCCGAGGATGGGATACCGATCCTGAAGGCATGCATTGCATGGTGGCTGTATACCAGGACGAAGATGCATGGGGAAATGAGACTTGTAAGAGCCTGTCATTGCTCTTTCCTGCATTGTAGAGGTCAGATCCCAGAGCAATCCCCTCATGCTCTACAGGGAATATGAACCTAGGCACTCCTCTTGTCTCTCTAGGCAGGGAGCAGAGTTCAATAAGCCTGTGGGAGAACTCTCGTACTTGTACCCACATCCTAATCATCACTGGTGAGTCAGGCAATGGCAGTTACTCAGCTTTCCATATACTCTGGGCTGATGTCTGGTGGTATTGTGGGAAAAGGGACCTCCATAACCTGTTAGTTACTGTCCAATTGGACCAGGACTTGTGCTTTAGTCCAATTGGCCATTCCTTTCACCCTGGCATTTCATAAGATACCCGAAAATACACATGGCCACCAAAACCAGAGAGATTTGACAAATTCTTTTGATCCCAATGTATATATTGACTCGATAGGAGTCCCTAAGGGGGTGCCTAATGAATTTAAGGCCCAAAACCAAATAGCTGCTGAGTTTGAGTCAGCACTCTTTTGGTGATCAACTATTAATAAGAATGTGGACTGGATTAACTACATCTGTTATAATCAACAGAGATTCATCAATTCTACTCAGGACACCTCAAAGAGGTGGCTAGCGAGTTAGATGCCACCAGCCCAATGGCCTGGGAAACAGACTTGTGCTAGACATGATACTAGCAGGAAAAGGGGGCGTATGTGTTACGCTGGATGGGAAATGTTGTACTTTCATTCCCAACAGTATTGCCCCAGATGGGACCATCACCAAAGTTTTACAAGAACTGACAACTCTAGCCAACAAACTGGCGGAAAATGCTGGAATTGATGACCCATTTACAGGCTAGATAGAAGGTTGGTTTGGAAAATGGAAGACATTGTAGCTTCAATCCTTACATCTCTCATAATTGTGGCAGAAGTCTTAACTGCAGTAGGATGCTGTATTATCCCTTGTGTGAAGGGAGTAGCACAGAGATTAATTGAAACAGCTATTAATAAACAAATACCAATGACTTACCAGCAAAATAACCTGCTACTATTAGAAACCAAATTAAACTCACTCTCCTATAAGGAAGAAAGTAGACAACTTCTAGAGTGATTCAAAGACCAAAAGGGTTTAGATAAAAATGAGACCAAAGGAAGTAAATAAAAAAGAGGAGGGAATTTGTGAGAAAACATTTTACATGGTCAATTTTCAAGGTATGATAAATCTAAGTACTGGCAACCAGCCTGTGGGCATGACAAACCACATGGCTCATGTACCTAGAAAGTCATGATAAGGAAACAGAATGTAGAGCAGGGGTCAGCCCATAAAAGGGAAGAAAGTTTTGTTATTGGGAAATCGAAATGTAAGTGGGGTAGGGGACTGGGGTATCATCTTATAAAAGATAATGAAACTTAGGTGATGTCTGGGACTATTGTAACCCCATAGTACTCGACCAATGAGAAACTGGGGGAGGGACTTGCATGCTAGAGATAAATTACCTGCTGTAGCTGCCCCAGATTTACCTGCCTACCAGACATCCGATTTTGTAAGACTGCCTTTAAAAGTCTTGCTTCCACTGTTCTTCGTGCCTCTGAGTCCATTCTTTGGGTTTGGATGGGTGAATGTGTTTCTCATATTTTCTGCCTTTGGCCTATATGGAAATACCAAAATATGATTGTTCTGACTCTCAAAATATGATGATTCTGTGAGTATAGTGGTATAGGAGTATCTTATCAGCAAGACAAATCCACAGCTAACTCAATATCCTATCAGAGTGTTTGGTTACTGTAATACAGTCATTTCAGGGTTAATCTCTGCCAGCTTTTCTTCTCAAACACACACACGCGTGCGCACACACACACACACACACAGATATGGATGCAGCCACCAACGAAAAACTGGGGGCTTGATATATATTAACCAAAGCAAAGTCTTCTGAGCTTCTTTTTGCCCCCAAAAAAGGATGATAAATGAAAGTCTGAATCATTCCTAGGAGAAGAAGCAGAAGACACCAATGCAGAATTGGTTTTCCACTTCCAGTCTGGACAAGATGGCATAGACTCATTTCTCCCTGCTTCTCCCAGGTAAGCCCAACCAGAAATCCTAGAAATAATTCAAGAGGTAGCCACAGGAGAATTCTAAAAGGTGTAAAGGGGAAGGCAGAATGATTAGGAATCCCAGAACTGGAGGAACACCATAGTAGCAGGGTACCTTATGACTCTCAAGCCAACCAAAGAATGTGACCCAGGCCCAGCATTTCTCAAACCTCAGCCTAGCAACAGAAAATGGTTCCTGTGAGTTCCTTTCTCCTCTGCATTGAATGGGAGTCCTACCGACATCAACAGGTAAGCCTAGCAACTCCAGCAAGTGGGATTTAGCAAGGCGCCCCACTGACAATAAGTAGCCAGCAGAAGTGCTGTCCTTTCCCACCGAGGTCAGAGACTCCCTTACCCCACTGAAAGATACTCTCCAAGCAAGCACACCATCAAGGGGAAACGTGACCATGACAAGTAACCTGGCCCAGGCAGCCTGTTTGTCTTCATGGTCTCGAGGCTTCTCTCTTCCTCTGAGAGATACCAGGAAGGCAAGCAGCAAAGTCAGGGGAGTCCCACCAGAACCAGCAGAGACAAGAAAGATTCTTTGTTTCCATAGACTAGAAAAATCACTTCCCCCACCTAGAGGCACCAGGCAACCATATCTGAGGAACACTGCTTCCTCAGGCAGCACCAGCAGGGAAGAGTGGACCCATCAGCACCACATGAATCAAGCAGACCAAAATAGCACTACAGAGGCTCTGAAACTAAATTGTCATTGGAATCACAGCCTTCAAAAGTAGGCCAGGACCTGCATGCTAAACCTAAACAAACTGACTGCCTGCTAAAATCAAATATTTAAGTAGGAATTAGAGTCTTCTAACATAATAGTCAACATATCCAGAATATGATAAAAATCACCCTAAAACAATCAACCGATGCCAACACCAAGATGAATTACGTGTTGAAATTATCTGACAAGGGTTTTAATGTAGCCACCACAAAAATGCTTTAATAAGTAATTGCAAAGTCTCTTGAAATAAATGGAAAAAATATAAAATCTTAGCATAGCAATAGAAGTTATACAAAAGAATCAAATATACTCCAGGTCAGCCTGACATGGCACATTCAGTCTCTGATTAGGAACGTGGAGTACGGCAAGGACAGGATAAGATGGGAAATACATGTGTGGTTCTGTGATGGAGCTGCAGCTGAATTATTTCATCACAAGGGGCTCTTATGTTATCAAAGGACACAGACCTGAACCTTGACTGAGTAGTTTTCTGAGGAGCATTGAGCACTTCCTGGGGAGTCAGGAATTGGGAAACTTGGTTTTGACCTTCATGTGGCTGTGTGACTATCTCTCATCTGCCTCTTTCTGAGAATAGGAACTACTTCAAATCCAGGAAGGGAGGCTGGTCAAATACAAATAACAATAAACAGCCCAATGGCAACCCTTCCTTGCAGTGAGTACTCACTGTGTGCCAAACACTGAACTAGATCTCTTTTTAAGCATCCATTCATGGAATCCTCACAGCAGCCATCCACTGAGGGCAGTTTTGAGATGTCAGGTTTAATTGGGTTAAAGTTCCCTCAGTAGACAGCTGAGGTAGCTACCAGCTACAAAGCCCTGTGCCAGATACAGGTATAGGTGATACTGTGATGACACCCTTCATAGACACACGTGACTAGAGCTCACAGCAGGTGGGGGGCAAGCAAGTTCCTGGGATGGAACAACATGGGGATCCCAAGGAACAAGTGGCCACATTCTGGGAGTGTTTGGGAAGATTTCCCCTTGGCAGGGTATTTAACTTCAGCCTCCAAATACTGGTGAAAGTATGGGCTTTAGTATCAGGAAGACTTGGATTCAAGTCCCAACTCCTTTGCTTCTTGGCAATGGGACCTTGGTTAAATAACTTAACCTAAAAAAAAAAAAGAAAAGAAAAAACCTTAACCTGACTAAGCCTCAGTTTCCTCATCTGTAAAATGGGTGTAAGTATTGCTATAATCATTGTTGGGTTGTTGTGAGGAAGAAATGGGAAGACGCTCAGAGCAGCCCTAGGCGGGGATAGTCTGTGCCTCTTTACTTGAAGGTCCCTTCTGACACTCCTTCCTCCAGGAATCCTTTGATCTCTTCTTCCTTCAAACTCATACATAATCAGGCATTTTATACATGATTAAAACACCTGTTCACATTTTTTTAAAGAACCAAATGAAAATTACAGAACTGAAAATAGATTTTTAAAAATTGCTGGGTAGGATCAATTATGGAGTGGAGATGGCAGAGGACAAAATCAGTAAACTTGTGTATAGATCAGTAGAATTTACCCAGCCTGAACAACAGAGAGAAAATAGTCTGAAAAAAAAAAAGATGGATAGGGCCTCAGGGACCTGTTGGAAATAACAAAAGATCCAACATTCATATAATCAGATTCCCAGAAGGATACCAAAACCGAAGACAGTACAAAGCAAGAAAACTATAGATGAATATCTTTCTTGGACTTAGACACAGAAACTGCCACAAAATAATAGCCAGATGAACCCAACAATGTAGAAAATAATTATACTCTGGGGTTTATTCCCATGTATGCATATTTCAATATTTTAAAATTAATCAATGTAATCCACCATATCAGCAGACTAAAATCATTTGACCATATCAACTGGCACAGAAAAAGCATTTGATAGTAACATTCAACTTTTTTTTTTTTTTTTTTTTTTTTTTTTGAGACAGGGTCTCGCTTTGTTACCCAGGCTGGAGTGCAGTGGCACAAACATGGTTCACTGCAGCCTCAACCTCCCGGGCCCAAGTGATCCTCCCTCCTCAGTCCCCCCAGTAACTGGTACTGTAGGTGTGTGCCATCATGCCTAGCTAATGTATTTTTTTGTAGAGACAAAATTCCACCGTGTTGTCCAGATTGGTCTCAAACTCCTGAGCTCAGACAATCTGCCCACCTCAGCCTCCCAAAATTGCTGGGATTACAGGCATAAATCACCACACCCAGCCTAAAGTTCAACATTTTTTCCTGATTAAAAACTCTCAGTACACTAGGCATAGAGGAGAACTTCCTTAATCTCATAAAGAACATCTACGAAAAACCTACAACTAACATTATACTTAATGGTGAAAGATTGAGTTCTTTCTCAAGTCAGAACAAGGCAAGCATGTTTGTTTTCACTACTTCTTTTTTTTTTTTTTTCTTGAGGTGGGGTCTTACTCTGTCACCCAGACTGGGGTGCAGTGGCATGATCTCGGCTCACTGCAACCTCTGCCTTCTGGGTTCAAGCAATTCTTGTGCCTCAGCCTCCCGAGTAGCTGGGACTACAGGGGCCCACCACCACACCCAGCTAATTTTTGTATTTTTAGTAGAGATGGGGTTTCGCCATGTTGGCCAGGCTGGTCTTGAACTCGTGACCTCAGGTTATCCACTTGCCTTGGCCTCCCAGAGTGCTGGGATTACAGGCATGGGCAACCGTGCCTGGCTGTTCTCACTACTTTTATTCAATATTGTACTGTAAGTTCTATCCAGTACAATATTGGCAAGAAGGGGAAAAATAGCTCTGGCACAACAAGGCAAGAAAAGGAAATAAAAGGTATATGGATTGGAAAGGATCAAGTGAAACTGTCTTGATTCGCGAAAGACTTAATTGTCTATGTAGAAAATCACAGGGAATCTTTAAAAAAAAGAAAAAAGAAAAAAGAAACCTCGTGGAAGTATTCACTGAATTCAGTAAGGTCATATGATACCAGATAAACACATAAAAATCAATCACATATATATACTAATGATGTGAAATCTAAATAAAGAACACAATACCATTCATACTTGTGCCAAAGAGCAAGTATAAACTTAACAAAACATGCAAGGATCTGTATGTTGGAAATTATGAAACACTGAGGAAAGAACTCAAAGAAGACCTTAATAATTGCAGAGACATACTGTGTTTGTGGGTTAAAAGACTCAACACAGTAAAGATATCAATTATCCCCAAATTGATCTATAGGCAAATGAAATTCCTATCAAAATCTCAGCAAGGATTTTCATAGACATAGAAAAGCTTCATCTAAATTTACATGGAAAGGCAAAGGACCTAGAGTAGTTAAAGTCATTTTCATAAAGAACAAAGTGGGGGGAATCATTCTTCCAATGTAAAGGGTTACCATGTATGGCTATAGTATCAAGATACTGTGGTACACGGATATAGAGAGTGGAAATGATAGATCATGGATTCTTGGAAGGGTGAGGGGTGGAAGGGAGGAGGATGATGAGAAATTGGCTAATGGGTACAATGTATATTATTCATGTGATGGATACACTCAAAGCCCTAACTTGGCCACTGTGCAATCTATGCATATAATAAAATTGCACATGTACACCAATATTGTACAAATAGAAAAAAAAAGAGAGTGTGGTAATGGCAGAGAGTACACACATAGATCAATGGAGCAAAAAACCCAGAAATACACCAATGCAAACTTGCTCAACTGATTTTTGACAAAGGTATAAAAGCAACTTAATGAAGGAAGGATAGCGTTTTCAACTAACAGTTCAGGAGCAATTGACATCCATAGGCCAAAAAAGTGAACTTTCACCTGAACATCCCACCTCATACAAAAATAACTCAAAATGGATCACAGACTTAAGTGTAAAGCATACAGCTATAAAACGTTTTCGAGGGGAAAAAAAAAACACAGGAGAAAATCTTCATGATTTAGGGCCTAGCAAAGTGTTCTTAGGCTTGACACTAAGGTTTATCCATGTAAGAAAAAATACATTAAATTGGACTTCATAAAAATTAAAAGCTTTGATCTATGAAAGGTCCTATTAAGAGAAAGAAAAGACAAGCTATAGACTAAGGGAAAATATTTGCAAGTCACATACCCAACAAAGGACTCGTATCTAGGATACATGAAGAACTTTTGGGCCAGGCATGGTGGATCATGCCTGTAATCCCAGCATTTTGGGAGGCCAAGGCAGGCAGATCACTGGAACCCAGGAGTCGGAGACCAGCCTGGGCAACATGGCAAGACACAATCTCTACAAAAAAAATGTAAAAATTAGCTGAGTGTGGTGGCGCGTGCCTGTAATCCCAGCTACTCAGGAGACTGAGGCAGGAGAATTGCTTGAGCCCAGGAGGTCGAGACAGGAGGTACCACTGCGATCCAGCCTTGGCGACCCTGCCTCTGGGGTGGAGATAGATTAAGACACCCTATTTTGATTTCCTAGTGCTGTCCCCTGGTATGAAGGTTTATATAGCAAAGGCCTGGTTTTTTCATTAAAGTGATGTTCAATTAAACTTGGTTACTGAGAAATTCCAGAAGGCAAACAATTCTTCTTTGGATTACCAGGGGCCCTAAGGTGCTGCATACTCAGGTTTGGGGAGTCATTCTTCTTTGTAACTATCCAACCTGGTAGCCAGATGGTCAATGAGTTTCATGCCTGCACAATGAACCAGAAAATGTTCAAGACCCCGAATTTTTGTTTTTATCTTTTTTAAAAATTGAACTATTTAGAGATGACTGTAGGTTCACGTGCAACAGTCGAAACAGCACATTGAGATATTATGTACCCTTTATCCAGTTTTTCTCAGTGGTGACATCTTATAAAACTACTGTAGTATCACAACCAGGACATTGCTACAACCTATCACTCTTGTCCAGATTTCCCAAGTTTTACTTGTAATCATTTGTTTCTGTTTATGTGTTCTATGTATTTCGTTATATGCATTTTTTTAAATAACAGATCTTTTTCACTAGAAGTTTTATGCAGTTGTATCACGTGTAGGTTCATGTATCCATCAACACAATACAGAGATGTACTTTCACCACAAGGAAGCTTTTGTAACCATGCCTACTTTTTTTTTGAGATGGAGTTTTGCCCTTGTCATCCAGGCTGGAGTGCAGTGGTTGCAGTCTTGGCTCACTACAACTTCTGCTTCCCAGGTTCAAGCGATTCTCCTGCCTCAGCCTCCTGAGTAGCTGGGATTACAGGCACCTGCCACCATGACGAGCTAATTTTTGTATTTTTAGTAGAGACAGAGTTTCACCATGTTGGCCAGGCTGGTCTGGAACTCCTGATCTCAGGTGATCCACCCCCTCGGCCTCCCAAAGTGCTGGGATTACAGGCATGAGCCACCGCACCTGGCTGCCATGCCTACCTCCTATATGATCCATTCCCTAATGCCTGGTACCCACTAATCTGTTCCCCATCTCTATATTTTTGTCAAGAGTGTTATATAAATAATCATACAGTTTATAACCTTTTAAGATTGGCTTTTTTTTTTTTTCCACTAAGCAAAATTCCCAGGAGTTCATCCAAGTTATTGCATGAACCAATACCTGATTTCTTTTTTTTCTTTCTTGAGACAGACTCTCTTTCTGTCACCCAAGCTGGAGTGCAGTGATGTGATTATGGCTCACTGCAGCTTTGCACTCACTCAAGCGATCCTCCCGCCTCAGCCTTCTGATTAGCTGGGACTACAAGCATGTGCTACCACACCCAGCTAATTTTTAAATTTTTTGTAGAGACAGGGTCTCACTATGTTGCCCAGGCTCATCTCGAACCCCTGGGCTCAAGCAATCCTCCTTCCTCAGCCTCCCAAAGTGCTTGGATTGTAAGCTTGAGCCACTGTGTCTGGCCCCTGATTTCTTGTTATTGCTGCATAGTATTCCATGGCATGGATGAATTATAATTTGTTTAATCATTAATCTGTTGAAGAATGCCAACAATGTATGAATGATACAGTTTTTCTGCTTATTTGCCAGCATATGTGTTGTTAACTATTTTTTACTTTTAGCTATTCTGATAGGTGTTTAGTGATATCTCATTGTGATTTTAATTTGCATTTCCCTTATGGCTAATGATGTTGATTGAGCATCTTGTCATGTGTGTTTGCAATCTATATATCCTTTCTGGTGAAATATCTATTCATATGTTTTGCTCATTTTCTAATTGGATTGTTTGAGTTTTGAGAGGTTTGTTTTTTGACAGGGTCAATTTTGTATTGCTATAAAGAAATACCTAGGCTGGGTAATTTATAAGAAAAGAGATTTATTGGCTCATGGTTCTGCAGGCTGTACAGGAAGCATAGTGGCATCTGCTTCTGGGAAGGCCTCAGGAAGCTTCCGACCATGGTGGAAGGCAAAGCAGGAGCAGGCATATCACGTGGTGAGAATGGAGTGGCCAGGACCGAGAGAGGGAAGTGTGTATGTGTGTGTGGAGAGAGAGAGAGAGACACCACACACTTTTGAATGACCAGATCTCATGTGAGCTCAGAGTGAGAGCCCACTTATCACCAAGGGGGTGGCCCAAGCCATTCACAAGGGATCTGTCCCCATGATCCAAACACCTCCCACCAGGCCCCACCTCTAACATCGGGGATTAGATTTCAACATGAGATTTGGGTGAGGACAAATATACAAACTCTATCAGTTATACTGAGTAGTTGATGAAGTCTGGGCTTTTAGTGTACCCATCACCCGAATTGTATACATTGTACCCAATAGGTACTTTCTCATCCACCCACCTCCCACCCTCCTACCTTTTGGAGTCTTCTCCAATGTGTATTATTCCACCCTCATTAGAGTTCTGAAACCAGAAATCAGCATCTTGGGCTGCCTGAACTATTCTCAGATCACTTCTCTCACCAATTGGGGAAACTTCCAGGACAGAAGAAGCCAGCTGACTTCTGTACATATATATGGTTCTTGCCCAGGAGCCCCCATGTGATTCTAGAGCCAGTCCTACCACACACACACACACACACATACAATAGGTACAACTGCCTCAGCAAGTCGTGTTTTAAGGAATTCTTAAACTGCCCTCCTGAGTACCCCAAAATGTCTCTTGCTAAAGTTTAATCATGTCTGAACTTTTCAGCATCAGAATCATTTGTCTGGACTAAGGAATTCCAGACCTCCCTAAAAATGCAGATGTGTCACTTATGAGGATATTCCATGATGAAGTTCGGCTCTGTGGGATTAGAATGATACCTTTTGATTTGAGATGTGTGAAAGGTCTGAAATGGTGCTCAATGCTAAGAAATAGGAACTCCAGTTTACATTAAGAGGTGGGACAGGGAATGACCCTGCCCAGCCAGGTGTCAGCAGGAGATGCTGGGACTCAGAGAGGTGGGCCAGAAGGGGAGGAAAGTGCCAAAGGAGGAGTGGGGGCATGCTGAGTACAAATTTGCCTATTTCATAAATATGCCTGGATCATGCCCTGGTGGGCCCCACTATTGAGTTGGGTAGCTAGATGCTTGTTGACTTCTGCCTTATCTACCTACCAGAAAAACCCTAAGTAAAAGCTTTGAAATTCAATTCAATAAACATGAGTTTATGAATCCAGTGTACTTAGCCAAAATGAGGGATAAGGACGCCTTCTGGTTGCAGGAGGGCTTTATTCTTTGTTTAGTTTCCTCTTCTGTGTTTCCCCTTTCTCCTCAAAGGCAAGCCATCACTGAGGTCCTAAGGAACTCAATTGTCAAGTATTGAAAACTGCCAGTTTCTATAAGGAAGGGAGTCAGTCTCAGGTGGCAGGATTTAACCTGGAGCTGAAGGCAATAGGACAATCTTTGCACACTGCATCCAGAAGTAAGCATCCCCTTCTGGCCTGGCGCGGTGGCTCATGCCTGTAATCCCAGCACTTTGGGAGGACAAGGCGGGCGGATCACTTGAGGTCAGGAGTTCAAGACCAGCCTGGTCAACATGGTGAAACCCTGTCCCTAGGAAAAATACAAAATTACCCAGGCATGGTGGTATGCACCTGTAATGAGGTGCTTGAACCCGGGGCGACAGTGCGAGAATACATCTTTAAAAAAAAAAGTAAGCTTCCCTTCTGCCTGGGGTTAACGAGGGTCATGGTCTTTTTCACCTTTTTTTTTTGGAATGAGTCTTACTCTTGTCGCCCAGGCTGGAGTGCGGTGGCATGATCTTGGCTCACTGCAACCTCCACCTCCTGGATCCAAGCAATTCTCCTGTCTCAGCCTCCTGAGTAGCTGGGATTACAGGCGCCCGCCACCATGCCCAGCTAATTTTTGTACTTTTAGTAGAGAAGGGGTCAACCATGTTGACCAGGCTGGTCTCGAACTCCTGACCTCAGGTGATCTGCCTGCCTCAGCCTCCCAAAGTGTTGGGATTACAGGTGTGAGCCACCACATCCATCACCAGTGTTATTTTATAGCTCCCCTCCCAACCACAGACATAAACAACTAATGAAGTAAGGGTGTGTATGTCCAGCAACACAGCTAATTTCCGTCAATTGATCAATGCTCAACAATTGACAGATTAGTAGATTGTGCTTGAGTTGACACTTTTACAATCCAATGCTTCATAAAACAGATGGCTGCTTGTTTTATCCATATATAAGTGACTCTTAGTACATCAAAAGGATGTTTAAAACAACAAAAGAATAATCAAAAGCACAATTTATCACCTCGATTCTTAATAGATTCAAGCCATATAATGATACCAGCCTTTGGTTAAATAAGCAAAATGACAGATTGCCAGCAGAGGTATTGAGGCAGGCACAGTGCCATTCCTGATGGATTCTGGCCATGACACCTATACATCAAGCTGGTGTGTTTAGGTGTGGCCCAGGAAGTGGGAGATCTAAGCATTAAGATATTCCAGACCTCTTCACATTAGTAGTCATAAAGGAAGTGCAATTTGAGAAACAGCAGAAATAAAATATACTTAGGAAGCTAGTAAGGTGTTCTGAGACCCAAATGAGAATGGGAAAGAATGCATCTTTAGTGCTGATGCAGTCAGGAGCCTTTCATGTTGAGCCTTTCACAAATGAGGTGTGAACATTTTCAACTGGGTAACAACCTCTCCTCCATTTTTGTTGATCTAATTTTCCATTTCAGTTGCTCCTTCTCTGTACCCAGCCCCACTGTGGGACTGCATGCTAATTATCTCATGGTGGTTATACCATCTGCTGAAAAAGCTGGCAGCTGGGCAATCCCCATCTTCCAAAATTGTGGCCTCCCTCTACCTGCCCTGGTACAAAAACAGAAGGCAGTGTGTTGACCCCTGTACCCTGCTCCAGGGACTGAATCAGCTTCACAGATTGGAGCAGAAACCTAGAACTTAACCCATTCTCCAAGCTGGAGCCTCTGCCTGTGGGGTTCCATACTGAGGTTTTGGGACTCAGCATATATCTATACATTGCCTACGTGGTGGGCCCGATGACATAGTCAATATGACACGGTGAAAGTAATTGATAAGAGTACCAGGCATGTGAGGTTTGTGATCCTAGGTCTGATGTAAAGGAACTAGTTAATTTCTTGGCCACTGCTTTTACCTCTATCAGTAGCCACCTGGGTACACATGATAGCTGTTTGGTCACAAGAGTGTGAGAGAGTATAGATGATTCAGCGTAATCTCATCCTCAACCCTAGCAAAAGAACTGAAAGGACATGGCTTATTCATAGATCAGTTGTACCATCTTTTAATAGAAAGGGCAGCACAGGCAGAGCATAGTGGTTCATGCCTGTAATCCCAGAACTCTGAGATGCTGAGGCAGGAGGATTGCTTGATGCCAGGAGTTCAAGCCCAGCCTGGGCAATATAGCAAATGCCATTTATTTAAAAAATGATTAAAAATAGCGAGGTGTATGGCCAGGCACGGTGGCTAACGCCTATAATCCCAGCACTTTGGGAGGCTGAGACGGGCAGATCACCTGAAGTCAGGATTTCAAGACCAGCCTGGCCAACGTAGCGAAACCCTGTCTCTACTAAAAATACAAAAATTAGCTGGGCGTGGTGGTCCACACCTGTAATCCCAGCTACTCGGGAGGCTGAGGCAGGAGAATCACTTGAATCTGGGAAGTGGAGGTTGCAGTTGGCCGAGATGACGCCACTGCACTCCAGCCTAGCAACAGAGTGAGACTCCATCTAAACAAACAAACAAACAAAAAATTCAGATATGGTGGTGCATACTTGTGTCCCAACTACTTGGGAGGCTGAGGCAGGAGGATCGCTTGAGCCCAGGAGTTTGAGTTTGCAGTGAGCTGAGATCATGCCATTGCACTCCAGCCTGGGTGGCAAAGCAAGACTCTATCTCAAAAAAAGAAACAATGAAAAAGAAAGGCGGCATGATCTTTATTCACATCCCCTCTCTAAAAGTATTCTTAAACTTCAGAATAGAAGCAAGGAACATAGGTGTTACACTGGAAAATCATTCCAAGCTGGCAGTATGGAAGAAGGTGAGCAGGGCACACTGTCTCTAGACTAATTTCCCTCCAATTAAGCTTTGAAGGTTTGGTAAGAATAGTTGATGAGATGAGAACAGTAGTTATACACCCTTTCTTTTACATATATTAAAATATTCTAGGCTGGGCACGGTGGCAGTGGCTCAGAGCTGTAATTCCAGTACTTTGGGAAGCCAAGGTGGGCAGATCACCTGAGCTCAGGAGTTTGAGATCAGTCGGGGGTGGCGGGGGAGAACATGGCAAAACCCTGTCTCTACTAAAAATACAAAAATTAGGCTGGACATGGTGGCTCATGCCTGTAATCCCAACACTTTGGGAGGCCGAGGTGGGAGGATCATGAGGTCAGGAGTTTGAGACCAGCCTGACCAACATGATGAAACCCCATCTCCACTAAAAATACAAAAATTAGCCAGGTATGGTGGCACACGCCTATAATCTCAGCTACTCAGGAGGTTGAGGCAGGAGAATCATTTGAACCCGGGAGGCGGAGGTTGTAATGAGCCAAGGTTGCGCCACTACACTCCAGCCTGGGCGACAGAGTGCAGTCGCACTTAAAAAAAAAAAAAAAATTTGTCATGTGTGGTGGTGCACATCTGTAGTCCCAGCTACTAGGGAGGCTGAAGCAGGAGAATTGCTTGGGCCTGGAGGCTGAGACAGGAGAATCACTTGGGCCTGGGATGCAGAGGTTGCAGTGAGCCGAGATCATGCCACCGTACTCCAGTCTGAGCAGCAGAGCAAGACCTTGTCTCAAAAAAAAAAAAAAAAAAAAAAAAAATTCTTAACACTTTATGACAACTGTGAGAGAAGTAATGAAGAGAGAACAATATTCACTATCACCTCAAAATTAGCAGAATTAGGGAGTAAACTTTGATTTGATCAGAAAAAAAAGTGGTTTGTTTCCCTCTTTTGAGCCATTGATTTGATCTCAAGGGGACATACCCTTATTGTTGTACAGCTGAGCACTGATATTAATAGCAAGAGGTCAATCACATTTTCCCCTATAACTCTCGCTTCCTTTTACTTACCATATTTTGTGACTGTGTTTTTGCGGTTTTCTTCTATTGTCATGACCTTGAAAAGAATATAGTCAGCTTCTACCCATTTGTATTAATGTAGGAGAGCAGTGATACAGCTACAAGAAAAGTGTAGATAAACCAAATGTCAAATAATCATAGGCTGTTCCCACTGGAAGAGCCATAGAAATAACTGAAGCCAGTTCATCACGTTTATGTTTGGAAAAACAGAAACCCGAGAGAGAAGGTGGCAAACCTGATGATTTCCATTCCTGTTCTCTGATATATGACTTTATTGCCACACACTTTCCTTTCTAATTATTATTTGTAAAGGTTATTAGTTGGCATTCCTGGGACATGTAGCCAATTTGGTGTTAAAAACAATAGATCCAGAGCCATACAAATGGTAGGGAAAGGTAGACCCAAATTAAACATTAATCCTGAACGATCAGATCCAGAGTCGACTCTAGCTTTCATTGGTTAAGTGCTGGCTTTCTCCTAGGTTCTGTCCCTGGCCCTCTTTTCTTCTATTTAGAGTATCTTTACATTCAGGGTTGGTCTATCTGGCAAACGTAAGTCTAACTCTGAATTAGCCCCTCCTGCACCCTGGCAACTTTCATCCTATTCTTTGCCTTTATGAATTTGTGAATTTAATTATCTTCTATTCCAAATACGAGTGAGATCATGCAGTTTTTCTCTTCTGTGTCTTGTTTATTTCACTTAGTATAATGTTCCCAGCTCCATCCATGTTGTCACAAATGGCAGAATTTCCTCCTCCTCCTCCTCCTCCTCCTCCTCCTCCTTCTTCCCCTTCTTCCCCTTCTTCTCTTTCTCCTTCTTCTTCTTCACAGTGTCTTGCTCTGCAACCTCAGTCTCCTGGGCTCAGGTGATCCTCCTGCCTCAGCCTCCTGAGTAGCTGGGACTATAGGTGTGTACCACCACACCTGGCTAATTTTTTGATTTTTTTGTAGAGACAAGGTCTCATTATGTTGCCCAGGCTGGTCTCAAACTCCTGAGCTCAAGCAATACTCCTAGCTCAGCCTCCCAAAGTGCCGAATTGCAGGTGTGAGCCACTGCACCCAGCCTTTTCTTCTTTTCTGAGGTTGAATAATATTCCATTATATATCTATACACCACAGTTTCTGTATCCATTCATTCATCAAAGGACATGTAGGTTGTTTCTACACCATGGCTACTGTGAATAATGCTGCAGTGAACATGGAAATGTAACTATCTCGTCAATATGCTGATTTCATTTCCTTTGGATGTATACCCAGAAGCAGGATTGCTGGATCATTTGGTAGTTCTATTTTTAATTTTTGAGGAGCCTTCATATTATTTTCCATAATGGCTGTACTAATATACATTTTTACCAGCAGCGTACAAGAGTTCTCTTTTTTCCACATCCTCACCAACACTTATGTTTTCTCTTTTTGATAGTAGACATTCATTCTAACAGGTGTGAGGTGATATCTCATTGTGGTTTTGATTTTCCTTTCCCTGATTAGAGATATTCAGAATCATTTCATATATCTATTAACAATTTGAATTTCTTCTCTTGAGAAATGTCTATTTAGGTCCTTTGCCCACTTTTTAATTGGCATATTTGTGTTTTTGGCATTGAGCTATATGGGTTCCTTATATATTCTGGGTATTAATCCCTTATTGGATATATAGTTCACAAATATTTTCACCCATTCTGTATGTTGCCTTTGCATTTTGTTGATTGTTTCCTTTGCTGTGCAGAAGATTTTTAGTTTGATGAAGCCTCACTCATCTATTTTTCTTTCATTGCCTGTGCTTTTGCTGTCATGCCAAGACCAATGTCAAAAAGACTTTTCTTTGTTTTCTTCTAGAGTTTTGTGGTTTCAGATCTTATGTTTAAGCAATCTATTTTGAGTTGATTTTGTATATGATGTGAGCTAGGGGGTCTTAGTCTTTTTGTGATGCTGTAACAGAATACCAAATATTGGATAATTTATAAACAATAGTTTATTGACTCATGGTCTGGAAGCTGGGAAGTCAAAGAGCATGGCGCCTACATCTGGCAATGGCCCTCATGCTCTATCATCTCATGGCAAAAGGGGAGGACAGAGAGAAAAAAAGGGGACTGAACTCCCACAATAACTGCATCTTCATTGATAGCTGCATTAATCAACCCATGAAGGTGAAGCCCTTATGTCCTCCTAATCATCCTTAAGATCCCACCTCTTAATACTCTGACAATGGCAGTTAAATTTCAACATGAGTTTTGGAGGGAATATTCAAATTATAGCAGGGTCCAATTTCATTCTTCTGCATGTGGATATCCAGTTGCCCCAACACCATTTGTTGAAGAGACTATCCTTTACTCATTGTGTGTTCTTGGCACCCTTGTTGAAGATCAGTTAACCATAAATGCATGGGTTTATTTCTGGGCCCTCTATTCTGTTCCATTGGTCTGTATGTCTGTTTTTCTGTCAGTACCATACTGTTTTGATTGCTATAGCTGTGTAATATAATTTGAAGTCAGGAAGTATGATGCTTCTAGCTTCTTGAATGATTGCTTTGGCTATTTGGTGTCCCATACAAATTTTAGGATTCCTTTTCCTATTTCTGTAAAAAATAATTGGGATTTTGGTAGGGATTGCATTTAATCTGTAGATTGCTTTGGCTAGTATGGACATTTTAACAATATTAATTCTGCCAGTCTGTGAACAGGGGATGTCTTTCCATTTGTTTGTGTCTTTTAAAATTTCTTCCATCAATGTTTTATAATTTCTAGTATACAAATTTTTCACCACTTTGGCTAAGTTAATTCCTAAGGATTTTATTCTTTTTGCTGCTAATATAAATGGGATTTTTAAAATTTGCATTTCAGATAGTTTGTTGTTAGTTTATGGAAATAACATTAATTTTTTAACTTTTATTTTAGGTCCAGGAGTATATGTGCAGATTTCTTATTTAGATAAATTGTGTGTCATGGACATTTGGTGTGCAGATTATTTTGTCGCCTAGGTAATAAACATAGTACCTAATAGGCAGTTTTTTGATCCTCACCTTCCTCCCACCCTCCATTTTCAAATAGACCCTGGTGTCTGTTGTTCCCTTCTTTGTGTCCATGTGTACTCCATGTTTAGCTCACACTTATAAGTGAGAACATGCAGTATTTGGTTTTCTCTTCCTGCATTAGTTTGCTTAGGCTAATGGCTTTCAGCTCCATTCACATTGCTGCAAAGGACATGATCTTGGGTTTTCTGTTTTTGTTTTTGTTTTGTTTTGTTTTGTTGTTGAGACAGGTTTCACTCTTGTCACCCAGGCTAGAGTGCAATGGCACAATCTCAGCTCACTGCAAATTCCATCTCCTGGGTCCAAGCGATTCTCCCACCTCAGCCTCCCGAGTAGCTGGGATTACAGGCGCCTGCCACCATGCCTGGCTAATTTTTGTATTTTTAGAGACAGGGTTTCACCATGTTGGACAGGCTGGTCTTGAACTCCTGACCTCAGGTGATCCACCCGCCTTGGCCTCCCAAAGTGCTGGATTACAGGCGTGAGCCACCGCGCCTGGCTAATCTTGTTTTTTTTTTTTTTTTCAGTATCTTGCTCTGATGCCCAGGCTAAAGTGCAGTGGGGTGATCTCGGCTCACTGCAACCTCTGCCTCCTGGGTTCAAGTGATTCTCCCACCTCAGCCTCCCGAGTAGCTGGGAATACAGGCATGTGCCACTATGCCTGGCTAATTTTTTGTATTTTTAGTAGAGATGGGGTTTCACCATGTTAGCCAGGATAGTCTTGATCTCCTGACCTTGTGATCCGCCCACCTCAGCCTCCTAAAGTGCTGGGATTACAGGTATGTGCCACCATGCCTGGCCAATCTTGTTCTTTTTATGACTGTACCCCATAGTATATATGTACCACATTTTCCATGTTATGTATGTACCATATTTTCTTTATCCATTCTACCATTGATGGGCATTTAGGTTGATTCCTCTTTTCTATTGTGAGTAGTGTTGCAGTGAACATATGTGAGAAATGACACTAATTTTTGCATATTGGTTTTATATCCTGCAAATTTACCCAGTTTATTTATTAGTTCTAGCAGTTATTTTGGTAGCATCTTTAGGGTTTTCTGCATATATGATCATGTCATCAGCATATATAAATCATTATACTTCTCTTTTTATTTGGATGTCTTTTATTTCTTTCTCTTGCCTAACTGTTCTGGCTAAGATTTCCAGTACTGTGTTGAATAGCAGGACAAGAGTGGGCATTCTTGTCTTGTTCCAGATCTTAGAGGAAAAACTTTCAGTTTTTCTCCATTGCTTATATGATGCTTGTGATGATTTTTAATATTTTGCCTTTATTTTGTTAAGGTAAGTTCCTTCTGTACCTATTTTGTTGAGGGTTTTTATCATGAAGGGATATTGAATTTTGTAAAATACTTTCTTTGTGTCTATTGAAATGATCATATGGTTCTGCTTTCATCTAATTAATGTGGTGTATCACATTGATTGATTTGATATATTTGTATATTGAACTGTCCTTGCATCCCACTTGATCATGGTGTATAATCCTTTTAATGTGTTATTGAATTTGGTTTGCTAATATTTTATTAAAGGTTTTTGCATCTACGTTCATTAGGGATATTGGCCTATAGTTTTCTTTACTTGTGATGTCTTGTCTGGCTCATGGTATCAGGGTGATGCTGGCCTTATAAAATGAGTTTGGAAGTGTTCCTTCTTCCATTTTTTGGAAGAGTTTAAGAAATTTTGGTATTAATTATTCTTTGAGTGTTTTGTAGAATTTTCCAGAAGCTTGTCTAGTACTGGACTTTTCTTTGTTGGAAGCTTTTTGATTACTGACCCTATCTCTTTGTTTCCTTTCTTTTCCTTTTATTTTCTTTTTTTCTTTTTGTTGAGACAGAGTCTCACTCTGTCACCCAGGCTGGAGTGCAGTGGTGTGATCTTGGCTCATTGCAAGCTCTGCCTCCTGGGTTAACGCCATTGTCCTGCTTCAGCCTCCCGAGTAGCTGGGACTACAGGCACCCGCCACCACACCTGGCTAATATTTTTGTATTTTTAGTAGAGATGCGGTTTCACCGTGTTAACCAGGATGGTCTCTATCTCCTGATCTCGTGATCCGCCCGCCTTGCCCTCCCAAAGTGCTGGGATTACAGGTGTGAGCCACTGCACCCGGCCTTATCTCTTTGTTTCTTATTGGTCTCTTCAGACTTTCTATTTCTTCTTGATTCAGTCTTGGTAAGTTGTGTGTTTCTAGCAATTTATTCATTTTTTTCTAGGTTATTCAACCTAGAAACCTAGGTTGTTCATAATAGTCCCTTATGATCCATTTTCTGCGTCATCCATTGTAATGTCTCCAGTATAATTTCTGATGTTCTTTTTTCTTTCTCTTTTTTTTCTGTCACTGTCCACCTAGAGATACATTTCTGATTCTATTAATTTGTGATTTCTCTTTTTTTTTCTTAGTGTAAGTTTGTTAATTTTATCTTATTGATTGCCTGTTTCATTCCACTGCTGAGAAGATACTTGGTATGATTTCAATATTCTTAAATTTGTTAAGACTCATTTTGTGATCTAACATGTGATCTATCCTGCAGAATGTTCCATGTGCACTAAAAAAGAATATGTATTCTGCTGCTTTTGGGTAGAGAATTCTGTATATGTCTGTTAGTCTATAGTGTTGTTCAAGTAAGCTGTTTTTTAATTGATTTTCTGCCTGGATGTTCTATCCATTATTACAAGTGGGGTATTGAAGTTTTCTACTGTTATTGTAGTACTGTCCATTCCTCCCTTCAGATCTGTCAATATTTGTTTTAAATATTTAGGTGCTCTGATGCTGGGTGCATATATATGTATAATTATTATATTTTCCTGCAGAGTTGATCCTTTTATCATTCCATAATGACCTTATTTGTCTCTAGTGACAGGTTTTGACTTAAAGCCTATTTTGTCTGTATAAGTATAGCCACCCCTGTTCTATTTTGGTTATGATTTGTATGGAATATCTTTTTCCTCACTCCTTCACTTTCAGCCTATGTGTGTCTTTATATCTAATGTCAGTGTCTTGTAAATAGCATATCGCTGCATCTTGTTTCTTATTCATTCAGCCACTCTATGCCTTTAGATTGGAGAGTTTAGTCCATTAACATTGAAAATAATTATTGGCACATAAGGACTTACTATTGCTATTTTATTATTTTTATCTGTTTTGCAGTTCTTTCATTTCTCTCTTGCTGTCATCTTTTGTTATGTAATTGTTTTTGTAGTTTATCATCTACTGATTGAACCACTTGCAGCAGTCTCTCTGCCTAATTTGCTTCCCTGCCTCCATAATTGCCCTTCTTCGATTCTATTGCAAATTTATTTATTTATTTTTATTTTATTTTATTTTACTTTTATTTTTTATTTTTTTGAGACAGAGTCTCATTCTGTTGCCCAGGCTGGAGTGCAGTGGCACGATCTCAGCTCACTGCAATCTCCACCTCCTGGGTTCAAGCGATTCTCCTGCCTAAACCTCCTGAGTAGCTGGGATTACAGGCGCCTGCCACTACGCCCAGCTAATTTTTTGTATTTTTAGTAAAGATGGGGTTTCACCATGTTGGCCAGGCTTGTCTCAAACTCCTAACCTTGTGATTCACCCACCTCGGCCTCCCAAAGTGCTGGGCTTACAGGTGTGAGCCACCTCCCCCAGCCTGCAAATTTATTTAAACCAGTTGAGCCTCTCACATCATCAGGTACTTTTCAGTGATATCAGTAGCTTCTAATGATTAGAGGTAGCTGTGGAGTTTAGTTCTTCCTCATCCTCCACAATCTCCCAACCAGTTGGTATGTTCTAATGAAAACACAAATTTGGCGCAATTCTGTCAATCATGCCTTTTTTAGCACTTATTCTTGAAGCCTGTCTTCACAAGCTCCGTTAAGCCCCATGTAGGAACAGTTCACTTGAAGCACATGCAGCAGTTCTCCAGTGGTAGCAACATTTTTGCTCAATGGCTAGACCAGGCAATAGAATCTTCCATTAAGTGTCAGGATGTGGAAACTAGTAGATTCCTAGAACTAAGACACCACTCTGGGATCACCAGTTTTTTAGGCTTCATTCATGTGAGGGTAGAGAGACGTGTCCATCCATATATCTGGAACACCATTTATTTCATGAATGAGTGACTCTTTTATGTGAATGAGCAAACCCTCTAGTGTAGGTTTAAGTAGATTGGTTGCAGTTTTTCAGTAGCTGCCTCTGGAGTGTGGACTCACAATTAGTGTCTTTATATGCAAACTAAGTGCGGCTGGAATGTGTTCATCACTGGGGGTACTTCAGATATTAACGGCCCCTAGAGTATATGTATATCTACATGTACATGTGTATAAGTGTATGTGTATCTCACACTGTCTCTGCAGAGTATTTTTAAGTAAATTGTAGGTCATACAACAAATCTACTCTCCCATATATATCTGTCTACATGGTTCCCCTACATAAAACTCTTTTCTTCTATGATTCCTTGTTGCCTACAAAATAAAGTCCAAATTCCTTCATGTGACCTACAGAACGCCCCTGTCCAGAACAGCCCCTACCTCTTCCTTGCTTGTGCTTTATGGTCTAGTGGAGAATTGCCAAAGTGCTTGTAATTAGCCTCCATCAACAATACTGCTGTATTCCTGTGTTTTGTGCTCATGCTGTCCCCCGCCTGGTAAACCTTTCCCATCTTCACCTGGCTCTTTTTTTTTTTTTTTTTTTGAAACAGAGGCTCACTTTGTTACCCAGGCTGACGTGCAGTGCAGTGGTGTGATCTCGGCTCACCACAACCTCCAACTCCCTGGTTCAATTGATTCTCCTGCCTCAGCCTCACGAGTAGCTGGGATTACAGACACGCACCACCACGCCTGGCTAATTTTTGTATTTTTAGTAGAGACGAGTTTTCACCATGTTGGCCAGGATGGTCTCAATCTCCTGACCTCGTGATCCGCCCACCTTGGCCTCCCAAAGTGCTGGGATTACAGGCGTGAGCCACTGCGCCTGGCCCTCACCTGGCTAACTCTTATTCATCTTCTGTGACTCAGCTCCAGGCATCAGTCCTTCCAAAAAGCTTTCCGTAACCTCATTTGGAGTTAAGCTTATTCATTTTATCTAACACTTGTGTAGTGCTTACTCTGTGTCAGGAATTATTCTAAGCACATTTAATCCTCACAACTCTGTGAATTAGGTTTTGTTATTATCTTGATTTTCAGATGAGGAAACTGAGGCACATAGCGGTTTAAGTTGCCCATGTTCACATAATTTGTAGGTGACAGATTCACACTTCAGATCCAGGCTGTCTGGCTTGGAAACTGCCTTTGCAAAAATTTTAACAGTGAGAAAATTATGGCAATGGGGGAGATCCGATCTAGCCAGTCCCCATCTTGCCTTTAGCCTTCAAGCTACCCTTAATTATTCCTGGGCTTAGGCCAAGCTAACTTTGGGAGATATTTAGTTTATAGTTTATTTTTATTTTTATTTTGAAACAGAGTCTTGCGCTGTCACCCAGGCTGGAATGCAGTGGTACGATCTCGGCTCACTGCAAACTCTGCCTCCTATGTGCAAGTGATTCTCATGCCTCAGCCTCTCAAGTAGCTGGTACTACAGGCGTGCACCACCACACCTGTCTAATTTTCGCATTTTTAATAGAAACAGGGTTTTGCCATGTTGGCCAGGCTGGTCTGGAACTCCTGGCCTCAAGTGATCTGCCCACCTCAGCCTCCCAAAGTTCTGGATTACAGACGTGTGCTACCATGCTGGGCCTATAGTTTAAATGCTAATAGCCCTTCCCCAAAGCTCACTTCTTTTTAAAAGCTAATGAGAGACCACCAGGTTAGGAGGATAGAGGAGCCTGAATTCTGCCAAAGTGTAGACATAAATGATTGCCAACCATTATTCCAGAGATCACCAGATATGCAACTTCCCCATTTACTCCTGCAGATAACATCACTATTGTAGAACCTAAGATTGGCTTTTTGAGATATCATTTCAGGTTTTTCGCGTGTCTGAAGGACTGATGACTCCACCTGAACCTGCCAACCACTCCTGTGGTCTCAACCAAAAGTGACTCAGTGTGCATGAGGACTATTTCCCATACCCCCATGTTTGCACCCCTACCAATCAGCAGCAAGCACCCATTGCTTAGCTACCCCCACCCCTTCTCCTGAACTGTCTTTGAAAGACCCTAGCCCCTAAATTATCAGGGAGACTGATTTCTTTTTTTTTTTTTTTTTGTTGAGACGGAGTCTTGCTCTGTCGCCCAGGCTGGAGTGCAGTGGCCGGATCTCAGCTCACTGCAAGCTCCGCCTCCCGGGTTTACGCCATTCTCCTGCCTCAGCCTCCCGAGTAGCTGGGACTACAGGCGCCCGCCACCTCGCCCGGCTAGTTTTTTGTAGTTTTTTAGTAGAGACGGGGTTTCACTGTGTTCGCCAGGATGGTCTCGATCTCCTGACCTCGTGATCCGCCCGTCTCGGCCTCCCAAAGTGCTGGGATTACAGGCTTGAGCCACCGCGCCCGGCCAAGGGAGACTGATTTCAATGATGACTCCATCTCTTACATGGCATGGCTAGCCTCATAGCTATTAAATTCTTTCTTGGGGGGGGGGCAGGTAGAGGGTCTCACTCTGTCATCCAGGCTGAGTGCAGTGGTGCAATCATGGCTCACTGCAGCCTCAAACTCCCAGGCTCAAGAGATCCTCCCATCTCAGCCTCCTGAGTAGCTGGGACCACAGGTATGTGCCACCACACCCTGCTAATTTTTGTATTTTTTGTAGAGACAGAGTCTCGCCATGTTGCCAAGGCTGGTCTCCAACTCCTGGGCTCAAGTGATCCACCTGCCTTGGCCTCCAAAAGTGCTGGGACTACAGGCATGAGCCACTGTGCCTGGCCTAAACTCTTTCTGTATTGCAATGCTGTGGTCTGATTTTGTCTGTGCTGTGGGCAGAAGAACCCATCAGGCAGTTATAGCTTTGGAGTCTGTGCTCTTAATCCATATGCAGTGCTACTTCCCAAGGGCACATCCTCTGTATTCCAGCAGCACCCTAGGCATGCTTCTATCTTAGCATTTAGCATAATAATTCAAAAATGCTTCATTTTGTATGTGCCTGCTAGTTTACCATGAAGCTCTTAAAATGTATTAATATCTGAGGCAGTATGGTATAGTGGTTAAGATCATGGAGTTTGGAATTAGATAGAACTGGGGTTAAGTTCCATCTCTGCTATGTATTGGGTGTGTAAACTTAGGCAAATTATTTAATCTTTCTTTTCTTTTTCTTTTTTCTTTTTTTTGAGACAGAGTCTTGCTCTGTTGCCCAGGCTGGAGTGCAGTGGCACGATGTTGGCTCACTGCAACTTCTGCCTCCCAGGTTCAAGCCATTCTGCTACCTCAGCCTCCCGAGTAGCTGAGACTACAGGTGTGCACCACCATGCCCAGCAATTTTTTGTATTTTTAGTAGAGATGGGGTTTCACCATGTTGACCAGGCTGGTCTCGAACTCCTGACCTCAGGTGATCTGCCTGTCTTGGCCTCCCAAAATGCTGGGATTGCAGGCATGCACCACCGTGCCTGGCCAAATTATTTAACCTTTCTATGACTTGCTTTTTTCACCTGTAACGTGGGTATCTTCTCACTCCTAGCTGGTGCTTTTCCCTAGGCTTGAACATTTCCAGTCTTTATTTCTGAGCCCTCCATGGTTTGTTTCTGACCATCTGGACAGAAAAAGAGAGGACAATTCCAGCCTTGTCCTGAACATAAAACCACTAGCATCTACCTGAGTTTATTTTGTGCACTGTGTGCTTTGACTCATGTCCAGATCCTCTTCCTCACTCTGGAACCCCCTACAGATCCCTCATGATCTGGCTAGAGACCATATCAAGTGGGGCTAAGAATATCTCACAGGGTAATGGAAAGAATGAAATGACATGATGTATCTAAAGCACCTGGCAGAGGGTCTTACATAGTAAGAAACTCTGAGTAATGCCTGACACTTATAACTCATTATTAATATCTCTCCATCTCTAGCAACCAGCACGGTGCCTGGACAATAGACATTTGAGAACTATTTGTTGAACTGAACTATTTTGGAAAACTTTAGGCTGACATAGATATCTGACGCATATCTTAGTATATATGACTTCAGAAATGATTCTCTGTAGTTAAGCAGAATGTGCTACCTCACTTTGCTAGGGCACCCAAAAGAGTTTTACCTCCAAAGAGTAGACAGCCCTGTAACTCTCCAGTCATGCAACTAATAAGCATATCTTTCTGGTCCTTGAAGCCATCAATTTTAATGCAGCTGAAGCTCAGATGGGATAGCTCATCACTTTGAAGTGAGACTTGTTATCGTAAGTCATCTCATCATCATTCAAAATGAAAGAGAACCTCATTTCGTTTCCTTTCCTTAGAACAAGGGCTTCAGAACTCCCCAGGGCTAGCTTGTCTCATTGGATCTCTGACCTTTTCAGTATTGAAATTCCTATGCAAATTTCCTTCTCAGCATCCCAGGGCTTTGATCCTTTGTGCGATGAATTTTATTTGTCAAATGGATGAAAAATGCAGTTACCAGACATGCCCAGGTCACCTTTGGAGAGTGTTGTGGTAACAAATGTCCCCAAATGCGACCATTGATCTTCTCTTCCTTTGAGAATCTTGAAGAGCCTCTAGTCAACCCCATTATCATCAGTGATCACTTCTCAGAAGTTTAGGTAGAGAGAGAAAGTGGATGAAATTTAACTGAATTTGTGTCAATCCCAGTCATTGCCTAAAATCTGGCAGTTCAACTAAACCTCTGATAGTTGGTTATGTTGTCACTTTTCTCTTTTCCCTGAAAACTGGTATATGGAACCTCCCACCTACCACCAACACGCATGAAAAAGCCCAACTAGCGGAGGGTTATGGATACATAGGTGCTGAGGGGATTTAATTTGAGGAAAGAATGACTCTAGTGTGGTTTTGATCAGGAGAGGCTGCCTGGAGAGGGTCTCTAGCCAGACCGTGAAGGACTGGTAGGGGGTTCCAGAGTCGAGGAAGAGGATCTGGATGTGAGGCAAAGCATGTAGTGTGTACATAATAAACTAGGGTGGATGCTAGTGGTTTTATGCTCAGGGCAAGACTGGGATTGTCCTCTCTTCTGTCCAAATCATCAGAAACAAACCATGGAAGGTCAAGAAACACAGAGGCTGAAAATGTTCACCCCTAGGGAAAAGCACTTGCTAGGAGTGGGAGATATAATTTCTTTTCTTTTCTTTTCTTTTTTTGGAGACGATGTCTTGTAATATTTCCCAGGCTGGAGTGCAGTGGCAATTCATAGGCATGGCCACAGCTCACTGCAGTATTGAACTCCTGGGTTCAAGCGATCCTCCCACTATGTCCGGCAGAAAATATGATTTCTGATCTTTGTTCTACCACTGACTTGTTCTATAATGATAGTCAGGTCATTTAAACCTCTCTTAGATCATTTCCTTGTCAATAAGATAGATGTATAATCAGGCTACCACACAGAACTGGTGGGAGGATTATATGAGAGCTCACATATATCCATCAGATATAAGTTATTGAGATACTATTATTAAAATGTAGATATCACAGGAAGAGAGACCACCTTCAGTCTTGTCAGCTTGCATCTTATTGGATAATGCCAGCTGCTCAAGGACCCCACGAAATCAGCATCAAGTACAGAGAAGAGAGAGAATTTTTTTTAAAACAAGTGAAGAAACCAAATCTCAGAGAGCTTTAATCGCTACCCAGTTGTTAAGCAGGGACTATGCCAAATTATTTATCATAAATGTAAATTACTTCACTGTTTTGTGCCAAGACCCTGGAAATCTATTTGTATCTCTTCGGAAGGCCCTGCCTTCTACAGGAAGGTTCTGCCAGACATGGTGGGAGGATCCCTTGAGCCCAGAAGTTCGAGGCTGCAGTGAGCTATGATTGTGCTGGGAATTGGTGAGAATTTCAAGGGTAAGTGGAAAGCTACTGAGGAGAGTATTTCGGAGGTCGGCAGCTAATCTCAGATACAAATAGTTTAATCACTTCGTGTGCCTTAATCCACACTGATCTCTGAGTGACTTGATAGCCCCTTAAACTTCAGTAGGTAAACCTATTTATTTCTACTGGTACAGAATTCTAATAAAAATAAATGTATTTTGTGTACTTTTGCATAACTTTGTAAATTTTGATTCTATTCTATGTAAACTACAACTATATATCATTCCTTTGAGCCTAACTTAGAAGAGAGAACTGGGAGTTGATAACACTGAAAAAGGTGGTAATATCATAGGCAAACATAGCAAACGTTTTTATAGGAAAGTCTCAGGAGAAAGGAAGCAAGTGAAAGTAAAGTGAGCATGGCAAAGAGTTGCACTTGGTAGGATCAGGGTTCAGGGAGTTCAAGTTTATATCAAGGTATGTCAGCATGTGCCTAGGCAGACGGAGAGGAAGAACGAGAGGCAGAGAAGGGAGAAAAAGGGAGAGGAGAGAGGGAGAGAGAGAGAGAGGAGAGAAGGAGGTAGAAGGAGAAGGAGGGGGGCAAGAGGAGAGGAGGGAGCAGGCGCGCGCACACACACGTGTACCCACGTGTGCATGCAATCCTGCTGCTCTCCCACACCTGGTAAGTGTGTCAGAGCCCTCCTGGTGCTTGTCCTTATTCATCAAAGCCACTCCAATCCTCTTTCTAGTCTAGTCAATCACTCCCTTTCTCCGCTACCAGGGAAACTTGACTGAGAGGAAGAGAAAGCTAAAGAAGTATCAAATTCCTCTCTAAGACATCTTCACTAGTCTTCCAGAACATCTCTCCCTTGAGAAGCAGAACTCTGAGGTCCGGGAAGACCTTCCGACCACTCCACTGAGACATTGCAATGGCTGCCTCCTCTTCACTTTCTGGCCTCTTGAGCCAACATTCAACATGATCTTCACGAGAGGTTGTCAGTTACCTTTCTAAAAACGTATTTGACTAGGTTTCTTCATGATATTTCAAAATATAAAGGCAGAAAAGAACTTAAACTTTAAACAAATTTAAATTTAAACAGTCTAAAAGGGAATTTAAGTAAACGTATGACTTTGTTGCAGAGGTTCTAGGCTTCCTTTTTTACAAAAGGATGGGAGATTTTAAAGCAACTGCTCTCTTTGACTAACCCAGAAAAATCTTTCTTACTTTATCTCCTTTGTATTTAGCCCCAATATCTGAGAGAATTTTAAACATAGTTTTTTCTAGGATTGGTGCCTAAGAGTCATTCCCTTAGGAAAACCCTACAGTTTTTTACACCTTTGTTGAATGAAGGAGCTGGTGGAAGTTCAAATTTGTATGTTAACATGTGACTTTAATCAGAGTCTGAAGATGGCCACTTGTTAGTAATTTCACACTGCATCATTTTTAAAAAACAGCACTTTTGTTCTGGTGAAGAGAGAGGCACTGGAATTCATCCCCATTGTCCGCTCCCCACCCAGTGTATTTTACAGAAATTCTTAACAAGTTTAATAGTGTGCTATTATAACATAATTGCAGCATTACACCAGAAGCATTATCAATACTAAGTATTCTCCAATTTAGAATGCATGAATAAACTCTCTAAAACTCTAAGAGTATCAATTTTTCTTAGCTAAATAAACTAAGTTCAAAGGTAAAAGGAATATTTCTTCTTACATTGAAGGTGGCATGTATTTGGGAGTAGTGTTTTGATAAGCGTTTGTGAGCTCCCTGCTGGTGAATTTTAAAACCTCCTTGCCAAAGTGTCTAGAGAATTCTTATGTATCTGTTATGGTAACACTAGCTCCCTCACTTTCAACATATGGCATCAGAAGTCACCCTGGATGCTGACAACCAGTCAACGCATGAGAAATGAGAAAGAGTGGCTTCTTAGGTTGGCCTGAATGTCATACATACCTGTCATAAGGTCCCCCCTAAATGCAAGAGGAACTAAGAAATGGTAGTTCCGATCTGCAGAGTCACTTCGCTGCTACAATTTAGCATGATGAAAGGACAGTACTCGCATTACTGATATTTGGGGGATAGTTAAGTTGCTTTGCCACAGTTGTATTTTGTCAGTTATTAGGTTATTGTCTCAGCTCCGAACCCACTTTTTTTTTTTTTTTTTTTTTTGAGACTGAGTTTTGCTCTGTCACCCAGGCTAGAGTGTAGTGGCGGGATCTTGGCTCACTGCAACCTCCGCCTCCTAGGTTCAAGCAATTCTCCTGCCTCAGCCTCCCGAGTAGCTGGGATTATAGGTGCCTGCCACCATGTCTGGCTAGTTTTTGTATTTTTAGTAGACACGGGATTTCACCATGTTGGCCAGGCTGGTCTCAAACTCCTGACCTCAAGTGGCCCGCCTCCACCTCCCAAAGTTCTGGGATTACAAGAGTGAGCCACCGTGCCTGGTTCCAAACCCACTCTTCTATACCCTACTTCATTATGCTAGCAATAGGACACTGCAAACCACAAGTCAGTTTTGTCTGCTGGCTTTGTGTTAGCTTCTGACAATAGGGGTCCCTACAGGGGGATTGCAAAGCTGAAGGAGAAAAGGACTTGCTCCTAGGTGTTTGCTGACTGTGGGTTGCCTGTCTGCTTGTAGTTCCTATGAGCACTACCCTGGCCTTGCCTCTTTACCCTGGAAAGAGCAAGTCCTTTCTATAGAATTGAGTGAGTCCAGTTTGCAGTTTTTCCATCACTTGAAAGAACCAATCTCGGCCGGGCGCCGTGGCTGGCGTCTGTAATCCCAACACTTTGGGAGGCCGAGGTGGGCAGATCATGGGGTCAGGAGATGGAGACCATCCTGGCCAACATGGTGAAACCCCGTCTCTACTGAAATACAAAAAATTAACTGGACGTGGTGGCACGTGCCTGTAGTCCCAGCTACTCGGGAGGCTGAGACAGGGGAATCACTTGCACCCAGGCGACGGAGGTTGCAGTGAGCCGAGATGGCACTCCAGCCTGGCGACAAAGCAAAACTCCCTCTCAAGGAAAAAAAAAAAAAAAGTAAGAACCAATCTCATCATGCTCTGCTCACAGACAGCACCAACAGTCTGTGCCCCTCCTTAGAAGTCTGGGTCCCAGCATCACAGGGACCCTCTTCCAAGCTCAGAGATTTCAGCACCAGCAAGCAGATGATCCCTTTTCAGAAGTATGGGTTTTAGTGGCCAGGCGCAGTGGCTCATGCCTGTAATCCCAGCACTAGGAGGCTGAGGCGGGCGGATCACAAGGTCAGGAGATCGAGATTGTCCCGGCTAACACGATGAAACCCCGTCTCTACTGAAAATACAAAGAATTAGCTGGGCATGGTGATGGGCTCCTGTAGTCCCAGCTACTCGAGAGGCTGAGGCAGGAGAATCACTTGAACCTGGGAGGCAGAGGTTGTAGTGAGTCGAGATCGCACCACTGCACTCCAGCCTGCGCAACAGAGCGAGACTCCGTCTCAAAAAAAAAAAAAAAAAAAGCAAGTATGGATTTTAGCTCCTTGCAGCCCCTCCCCCAAGTTTAATAATTACAACTCCCTTTTCCTCCTAGCCTAGGCTTCCTAGGCTTCTTGATATGTTTTTAGATTTCATAAAATTTGCAGTTGAAAATATGGATTGGCCAGGATCAGTGGCTCACGCCTGTAATCCCAGCACTTTGAGAGGCCGAGGCAGGTGGATCACCTGAGGTCAGGAGTTCAAGACCAGCCTGGCCAACATGGCAAAACTCTGTCTTTACGAAAAATACAAAAATTAGCCAGGTGTGGTGGCGTGTACCAGTAACCCCTGCTACTCAGGAGGCTGAGGCAGGAGAATCATTGAACCCGGGAGGCGGAGGTTACAGTGAGTCAAGATTGTGACACTGCGCTCCAGCCTGGGTGACACAGTGAGACTCTGTCTAAAAAAAAAAAAAAAAAAAAAAAAAAAGAAAATATGGATTCACATACTCAAGTTGTTCCAAGCATACTTAACATTTTTCATTAGCGAAATTATAAATTTGTAACTTTTTACTTTGGGATAATTATACACTCAAAAGAAGTTGAAATAAATAGTACAGAGACGTTCCATGTACCTATCACACAGCTTCTCCTATTGGTGACATTTTCTGTAATTATAGTGTATTGTCAAAACCAGAACATTAACTGGCACAATGCAACTAACCAGACTGGAAGTCTTAATTAGGTTTCACCAGTTTGGCATGCACGTATTGTTTTTTTGTATGTCTTTGTGATTATATAACATTTCCTCATGTGTATAGATTTTTAAAAATTGTTTAATTTTATTTTTTGTGCGTACATAGTAGGTGTATGAGGTTCATGACATGTTTTGATACTGGCATGTAATGCATAATAATCACATCATGTAAAATGGGATATCCATCACCTCAAGCATTTATCCTTTGTATCATAAACAATCCAATTATACTCTTATTGTTATTTCAAATGTACAATTACATTGTTCCTGACTATAGTCACCCTGTTGTGTTATCAAACATTAGGTCTTCTTCATTCTTTCTATTTTTTTGTATGCATTAACCATCCCTACTCCTGCCCTTCCCCCTACTATATTTCCCAGCCTCTGGTAAGCATCCTTTTACTCTCTCTCTCTTTTTTTTTTTTTTTTTTGGAGGAGTCTTACTCTGTTGCCCAGGCTGGAGTGCAGTGGTGCTTTCTCGGCTCACTGCAACCTCCGCCTCTTGGGTTCAAGAGATTCTCCTGCCTCAGCCTCCCGAGTAGCTGGGACTACAGGCATGTGCCACCATGCCTGGCTAATTTTTCTATTTTTACTATAGAATGGGGTTTCACCATGTTGGCTAGGCTGGTCTCCAACACCTGACCTCAAGTGATTTGCCTGCCTCGGCCCTCCAAAATGCTGGGATTACAGGTGTGAGATACCACACCTGGCCATCATCCTTCTACTCTCTGTGTCCATAAG